>NC_090923.1:1330834129-1331474195 GCF_040938575.1 Ambystoma mexicanum
ATGCACATGCTCTTTGCACACTATGATTTTCACATAGTCATTTCTGTAAACTGAAAAACACAATGCATTATATAACTTCTTCTGCCAAATGCATGCCTAATATATGATGTCATTCATGTAACTATCGCCTGTATCCGATGCAATCGACGCCTGTAACATAAGCAAGCAACCAATGTAACCATCCTTCTTAAGCAAAAAGCGTCTAGATGCCTCTGGGTTTAGTGCGCTATACAAATGTCAAATTAAATAAATAAATACAACGGTGCACGTCTTATTTTAGACACTGACAAACATCGACGTGCACTGGAGTATTTTTACCACTCTGCTGAATGATTGCCTAAGAGCACTATTGCGGAAGGCTAAGAAACCATCCAACACTCAGGATATATTGATAACATGTGAAATCTTAGACACATCATGTGCAAAGGCTGCAGAATTAAAGTGGTGTGCAAAGGATCATGACCACGGTCACAGATTCACGTCACACTCCTTCACCCTCTTTCTCTCAGCTTAGCTAGATGATAGTCACTACATTATGCTGACGTGACGCTTGGATTCCTGGTTTTCAATCCATGCTCCATCTTATACCGAGGGCACTTGTACAGGACACTTCCCCCCAGTCTTATTGACGGAAACATTCTTGGTTTTGGCCTATAACCTTGTAAATGATGGACACTCAGAATGGTACAACGTTTTGATCATTCTCATTGGCCAATACTTTCTAGGAAACCCGTCATGCGGAAATACAGAATGCTGGGGCCAATCAGACAGATGGCTTGCAGTGCGAAGCTCTGGACCAATCGCAGGGCGGATTGCGCAATGATTGCTTAGCGTGCTGCCTTCTACTTCCTCCCTTAAGGCGGATGGCGCAGCCCGTGTGGAAGACTGCACATTGCAATCCTCCCTACTGCGGTCGCAAAGTGGAAGAAACATGACTGAATTGGCTGCACTCACTTGAGATGAACATCTACCTTAGGTGGTAAATGCTGTATTTTACAACAGACATGCCTGTTTGCCGTAAAAATAGTTTGTGGAGCAAATGCACATATTTATTTAACAAGGAACCCTTGAATTCAATACATTTCTGTTTTTATAAACAACCCACCTGGCTGATAAAAGTGGCACCATGCTCCAAAGAACACTAATGATTGCATTACAAAATGAACCAGAATACTTGAAGACCAGGTAAGGGGCTGATTCTGAGCTCACGATAAAAAGCGTGTGGAAATCCGACATTCTCCCCCCCCCCCTCCCAGTTTCCAGCGCCACCATTCTGAAGTGGGTGGATGTATTCGGGGGGAGATCTCGTGCTTTCCGGCAGCAAATGCTGTTTAAAATCTCTCATTGTGGGGGAAGCGTGCAATGGCACTGCAAGCATTTGTTAAAAAACTGCAAATTTTCTAATTCATGAAAGTTTTCTTAAGCTATCATTAAAATAGACAAGTGGGAGAGCAGTCTAAGAAATTTGATATTTATAATGGGGAAAAGTGTGCAGTGGAGTTTAACAGCACCTCAAAGCTCCAGCATGTTAACTCCTTTTTTGGTTGTGGTAAACCAGTGCTGCTGGGAGGAAAATCCCCCCCATGTGGCTGCCCTGAATTCCTGGTGGTTGCTAGGGCTGTTGTCAAGTCATAAATCCTTTCATATCCCTGCACCACATTCTTTCTTTATCAGAATATGGTGTTTGTAAGTAAAGTGCCCTCCCTTCAAGGAAGAACACTTTCTTACGTTTGCACGCACCTCCGAATCGGCCCCTATGTCACTATACCCCAGAATAACTTTCCAAATAACTACAAGCAACCATCAAGTTTATAGTGAAACTAGCTGTGTGCGGACGGATGGATGGCACCAGAGTGCATTTCAACAAAATAGAGAACCTTGAACAATGATATACAAAAAGGTGGTAGACCCCACTGGAAGACTCAACCTTTTTGAGGTCAAATCTAGGCTGGAGCTATGCTGATTATTTCTTGCAACAAAGGTTCCTAGAATGCAGTCTTCTCTAAAGGACACTGCCAGCATGTTTTCACAGTGGATGGGCGGAGCCTATGATCCAGAATCCAATTTATTTAGCAGGTTGTGGATTAAGGAACCATGCACAAGGATTTCAGAGAGACCGTGTGCATCATCGGAAAACATCTATGAACGAGCGAAGCACCTTGCACATTCTCTATGCAGTGCATGGCCATGGCTCTGAGGATTATTCCCAATGTAATGGCCAGCTACTTCACCAGCCTGAGGGATTAGTTTTAGGAGAGAAGGCAGATTGTATTCTAGAAATTGTATAATGTGCATTTTTTTTAAATAAACACAAATGTACACTGAGTAAGATCGGTACAGAGATAAAGTAATTGTGAGGAAGAGATATATTGAGAAGAGGCAGTTCATTTATGGATCACATTTATTAATGGATCAATACCAGACATACCTCATTTCTTTCTGAGGCTCTTCCGAGGAACATCAAGTAGCTTTTTAATTCTTATCATCGTTCATAATGGGGGCTTAATGTTTGCTTGTTTCTCTCACTACACACTAATAGTAGGCCCAGGAAGAGACCCTACACAGAAGACTACCAAATGCAATCCATTCTATTGAGTAAAAAACTCCAATATAGAGACTACCGTGGGTCTACTCGGAGAGCATTCAACAAGAGTTGTGAGCAAGTATTGAAAACATGTGGAAAGAGACAAGTAAGTGAGGGACTTCTGTATCTTAATGTGTTTTCAGACAATTCCAATTAAATTAATGGAATTATCCGCAAGCATGTGCACATTCTGGAGAGCGGCAACAACAAGTATAAGACTCCAATGAAGATATATACATGAAGTTGATTGTCTGCAAAATACTTCCCCAAGTGATATAAGTTCCAAAGCGAGATGGATATTTAAGAAAACGACTATCACATGTCTTTGTAACATACAAGCTGTAGTGGGCCATCAATCGTGTGGCACATGTACCATATGCAAGAGCACCCAAGGAAGTAGTGAAGTTGACATTGGACCCTAATGGCAGAAACATTGTTTTACTAACCCAGAGAGGGTGGTGGTTGTATTAAGTGCTGATTCCCCAAGACATATGTCAGCAAGACAAATCCGAAACAAATGCGCCTGGTCACAGAACAGAAAACCTGAATCCTTGGAGGCATCTTACTTTCATCCCTGGCACACATTGCCAGGCAATAATCCACACAGTGGATGCTTCGTTGGTAGTGGGACTTACACCTAACACAGGATCCAATGTGTACACGTCAAGATGAAGTATTTCTTGAAACAAATGTAATCTGTCAGACAGTCTGATGTTTGCATTTCAATTACACCTTCTTAAAATGCTCCCCACACACATACACACCATGCATGTACACACACAGGCACACAACCCTGACCTAAAAAACAAGCCTAAGCTGCAGCATCTGATGTAATTATCATTCAACAGAGAAGTGTTGTTTTTCAATCATATATACCACAACGCCTATGAACGTAGAATCATCCATAAAGTGACTCATACATTTTCCCACATTTATTTTCCGTTTGGCAAACATCTTTAAATGCATCAAGTCACGATAGCTAAATTATAGGAAAACCCGCACAGACTCAGAAATACTAAGGCTCTACTACAGAAAGTGCACTTCCCCATTCAATCCTGTGCAGAGTCATTTATCATGAACTTGTGTCATGGGAAGCTAGCTACAGATGAGTCATTTCCAAGGTTTCACTTTATAGTGCGTGACATGTATTGATGGTGTTATCAAGATGGCCGCCAATATACATAAAATCGTCAATATCTCTTTTAGTGATTAACTGAGCTTATTTTCTACAGTCACATTTGAAAGTTATTTTCAGTCCCAACAATTTACTCTGAAGTTATTGGTGTCTCAACAATAGCCATACACATAGTTCTTAGTGTACAGCCCCCCAGTTCTTCATTTCTCTGCAGTGTTTCATTTTCATTATCTGTTCCAAGTGTACCGTTCGACTGAAGGTATGGAAGGTGAAAAGAAGATGTATGGACTTTCTCGAGGACTCATCTCATGGAAAGGGTATCCTTCTTGCCACTGTGAGGACTTGTTATCAAGAGACAAATTACTCACAGTCATAACATTGTATCATATATGTACGCTGAATTGTTCACTACAGAAACCACCCAGCTACATGACAGACTATCTTCTACAATGGGCAACAGCTTCTAAAGTGAAAGAGTTCAGTTTTTACAGAATCTGATATTAACAGAATAGCTAGCTAAGATTTGAACTCCTTTCAACAAGTAAACTTGGCGTGGATACTATGCAACAACTGAAGTATTGAACATTCTAGTAACTCGAATGTTGAGAGTATGTAATATGCAAGAGGGATGGATGATGATTATGCAATTATGCAATGATTATACACTCTCGACAGAGAACTGGGAAAACAAGTTATTATGCTGGATGTGTTCCAATCTGGACAGTTCTCAATGCTCCATTGCAAAATGCTGAAGTAATAACTCACATATGTGTTCTGCCAGTCATACCAAATACCCCAACAGACTGTTCAATACAGTTGACTTTATTGACCATATCTGGAAAATTTAACAACACGTATTTGTAGACTAGGTTCAAAATACACTGTGACATTAGGTGTGGGGTGACTACCTTCCTATGCAGTAACTAATAATGCCTCAATGGTGTCTTTGTGACGCACTTGTCTAATGTGAACTGCATGTATGTATTGCATTACTTTGTGTTATTGGCTTCTTAGTTGATGGATCCACTTTATGCTGAAATGTGGGAAATCTGGTACAGTGAGAGCGCTGTACCAAAAAATTATGCTGGGTAAACGTCTGCAATGTCCTGAAGAAGCACACAAACGCACACTTGTTGAACTGTAGGCCGGCTACCCTGAGTGTTCTTCAAGAAGCATTCATGTGCAGAGGTTCTTAATAAGTGTGACTGGGTCATGGATTTGACCCAGTCAATGGTGAACAGTGGCTCCTCCCAACCTGGGGAAGGAGGGCTGCTAGGGTTTTTACAATCGTCGGTCCTTCACCAGTGGTGCGGAAGTTGTGAGAGTCCTGGTCTTTGCCCTCCCACTCCTTATTTGCTCCATGATTTCTACCCCTGCTACTGTTTTCTATCACTCAATTTCCTACTGCTTTGATGCTGTTACAATTTCTTTTTGCTCTGTTTCAGAACTTCAAGTACCAGCATGCCTAGTAACCCTGAAGAACGTAGTGGAGGAGACAGAGAAACCAGGGGTCCAAGCTCAGATGCAAAAACACCTGAATTCAATGAGCCATGCACCATACCGCTTCATCAGATCTCACTTCAGTGAATAGAAACACCACCCCGGCCCCGACACTGAGTCACACAAGGGAAAATGAAGAACTCAAATCCAGCTTGGGGAAAGGGGGTGGGGCAACTGGGTCTAATGATTACTTACCATGTAAAGACCCATTCCACTGAGGGAAAGAGCAGGCACAGATTGGCCCTCAAGGTCAGGTGATACAGTAGACCAATTGAAGGCCGAGGAAGGTCAGAAACAGGAAGAAAGGAGTTTAAAAGAGAAGTGAATGGAAAACAGAGCGAAAGGTGTTCAGGTTAGATTAGGTAGAGTAGAGGTGGACCAAAAGAGCAGGTGGAGGATGGGCGGTGTACTGAGGTTCAAAGGAGCTTGTAAGGGTGCAGGAGATTGTTACAGGTGTGCTGTTGGTAGCCAGGGAGAGTGGTACCAGATAGTAAGAGTGAAACAATGAATGAGCGAGTGACAGTGAGCGAGTGTAGTAGAGTATAAATAGAGTAAGTGGGAGCTGGGAGGAGCAGAAAAGAGAGAAAATGAGGGAGAAGAGAAAATAGAAGTGGAGAGGAGAGAGTAGCAGAGATAGAGATGAGGGGAGAGAGAGGGGAGTAAGAAAATTAAATAGAGAGGCAGCGTGATCATCATAGGGAGAAATAGAGAGAGAGGAGAGTAGGGAAGTGGGATAGAATTTGTGAACAATGTAGCGAGAGATGTTATGTTAATGTTAATGTAAAAGGATATTTGTACCGTGCACTATCACCACCGGAGTGGTCCCCTGGTGCTCTGGCGGTTCTGAAAAAAGGGAGAAGGTGGGTGAGTTAGTGGGAATGAGCTGGAGAAGTGCAAGATAGCAGTGATGTGCTGTTGGTAGCCTCAGCCCGGTGGGTCTGTTGGCTGGGCTTGGGGTGTTTTAGGGTCGTTAGTCGTCGTGTGCTGTTGTGCAAGTCTATGTGCGGTTAGTTTTGTTGTTGCAGTGTAGTGAAGTTAGTGCGGTTTGCTGCTTTAAGGCTTGTGGTTGTGTTTGGTTCGAGTTTGAGAGGTGTATGCAGAGGAGAGGAGTTGTTAGTGGGTTGGTTGATTCATGATTGCACGCTAGGTCCAGGGTAGGCAGGAGAGTAATACATCACTCATTGAATTGCCTCTATGTATGCACATGCTAACATTTACAATTCTATCCAGATGCGACGCATTCTGGGCTAACGAATTCCCTCTATGTGTGCACATGCTAACATTTACAATTCTATCCAGATGCGACGCAGGAGAGGTTGAGGATTCAACTAAGTGAGGCACATGCTAAATTCACAATTCCATCTAGATGTGGCGCATGTTAGGCTAAAGAATGCCCTCTTTGTGTGCACCTGCTAACATTCAAGTTCCTAAATTCCATATCATATCATATAATATCATCTAGGAGTGGCATGTGCTAACATTCACCATCCCATCCAGATTCAACGCAGGCCAAAGTTAGGAATTCAGTCTAAGTGTGGCACAGGCTAACATTTACATTTTTTATCTAAGTATGGTGCATGGTAACATTTGTGATCCCATCTAGATGCGAGGCATGATAAACCTAAGAATTCTAAGTGTGGTGCATGACAACATTCTCATTTCTATCAGAGTTCTGTCAAGTGTGGTGTATGCTAACCTTCCTAATTCCATCTAAGTGAGGCAAATGCTGACATTTATAAACCTACCCAGATGTGACGCAGGCCAGCGTCCACAATTCCCTCCAGGTGTGATATTTGGTAACATTGACTAGTATGTTAGGATGCAGTGCAAGGCAAAATTTCAAAGACTGTCATGGATAAGATCAGGCTGGTGGTTACAAATCTTTCTAAGTATGCATGGGATACGTCTGTGGCAGTCTACGTTATGGGAAGGTAAGGTAGAGTGGCAGAGGCTTTCTGGTGTAGAGTGATTGCTCTACACTCCACCCATGCCACACTTACAGTTTTTGTTGGTATCTATTAACTGCTGGATTCACTGGCTTCCCCTGCGGACACCTGCTGACACGTCCTGGAGCCGCCAATGGAGGAGCCGCCCCTGGAAGGTGGCTCAAAAGTACTGAAAAGAGCCAATCTGGGTGATGGGGTGGGGAGGAAGGCGGGCAGAGGGAGGGAAGGGGAACCGAGGAGCTCGGGATGATTGGAGACAGGGGCATCGGTCTGGGGGCAAACACTAAAATGGAGGCCTGGTGCTGGGTCTAAGGAGTGCCGCACTCACCTGCAACGCCGAGATGGAAACATCAGGCGTGCAGGGAGCGCAGGCGAGCTCCATCAAAGCCTGGCTGCCCACAGCCAATCACAGGACGGGGGTGGGCAGGGAGGCGGGCAGAGGGAGGGAAGGGGAACCGAGGAGCACGGGATGATTGGGGACAGGGGCAGGGGCCTGGGGGCAAACACTAAGATGGAGGCCTGGTGCCGGGTCTCAGGAGTGCCACGCTCACCTGCAATGCCGAGATGGAAACATCAGGCGTGCAGGGAGCGCAGGCGAACTCCATCCAAGCCTGGCTGCGCACAGACAATCACGGGACGGGGTGGGCAGGGAGGCGGGCGGAGGTAGGGAAGGGGGAACCGAGGAGCACGGGATGACTGGGGACTGGGGACAGGGGCAGGGGCCTGGGGCAAACACTAAGATGGAGGCCTGGTGCCGGGTCTAAGGAGTGCCGCGCTCACCTGCAACGCCGAGATGGAAACATCAGGCGTGCAGGGACTGCAGGTGAACTCCATCCAAGCCTGGCTACACACAGCCAATCACGGGACAGGGGTGGGCAGGGAGGCGGGCGGAGGGAGGGAAGGGGAACCGAGGAGCACGGGATGATTGGGGACAGGGGCAGGGGCCTGGGGGCAAACACTAAGATGGAGGCCTGGTGCCGGGTCTCAGGAGTGCCACGCTCACCTGCAATGCCGAGATGGAAACATCAGGCGTGCAGGGAGCGCAGGCGAACTCCATCCAAGCCTGGCTGCGCACAGCCAATCACGGGGCGGGGTGGGCAGGGAGGCGGGCGGAGGGAGGGAAGGGGAACCGAGGAGCACGGGATGACTGGGGACTGGGGACAGGGGCCTGGGGCAAACACTAAGATGGAAGCCTGGTGCCGGGTCTCAGGAGTGCCGCGCTCACCTGCAACGCCGAGATGGAAACATCAGGCGTGCAGGGACTGCAGGCGAACTCCATCCAAGCCTGGCTACACACAGCCAATCACGGGACAGGGGTGGTCAGGGAGGCGGGCGGAGGAAGGGAAGGGGAACCGAGGAGCACGGGATGATTGGGGGCAGGGGCAAACACTAAGATGGAGGCCTGGTGCCGGGTCTCAGGAGTGCTGCGCTCACCTGCAACGCCCAGATGAGGATAGGGGTAGAGGGGATGAGATGAAATAGGAGAGAGAGTGCAGACGGGGTGAAACCAGGATAGGAAAAGGAAAGAGTAGTGAGTAACAGACAAGATCAGGGACAGGAGAGAAATGGAGCGAGTGGGGGAGAGAGCAAAACCAGCTGGGTGTTTTGTTATCGTACAATCAAAAACCTTACCATTGTTATCCAACCTGGGAAAGGAAACTTAGATGTAAGGAACACTTAGGGAGTCCCGGGGGTAGTTTTGGGCTATAGCCTTTAGACCCTCATCGCATCTAGATTGAATAGATAGTAGGTGACTATAATATACATCCCACCCCCGCCACAGACACACTAACAGGCAAACACACATACTTCCATTTACCTGCTTCCCTCCCCAAACATTACTTTCACACACATACACACACAGATACACACGCATACACAAAAACAACATTCACCAAACAATTATCTGGTCCACCAGTGACTTGCCTCTTCTGGTTCCGCCATGTCTGCTAGTTCCTGTGCACACTCGTGTGTGTCACGGGGGCTGGCAGTTCGATTTAGAAAGACTGCTCAGTGCAGTCTCTGAGCGGTCTATCTAAATCGATCAGTGAATATAACGATTTTTAACAATCTTTGTATTCACTTATTACCATTAGCTCATATGATGAGCTCAACCACTGAGACTCATCTCTGAAACAAGCACTATACATGTATAAGATACTACCAAGAAGAGCAAATTATATCTGTGCTCAAGCACCAAAAATAAAATAAAAATACAAATAGCTGCTACTGTTAATGAGTTTACGAGGGTTTATGGTCTTTCCATCTAAAACTTTCCAACGAAAGTTTTTGCATCGAAAACCTAACCATCGAAAATATTTGCATCGGATGCATTTTTTTGTATTTTTTTGGGGCAGGGGGGGCCTCCCCAACTCCCTGTTTTTTACCCTTTAAACCCCACCTCAACAAAAATTAACCCGTTACCCATTCCAAATACGCATTTGATGCATATATTTTCAATGGATAGGTTTCGATGGAAAAGGTTTAGTTGGAACCCTTTTCGATGGAGACACTAGATACCGGTTACGAGCAGATGGATCGCTATTTGACCATCTATGTGCCAGCAGATCACTGTGTTAAGTAGATTTGTGTGAGATGCTACGGCTCTATACATTCTCTGCTGTACCAAGATCCCTCTCTAATGGGGATGAAACTACAATTATTCATCCTTGCCAGCAAAACAGCAAACAGATTAAAATGTTCAACTGAATGCCATCACCACCACGACTGCAAAGCATCATCCCAACATAAAACAAAAACCTCCAACAACAACATTGACCGATAACCCACAGTAAAGGGTTTAACTGTTACAATTGTGGATGGTATGGCAGAGGTACAAGCCTTGAATAAGTCATAATGCATTCAGACATGCAAAGAACTGGATGAAGCATTCAGCAAGAAAATTATCAAAAGAAGTTCTGAGAATATAATGAAATGCACTTAGCGTTTGACACATACAAAGAATCCTCACTCAAGAGTACGACATGGTAAAAGAGGCACGAGGGAATTGCGCCAACCCACCACAAAACCGTGAGCAGCACAAACATAGCTAATGTCACTATGAAAAAGCTACTGCCAGACGTTAACCTAAAAGATGCATTACCTGCTTACCTACCTTAGTAAAAGCTTCAGCATGCGAAAATGACTAAAACAACACTTTGTAGCGGTGTGGCATACGCAAGTGCCCGCCACAACACGTTCTTTGGACTCCCATCGTACTACACAATAGCAGGCAGTCATGAAGATCACTCTTCATGCCATCCTGGCCACAGAAGGCAGAGCCCCACAACTCTGTTTATTTGGACAGGGCAGCCATGTTTTCATTCTTGCTAGAAGAATGTTTCCAGAACTCCACCCTGAAACTTACTTTGTACTTTCTTGAAAACACATTATTTCAATTACAGAGATGGTCCCGTCACTAGGCCCCTTAAAGGCTTCTGCATTGCCTGCATTTCACACCTTGTCTGGATCTGATTGCACAGGTACTTTGACAGGAAAATAGTAACATGCTGGAAAGCATTCACTGCAGCGAATAAAGCCCATCTTTGGATGCTTAATTTAATAGGAACACAAGGAATTATGTCTGAAGAGGTGCTGGATAAACTGCAGCATTCATTTACTAAGTCTAGCAGCTCAGAAACAGTGGGCCTCATTACGAGATGGGGGGTAGCCATGGGGCTATCAGCTCCATGGCTGCCTCCCATACAGTGCCCGTGTCCGGTGTAGTTCAGTGGGGAATTACCGGTGTAGTCCGACCCTGGCGGCACCGGTAAGTCCCCATTGAAGTAACCATTCCCCATTCCCATTTGAGCCCCCATAGGGCTCAATGAGAATGGGGAGGGCTCTAATAACTGGCATGCGACTTGCAAGCCCGTTATTAGCGCCCTGCTCCCTTAGAGGGACCCGTAAGGGACGTGTGGTCAGACCACACGTTCCTTAGGGTCCCCGCCAAGGGTCCTTGGAATAGGGTGGTAAGGGATTACCGGCACCAGTCTCCTTACCGGTGTCCGTTATCCCTTACCGCCCACCTTGTAATGACCCCCAGTGTAACTAAACTTACCAAATTGTGCTGGACTATGTTTCCTAAGAACTAGATGAGCTTGGAAAGATACCTGCCTACAATGAGTGTTTTTGTGCTTGCAATGAAGAGACTCAGCTACCAGGACATTATTTGCAACAAAGATGACCATCCCAGCCAACATTTCCTTCTCCAAAATCCACCCATAAACAACAGAGATATTGAAGATGTTATGATCTTTGATGTCAGGTATCTTGATGATGTCATCAGTCTTACATGCCACACAACATAGCATGACAAAGCGGAAATTATTGAGATATTGGTACGTTGCGATGCCATGGGACCAGTCGCATTTATTTCCTCTGTAAAACTGCCACGAACGTATAAATGCTCCCCTACTCACTACAACTTAGGATTTTGATGTCACAAAGCTCTGCGACAATGAACAAAGTTCAAGCCTTTTTTTTTACACGTTTTATTAATTTGAAACGATTGAACACGATTGAAATTTGATCTGTCGCAAGCTAAGCATATAATCGCCCGTTTAACAAACCTCCTCCCATTTATTCCATATTTTCTGGAACTTTACCGGGCAACCCCGAGCATTATACATTCTCCTTTCGAGTGACATGCATATATCTACATCCAAAACCCATTTGCGATACCGAGGATTCTCAGGCTTAACCCACATCATAGCTATATTGCGTTTTATCGGGATGATAGCAGTAGGCAAGAATAGTTTTTCAAAACAGTTATAACTGGTGGCATCCCATATCCCCAACAACAGTAGTTTAGGTTCAGTTGGTATAGTTGACCCCACAATCGTTGTCAGCCTATCGAGGGTCTTTTCCCAAAAGCAGCTTTTCCACAGGCATCCCCATATTATGTGGAAAGAGGTTCCATGCAAACTTTCACACCTCAGACACTGTGGATGGGTTGCCCATCCACATCTAAACAGCAATATGAGTGGGTTGTACATCCTTTGTAGGAACTTAAGCTGGATTAGCCTGAATCGAGAGGAGATCGCCACCTCTCTTGGGAACATCAGTGCTTCAACCCAGTCTTCTGGATCTATGATGTCCACATCTGTCTCCCATTTAGCTTTTAGATCAAATATGTAATGGGTTGATAAAGACAATGGGCCACATTACGAGCTTGCCGGTCCGGATATAACGGTACGGTAAGCTTGCCGGTACTGTTGTATCCGGACCGGCAAACTCCGAGTTGTGCTCGTGGTTGCCTTTCATTCCACCAGGTCTGACCTGCTGGAATTTGATTTCGATTTGATTTTGATTTATTTCTCATAACGCGCTACAAACCCATAGGCCTCAAAGCGCTACAGAAAACAAAGACTTACAAACAATATCAATATGATAAATACAGACAAATAAATACAAGAGAATAACCCAGGAAAGCATCAAAAGGAGTGAATAGGAAAAAATAACATTTGAAAGTAATTAAATATCACACAAAAAATCATGGGGGATTAAGGAGTCCCATTGGTACAAAAGGAAAATTCAGGCTTTCGAATAATAACAAGGTCAGATAATAAGCTCCAAATTTGGAGAGCCCATAGGCAGGTATTTACACAATTTCATATAAATAGGCAAAGTGCCAGCTCCACATCCTACCACAATACAGTCACTATTCCTTTGGGAGCACCAATTGGCCAAGTTAATTCTACGCAGGATTTTCAAATCGGAGGAACCAACTACACCTGGCCCCGTTCGTGCACGTAGCCAGGCCAGGATTTTATTATGGAGTGCATCTCAAGGTTCGTTCTTTGCAGGTCTGGGGACATTAGAGATAACAAAGTTCCGATTGTCCAACACTAGGGCCTTAATGTCTTCATTTTCCGGAGGTGGCATGTTTGATTTCCTGAGGTGCAGAGTCCTTAGGTTTGCCTTCTAGTCTTCTGAGCCTCCCGATGTCCAGCCGATCATGCTGGCACAGGAACAGTAACAGGTTCTAACAAAACCGGACTGAGATTCTGTAGTGACTTGTACACTTAAGGAGGAAGGGAGAGTACTATATCGTTTGGAGGGAGGCAAGTGTCAGCCCTAAGGCCAATATGCGGCACCATCGTCAAGTCATTGGAGGTTGCAACTTCTTTATAAAGAAACTCTGAGTAGAACAGGTTACTGTAGACTGCAAGCTCGCAGGGGGAATATTATCTGCTTCTAGCCGATCAGTTTGGGAGGAGCATGATTCTTTCTTATTAGGCGACACCATCAAAAATGGAACATTGGCTGCATGCGCATTTTTGGAGAAGAAAAACGCATATTTTTCTGCAGAAATATCTAACATCACAAGCCATGCATCGAAGTCCTCAGAGGTGTTACAGTTATTCAACTCTGTTATGAGAGATTCTTTCCAGAGGCTAAAGTGTTCAGATATACAATTCGTGTCAGTGCTCTTCGATGAGAGAGAGGGTGAGAGTGGAGGCAAAGCAGGGGTGATGATGTCACTACTCCCCCCTGGAGAGGAGGGTGTCAGCATGGAGGAGGATAGCCAATCCCCATTTATTTCATTAGTTGGGGAAGGCGCTTGGGAGATCTTATTAAGATTATCTTCCCTACTGGGCATTACTGATGTTGTGGGAGTAAATAGACCAGGATTATCTGCCTGCAAGTTAGTACTAGCTGCCCAATGAAAGGCACCCGCGAGCACAGCATTTCGGATGAAAAAAAAAACGTTTAAACGGTGCCTGTGCATCCGGCTTCCCCATTCCCATTGAGCCCTATGGGGCTCAAAAGGGAATGGGGAAGAATGTTTTCCGGCGCCCAGGAGTGGCCAAATACCGGGTTCGGTAAGGCCGTAATGACTCGGTAATTGCCCATTTCTGGTAACTTTCTTGGGTATTTTCTCTAGCAACATGTTGGCTTCCAGGGTCGGAGCAGGATGGGATTTCTCTAAAGTCTACCAATTGTGTGCTTAGTGAGTGAGTGTTTTGAATATAATGGTATTGTTCATCATCAGACAGCCCATCGTTTACTTGGAGATCAGTGAAGGAGACAAGACTCTCCACCCTCACAACATCTTCCAGAGCGAGGATGATACAGCTTGACTATAGTATAAACACACCAATTTTGTGAACTTCAGGTAGAGTGTGTTGTTCCATAAAGGTTGTGCCAGTGTCGGCTTCCTAACCCATCCAACGCATTGGGTCACATCTTTCCATATCTCCATTATATGTCAAGTTATTCAAGGAAGAGCATGATCGCCCTTTGCGCCTGTATAGGATTTGCGTTGGCATGATTCCTTTCATCCATTCCTTTTCGGCCTTAATATGAGGCAGTTAGGGATCAACGTGCAGCCAATCATTAACCATCACCAGCTGACTTACCCAGTAATAGTATTTGATATTTGGCAGAGCAATGCCTCCCACCCCCCCAAACCGAACCATGTAGCATAGTCAGGGCAATTCTAGGCTGTGTTTCCTTCCAAAGAAGCCCTCTAAGGGCAGAGTCCACTCGAGCAAATTACGACTTAGGAAGAGTTTAAGGAGTATTTTGGAGAATATATGTATATCTGGGTAACATGAGCATTTTGAACAATGTAGCGTTGTCCATGAGTGTTTTCGGGAGTGACTGGCAATATTTCACATCTTGCGTGAACTGAGCCCTGGTGCGGTGCAGATTATGAACAAGGAAGCATGCGTGTTCGGCCCCAATTTGAATGCCTAAGTATTTAAATCCATCATGTGATATGTTATAGGGGCAGTCGGTGGGATCGCTAAATCTAGCCATTGCATTAGGAAAACACTGATTTGTGCCAGTTCACCATGAGCCTTCTAAATGCCCCATTTTCTTGTAGGTGCCTGGTTATGATCGAACAGGAGATCCCTGGGTTTCCCAAGAATATGAAAAGATCATCCGTGTATAGGGATACTTTATACTGATGCCTCATTGGCCAGCAGAATCTTGTCCAGGTTGGATCCATCCTCAGTTGTATTGCCAGTGTTTCAATGAACAGAAGGCGGAGAGTGGACACCCCTGTCTGGTTCCTCGTTCTAAGGGGAAAGATCTGGAAGTTATCCCATTTACCCTGACCTCTGCAACAGGTACTGCGTATAGCAAGTGAATCCAGCGGAGCAATTCTTCACCGAAGCCCCTTGGTGCCAATACACCCCATGGATAACACCACAAGAATGAGTCAAATGCTTTCTCAAAATCCACTGAGAGAAGCACAAGGAGCTCTAGGAGGTTAAAGGCCAGGTCAGTCGTTAAGTGTAGGTCTCTAATAATCATTTGAGTATACTTATCCACAAGAAGCTCAATTGGTCGGGGTGTATCAGTGTGTTAATAACTCTAAGCATTTGGTTAGTGAGTACCAGGGCCAGTATCTTGGTTCCACATTAATGAGTGAAATAGGTCTGCAACAGGAACATACATTGGGTGGTTTGCCTTTTTTTGGAATGACCACAATGCTGGCCTGTCACAAGTCAGGGGGCAGGGTACTGATCTCTTTGATATGCAATAATAAATTGGGCATATGTAGAACAGTCAAGTTACCCAATTTCTTCCACACTTCTACTGGGAGCCCATTAGGGCCAGGGGTTTTCCTTGACTGTAGTTGAGAAACTGATTCTGCTATCTTTCACTCTGAGATCTCAACTTCCAGCATAATTCTCATTTCCTCTGAGGGTTGAGGAATTATGCTGTTATGTAGGGGGTCTCGACCCATAGGTATGTCTTGTCCCTATGGGGCCCAATATAGTACTTCATAATATTTGGCAAAGGCCTCTGCAATTTCGGAATCCTTCGTGAGCACTCCTCCATTCCCATGCACCAATTCACTGACATGCCTACTCCCCTCGACTCCCCTCGACCCTCCTTTCTAACCATGCAAGCATCTTCCAGGCCTTGTCACCTGAAACATAGATTCTGCTCAGCTTATCCCAGTGTGCTTGCTTTGCATTATCTAGATTGAGATCCTGAAGCACCTCCCTAGCTATCAGGAGTAGTCTATTTGCAGCAGTGGTGTCAGAGCTAAGAAATTCTTCCTATAGCCTTTCGGCTATTGCTTGGCATCTATTATCTTTTGCACCTGGGTTTTGCATTTCAACAAAATCAGGAATATCATTTCACCTCTTATTAGTGCCTTATAGCCTACCCACAGGAGCACTGGACTGTCCACTGAACCAATGTTAAGTGTAAAATATTCTTCACTTTTATTGGTGATCCCTTCCATGATGTCTGGGAAGCCAGATAGTAAATATTTGGTTCTGTTACCCTTAACGTACATAGGAAGCGGGGCGTGATCTGAGATTCCTCTCACCAGGAAATGCGCCCAAACTATTTTGTGTGCTTCTTGTGGGGGAATGAAGAAGTAGACAATTCTAGACACAGACGCATGAGCTCTGGAGTGGATTGAGTAGCTTCTATCTTGCCCATGGACTTTCCTTCAAGCATCACAGAGACGGAGTGCTTATGCAAAGCTATACAGTTTAGTGGGTTCATTGGGGTTCCTACCTTAGAGATGTGTCCGAACAGTACACAGGTCCATGACATCATTAAATTCACCCCCCCAGGATCCATAAATCAGTCTGATGGGCTATCAGTAAACTTTGAATGCTATCTAGGAGTTCCATAGAGAGCGGTGGAGGAGCGTATATTCCCCGAGTTCTCCACTAATCAGAACACACCTGTCTTGTTGGTCTTGCTTATTTGAGAGTGTTTTAAGAGGTAGCCTTTTATGCATGAGAATCAGTACTCCCCGAGAACCTCTGGAGAACCCTGCATGCACTGTAATCACATAAAGAAGTTACTTTCAAACCTGTCAGGTGTGTTTCGAGAAGAAGGGACACATCCAGTTCATATCGTAAAGCGCTCTATAAATAAATAAATAAATATCTATTTAGGAACTGTAAAACTGGTCCCCTTTTAATGTGGCAACATATGCCATTGATAGTCCACATCAAGAGCTTCAGATTTCTGTCTCCGACCCCCTTGCCCATCTAACTCTCCGGGAAAACCATGTTTAGGATATATGTATGCCCGTCTAACCCTGATGGGGCATCTTCATCACCTTTTCGCCATCTGATCTTTATAATGTGGCTATTCAAATGGATAATCAGCCCAACCTTTCCACCTCTCCACCCCATACTTCGACCCGACCTGTAGTATCGGTCACCCAAACATATGACCATATGGCCAATCCGCGTCAAACAGAGAATTTTGTAACCAAGAGGTTACAAAACAAAGTGAGAAAAGAAGAAGAGTGAGTTAGGGGAAGGAGCATTGTTTCCATCCAAGCCCGGTGTTTTGAGCTCGGCCTTAGTATCCAAGAACAACAAATGTAGTGGTCTGTCTTCCCATTATTTTCTTTGATGGATCTTCAGTGCCCTGGGGCCATCAGCCCTCGTTCCAGAATATGCATGTATCATCAATCAAAGAAGTAAATGCAGAAATGTGGGGATTTGTTGAATGCAGAGGAAATATACGTTCTTGTGTCAGTGGATTTTCCGAATTTCTGAAAAGGATTGGACCATTGAAGTGAATCCTAAATTGTGCCAGATTGGACCGTTCCATTGAAGTGAATCCTAAATTGTGCCAAGAAAAAGAGGGCCTATTTAATGCCATTTGCGTGAAGTATCTTCTTGACTGCATTGAAGGACTGTCAGTCTTTCTGAAACTCCCTGGTGTAGTGCCATCATAAGTAATCAATTCTTTCACCTTTGCCATTTGAAATAGAGAATCCCAGTCACGGTAATTCACGGGTTTGGCGAACACCATCCCTGGCAAAGCTCCTGCTGTTGTTGCAGCAATAGGCATCCAATGAGCTCTTCTGATTGAAAAGAAATTTGATAGGCTTTCATGAGGTCAGTCAGACAGTTTCCAAGGAAAAGTACCATGCTGGGGCCTTCAATTTTTTCTGGGAGCCCTAAGATACAGATGTTGTTACTTCGGGAGTGGCCCTCCCCTTCCTCAGCATGATTTTTGAGGATCTTCATCCGCTGTGTTACATTCACGAGGCGGCGATCTATCACCCGGATATTATCTTCTGAGTTCGGAATCCGTTATTCAGCTGCTGCCATTCTGGACCCAAGATTGTGTAAGTCATGGCATTACAATGAAACGTCTGAACTGAGCCTGTCTATCTTCCTCTCCATAATATTCCTAGAATCTGCAATGGCGCTCATCACACCTGTTAGGGAAAGAGCAGCAGGCAGGGTGTCCATACCTGGCATGGCGGTAGTCAAAGTTGGGGTTTTAGGGGATATTGGTCCATCTTGTTTTGTATTCCCTGTTTCTTTATCTAGTCTTTGACCATGATGTGGATCCAGGAGTAACAGGGCGGGTCAAGTGCCAGTATGAGTCCCAGTCTATGAATGAAATCTGAACAAATAATGGTCTTCTGCTGTTATATATTGTTAACAAAAAGGAAAGGTGATGTGCAGGTCTGTATTGTGCTGTGCTGCTTCACAGGTCCGGGTGGGAGTGAGCACTGCTTCAGTGCACCAGATTGTTTGGAACCCTTAAGAATTGTTGAAACATGGTGTGATTCAGGGTTAGTATACAAAAATGTTAACACAGTGTGATTCAGGGAGAGTATACAACATTTTTTATTTGGTGGGTCAATGGGCTTGATGATCCAATGCTGAGGGGGGCTATGATAGTGCCTTCGGTTGATCCTAATAACCCATAGCCCACAGCACCGAGCAGAGATTTCTCTGCTTCCATTCTTTGGTCCATGGAGCCCAGTGGGAGGAGGATGCAGCCGTTGGATCCTCCACAGGTAGAGGTGGATTGAAAACCCAATGGGAATATTTAGTCTTGAAGAGCCAACACCCCCAGACAATGAGAGTATAACGTCCGGTGGGTGCTGCTGTCGCAGCCGATCAGGGAAAGATGTTTGGACTCCGTGTGGGCCGCCCTCCTCCACTTCCTCATCACCTCCCGCTAACGCTGGTATTGTGCAGCGTGAACCACCTCTCATGGGTCTGGAGTATGATTGTTTTGGGCACCTGGCCGCCTTCATCACTGTAAAAGACAAATGGGTCTAAGTGGATCAGTCTCTGGCAGGAACCCCAGGCACAGCACACAGTACCAAGATGGCGCTTCATCTTCAAGATGCAGCATATCTGATGAGCCTCTGCACATCTGATGACCCCCTGCACTGTTTCTCCTGGGGCAGGGTCAACCGAATCGGGACACTGGGCCTCATTACGAGTTTGGAGCTAGCCTTTCCGGTAAGAGCGGCAAGGCTACCTCCATACCGGCATGAAAGTCTGGCACCCACAAATGGGCAATTCCAACCCTGCCGGACCCGGTAATTGCTCTTTCACTGGTGCCGGTGCCGGTAGATCCCCATTCCCATTCAGCCCCATAGGGCTAATGGGTATGCCTGTAGCACCGGCACCGTTCATAATGGTGCCGGTGCTACAGGCATGCTGTGCTCGCGGGTGCCTTTCATTCCACCAGGGCAGACCTAGTGGAATGAAAGGCACCCGTGGCACAACTCGCAGTTTGCCGGTCCGGTAACAACGGTACCAGCAAGCATACAGGTACCGTTGTTACTGGACCGGCAACCTCGTAAAGAGGCCCACTGTCTTCTTTCGGTCAACCTGAAATCAGTGGGCAAGACCCCTTAAAACATAATTAATTTAGGCAGGATCCAGCCGAGACAGACCTTCAGAGGCCCATGTCCTCATACGCTTGCTGCTCAACAGTGCCCCCCAAAGTTACAGCCTTGATGTTATGCAGTCATTTAAGTCAGTGCATACTTGTCTGGATTACAGGAGAACAGCATTATGCGTGCTATTTTATGAAATGATGAACCCATAATTCACCCCCCGCCCCTCCTTGACCCCGAAGAATTTCTGGAACAGCTACTGAATAACCATGATCCAGTTATTTGGAGAACACAAGTGCAGAGAAGAATTATAGAGACTGATAGTTTCTGATTGCTGAATTAATTGTCTCGTAATTTGAGAATAAACCAAACATTTAGCACTTGTTAAAATATTCTGGTTAGGAGTCCTCTCTCACAAGAGGCTACTCAGTACATTCACAAATAGGCCCCTTTATTGAAAAGCAGCCTGTTGATGCACAACAGATGTTTACCTCAATATAATACAGATAATCCAATGAGAATATATCATTTATGGCCAGTCAAACATCAAGGCTGTAGAATACTGGGTATTGGTATGCTCCACTGTTCTAAACCCAGCACATCGAGGGAAGACATGCATTAGGGCTGCAAAGCTGGGGGATAGGTGTATGAAATGTTTATCACTAGAGTAAGTTCTTTAAATAGCTAAGCTGCTGTCCGCGCTCAAGTATGAAACATAAAATTGCATCGTGTATCAGGGAAGGGACTGCCCCAAAAATCCTTTTATAATAAAGACTTCCATAGAGAACCACGGCAGTAACCTCATACAATGACTGTAGTGGCAGAGATTTGGGAAGACAATTGAATGGTAATCACTAGAGAAAACCACTTCACTGCCGCTAGTCATGTACAAATATGTTTCTGCTATTCGCCTGGTCGTATATTAGCCAATTAACGTCCCAGACATGATGCTCAAGCAGCGTCGACTGGTGCACACATAGGAAATAACGATGTGGGCCATACTATCAAAAACCTCATTGATGCTGGGAACAGAACATGTTGAATATACATGGACCAATGAGGCTCGTCAGGCCATAACATGAGAGACGATATCTGCATTTTATCTCAGAACAATAAGAAGCTTCAAAATCAGAACAGCTGAAGGTGGAAGGATGTCACAGCACCTTGTTCCATGCAGTGGCGAGGTGGCAATGCCCTGTGTGAAGAGGATGGGAGATCCTAACCACAGCACCATAGGGTGATGATTTTCATTTGAATATTGGCACGCTCTTGAATCTATGAACGCATTGGCTTTTCAGGATTACCACTGAATCTGCAGTGATTTTCCAGCTTGATCCAGAGGATGCAAATTTATCTCATGAATATTAATGTTGGATATCTGTAAATCCTGGTCTGTCTGTGCCCCTAGGAGGCCAGAAGTGTGCATTATTGCTTTGAAGCATGCATGCTGGGAACAGATGAGCCAGCAGAAGACAATCTCGGCTTAGAGAGCAGGTGTGGAGCTGAGCAAAAAAGCTGCTGGGGGAAATGATTCCGGTGTTGGTGACACGTGTTCTGGTGACAAAGGAATACAGCTGGCTGCAGATAATACTGGTCCAATGATTCCTCATTTTGGAGAGATTATGTATGTCGGAGGTTTGGTGAAAACGTCCAAGGGCAATTCCTGGTGTGGTTTGATGATCAATGCTTGGGCAATGACTTATGAGAGCTTGCCTGAAAAGTGTAAGAAAAGGTATGAGAAACCTCATACGGGTGTGCAAGAGCAGGAGGACCCCCTCCAGTTTGGCATCAACCTAGTAGTACATTAGTAGTACAGAAACCTTATACACTACATTTAATGTATACTGTGACATTATAACAGAGATTAACTGCCTTGCCTACCTCAACCCCTAGTTGTGAAATGTAAAAATACCAAATGCAAGGATTTCCAGGCTGCATAAACTCCTGGACAGACCTGACACCTCTGCCAGCGTTCAACTCTTAGCCAGGGCAATACGCTCAGCCAGCAATAACTGAGGAATCAAAGCAGCCCTGGTAGCCCTTAGCGGATAGATGGAATCCACTGATAACCCAAACAGGACCAACAAGGGGTCCATCGACAACAAGGAACCCCTTATGTCCTTAATCAGAGACAGCACCTCCTTCCAAAATTGACAAGCCTTGCCGGAATGCCACCAAAGATGGAGAAAATTACCGAGATGGAACTGTTCATTTTATGAAGACGGGTCGGGTACAAATACCATCGTTACAAGACCTTATAAGCATTTTCCTTATTAATATTGCTATTTGAGGCAATGGCGGCCCACGCCCATATCGTCCCCTAGATGTCCTCTGGAATACACCCGCCCAAGTCTCTCTCCCATTGCAACATCTATGAAAACTTTGCAGAGGTGTCAGACCTGTCCAGGAGTTTATGCAGCCTGGAAATCCTTGCATGTGGTATTTTTACATTTCACAACTAGGGTTTGAGGTAGGCAAGGCAAATTAATATCTGTTATTATGCGTGGAGCTAACAGGCAAGCACTGAGTAGAGCAACTTCTTCAGCTGTCACAGAGATAAATGTAAATACTCATGCGCCCTTTATGCTGTCAGTTCTTCCTTATATCAGTTATAATTAACATGTTTACATGAATGTTGATGCCCTCTTTGCTTGAGCATGGCTGGTAAATGGGTGATGGGCCTTGGTACGGGACAATATTCTCAACTGCCTGCTATCTAATACATAGCTATCAAGCAGCATGTGACCCCGACACATGGTCCTGTATATCATCTATATCATTCTTCTGTTTTAAATTGGTACCATCTTAAATGCTTGGCCTGCAGTAAATTGATTGTTAGAGATTACACTGTTCTGTTGTAGATCCTGTATAGCGCTGGGAAATTGGGGCTTGAAGGTGTTTTTCAACACTGTTGATCATGCTGTGTCGAATGACCAAGAGCTAGAAAACACTTCATGGGTCCCCCTTGCTGAAGGCTTGATGCCTTAACACCTGATGTAAAGTGTTAGAATTGTTTAATCAGCCTGCAGAGGCTAACACATCACCTAATAATGTTCACATGTTGACTGCTTCAGTTGCATGTTCTCTGCGCTTGGTTGGTTCTTCATCGGGCGGATAGAAATGCATTCCTATACATTTTAAATAGCATGAATGAATGAGAATGTCAAAATGATTGTCTTTGCAAATACTTGTTGCTATGGTAAATCTAGGCTTTCAAAAAATCGTTTTACTTTGTTATGTTTCTTGTTACAGATAAAAAAATCTCAAAGCAGGTCTCCTTCTAACAGATTTGGACAGTCATCTCTTGGACATTTCCTTAGCGTCCACTTTGAACAATGTGATACATGGGGGAAGTGTTGGCACAGTTAGGCCTAATGCACTTACTTATTATAATTATCGTTATTTCTTTATGTTACATTTCATCAAGGTCACCTGTCACTCTTCTCCCTATTTCCCGCCTAAGCCAGAATATGAATACTCTTCTCCCCAGGGCATTCTTACACTGGCAGGTTGCAGCAACCTTATCTCCATTTCTTTTCTTTTGAACACTTTCATTATCTCTTTCAACTTTCTCCTTTTCTCTGTTGTTTCTGCAACTAGGTCTGAAAGAGATGAATTTTACAGTGGTAAAACTTCTGGATTCTCTTGTCCTTATCTGCTGCCAAGATGCTGTCCCTCGTATCTGCTCCTCCGCCTCAATCCAACCCCGGGATATGAGTGGGGCCTCTCACCCTCTTTTTGGACTCTTCATCAGCTCTCGCTTTTTTTAATAGTATCAATCAATGTCAAAGAGGTTCTTCTCCACTTCCAGGTCAAAGAGTTTTATTTATCTTCTATCTTCTCCAGCATGCTGCTAAGCACTGCAGCACTCTACTCTGCACCAACTGCAGCTCCGAGGATGCCATCATTTTTTACTCGAGGTATTGGTAATTTTTAGGCACACTGGTGCCTTTGCAACAATTTAAGAAAACGTTGAAAATATAATTTGGCAATTGTGGGCCGAACCCACTTGGGTCCATCCTGCAATCCACTGCTTTGTGGTGCATGTTGTGGCACTAGAAGTTATTTTATTTCAAAAAGCCCAGTGGGGCTGTGAGGTAACCCAACCGCCTCATGGACACTCGAACATGGCCTATTCCACTTCTCCATTATTGGTAGCACAAGCTGATGACCAGTGACCCGCCCAACCTCCTCCTGATTAACGGCTGATATCTTCTTGTACCCCACGGGGGGGGGGGGGGAGCTGGCAGGCTGAGCCGGCCCATTCCTAAAGGTCCCTTTTAAGGCCACAGGGTCTCTCTGTCTGATCTCTTCTACCTTCTCCAGCATGATGCAAAGCACTGCAGCACTCTACTCTGCACTGAATGCAGCTCCAAGGATTCTGGCATTTTTTTACTCGAGATATTGGCCATTTTTAGGCACACTAGTGTTGTTGCAACAATGTAAGAAAAAGTTCAAAATATAATTTGGCAATTGCGGGCCAAACCCACTTGGGTCCTTCCTCCACTCGACTGCTTGTGGTGCATGTTCTGTCAATAGAAGTTATTTCATTTCAAGAAGCCCAGTGGGGCTGGGAGATATCTCGCCCATCCTCCTCCTCATTCGCCTTTACTATCTTCTTGTACCCTATTGGGGGAGCCGGCAGGCAGAGCCAGCCCCCTCCCAAGGCCCCTTTTAAGGCCACACGGTCTACCCTGCCTGGCCCTGCCCAGTCCTTGGAGGACATTGTGGGCCCTCCATCATCATGCCTGACCAATCCAGATTACAACTGCCACTGCGGCCTCAGTCGCACACCTATGGGTAAGCCCCTCATTCACGTTGCACTGCTGTATGCACCCTTTACCTCCTGCTGCCCTTTCGTCACCATTCTTTGGCTTCCAATATCTACTCGGCACACTTAGGACTCTCCCCGTCCTCTGCTGATCATCGCATTGAAGCCTGCACTCTTCCTGCCATGCACACTAACTTTCTGTCATATTTCCTTTGCGCAATTTTCTGCATTTCTCTGCCTTGCTTCGATACACCATATTTGACCTTTTGTAACTCTTGTACCCAGTACTTGCTCTCATTTCTGGTAAATTCAAATTTAGGTGTATTTTGTCATCTGTGCATCTTCCATTTTGTACTGCATTGCATGCTTTTTTGTAAATTCGAATTTAGGTGTATATTCTCATCTGCGCTTCATCCTTCTTCCCTTCCTTGGCTGCTAGGCCATCTGGTGAGCTTGCCCAGGCACTGAGCAGTCCCTCTTATCCTCCACCTCTATGGCACTCTCCATCTTCCCCACCTACTCTGTTACTCTGTCACCTATCCATCCACTCTCACAAAATCTGGAAGAAAAAAACTCAAAAAAGATCTGTTTGCCTCTAATCTTAGCCTACCTATCACCAACACCTATGTTAGTGCTAATTCCAGACAGACTATCACAGAAATCCTCTTCTCTGTTCTCTCTCCTGACCTATGGATCTCTCATCTAATTTCTACCCTCTCCCCTTTTTCCTCTTCACCCATTGATGGTGGCACTAGCTGAGAAGTACTCTTGGCATACTTCTCATCCTCTAAGTGCAGCATTCATGTTTATCACAATGGCACTGTCTTCTACACCTGCTGGCCCTCATCAACCTACCCTCTCCTGCTAGTTCTTCTTCCTCTCTCTTTGCACCTCCTTCACCACTTCTGACCGGCTTACCACCTCCCTGTACCCCCCACCCCCCTTGGAAAACCTTCAAAGGGGGTGACCGGCTACACTTAGCCACCCTGAATGCTCGATCTGCTGTCAAATGTTCTTTTGACATCTGCCTCCTTTTTGAAGACTTTGATCTTGACTTCCTCGCTCTCACTGAGACGTGGTTCAATGCCTCCTCATTCACTGCTTTTGACTCCCTTCTCCCTGATGGCTACAAGATCCTCTCCAAGCCTCGGACCAACCGACCTGATAGTGAAATAGCCCTAATTTTCCCTGAATGGGTCCCTACCTCTATCATGTCCACCCTGCTCTACTCCTCCTTTGAAAGTCTTGTCTGCAAGCTTGGTGTCTCTCTGACTATCTCACTCACCCTTGCCACTGTCTACGGCCCCCTGGCACTGTGTCTATCTTCCTATCGGAATGAGCTGACTTCACCTCCTCCCTTCTGAACTCTACCTCTAAACTCTAAACCACTCTTCTCTCTCTTCTCATCTGGGACATCTCAGCCCCCGGTCCGAGCCTTCATCAGAGCTGCCAGACACCTTTGCGGTCAGCCATCACGCTGAAACGGGTGTCAGCTGCTGTGTTAGCCTCCACCTTCATCCCTCTACTTCCCCTTCTCTTGACTCTCCCACGGACTCTGTCCTTGCCAATCTTCATCTTACTATCACTAATACTCTTGACATTTTCGCCCTTGTCATGAGGATCTGCCTGAAACCTACCTCCAAGCATACCAGCTGATATGACTCTAATCTAGCTGCTCTGAAACGCAAGTTTAGCTGGAGGTAATTCGGGCACCTGACTGGCAAACTTGTAGTTGGTCGGTGGGGAAACGTGCTGGTATACGTTAATACCGGCACATTAATTCAGCACCGGACAACTTATAATGAGGCCCAGTGTTTCGAAGTTTTCATGTCAGCTTTCACAAAGATGTTGTTCTCATTACTTAAGCAAAAACAGATGCAACTATAATAGTCATTGCAGTTACATACGAAATATGGGGAAACATTACAGCAGCATTTGCTCTTAGCATACAGGATCAACATATGTTGCTTCCCACCAAAAATCAATTTCACGTTTTACTTTCACACATTTTCTCCATGGTGTCTTCCTAAGAATTTCAGTCCTATTATTGGTGTTTCTCCTCTTTTCTTAGTAAAGGGCAGCTGCATACATTTGTGAAGAACAGCTTCCTTGCGTTACTCGTAATCCACCTTAGGTCTTGTGTATCCCGACCCGTGGGTCTATACCACACATCTGTTAAAATATGCTATCAAATATACTCTAGTTGACCCATGGGAATTATCATTCCTGTGAATCGCCCACTCACTTGCTACATCTAATTGGAGAGAAATTCCCTAAGGTATCCGTAAACATTAGTCATCCATCTGGCGGCGCATACATTTGCCGTATCCAAACTAGGAAGCGGGAGATCAAGGTTGGATGGCAGGCTGGTGTTGAATTCTTTTAATTGTTAATTTAGTTTAAGAGCACCTAAGATGCACAGTACTGTGTATTGCACAGCTCTTCTGCATCTGCTGTATTGCCTGTTTTAACTTTTCTTTTACTTTTCAAAATTGGGCTCTGGGAGTGTCTCAGTAAGTTGGCCTGTACACTATAAGCCTCATTACAAGTTCAGCGATGCAGTAAAAAAGTGGTGAGAATTCTGTAACCGCCACTTTTTTGTTGTAATGGAATTACCAATGTTTTAACAGCACCACCAAATTCCAAGTTTGACCTTCAAGAGGGCGATTTACCTCCAGTATCACAGTGGAAGTAAATCCTCCACTTTAAGGCCAAAAATCAGTGATGTTATTTTATTCTTTTTTATCAGTTGCTAATTATGTAATTACTGTATCAAATCAAACAAGGCAAAAGGTTTTCACATGCACAAAACCATATAAAGCATTTAATAAAAAATAAAAAAAAATAATGAAAATATTTGATATGCGCCTACTGCTATTGTTAGGGCTTTGAAGAGCTATGGGGTGGAAGGCCCTTCGGAAGAACCTAGTCTGTGCAAACATGGAAATAAAAGGGCATTCCATTGCATGTGATTGGTAATTAGAATTAGGTGACTAGTCAATTGCTAGCAGAGATGACAGCTTTAAAACATTATAAAAATCATGTAGAGCATCGTGTTCAGGTGCAGTGATAACACCTGAACACGTTGCACCTAAACTAACATAGACAGTGACTATGTGACATTTGGAACACATTTTCGGAGGGACTTAGCTGTATTCTTGGGTTGCAGTGCAAGAGGGGGAATGGGTATTTTAAATAGCCTATCAACCTCTAGGGTAATTGTCTACAGTTGAGGGCTATGTTATAATTTACAAGCAAAACACATGCACACTGACATGTAGCCAATGCAAAACAACCTGCAACTCTGCACTCCCACCACTTGCATACATGTCCCATTTCAGTAGCCAATACTGCCTCAGCCAAATACCTTGATCTCTTTCTATTTATTGTATGTTTCCCTTGGCTTGCTACAGTAACTACACATGTACATGCCAACATGTGGAGTATTGTAGGTATGTCTTTGCTATCTTTAATTCACCAGTCAATTCACAGGGGAACAGCTTTGTAATACAGCAGCATGGTTGTGTGTGCCAGTCTCTAGGTTGTCAGTTGTCTGCTGGAACAAATCCAGGTGCTGCCACTGCCCTCCTCCGACTCCAAATAGCTCAATGAATAAGGCCACCATGTACGAGTGACACCTTCATGGATTCCAGGTTTTTGGATCCTTCCCAGATTACATTCTTCGACTGTAAATGTGGGTCTAACATTTCCAGCATACAGAGTGCTGTTGGCTAAATAGTTTTTTACTGGCTAAACGTTCCACACATGACATGGGGTCATTTGGTCGCATAAGTCTTCCAAAAGGTGTCAGTATGAAGCTTGGCCTACAACGAAAACAATCTAATATCAAAATAGTATGCCCTGAGCCTTAGGTATCCATGTCAGTGCTGTGATAATTTCACATATAACAGGCTGGGTGATGGGACTGAGGTGACCTTGGGGGCAGGGTGCTACCACCCACTCTGTGGTGTTAGGTCTAGAGGAGGCATATGGGGGATCTCCCAGGTATCCCACTCTATCACCAACCTTAGAGGAGAATCGGTCCACCAATGTTCTTAAAGTACCACCCTTAGTGCTCATAGGAAATCTCATAGAAGACTTGTTTGAAGTTTCACTGAGGGGGGGGGGTGTTACCGTAGAGAGCTCTAGGGGAAAGTACGAGGTCATTGGTCTCATCATGTGGACAGAACCCCCAACTACAATTCTCCAGTTCTGTTGACATTTCAGGGAACAGTGTGGAAGGTCCTTTATCAATGAATGCACTTCAAAACAAAGCTTTATACATCTTATTCCCTCCCTATACTCTGATGCCTCTTTGCCTTATTTGCGGTCACAGGCCTTGCAGCGGAAAACCTAGCTAGCCCCTCACTAGGCATGTGCCAAAATCTGAAAGTAGAAAGAACCTCAACAGTGCAACTGGCCCATACACCAGACGGGAAGTTTCAAAATGGTGGCAGCCTTAATGAAGGCTCTGACTATGGACCTCTGTAGTATGCCAACTATCAAGTTTATGGATTTGGAGCTTCACATGCAAGACCTTTCAACATGGTTGAACCTCTCCACTCGTACCCCAGGGGGTTGTGAGGTAAGGGAAGAAACCAAAGGTAGTGATGGTCAGTCCTGCAAAGAATACAACGATAATATGTTAGATAGGGTATTGAATACCACAACTATCTCCTTCCTCCTCTAGAGATATTTGATCAAAATGAAGTGCAATCTAGTAATGTTTCCTACCTTTTTCCTAAGGTACGGGACTCCTTCGTTGCACAGCCTTCAGAGTGTCGTGTGGAGAATACCGACACAGAGGAAAAGCTGATAAAACCTCACAATGGGTAGCCAAAAATATGGGTAAGCTATTGTGGTGGTTGCAGAAGCACTGATAGTAAAATAATATTCTGGTTAGGGGTAGATCAGCACAAATTGGATGCTAGAGCTTTCAGGGATCCTGAGACAGTGTGGCTGGGAGCAATGGAAAGGTACAAAAGCCAGAGTGAACATCCAGTGTGAGAAGCGTTTCTGAAGTGGGAAAGGCACCAAATGCTATTGGAAGTGGGGCAAACAGGTAAACGGGGAATACTAACAATTGGAAAGAAAGGATAGAGGAGATGAGAAACAGATTCCTAATCTAAAATTGAGAGATCACAGGAAAGCTAAAAACAGACAATAGACCAATACATGGTCCTGCTGAAAGAAGAGGAGGTGTGTGGAAAGCTTGAGGAATAAGGAGCCCACATCGAAAGGTGAGACAGAAGCGAGATCAGGGATTGCAATATTAGACTTCAGGGAATCTTCAGAGTGGGCCCTAGTTTAGAACCTATCTACATTTGAGTTGAGGAAAAAATCAGGAGCCGCTCGGAAAAAAGCAGGGTATCCAGGAAGCAATAGCCCAACAAGTGAACTGGAAACATTGTCCATTAAATGGTAACTATTGCTTCTGCCCTAGGTGACAGGGTCATGGATATAAACCTTCCACCTGTGTGTGGACCCTTCTCAAACTGGAACGGTAGCTTATCAAGATACACCACAGGGGTGGCATGGGGGATCTGAGAGGGAGCCTAACCACTAGCTCCCAGAGTGCCTGATTACGTGTAGGGCTATTTGCACCGCTGCCCTAGCCTCATTATCATTCAGCATCTGTCACAGTCAGTTCGCCTTTTCTTCTTTTTCACAACACACAAAGAACTGTGAACACCAAATCCTGGCAAAGCATGACAGGAATCCTGGAACTAGAGGAGCAAGGCAAAGTAGAGGGAGACCAGAACCACTGCTACCAGAATGCACCTGGACTCAACTGGAAAAACCTGGCCTGCCGCTAGGGGAATGAGGTCATGACCAAAATTGGAATAGATTGGGATTTTTGAGACACCCAACAACTGTCCCACAAACCCCAGACAGACCCCAGGGGAATGGTGGGATAACAACAAAAGGACTGAGAGGGGAAGGGGACTGCAGGGGAATAGACTCACAAAAGCTTGGAGAGAATCCCAGGAACAACAAACAGGGAGTCTGAGAATGGGTGGGCCAGAAGCTTTATTAAGAACTTTCATGGGATGTCCCGGCTCCCAGAGGAATAGCACAGCTAGAGATTGGCCAAAGGGAGCAGCTGGCATAGAGGGCCAATGGGAGCCACGAGGAACTGAACAAGAGTGGAGGCTGGGCTATAAAAGGCCGGCAGGTGCAGAAGAGGTTGAACGATGGTCAGGAGAAGTTTGAAGCCAGGAAGTGGACCAAGAGTACGGAGAGGTGGGTGTAGCAGGTGGAGAAAGATTTTAAGGAGGTGTTGGAGTGCTATTGGAGAGTGAACGTAGGATGTTGGTTCTGAGAGGATGATACCAACTGATTTGTTTGTGAGCGAGAGATTGACTGGAGGAAGAATGGCAAGAAGGGGGTAGTTAACAGTTGGTTTGAGACAGGCTGTGTGTATTTGTGTTTATGAAAGAGAGTGGGACATGAGAGTCCGGATGGTAGCCGAGAGTAGAGGCAGAAGATGTAGTGATGGGAGGGAGGAGTGTTGGAGAGACAGAAGACCAGGTGGGAGTTGGTTGGCGGAGACAGAAGGGTGGAGATAGAGAGAGAAACACCAGCAGGAGCTGGTGAGTTTGGGGGAGATAGAGAGGAAGTGAGCTAAGACAAGGAAGCAGAGCATAGGCAGGGGGGAGAGACAGGTTGGAAGGTGGAGATAGGAGAAGTGGGAAATACCTATAAAATCAGAGGAAGACGTGTGGAGAGAGACATACAGAACAACAAGAAGTGGAGGGGTGTAAGAGAAGAGATGAGGCAGGCAAGTGAGGAGTTAACCATTGCAAGAAAAGAGGCAGAACAACCAGGCAACCTGTTGGGTACCTTAGGAAATCCCTGCAGTAGAGAGGTTGATAAGGCCACAGCCTCTATGCCACCATTTTGGGTAAGGGCTTTATCCAGAGAGTAGGGGCCACCTGGTGGTAGTGTATCAATATTGTTAAAATACAAAAGCTACAGCTAGTCTAACTCCTGAATCCTAGCTAACTGCCAAGGTCTAGACAGACACCCTCATTAAGTGGGGCTTAGCCTTATTTTGTAAAAAATCTGTATGTCTGTATTCTCTTCTTCCTTTGTATGTTCAAAGTCCCTGCAACGATGTCTATGCCTGTACTCTTTTTTCTTCTATGTATGTTTAAAAGTATTTGCAACAATGTTTCATTCCATAACAATGTCCAGCTTTTTGTATATAGTTGAACAGCTATTTGCACTGCCAAGTTGTCTGTAACCACGCTGTGATACCTTAGGGTCTGGGCGTGTAACAAATGCAATAAATACATTGTGGGGAATAGAGAAGCCTGGGCTTGGGAGGTCAGAGTGCGCTTTGAGGTTGAGGTAAGCTGCAGGAACCACCCCTAATAGGGGATACCCAATTGATATGTGACTACCTATGTCATCTCTAATCAAAAGTTAAAAATTAATAATTATTGTGAGATTCTTGGAGCAAAGGCAGGGTGTCTCTGGCCCAGAAGGAAATATAACCAGCATCAACCAATCACTAGACTGCTGCCTTCTGATGCCACCTTGGGTGAGTGCTCCTTCTACATCTCTTTTGATCCCACTGTTTCCACATACCAGGTTTCTTAACTATGCTGGCTCTCCTTGGACACTTAACTTTGTTACCATGCATTTTAACAGCAACTAAAGTATATACAGCTGGGGTATTGGTAGTAAACAAACTTTCCAGGAGTATTCCGGAACCAAAGCCCGAACTGAAAGCAACCAATCACTTAGTTGTGCAATGGGCCAATCTACTCCCCTATAAAAGTGGCAGACGTGTATGGTCAGTGTCGATGGCAGGAGCTTGAAATGCTATGAGTGGATTGGAGTGTGGCAGAGCGGTATGGAGAAGATGAGGATCTAAGGAGAGCAGAGGGGGAGGTGAAGGAAAAGCTAAAGTGAGGAGTGGAGAAAATGAAGGGGAGGCTAGGGAAAGGAGTCAAGCAGGAGAAGGGGATAAAGGAACTAGGAAGAGGAGTGGAGATGGGAAGGAGAAGCTGAGAAGAGTAACAAAGCAGGGGTAGGAACTAGGGGAACAAACAACTGAAGAGAAGAAGGTGCAAGAGCAGCTGAGAAAAGGATAGGGGAGGAGAGGTTGAAAATGGAGTGGGAGGAGGCGAAATCATCAATTGAAGGAGTAGTGGAGCTAACCGGTGACTTTAGAGGAGAGGGGTTGAGGAGCTGGAAGAGAAGTTGAAATGACAAGGGAAGAAGGAGAAAACCTTAATAAGAGGAAAGAATGCCAACAGGGCGATGGGAGGGGAATTTGAAAGATGGGCAAAGGGAGGCGAAAAGGAGATGAGGTGCAAAGTGGAGAAGAGGGAGTCAGAGCAGTGCATTATGAAACATCAATGAGGAAAGGAGGAGAGACAACCAAAAGAAGGAGAAATGGAAAGAGACAACTAGTACAAAGGAGGATAGTAGGGGCAGAAGGAAAGGGTAGAATGAGGCATAGTTGGATGAGAGCAGGGTTTCTACAGAGGATCCTGAGCTAGTGGATGAGGCAGAGCCACGACAGTCTCCGGCAACCCAAGATGGGTCATACTGCCACAATCCAGCTTTCACAGGAGATCTTTGCAAGGGTCCTAGACAGTCAGATGACAAGCCAGTCTTGATGATATAGGGCCTAGCGGTGGTGATGCCAAGGTATGTGGGATGAGAAGCAGACAAACACCATCCAAACAGGAAAGACATCTAAACCAACAAAGAAACGTGGGGCACTTAAAAGCCAAGAGCCTGTTTTTCCTTTTCACTGCCAGAAAGACAGATGCTAAGGAAGAGTGAGCGGACTGAGGGATATGGTCTTCAAAGGTATGGCTGATTTGCTTGATTGGTCTCCCTTTACCAAAGCCACCATGTATGTGCTATCTGTCTGCTTTTCTCAAAATCACATTTTGAACTTAAAATTGTGCCTTGGGTTGTCTGTTGATCCCTTTGACAGTGCTGTGTGCAAATAGACCATGCACCACAGCAGGGACAGACAGGAGACAAATAGTAAGAGATAGGTGCCTATCCAGGGGACCTGTACACACAAATAAATCCCCAAGAAAGGGTTCTCTCGTACAATGCACAACATGTGAATATTTCACTCCAAAAAAGCCATTTAATTTTCTTAGCAACATATATCAGAATTCAAAATCGCTTAGTAAAAATATTCATGAAATGGGGGTCAAACTACTCTGAACAAAACCAATGAAAATGGACATTGAACCCCCTTGCTATGCCTGTTGGTAAACAGATTACACAGACCCTCATCTATGTTTATTAGAGCATGACAGGTGAAAGGAGCAAGAAACAAGCATAGAGCCATGGCATAGATGCCCGCTATATTACAAAATGAAGGTGAAAGAAGGCAGTGGGTGCAAAGGTGGGTCAGAGTGGGAGTAGAAATGGAGAATGCCAAGCTCCCCCTCCTCCAGCTTTACATGCCAAAAGGGGACTACTTAAGGGCTTGGCCTTTTTCCCTCCCTTGCAGTGCTCTTCCACCAGGCTCAGAGGCATATCCCTGGTCACGTGAGCAGCTCTGTTCACCCGGATGTTCACTCCACGCAGTGACGAGCACCACCTACTCCAGATTTTCGTATCAAACAGCAAGCACTGAAGAACTTATTTCTTTTCCTCCCTTGCAGTGCTCTGCTCCACGCTCAGAGTTGAATCCCTGGACATGTTGTCAATGGTGCCTACCCCATCTTTTTGTGCTAATCTGTGACCACCCCGACCTACTCCAGATTTTTCCTATCAAACAACTACTTCTTAATGGCTCCTTTTTTTACCCTGGTGCAGTGGTCCGCCACCATGCTCAGAGCGGTGCCCCTGGGCACGTGAACAACTCTGCCTCCTTCAGCCCAACAGCCAATCAGGAGCTGCCTGCTCTTCCTTATAGCCAGCCTTCCCTAATCAGCATCCTTAGCTAAGAGTGTTTCTGTTAGGGCCTAACAGAAAGGAGGCAAACCCAACTGCAAAACTTTGGACCTGACAAATGGAATCAGTATAAAGAACACAAACAACAACAGGTCCAATGCATGTATATACTTAACGAGTACGAAGAAAAAGGGTTACAAAATTGATTACGAAAGTATCTCAATGTTTAATAGCAAATCTTGACATATAATCATGTTCAAAGCAAAACATAATAAAAAAAACTGTAAAGTTGAAAAACACCACAGAGCGTAAACTCTGACATTGCTTTTCAGAGGAAGCACCCTGAACAGTGGGTATAGTTTGAAGAGCACCAGACACCAACCCGTAGTGCCAAGTAGGCCGATCCAGGTGTTAGAGCCAGAACCCCTGCCTCTCCAAAGTCAGCCAGGTAGAACAATGCATCTGGGAAAGCCGCAGAGTATTTCTACGCTCATGAGTTCACATGCTCACAAACACTTGCCATGACAACGCGACACAAATCCTCTCAATCTCATCCACTACTTCCTCATACCCATGCCACCACTCCACATCTCTTGTAAACTAATACTCATTAAAGCCTAACTGGCCTTCTTGCATGCTGCCATCATTGCTGATCTCACCACACACACACAAACTCTATGCCTTTTTTATCACAGAAACTGCCCACCACTTCCATCTATGTCCTTGATGTCCTCATCACACACGGATTCAGCATCCAAGATGTTGACTCCACAAGGAAAGTAGGTGGAGGCTCTGCAGTTACCCACAGATCAGACTGGATCATTGCCATGTTCCGCTAAATATCTATGAACTCCTTTGAGCTTCTTTCATGTCACCTTCCACTATCTCATAAGCATACCACCATATTCCATCTGATCTATCACCTAGCTCACAGGTTTGGGTCATTCCTCAATGACATTTCTGACCTCTTCACCTCAGAATCAATCGCACACTCAACAACCATCTTCCCTGGTGACTTCTGTTTGCCAGGGACCCGAGACACTAGAAGCACCAGGGATGCTCTCCTCCACTTCGTGGATTCACTAGACATACAAAAAACACATACTAAACCCCACCAAAATGAGAGGAAACATACTTGACTTTGTATTCTCAGCATTCCCCTTGAAGAAATGTCTTACCCTGTCCCACTTGACTAGACCAACAACACTGCCATCCCCACCCTCCTTACACTTACATTCCGAGCCAAAAAAGGTGCAGGGTAAGCCCAGCATGTCCTTGCATTACTCTTTTAAGGACTTCCCCTTGGAAGTACTAGAACTCAAACCAGCAACTCTAGCCAAGCACAAAACCCCCAACATAAATGCTCTCTTACCAACTCTTAAATAAAATGCAACTGGTTGACCCAGATGCCCCTTAAAATTAAGTTGCATCAGGGTTAGACCCACTTTCCTATGGTACACGGGAAAACTTACCAAAAATAAGCATACCGCCCGATAATTAAAAAAATTCAGGCCAAAACACAGAGGAATGCAGGCCTTTTCACCCTCTAGGCCTCAGGTAGTATGTGCCAGTCTCCCATCATTGAAGTCAAAACTGCACATTGTTCATCATTTTTCTCGCTGCCGCGAACAGGTGTAAAGTTCTCTCCATGACAGTAAATCACTGCTCAACTCATTGCCTAATCCAGTGATCCCTGAGTCTACAGAAAACTGCAATGCTATTAATAGCTAAAGTGCAATAATAGATTGATACAGAAAAACTGTATCCCACCACTCTTAAATCCACAGTGCACAACACAAACCTGGAAAACCTTCTCTGCCATCACCTGACAGGATCTTGCTGGCACCCTAGCATCTCTTTAACCAAGATGAGATCCTTCCAACAACATAGAAGCAAAATATCCTAAACCGCCTGATACCAGATAACCCTCTTCTGGAAGATAAAACTCTTCCTTCCACCTGGGAAGTTCAGAACCACTGTAAAGTCACTGGTAATCTTCAACATTGATGGGGGCATGCTCTCCTTGCCGGTGTTTCAGCAACGCACTTGGCCCCACTTAATGCTCCCCCAAAATACTGCAACATGACTCGTAAAAGGAAACAAGACATTTTGCCACATTTCTTAAACTCTCAGGAAGCAGCACTAGATACCTATTCCAGACAGAATTATTTTTAAGACTGTCAGCATTACCTATACGGCAACCACTGCTTGCACACCTGCTACATAGCTGCAAAACCCTGTACCTCAGGTGGGTTGCGCTCCTCCAGCAGCCAGGCCACCACTCGGTTTGAGACAAAATTGCTGCAGAACGAGAAAAACATGAACCAGGCCTTCTCTTGCTACTCCCCTACTTACTGGAACACCATGTAGGTGTCCGCCAGGGCCGTGCTAATTCTCTTGCTGTTCAAGAATGAACACAAGACCTTACTCTCAGTCAATACTTTGGTGCTCCCTAGGCTCCATGCGTTCCTGTATCACGTCCCAACCTCATGGGTGGAATTTTCTATTTATTAGTACCCCCCTTTACCTTCTGTATTACCCTCAATTGCTATTCATTGCTTCTTATCTAGGATTGTCCTATATAAAACCCCAAATACAAATGCACAGCGCTCTCTAAACTAGGGAAAACATCTATGTAGGTAACAATGGTAGACACTTTGCAAGTTACTCAGCCACATTTCAGAGTTTTTAACACAGGTTATTTTTCAGATGTTTGAAGTGAGTCTATGAAGGTAGAAATGTTACCATTAGTGGTAAATTATATGTGTGAATGCTAGTGTGTTCCAAAAATGTATTTAACGTTTAAATTACACTCAATAATGGGATGGCAGCAGCAAATGGACAGTGGCAGAGGACAAAATCCTGTCCAGGCAGAATCAGACGACCCCCTATGATGAAGCAAAAGACTTAACTGAGTTGACCAGATTTTAGATGGCCCATGCTTCCAATGATTAGCATAACTAAATAGCCTTTGAACTGTGATAAAGGATGCATCTTGTGGGCCAACGGAAGGCTTGATAGCTAGTTAGCAGGGTTCAACAGTAGAGGGTGTAATCGCTGCACCCGCTACCAGCTTTCAACATGCTATCCAGCCACCCTCAACATTTTGAGGCTGTCTTCGCTCCTGATTAGGCATTCTGTGAGGCTCTGTTTAGAGGTTTTGAAAATATGGTGAGTGAAACACAAAGCTAAGTTGATCCAAAACCATGAACCAAAAATTGCAACAGCTTCAGCCAATCCTGGTGGCTGAAATAGACATTAAACCCAGAGAGGGACTTAAAAAGAGGGAGGGATAGTCCAAGAAGGTAGTGAGAGATTGAAGGTAAAAAGGGGACCAGCAAGCTTCCACCAGATCCCTTGGTGCAAAAGCAAAGGCCTCCATGAAGAGAGGTAGCACATTTGTTAGAGGTAGCGTATATATTGGGGACTTCTGCTCTGGAAAATGGTGATCTAGAGAAATACAGGAAAGGAAGCTGAATGAACCAAAACGAAACCTAACGTTCAAGGGCTAAAATCTACTAGAGAAAAGAACCCTGGCAGGAGGCACACATATTATCTTGTATCATCACATAATATCGAAAAGGAACCTCCTTATGATTTTGGCAGCAATTGTGTGCAATTTCCATGACATTTCTGCCATAACTTAATTATTGTCACTGCCACTCGGTCCTGCACTATACTGGGATTACGAGTGGGATAACGGCAGAGCAAATCCTCATTTTTGGAGTCCATTGACCTCTTTGAGTATTTTGGTCGATTTACCCCAAATGGTTATTTCGTGCAGTATATCCATCACATTTTGGAAGTAAAGTGGCGGATTTACCTTCAACTTGCTCCTGAGGTAAACCCTTCACTTTAACTCTGAACTACAGGGGTGCAGTAAACATGGCAGTAATTCTGTTGCCATACACAAATGTCAGGAACGGAATTACTGCATGGCCAAACTCAGAATTAGTGGGCATGAGGGTTGCAAGCCAGTTTGTCAGGGAAAACCTGATAGGAGTTTCTGGATGCTGGTGATTGGCTCAGCGAGGAAAAGTGTATAGAGGGATTTGGCAAAAGAGTTGCGGCTTAACGGTGTATGAAACATTGCCCAAGTTTAAAGTACTCTGCAAGAACATCGCAACATTATCACGCAGGATACCTGCTTTACTTTACATTATTTCTTCCATCACACAAGTGGCAACAACCTCTCTTTGCGAAACTTGATTAGGCCAATTTGCCGTCTTAGCATTGCTGGGAGCTCGGGTGTAGATGTGGTGCTTTTTCAGTTGAGGTAATCAATCATATGTTGTTTTTCTGTCCAATATATAAGGACCTGCGGCAGAAATGCGTGAAACGTATAAACGTAATGCAGTAGGCATCATAATAACATAATAACATGCTCTGAATATAATTTATATTCAGAGCATGTTATTATGTTATTATTATGTATAATATATATTATAATATAATCTGCCCTATAATATATTCCCTATACTACTGACTTGTTACAAAACACAAATCCCTGATATAGAATCCCTTTTAACAGGAGTAAAAAAGAGAAAATGTGATTTCGAACAGCATGCTGCGGATATGTTTAATTGTTAGGAAGATAATGTATTTTTGATGATGCTATTTAAGCAATAAGCACCAAACGGTGGAGTGGGTGGGCATTACTGCATCAGGTAATGCCCCGGGGCCCATAGATACAGACCCGGGGAATTACCTGAAGCAGCAAGGGCCCCCTGCGAGGGGCATATTGCTATTAGTACTCCGGCCAGTAAGACCGGTGTACTAATAGAATTTTTCTCAGGTGAGAGACGCCGTCTGCATTTTGCAACTGAAAAAATGGCTGCCACGGAAAGCAGAGAAGGGACTATATGTAGTCCCTTCTCCCTTTCCATGGCAGCCATTGAAAAAACGAACAAAAAAGCAAAACAAAGAAAATGGCCACCATGGAAAGAGAGAAGGGACCATAAATAGTCCCATCTCTCTTTCCATGGCAGTCACTCGCATAAGGGACCCCGAGGCCATGGTGGTGCGCGGAGCCTTGTCAGGCAGGTAAGGACCTGGTGAGGGCCAATCAGATCATTTGAAACAATCTGTCAAATACATTGAATGGACACTTTGTAATGGCCAGCATAAATAAACTGAGACGAAATAAATACATAAAGACATGAAAATCACATAAACCTTGAACTTCACTGGGGTGTTTATTACCCTTCTCTCTTAACTTGGTCCCGCCTTTTCTTTCATATCCTCAATGTTCTCTCACTTGGATGGGATTCCGCCTTTCTCTCCCAGGCTTAAAGCAAAGTTCCTGTCATGACCCGGCGAAATTGCCCCTTCTGGACCTCATGGTCATTGTCACGAAGGGCTTGTACTCCTTGTTCCTCCCAACATGGCCGTACCAAGCTCCGTGCTACGCACTAGCTTTCACGTCGTGGCACGTACTATAAATTGGTCACGCCCCTGCGAGACTCACTACTCAGTTCTGGAGAAGGAGTTATTGGCCATTCGTCATGCCTTCACTGAATGGAGACATCTACTCCTGGGTGCTAAATATCCAGTTCAAGTCCGTACTGATCATCGAAATCTTCAGGTCCTATAATCCATGGAGTGCAGGAACAGTAGACAAGCTCGATGGGCCTACTTCTTTGCTCAATATCAATTTCAAATTTCACATGTTCCTGGACCGCAAAACATGATTGCCGATGCCCTTTCTCGGCGTCCTGACTACGTTCCGTTGGAGGATAAGATCTATCCTAAAATGTTTCCACCTACAATCTTTGTAGCTCAAGCGATCAACATCCTGGAAGAAATCAGAGTACAGACTCAATCATCTGAACTCTAGAAGGACATATCCGAGAAAAATCCCTGGCGTCTGACAATCAAGGAAGGATATTTATTCAAGAACAATTCAGTGGTCATTCCGACAAAAGAACTTCAACAGAAGGTAACAAATCTATGCCATGATACTCTTCACTCCGGCCATTGAGGAGTAACCAACACCTTCCTTCTTATACAAAGACAGTTCTGGTGGCCAGGGATGAAGGTCAGTGTAGTTCAATACATCAAGACCTGTGCAATTTGTAGTCAGAACAAATACGATAATCAGAGGCCGGCGGGTCTGCTTTTAGAACCTACGTTGCCACCCAGACCCTGGGAAGTTATTGCCACTGACTTCATTGTTGAATTACCAACTTCCCGAGGATATACAACAATCATGGTAACAATTGACTTGTTCACTCATCTAGCTCATTTTACACCATTGTATAAACTACCATCTTCCTCAGAACTTGCTGGAATTTTCCTGGAACATATTTTTCGTCTTCATGGCCTACCATCCAAGATTATTTTGGATCGAGGACCTCAGTATATTTCACAATTCTGGAAACATCTCTTTCGTGTTCTAGGAATCCAACGTGCCCTTTCTTCAGGCTATCATCCACAAACCAATGGGGCAACGGAACGAGTAAATCAAACCCTGGAACAATATCTTCGTTGTTTTGCCACCAAGGTTCAAGACGATTGGTCTCTCCTTATACCTTTAGCCGAATTCTCCTACAATAACTCAGATCATTCAGCTCTCAAGATCAGCCCTTTCTATTGCAGTCAAGGTTATCATCCGTCTGTTTTACTATCTGTTCTTCCAGAATCTACTCCGGTGCCTACCCTTGACTCTTGGATTCAGACGCTGATCGACTTACAAAGAGAGGCCAAGGATCAGTTAGAACAGGCCCAGACTCGAACCAAAAGATATGCGGACTCTAAGAGAAGACCATCACCTTCCTATTCAGTTGGCGATCAAGTCTGGCTAGCCTCGAAAATGTTACCTCGACATCTACGACCAAACAAATTGGCTTCTCGCTTTTATGGTCCATTTTCTATAAAGGAGATCATCAATCCTGTCTCCTTCCGACTTAAGCTCCGGGATTCCTGGAAGAAGATACATCCAGTCTTCCATACTTCCCTGTTGAAACCCTATGTTAGTTCTACTCGGAAACCCTTCAAACCCACACATGTTGTTGTGGACGACCAGTTGGAATATGAGGTGTCCAGGATATGTGATTCCAGGTATAGGAGGGGTCGACTACAATATCTGGTCGAGTGGAAAGGCTACCCCCCTAGCGAGAGAACATGGGAACCAGTTTCTAATTTAAAGACCCCTTGTTTGCTCAGAAGATTCCATCTTATTCACCCAGGCAAGCCTGAAGGAACCAGTCTTCGGCGGGGGCATGCTGTCATGGCACGGCGAAATTGCCCCTTCTGGACCTCATGGTCATTGTCACGAAGGGCTTGTACTCCTTGTTCCTCCCAACATGGCCGTACCAAGCTCTGTGCTACGCACTAGCTTTCACGTCGTGGCACGTACTATAAATTGGTCACGCCCCTGCGGGTCCGCGCGTCTCAACGCTATCTTCGGTAGTGACCCGACGTGCTCTCTACATTGATTTCCTTGATCCTCTTACTTCCTTCCTTGCCTACTTTTCTGTTCCTGGATTCCCCCCCCCTACTTTGCTTGTTATCGCTAATCCTGGATACCCTGGAGCCACGAACATCCCGGAACTCTGAACGCGCCCTGCAACCTGACGAGGCTCGGGCGAGCCTATTCAAGACCCGAACCACTCACAGGAAGAGTCCTGCGGCCGAACAAGGGAGATCCCGATCACAGGTGGGACGGGGGAGATTTACGACAGTTCCTTAGGTTTAAGATATATCTATAATTGCATTCTTTCTCTCACCCCAGACAAAATACACTTGCCCTAATTTGAATGTTTGGTTAGGGCCATGTAGCGGGCAGAACCTACTTCATGTGCTTAGGCTTATACACCCTTATGAGTCACCTATTTTATATAAAATGTGTTTAGCCTCTTTTGTATTTTCTCTATTTTGTTCTTATTCTTTGAATCCACTGTGTTGATATTTCTACGTCCTTGTGTTTCTCTTTCTTGATCCATGGCAGGGGGAATGGTATGTTGGGCACTCTTCACTTCAGGAACAACATGCATTGGCAATTTGTATATGCAAAAGTTTGTTCTTGATTGAATATAAACTAAATGCATGAATAAAATAAAAAAAAATAAAAAGAATTTGGCAATGCCAACAATTTGGGCTTTTGTGTAGGCATGGAAAGTCACTTGCCAGACACAGCCGTAGTGGTATTAAATGGCTATTGATGCTATCAGGTATAAAATTGTACGACTACATGGGGATCTAGTAGCAGTGCCTGGAAAATGTCCAATACTTACACACAAGCAAAAACTGTTGGCTTTGCCAATGCTTGTTTTTAACAGGACTTAAGTGAGGGATACGTGAAGTGGTTATAAATTGAGTGGCTGAAGGCAGTCATAGTTAAGCCCTTTTAATTACACCTGTAGCATGTTTACAACTCCAATTAAGTCAGTAAATCTCAGAACTTCAGTGAGGGATACGTGTAGTGGTTATAAATTGAGTGGCTGAAGGCAGACATGGTTAAGACCTTTTAATTACACCAGTAGCATGTTTACAACTCCAATTAAGTCAGTAAATCTCAGAGCACTACTTTAAAGAAACACTGATAGGCATTTCAAGTACCAAATTTGGCCAGGTAGGGACAGGAACTGGGTGGAAATTGGCATAGGGATTGGCATATGGGCCGTCAGTGGGTGGGCAAATAACCAAACAACACCCACAACCTTTGTGTCCCTCCTCATATGTCATTTCTCCCTACCTGTACTCTGATGCAATAGTTGCAGCTTAAAAAATGGAGCAATCACAGTAACGGAATGAGCTGTCAATCTATATACACTGTCACTGTCTCTTGAATTGCTTGCCACCATTCAAGCTTGTCTGTCAAGGCCAACTGTATGGATTATTTCCTTATTCTATTTAGTCCCTCTGGAGAAGCTTGGTGGTAAGATGTTTAGAGTGCTATGATGCACCAATCAGCTTTCCTCCAAAACGTCTTTGATCTCTATTGAAAAAAAAACACATTCCATTATCCATACTATCTGTTACAGAATACATCTTTATCAAAACACTGCTAAGAATTCAATGATTTTCGGCACAATGAGCCCTGTCAATTTCACACATTTGGATGTACATTCATCAGAATGCTGCCTGATGAGGGTGTGAAATCCCTGGATTTCTGATTTTTTTCTAAATAATACAATGATGAGGATAATTCTGTTTTTGGAAGGGGAGTCTGCTATTCGGATTCTCCTTTCATAAAGCTCCATAGCAAAAGCATAGTTTCCTGACAGCTGCAACACCTGCACTTCTGTGACACAGGTCAGGCTCAAGGTCACCTGTGAATTCCTGACAGCTGCTGTAATCCAAAGTCACTGCAGCCAGAGGTGAAATTTGAATTTCTTTACCTCTGATTCAAAGTGCAATAATTGTTGCCTTATCAGTCTGGTGGCAGTTTAGTTTTAACGAATAAGCCATGCTTGGTTATAGTGTGGTGACGAATAAAGGTACACATTTATTAAATCCATACCAATTTGGTATAATACAAGTGCCCGCTTTATGAGCCCAGACCAGCTGTGTGAGGAAAATATGTAATTATGGAAGCCTGTCTGTCTCCACTCGAGCAAGTGAGACAGTAGGAAGGGTGCTCCCCAGGAGGAAGGATAGCACATCCCAGGAGTTGTCCTGGGAACTCTGTTTTAAAGCGGCACTCATATAATAAAGGCTAGCCTCACACCACAGTTCTATACACCAAAGGACTTTTGAAGTCTACAAGCATGGGAAGGGGCAGATTTAAACGTAGCCATAGAGGGAAAAGTGGACCTGACATAAAGGGTCCACCATTTTGTTTTTCTGTTGGGGCTATTCTTCTTCCTGTCCCCGCCATTTCCTGCAGGACAGGGTACTCTGGGAATAATGCAAGAAAGCGAGGGTCACTTCTTACCACAACAGGGATTGGAACAATTCCAGCAAACTTGCTTTTGTCCCATACCTAGTGACATTTTGCCTTTATAACACAGGGGCCTCTGACTCCTTTTTGGATTCATATTTAGACCATCAAGAGAAGAAAAAAGAAACACCTTTGGACATCTTTTGGGAGCACAGGCCATTTCAAAGTCCGCTGCCACAGAGGTGAAGCTAGAAGGCAACAAAGGCATTGGGGGAGCTCTGTCCCCTAACCATTCCCAGGGAACAGTGGGGTGCACTGCTGTGGACCAAGGTCTGTCTCTCTGTTGGCTGCACTGGAACCTGAACCCTGTTCACTCAAGGTGAAGGATTCCTTGTAGGTGCCAGCCAAGCTCCCTGTAGTGGGAGTGCATCTAAATGATTAACCTTGTCCCTGGAGACCCTGTATTCTGCCTTCCAGAAACCCATAAAGCATGAGTAGGCAGTTGAGCCACTACTCGTTCATTGACTGGAGCAGAGCAGCAGTCTTTTTGTCACAGTATAGTGCTCCTGAGTGGAGATGCGCACTATCATACTTGCTAACACTCTGGATCCACCCATCATTTTTGGGCCTGCAACTGGACATAGTGGAATCTTAAACATGTCTTATTTTGGTCACTTGTTTAAAATGGAACACATTTTACTGAACTCTCCCTCTGCACTCATCCTCTTTGGGCCATCAAAAATGTTGCATTAGATCTCTTTTGGTCATACTGTGACCCAAGTGCCCTTCGAATGCTAATCAAATTAACTCCTCTTTTATGTGATTTTACAATTGCTTCTTTGCTGCCTTTTGATGAAAAACCTATTCTGCACAAGCAATCAGCAACAACATCCCTCTCCCCAGGCACAAAGTCCCCCCCCTTGCTTTATATTCCATAAGCTCAAGCATCCATGTATTAATGTGTGCTAAAGCATGATTCATCACTTTGGGAGACCGCATGAGGATTGCCGGTTTGTGATCAGTCGTTATTGTCACTAGCAGACTCCAGGCCAATTATTTAAAATGCTTGATTGCCCAAGGTACCTCCAACATCTTCCTGACAATCTTGAGATAACTCTTTTCTGTGTACTATAGAAGCAGAAGATGGCAGTACCCTTATTCTTTATTGCACCTGTGAGAGAACTGCACCTTACCATCCTCATTGGCATCCAGTGCCAGAATAGTCTTAGATATGACATCAAACTACCGAGTGAAAAGAGCTCGAGTAACTAACTGGTCCTTTTAGTATCTAAAACTCTGCCATGCATAGATAAATTCATTGAAACCTCACTCCCTTCTTCATAAAAGCCCTCATGTTTAGGAATGGGGGAAATTGGTGATACTCGTAGCACAGGAAAGAATGGTAGATTGGGAGAACGCCCTCCTTCCATCATGCCACACACAGTATGAAATTCATATCTTGTGGGCAAAAGGTACAATTTACATGATTTTTGCCTGAGCGCACAAACACTTCCACTCATTAGGGGTTCAAGGATGTTTGCATGCCCTCATTGGCTGAAGGGGCTGACATTTCAGCCAACAATAGCCCTTAGACATTTTGGGCCTTTAACAGGCCAAAATGTTAATGCTCCAATGCAAAAACCAACACAAAAAGTAATGCACATTGGTTTCATCGAAGTCTATGAATTCATTCAGATTTATGCCCCATCAGTGGAGTGGAATGATGGCTAGAATCTTCCAATTCAGCTTCGCTGGCAAAGATATTGATCAACCCTATTCATGTCCTCCATATTTTTTGGTAAATTGGCTCCACATTTGGTATAATATTCCAGTAATCTCTATTTAGTGACCACATTGACTACCTCTTTAGGTGATTAAATCCCTTAAGCATTTAACAGGTTCCCTTCTTCTTTCACTCTTTGTCTTGCATTTGATTAAGCTCAAGGTAAGTCTTCAATCTCTCAATATTCTCATTGCTCTGCATAATTTAATACCGCGCTCCATTCACCAGTGACCAATAAATTGCCCTGGAAAAATTGCCATGCTTGTTGAAGTAGTGGTACTCCATTAATCAATTTCTGCATCATCCTTTGAAATACTGTTATAGCTTATTCATTCTAGCCCAGAAGGCATTCTGCAGTCGTGGTATGCACCTAGAGGCATAACAAAATCTTTTAAGTGACTGGATGATTCACCTAAATTGATCTAATGTTAGCGCGGATAATAAGTACAAGGTTGAGAACCATTTTGCAGTCCCTTAAATTTCGAGTGTTTCAGATATACTATATTAGGACACAGTTGTCTCTCCACTCAGACGCATGCATTTCAGGCCCTGATATCAACACACATCCTCAATGATCCAATAGGTTTGTGTTCTAACACCATAAGTGAAAGCCCTTAGGCTCTAATATCTAATTCTCACACAATTTCTGCAGCTCACTCCTCATGTTAACTATGGAGCTCCTCGGTCATCCAGCGGACCAGGATAATCATTTATTTATTTATTTTTACATTTATAGCAGCGCACCTAACCCTTAGGTATCCGTGCTCTAGTTACACAGGTGTGGGTGATAAGCAAGCATTTCAGACAGAACATACAGTGAAAAAAAGCAGGTGATAATACACAGATTTTTAGAGTGTAGTGCCAGAGGTAGGCCCCTCCTGTGCGAACAGCAATGTTTTAAGGTTCTTGTGGAATACCCAGTACGACTTTTCAGATCTGAGGTGTTTGGGGCGGGCCTTCCAGTTCTGAGAAGCGATAACCGAAAAGCTCACACCCCCAGATCGATTCCTCCTGAACAAGTTTGTTCATATGTATTGACCGAGTCGGTCTGGTGGAGTTGGCCTTTGGAATGTCTGCCATAGGTGCCAAGGGGCAGTGTTGGAAAGCCACTTGTGCGTGATAGGCAAAGTCTAGAAGATTATCCGTTGTCTGATAGGGGGACAGTGCGCTTCTTTTCTGGCAGCAGAGATATGCTCCCATGTGGAGATGTTTAGAGCAGCCCTGAGAGCATTATTATGGATGACTTTTAGTTTATTAAGGTTTCCGGGTAGAAGTGCCTGCAAAAAGGGCCTTGCAGTAGTCTAGTATAGACCCTATGAGGGCTAGGTAATGGTAAGACAGTTGTCCGCTAAAAGGAAGGGTCTGCAGGCATTCATCAGCTTTGTGGTTTGGGCTGTTGCGGATGCAATGGCATTGACCTGCCTATTTAAGGACAGGGTAGAGTCAAGATAGATGCCTAGAGTTTTAGCAGAGCTTGAGACTGGTATTGTGATAACGTTGATGGTAAAAGATTTGTATTTGGGGTCAAGTTTGTTGAGTGGTTTGGGAACCGGTCAAGAGGATTTCCGTCTTTTCATCACTAAAGTATAATGAGTTGGGGTCCATCCAAGCTTGGATTTTTGGGTAGACAGCATGCAGTGCATTGGAGTCAAGAGTGTAGTTGCCTGTGAGGGGCAGGAGTATTTGTGTATTATCCACTCAGTTCATCTAGGAGATACCCATGTCATCTCGGGTGTCAAATAGGGGCTTGGTGAATATAATGTAAAGTGCAGGAGAGATACTTGATTCTTGAGGGATGCCACAGGAGATGGGTGCTGGAGGGGCCATAGCTATATCTGAGAAAACTCTGGAGCATCTATTGGATAAGAAGGACAAGATCCAGGTAGTGGCCTGATCTTAGAAATGGGTTGCTGAAGTCATATGTCTGCATAGGATTCGATGGTCCACAAGGTCAAAGGCTGCTGACAGGTCCAGCAGGATAGCAAGGATGCCTTGCCAGCATCTTTGACTTCATCCATGTGATTTTCTAGTTCTAAAAGGACAGTTTCAGTGCCGTGCCATGGTCTAAAGCCAGACTGTCGTAGGCCCAAGAGGTTGTTTGCTTCAGGGAATAACTGAATTTGGATATATGTTGCTCTGTCAAGTATTTTGTATCAGAAAGTGGGTCAAGTTATGTTGTTTTTAGCAATGGGAGGTCCCAAGCATCTTTTACATTTGTTTGGACAGTGTTCGAGGTGAAGGAGGCATTTATTAAAGATTTGATGAAGGGAGACAGTGCTTCGGCACAGTCTTTGACTACTGTTGCTGGGCAGATGTCACCTTGGCATCTCAAAGGTTTTAAGCCATTAATGAATTTTAGGGTCTCAGCTTCTTGCAGGGGTTTAAAGTTAAAAACCAAGTGGGCTGGAAGGGCAGGAGCTACCCTCTCTGTAGGGGATTTGACAAAGGCTTTTGTTTTGGTTGAGATCTTTTTCTGGAGCAAAGCCAATTGGTCTAGCAGTGCATTTTGGACATTAATGACTTTAGGACAGCCAGTGGCGGGTGGCTTGGGCATTTCGAGTTCCCGTTGAATGGTAAGCAACGGGAGCAGGAGCTGGCCTTAGATATTCTTTCATTGTAAGTAGATTTTTTGTCTGAGAGGAGTGCTTTCTTGTAAGCTTTTGCAGAGCAAATTCTTCTTTGTTAGTCGCAGATGGGGAGTTTCTCCAAGTAGTCTCTGCCTCACAATTGTATAAGCATAGGGCTTGAGGTCAGGGGAGAACCAGGAGTTGCAATGTGATGCAGGTTTGGCTTTATGCAATGTAAGTGGAGCTGCGGTGTCAATAGCTTTAGCCATCGTTGTGTTATAAATATCCACCAGAACGTCTGGCTCATCCATTGTGGTCGTAGAGGATGTCATCTGGTCCAGCAGAGGTAGAATGCTTGCACTTATGTTTTTAGAATTTTGAGGTAGCGTGGATGACTTATTGTCCACTAGACTAGTTGGTCTGGATGTGGGGAAAGAGAGAGTTATTGTATATTGGCCCAAGGGCAAGGTGCATTGGAAGTGACTGAAATATTACAGTTTGAGTATGCTAACCAGTCAAGAGTCCTGCCCTTAGAATGTGCAGGGTTCAGGATATGTAGGGTAAAGCCTGAAGCCGGCAAGGCGTTGGCTACTGAATGGGCATTAGAGTCCTTTTCATCATTCAGGCCAAGGTTTAGATCTCCTAAGAGGATGGTCTTTGTTGAGGGTTTGATGTTTGTGGAGATGATGCGCAGGATATTATCTTCGAATGATAGAGTTCCTGGGGCTCTGTAAATTAGATGGATCACCAGTGAGGTGGTGTGAGAGAGGGTCAACTTTGTTGAAAGCAGTTCCCCCGAGGTCAAGGGTGCATTGCTGATTTCTATAATGGCTAGCATGTTTTTGGCTATAATGGCCACTCCACCTCCTCTGGAGGCGTGTCTGTCTTTACTATAGATTGTATAGTTTGGGGTTAAGGCTAGTGAGAGAGCTGGGCCTGACTCAGCTGCACCCATGTTTCTGTGATTGCTAATAGATCAAGCATAAGCACAGAGATAAGATCTTGAATCTCTACAGCATGTACCATTAAGGATCTGACGTTAATCAGGGCTCCTTCTAAGGTGTTTGCTAATGGAGGTTTTGCTATAGTGCCATATATTGGGGAGGATAGTGCCAGTGGGCACATGGAGCTATTTTATTGCAAAGGGATGAGTGAAGGTACCAAGCTGATTTCTTTTATTTTTGCTGTGGGCAGTGGTGGAGTGTGGCTCTTTTGGAGCTAACTGCACCGGGAGTGTCAGTCCAATCATTGATGTGCTGTCATAGGTAGGCAAGAGGACGCTGTCATGATTTTTTCTAAGATACGGGAGAGTTCTCTTGATCATGTGGTGCGGCACTGTGTGGTGCCAATTAGGTGTGTGTAGATGAGATAGGTATGGGTACGCGACTTAGGTGTTTGTTCCTGAGCACAGGAGACAATGCAGTGGACATGGTCGCAAGGGGCTGTGCCGCATGTGTAAGTTGACTAGGTAGCCTATGCGGGTCATAGAGAGGCTGAGTAGTAGCCGGTTTACAGTTCAAGGGCCTAGAGGAGGCTGATACCGGCACTATGGGCACCATTCAGGGCCTTATCGGTAGGTCATTAGGTGTCAGAGCATCAGTGCATCATAGTGAGGTAGGTAGGTGCAGGCATCAAGGTTGCAGGAGGTTGCTGGGGCACATTGAGAGGGCCAATAGATAAAACATTACATGACCAATCATCAGTACAGTGCGCCATGGCAAGGTAAGTAGATGCAGGCATCAAGGCTGCAGGAAGTGGCAGAGGCACATTGAGAGGGTCAACATGTAAAACATTTTGTGTGGAAGCATCAGTACAGTGTACAGTAGGGACATTCATAAATACAGGCAAAAAAGGTACATTCGGCAACAGGGGCACATTGGGAGGGCCGGTAGGTAGAAAATGTTGTGTGAAAGCAGCAGCACAGTGCACCGTAGTGAGCTCTATAAATGCAAGAAAAAAGGTACAGGTGGCGGCAGGTGCACATGGAGAATGTCAGTAGGTAAATCATTGCATGTCCAAGCAGCAGTACAGTGAGCCGTAGCGAAGTTGATAAATGCTGGCAAAAAGGATACCGGAGGAGGCAGGGGCATGTTGTGAGGGCCAACAGGCAGCTCGCTACTTAGAGATGTTACAGTGCAGGTAGTCATAGTGTGGATGCAAGCCAGTGTGGGCAGGAATGGGGTGGGGGTGGGAGAGAGCCATCCGCGGAGTCCCGGGCCCAGAGTGGAGTTACATTTTGTTCTATGTCTGGCGCTGCAATACTATTGTTGGGAGTCACTGGCATACATGGCAACAGAGGTGGATGGGGGCCGTAGTGGTAGTTCTGAGGCCTAGGTCGATCCTGGGTATGATTAGAGCCACAAGTCGGGGGCCCGCATTTGCGGATTGAGGCACACTCAGGAGGCTGGTGCGGGTGGTTAAGGGGAAACAAAGTGGCATTGACGGGCAACATACCTCGTGTGGTTGTGGTATCCTGCCCACCAATGCCTCACTGCTTACTTCACTGCAAAAAGACTGAACCTCACTCTCGTTGCTGCCTACAAGGACTCTACTGAACCTGACCACATCTCTTGGCACAGCCAACTCCTCCTATTGCGCTAGTCATGTATCCTCTTCCCACGTGCACCCTTGCAAATTATCTAGGACCCTCCAGCCATGCTTTACCCTTCTAAGAACTGCTCTGAACATGACTTTGCCTCCTACTTCTCCACTAGAATCACCAAAATACAGGGCACCCTGTCCACCCTTCTGTTTCTCCCACCCCTCCCATCCCTATCTCATTCCCCCTTCCTGCTATATTTCCCCTACTATCCTCTCTATCCCATTTCTCCCATACCTGCTCCACTGAACCTCTATCCCTCCTTCTATCTGAAGACCCATCCTGCATTCCAATTGACACAATAGCACAACAAATGTTAAGGAACTTGCACATGTCACCTCCACTCACCTCTCTGCTTTTTCAACCTCCATCTCTCTTAGTGGTATCTTCCCAACCTGCTACAAAAAGACACATTGATGCCTCTTCTTAAAAAAACAATGACTAAACCCAATGACCTTTCATTCTACAGACCTGTCTCTCTGTCCTTATTACACTAAAATCCTTGAAAAGACTGTCTTCAATGGCATTGACAACTTTATTGAGACACACTGACTTGCTGAATCTTTCCCACTTGGATTCACGTCCAAACACTGCAGAGAAATTGCTATCATCCATGACACCAATTGTCTTAGTGCTGCTCACACCTCAGATCTCCCCTTCATTCTCATATTTCTAAAATTTTCCACTACATTCAACACCATAGAGCTTCTCTCCCTCCTTGAAACCCTTTGCTTCCTTGGCTTCGAGGACACTCTGCGCGACTGGGTGTCCTATTTCTCTAACCACTGCTTCCCCATCTTGATTGACAACAGCACCTCCCCCGACACTCCTTTGAATGGGCATTTCTGAAGGATCAGCCTTAAGCCCACTTGTCTTAACATACACAACTTCTCCCTCTACTAACTCACTTCCTCCTTTGGCTTTCATTATTACCAGTTTTCCGATGACACTGGGATCCTCTTCTGCTTCCCCTCATTCACCTGTGCAAGTTCTAAATGCATAACAAATTGCCTAGGTGATGCATTTCCGAATTGTTGGATGGTGATCCAACACTGCATGGCCCTATGCTGCCCCATGCTGAACTTCTCAAAGATGGATGCCATCTTTCCCCCTGCCTCCAATGCCAACCCCACTCTTCCCTCTGCCATTTCCTTCACCCCCTGATTGCCTCAAACCATCACACTTGGCTTGCTCACAAACCTGGCCTTCTCTTTGATAGTAACCTTAAACACTTGCAATTCAGCATAGCCACTGCCACCGCAGTCATAAAAATCTTCTGAATATTACCAAAATATGCCTACACCTCACAAAAGTCTCTACAATAACACGTATCTCTACTCTTGTATACAGCAAACTAGACTACTGAATGAGCCTACTTCTTGGTCTACCTGTCTACCCCTAAACACTCCTCAAGAAAGTCCTCAACTTTGCAATATAGAGTCTTTTCACCCTACCGAGATCTAACTCCACCTCTCCATACCATCGCCACGCTGGATGTCTCCCTGTGCTAAACCACTCTTTCTTTAAATCTGTGATAGTCATTATACATACATCAATGTTCTTGCCCCCACACCCTAACTGACTGCATCTCACTGTGCTCTCCTCTTGAGTTGAGCTCTCTGCTCCTTTGCTTCTTTACAACTTGTCACTCCCTCACCTATCCTGTGCATTCCTCCTGCTTGCACTCCTTTTCCCGGCTTGCACCACTCCTCTGCAATGCTCTCCACAGCAGCCATCAAAGCCATCTCTTTAGTTGAAGTCTTCAAAACCTGACTCAGACTCCACCTACTAGTGATGGAAGGTGCCCACTCAAACCTTTCAACCGTCCTATCCCAACAAATCACCCAACCCACTTCTCTTGCATTCAGCCCTCAGGACCACTCTATGTAATTTGTGAATGTATAAATACTGTCCTCAAGTTGTCAAAAAATGTGTTACGTCTTCCAGGCCCTGTCTTTGCTATATGTTCCGACTCTTACCCCTCGACCATCTCGTATAAATCAGTCAATCAAACAATGTTCTTATGTAAACACACATGACTGTCTCTGCTCTCTGTTATTGACTACTTTGTAAGCTATTTCTGTTTGAAATGACACAATTTTCTTCAATAAATCCAAATAAAATACAAATATAAACTCCTTCATTCCTCTCTGAAGAGACCTGATCATTTGGGCCTTTGGCAGTGCCCCGTTAGTCTTATTTGATGTGAAAATGCTTAAATCATTATGTATAGTTCATTTTGGAAATGAGCACACAAAATCCCTTGTGGAGGCTGTGCATGAAAACTAAATGCACATGTGATGTCATCAGTGATGTCCTCAATGACATTTGTGATGTCATCTTTGATGTTGTGGGAGTTAGTCTTAGCAGTGCACGGTGGTGGTGCGATTCATGGTTGCTTAGTTTATCATAACTGGCGAATTTCAGAGGTTTTCTGGTTTTACTTGGAACCATAATGTCCCTTTAACAAAGTTTTTTTTCACTGAATTTCATACGTTTTTAGTAGCACAACAACCATAACATTCCTGTAACAAAGTTTTTTCACTGAATATAGATATATAGATAATGTAAATTTGATAAATGTTTACTAGGATTCCCTTAGTCTATATACTTATAACATAGAACATGCTGAACCTCCTACCTGCGCTGATATCCGCGGACCATGCGCCTGTTTGCAGACAGACTCAGACAACATCAACACTATCCAAAAACTCAGGGAGTATCCTACATTGTTATATCATCCAAAAAAAACACTAAACATGTTAAAAAAGCAGCACATAAATAAATGACATTCAATTATAAATAAGTAGTGAAACTGTGTATGTAAGACACTAACAGTCAAATTACATAGTATATGCAACATAGTGGAATATACCAAAACACAACAAATATGCCTCCAACAGAATAACCTCACAGAAACTGCACAGCAAAAATCAACAGGACACCTACGCAACAGTAACAGCAAAACCTAGCAAGAAACTAGTGAGTACACTACGTTTATTGTATATATTTATAAACTTTCTGTATTAGGTACACTAAAACTAATATTATTTTTTTTTTTACACAGAAATTTTCCAGTACTTTGGAATGGCTGGAAGAAAATGTTCCTTGGGATGAAATGAGTGAAGACAGTGATACTAATGGTAGACACTACACTTCTCTATATAATCCAATTGGCTGCGATCCCTTCCTCCCCTACCATCCATCATGTCCAAACCGCTAATTCCCCTGTATTTGTTTCAGTTTCTGCTTCCCCCTCTCTTTCATAATTTTTATACTTTTATACAATAATACAATATTAAGTGTGTTGTTAGTATATTCCTCTGTGTCTTATTTTCTTTTAAAAGGCAGTTAGGGGGTTCGCGGACAGCGCGGCTGTCCGGGATGTCCTCAATTAACCAAAGTGGGGGTGTACTAAGCACACTATACCTGTTTGAAATGTTGGCAATCAAAATGGAGGTGTCTTTAGGACACACAAGATGTCCGCCTGTCCGTAATTAACAAAAATGGGGGTGTCCTAAGGACACTATACCTGTTTCGATTGTTGGCAATCAAAATGGAGGTGTCCTTAGGACACACAAGGTGTCCACCTGTCCGTAATCAACCAAAATGGGGGTGTCCTAAGGACACTATACCTGTTCGAATTGGCCGTGGTCAAAATGGGGGTGTCCGCAGAACACGAAAGACGTCCGCATGTTCATAGCCATGCAAAATAAAGTGTCCTAAGAACATTTCCCCTGTTTGAATTGTCCGTAACCAGAATGGATATGTCCGTAGAACGCATAGTCCGTCCGCCTGTCTGAAAAATTCTGATGCACATTTATTTTGTTAGGGGACCTGAACACTGTCCGTAGAACACCCCTGTGCATACATAGCACACCCTTGCCCTTACGAACCTCGAGCCTGTCCGCAACTGTGCGCTGCACGAGTGTTGCACTTTTAATTAGTTCGGGTACTGCAATACTGTCCGTAGAAGACCAGCATGCATGCATAGACCCGACCCCGTGCATTTGGTGTACTACGGACAGCCGTCCCATTCACCAACTTGTCCTCGACATCATCATGTGACTGTACCCGCGTTAAGCATAATGAACACTTTCCGGGACCCCGAACACCTAAAAAGTGTTTTTCTCAGCAATCCAAGGTATTTTCATGGGAAAGTTCACCCTTGCACATGTCCCACACTATGTCCCTGGTGATCTGCATACTTTTTGGAATTTTCCAAGCCCTTTCTTGGTGTTCGAAATGTTCGGGAGCAGCACGGATGTCCGTGGACAAATTGAAAAATCTGAGCGTGGGGAATTAAAATTTAAATAGTGTGCCCCATTTCCCCTTTGAGGTTGACTCTGAAAAGAGCCATTTTTTTTGCAGATGCTTCAGAAACACCTTTTATTTTGTTTTTTTTGTGTGTTTTTTCCTTATTTTCCTCTAATAATCTTCACATTTGCTTCTCCAAAGCAACCTTTATGTTCCAAAACAGCATGGCATTTCCCATAAAAGATAAAGACATGCCATCTTCTTTAAAGTAATCAACATTACCAGAGTCAATGTTCTCATTGTTGCAAAGGAACATGCCAGCTCTAGTCATAAAAGCAAACATGGCTTGGTTGATTAAGCACCTACCAACATTTTACTGAGAACAGAAAATAGTACTATTGCCCCATGCTGCCCTAGGTACCAAAGTAGAAAAAATAACCTTTGCATTTTGAAGCACTTTCATGACTGCCTGAACCAAGGTTTGCAGATCTTGCAACAAAGTAGGGGCACTGACATAGCCCAAATGCAAACTACCACAGTGCAGAACAACCACATGTGGACTATAATACCTAGCCATATCCTGACAACTTCTAGCATTGCCTGCAAATTAAAACCAGGTACAGTGCATCACACCACTTCCACTCCTTTTGTGTCAAAATGTTTAGCAACGTTCCTAGATTTAGCATACTGCTCCAAACCATTCACAAATATATCTCCAAGCGACACCACCCGGACTTTCTCCACCTCCGCCATCTTCACTACACAAAGCCTCTCTCAATACGAAGCAGGACCTCAACACCTGATTGGCTAATCCTCAAAATACACTCTCATTTCATGCTCGGAAGCCCCGGATGTGCATGTCATGTATGCGAACAGCCACGCTGTCCGCGCAACGCGTAAGTAATTCTGGGGCAGCCCTTCTACCATGTCCACTTCACTCTCTGCACCATTCCCTCATCGGCTACTGTTAAGCAGTCACCCAACCATCCACCAATCACATGCAAGACCTCTATATATAACTCCATCATCACAATTCAGCACTTTCTGTTGATCACTCCGAGTACAATTGCGCTGTAACTGCAAAGCACCTACAGAACCTACTAGTAAACTCTCCAACATTTCTACTTGCAGATTCATGCACATCCACATGCATGAACACAAAGTACAGGTATGAATATTTTTTGCACAGTGCATCATACACGCCAATATTCCAACCCACCTGGAAGGGACATTTCCTCAGAAAAATCGGGAGACCACACTTATGTCATAAGAATGCATTGGGCAAAGATGTATTTTCGGCGGGAGAATGTGAAAAAAAGAACAATATTTTTCACTGAAAAATCGGGAGTCTCCCCCCGAAATCGTCAGGATTGGCATGCATGGTACATGTACATCTCTTCAATAAATGCATATAAACAGAGTAACTGCCACGTACCCTGTGCAACCTGTAAAACAATCTTACTGTCATTTCTCCCATCTGCTATGATCAAGTGTCACTTGCAAAGTTGTCTGTTCTCCAAATTTTTATTTACCCATATTATTAACTGCAATGTGCAAACTGTTATTTTCTTCATTCATTCTATCATTTCTGTAACCACTGGCGCGCATTTAACCACATTACAACCATGATAGTATTTAATGCATTATAGTGCATAAGATGTACATAAAATGTCCTTTCTATGCATTTTGCATATTTTACATACATTCTATCATTTCAACTTCCTTTACAAATTACTATATTAGTATTCAGACACAACACACACAGCTATCTAACAAAGTGTCATTCCATGTTAAAAGATGGGAGAAATAACAGTATAATTATGGAAAAAGGCTTTCTAGTGTGTTATAAAATTACACACAGCCAGAATGAGTACATGCATCTTTATTTATGCAGACAGATGGCCAATATCATTTGAAAGGCTCCCAGCTGAAACAACACCACTGTCTCTACAACTGTTCTTCCAATCTAGACATCTCTCTCATTCCAGCTGGTTGTCCATTCTCTTCTAGATTTCACAACATCATTCAACTATGCACAGGTGCAGTCATATCTATCTCATCATCTACAACTATGTATAGTGTTGTAAAGCAAGACATACAACATCTCCCCCTTTCCCTTCAGTCTGCAACACAAGCACCAGGTCCTTCCTTGCAACCCTTACTTTATTTCAGACTCTCTCATCTCCAAGCATGCTTCAGCCATGCACCCAAGACTCTAGGCCCTGGCCACAACCACTGCAGCATAACACAAACATAGAAACAAACACCTACCAACTGAACACAACCCAAAAGCATAATACATCCACCTCAAAACTATCCACTTCAATTATTCTAAAAAATAATTACAACCAACGTACAAACTCTTCAATACATACCCTCTTCACCCAATGCTCTTCTAACGATCCAAAACCAACATCATACTAAAGTAAAGTTGCCAGTAGTGCGCCCAGCGTTAGTATGTCCGCGGACAACCACGGTGACCGTGGACATCGCAAACACATCACGGCCTTCTCCCACCTGAACAAATACAACATTTGACCCATCTCTTGTTCTGTCCTGTGTTTTTCAACAACTCTGATGCTGTATTGAGTTAAGAAATATGCTATGCATTCTTTCCACAAAGGAGGGATGATTTTGCTTGAAAAGCGTTGCTTTGTGCATTGCAATGTCTTTAGCGATCTGCTATAACACCAGACAATAAGTAATTCAGCTCAGCTATTAATTGGGACATTGCACTTTACCTAATGGTTGACAAGCAGCTACTAGTGTACACTTAATGTGCTGTATTTTTTTAAAAATTCTTTGTGTATTAAGTCAATAAATATATTGTCTATTTATTAAAGTGTGTGACTTTACTCCATGCTCTTTAGGGATAGCCGTTTAAATGTTTTGATTGATTCCTTCCCACACAAATTCCACCACTCATATGCCACAGCATTCTTCAGAAATGACCTTTAACATTTTCCATGTGACGGTAAATTGGGCACGTGATAGGTTTCATACGCCCATTGCAACACTAGCAATATTAACTCTTGCATTGCACAATAGTTTGTGACATTATTATGACACTGAAATAAAGATACCCCCAGCACTTCACACATTTAGTGAAGTGACAATATCCTCTTCTGAAATTAGACACACTACTCTGTAAGTCAACTATTTATGTGAAAAGAACACCGTTTCCTGTTCATAAATAATCACAGTCAGTGCAAGGGCCGAGGTGCCCATCACCCTGAAATAGGCTTGAAATAAATTAATCATTGCTATCTGCAAAAATGTATGGTAATTTACACAGATCAAAATTAAAAGTGGCACTGACTATGCAACTAAGTCACTGTCCAAGCTCTTTATTTGCATGAAACCCTCCATAGGCAATAGGTGGTCAACACAGAGAAACTTCCCAATCTCGGGTAACATGATATTGGCTGTCAATGCCTTCCCTTTACTCCTATGAGGGCAGTTCACTCTAAATATGAAAAAGTGCCTGTGCTTATCAACGCTTATCTTAGATGTCCTAGCGAAAATGTTAGACCAGGGGTATTCAAACTCGTTTGGCCTGGGCCCCGCATGAGCAAAATGTGGCCAGGACGGGGCCCCCCAAAAATGCCAATTGGAGAGTATGTCCAAATGGCTAGGAACTATCAAGAGCTGCATCACACTGCACCCTACTCCAGGTATAGTGTCTGGGCTCCCCCACCTGCTTCCACCGCAGTCCCTGGGCTCCCCCCATCCCACTCCCAGCATAGTCCCAGGGCCAGTGGCGGCTGGTGATTTGTGGAGAGGCAATAATATTTCTCCCAGATATGCCATAGTAACCAAGTGTACCGAGGGAGCCCACTTTTGGTAAATAATGGGTTACAATGTTGAGCATACTTTAAAAAAACCTTGGGTAAAAAGCCAAACAGTTTGCAATTGGTGCTGGGGGACTCAGGGGCAGGCATGATATTTTGTACTGGACATGATACAATAATGTCCAGTAAAAAGATGCCATCCCTATCCCCAGGGCCTCACAGCACCTAACACTCTCACACAGTCAACACAATTATGTGTGTATGCAAGGCACTGGGGGGGGCGAGGGGGCAGGCATGTTATTATAAAATACCATCCCTGGCCTCCCAAGCAACTCAGAAGGAGAGCTGATTTTGGCAGGTGAGTAGGTAGATTGTGCAATAAAGGCATTTTTAAAATGCCTTTGTTCTACCACCCTCCCCCACACCCCACCTTGCTGGCTCCTCTGCTCCTTCATAATAGCTGAGGATGCCACTGGGTCGACACCTCTCTGCCCATTATGGAAAAGCCACACTTGCCCAGGGCTTCCCCTTGCCTCACGTTTCATGGATCTATGTAATTGCTGTAACACCCATAATGTTGACTTTCAAAATGCCGACTTTGATTATGGTGAGGCACAGTGATCACATAGATCAATGTACCTTGCATACTCCTAAACCACCGTACCTATTTGTCAGCACACTTCTGTGTGCAGCACCGTCTCTCCTCTATCCCTGCGGCATCTGTTCTCTCCGACTAACTTGGGTCAGAACTGGCGCTGCAGGGTCCTTTTTTCTTTTTCTTAAACCTTTTTTTTCTTGTTCCCCGCTACCGTCTAATGGAAGCGGGGAACACCCCTGCAACTCCTGACCCCATTACTCTGACTAAGGGGAGTGGGAAACACCCCTGCATTCCCCGCTCCCCTTAGTCAGCGTAATGAGAGTCAGATGTTTGTTCTGCGCAAGGGCGCAGTAGGTATAATGTGGCCACATTTTGGTAAGTTGCCCTTTTTCATTCCTCCCATTTAAAAAAAAAATAATAATATTTCAGGCTGGGATCCTCGCCCCCTGGGAATGCAGCCGCGCCCCACAGTTTGAATACCTCTGTGTTAGATCCTCCTCATTTTTCATGGCTGCTTCTCTCATATCACTGCTCAGCATGGCACACAGCCTAGCCCGTCTTCACTGTCTTTGGATCACCAAGGACGACTATCAATCCAGTGGCCCTTTTTACTTTTGTTATTAGGTGGCGCTAAAGCACCACCTACAAGCTCAAACTATTGCATTAGAGTACAGCTAGGGAGAAATGGCATATGAGGTGGGACACAAAGCTTTTAGGTGTTCTTTTATTATTTAACCACCTATTGGATGTGATAATCCCTATGGACATTCCCATCCACTTCCTGGCCCTTCCTGCCCAAAACATATCCTCCTTGCATCTCTTTGAGCTAGCTTTATCAAGACTCACCATTAAACTGTGTGATCGAATTGCCTGCCAGTATTTTTTCAAAGCAGTTTTATGAGAGTTAACAACTTAATTGGAGCTGTAAATGTGCTACAATTGTAATAAAAATGTATTTAGGGTTTACCATTGTAATGAAAATGTCTTTAAGGTCTGCCTTCAACCACTGGATTTATAAGCTCTATGCGTGTCCTTCACAGAACTCCTGTTAAAAACAAGCATTGGAAAATCAAACCATTTTGGCTTGTGCTAAGTATTAGGCTTTTACTAGGCACTGCTATTATATGTCCAGGTACTTGAACCATTTTGCGCTGCTACTATGAAAAGCCAGTTAATACCACTACGGTAGTAGCTGGCAAATGCCTTTCCCATGCCTACACAAAAGCCCAAACCAGTTGGCATGGGCAATGCTTGTTTCTTTAGGAAATTATGCGTTATAGATGAAGCAACTGTATTTATAGATCTCAAAGCAACTGGATCAAGATACAAATGAGACCGTAGAATGTATTTAAGTGATGGAATACAAGAGCAATGGAATACATTGTGTCCCCGGAATACATCGTGTCCCCGGAAAAGCAACCTTGCAGGGCAAAAAAGGCATGCAAGCCAGGATCCAAAAATTGGCAGAGGGAAACATGTTTCACTTTGACATTTAAAGCCAGGCCAGCATCGCTCCCTCAGCTCAGCAGCTTGCTGCAACTGAGTGAGTCTGCACAGTTTTCCCTGGGCTTGCTTGGCTTATTCACAATGGGTAGCTGGTTGGTGCCCCGTCGGCCATTATGGACGAGCAGCGTCAGTGCATCCCCTCGGACTCATGCCTGCTGTTCACATCAGTAGACATTAGGCATGCATTTTCAGTGGTTTATCGTTGTGCTGGAAGCCAGGCACGTACATGGAGGCCGGCATTCCCTCTTCTTTTCTGGCTAATGTAGAAAAGAATTAATGGAAAAGGAAGACCACCCTGATTTCCATGACCACCTGTGACAAAGTGACATGCAGGTGGCTAGGGGTTGAGAATTGGGGAGCTTTGCAGGGAGGGGATCACGCCACACTCCACAATACTGACCACAGAGGAAGCATACAGGGAATTCCGCCGGTTCCCCAAGCCATTCATAGAAAAGTTGCTTCTTCTTGCATAAACACCCCAAGATTGTTATCATATAAATCCTTTTGCTGGCCCCTAAAAATCAGAATATGGTCCTTATTACAACTCCGGCGGTAGCCGTGCAGGCAAAACCGGAAAGGCTGCCGCCGGAGTTGCATTTTTTCTGACACCCAAAATGGGCAAGAATCGGGTCATGCCGAGTTTGGCAGACCCGGTAATTACCCATTTGCGGGTGCCGGCAACAAGGGCCTCCCCATCCCATTTAGCACCATACGGTTGAATGAGGATGGGGACGTTGGATGCACCGGTGCATTCAGAGTGCATGCCAGTCCATCTGACGTGCTGTGCTTGTGGGTGCCGCTCTGCCTGCCAGGTCAGACCTGGAGGGCAGACAGGCTCCCACGACCACAACACGTAGTATGGTGGTCCGGGAACTGCGGTAGCGGTAAACTTGCCAGTACCGTAGTTCCCGGACCGCTCAGGTCGTAATGAGGCCCTATGTCCCGAAAAATATGACCAGAGTTTGTGAAACCAACCTTGGGCCAATCTCCGATCATCTTATCCACATTCCCTGCACTCATAGGGCCCCGCAGACCAACCGATACTGACAGGCTGTGAGGAAGAGTGGGCGGGAGCGGTTGGGAGCGGTGCTCCTCTATTTAAAAAAAAAAAATGATTTACTGTTCCTATACTTTAATTTAAAAAATAAACTGTTCTGGAATGGTTTAGTTTTAAAATAAAAGTGTATGAAGAAGTTGAAACTTGCACAAGTGCACTGCACTGAACGATCCCTTAAATAGCCGGTGTGTTTGTTTGGGGGTTTGGATTGTGCGTGGGAGTGTGTGAGGGAAAGGGGTTTGTAGGGAGCGGAGGCAGGCCAGCAGGGCACATAGTTCCACTATTTCTTTTTGCACACTTCAACCACTGCAGAGGAATAAAGAGAGGCCCAAATTCATGGGTGCTGCTTGCGTCGCATACCCCAGATTCCTCTTCAAAGAGCAGGGGGCAGTAGTTGCGTTAGGGGGATCAGCGTTTCTATCTCAGCAGTCATCAGGCGGCAAGCAGTGACGCAGACATCACGGAACACAGGGAAATACAGGAGGCAGAAGGATGGTGTGATGAAAGTTGGGAGGCCCTGAAATAGACCTGACGCAAGGAACAGTAAGGCGGACAGCCCATAAGCGAGATGACATGAGGATTGTGTACTCCATCCAAGTCTGCACACATCATTTGACCCTGGTTACAGCGTAGCTGCCGCCCATTTCACACTTGATGTGCCAGTCTACTTCCCCAAAAGGATATTGAAATGATTCTTCTCACACAGGAGAGCAGTGACAATTATTTATTTACATAAACTTAAGGTCTGCAATATGCCCGACAGGCCTTGTCCACAGCTCCTTTCAACTGACCAGATAAACACTGACATTCCTATTCCACCCTCGTCAGTTCCACATTCCACATATTACATATACCACATTCCCAGTAGCATCACAGGATGCTACAGATATACAAAGTGAGTGAATCAGGCAAGCAGTGTGGGAATTGGACAGTTGAGATGCAGGAGTCGTGGAAAGTGCGGACTGAGGAGAAGAACATGATGAGCGGTGGAGAGGTAGCAAGAGAGCAGAAAGGAGTAGATGAAGGAGAGACAGCCTTTGGAAGGCGGAGGAAAGCAGAAGGCGGGTGAGCAGAGTGGAGACGGAGGAGAAGAGAAGGAGCAAAAAGGGAGGAGGGGAGAAAGAGGAAGAGGAGAAGAAGATGAAAGAAGAGAGAAAGAGGAGAGGAGATGGAGGAGGAAGCTGCAGATAGAGGGAAATGAGTGAGCTGAAGAAGAAAGGGTATCAATCTCGAAGAAGAAAGGAGGAGACACACCATCTAGGATAATAGAGAGAGGGAGGTATAGGAAGAACAGCAGAATAAAGAGAAAGGGAGAAGGAGTGTGACAAAGAAGAGAAAGCAATTTGAAAGGAACAACGCGGGGGAGATAGAAAGGAGATGACAGACAAAGATCAGCTGGAGGGAGGAGAGGTGCTTATGGAAGATTGAGAGAGGGTAAACTCGGGAGGAACACAAAGAGTCTACAATCCTACTCATCCTGGTATAGGCAGGCTCTCCTAATTGGTGGAGAAGGGGCCACTACAGAAATGATGGGGAAGACAGACACAAGAGCAAAACACCTTAGCACAATACCAGGTTGTAGTCAATGTACCTACATCTAAAGGAGGAGGGGGAAGCTGAAAATACCCTTTGTTCCCTTTGTTTCACGCATCATTTCCCAGTGATGGCTGCTAAACTCTGGAATTCATTACCTGCCAAACTTAAAGTAGAACCCTCCTACTACCACTTCAGGAAGAACACAAAATCCTGGCTCCTGTCACTAGATGTATAATTATTCTCTCAGTCAAGCTTCTTGTATATATCTGTATGTAACATATATTATTACCTGTAATTATTCTGTAGATGCTCTGTTTTAACAATGATATGTATGTAATCTTTTTGCAACTTTGTAACGCGCCCAGATACCCACGGGTTTGGTGCGCTATATAAATAAGAAACAAACAAACAAACATAATTGACGCTTGACCCCGTTGGATGGACTGTCTACACCTGGTTCGGACATCTGGCAGGGGAGTTCCTCAGAACCAACTCTTGGCCCTGATGGCTTCGTCGGCACCTACAAAAGATTTAGGGCCTCATTACACGGTAGGTGGTAAGGGTAAACGGTCACCGGTAATGGTACCGGTGACCGTTAACCCTTACCGCCTTACTACGAGGTCCCTTAGCGGGTTGGTACTTTAACGCCTGCTTTTAGCAGGCGTTAAAAACCAACCCGCTAAGGGACCTTGGTGCTAATTACGGCACCGCAAATTTGCGGTACCGTAATTAGCACCTTCCCCATTCCCATTATGCCCTATGGGGCAAAAATGTGAATGGGGAAGGGCAATGGTGGAAGGGGGAATTACCGCCCCGCCAACCTTGGAATAGGGCGGTAATTCCCCTTTGCACCAAGGCAGTATTTTACTGGCATGGACCAAGGTGCTATTAGCACCTTGGTCCACCGCCTACCGTGTAATGAGGCCCTTAGAGTTAACTGGAATGAGCATGGGAGCTATTTGGCTCTGAGTTTCCCAAATGCATTCATGAGTAAATCTGAATATTCATATGTCATTTCCCTTTGATCTCTTGCTAGCAAGGTGTGGTGGAGATACTTTGATGCTATTTTTGCGATATGGCAGGGATAAAGAAGTACTTTGGGAATTTTTGCACCAGGGTTTAAACAGTATTGGTGCCTGTATGCAATTTACCATGAATATAGGTAATCCTAAAGTCAATTATTTTGATACAGTGGTCAGCATCACTGAAGCCACCAGACACGCTTAAGAGAGGGGTGTTTTAATAAACCTACATATTATAATGCTTTACTTTATGCATATTCACACCATCCGAAGAAAGTGAGTGGGAATTTGCTATATGCACAATTTTTCACAGTTAAAAGTGATTTGATTGCACAAATAAACAGGACTGTTTAAGAGGCAGAAGCTCTGGTTAGGAAACTTTGAACTCGAGGGTATACCTATGAGTCAGTGAAAGATGCTTTTAACAGATCATGTAGAGAGTAAAACTTCATGGGACATTTTATTGACAGATCCCATTTTAAAAACCTTTGTACCATCTCCATGGCTTTTGAAATTTAGGAGACAGAGAAACATACAAATGACCAGGGAGTGAGAGCAAGTAGGATGAGTAAGGTTGCGCAACAACGTTTTTGAGTACTCCTATACTGGGTCACTGCCCATGTTTGAACTGTGCATACTTAATGTAATTAAGGGCTTTATATGTTGCAGAAAAAACACGCCCAATCAAGAAGAGGATGTTTGACCACAAATCTAACACCAGACCACATAATATGAAATCAGCAGTATGGCAACGTTTTGTTGAGGTAAAAACTAACATGGTCCAGTTGACTTTTCAGGTACTAAAGCAAGGCGGCGATAGACAAAGAATGTTGCAGCAAAGAGAAAAGCGTTGGATGTTCCTATTCAATTCAGTGCACCCGACTGGGATGAACGAGGAAGGCAATTTGATGTTCTTGTCATATTTATATGTCGCAATAAGCACTGTAAAGTGTGTTCCAAAAGGTCAGCACAGTGCTTGAATAATGATCAGGTAGTTTGCAGTGAGAACCTTCCAGAGGATGGATCCCTTTCAGATCTTTTCACAGGATGTGGGAGGATGTTTCTCACTGCTGGGAGAATACATTGAATTCCGCTGAGTAGGGGGCTTTCTTTGCAATAAGATTTAACGTGCACGGTTGTTAGGGAAGCAGCTTCCTCTTTGTTCTCAGTAAATGGACGTAATGGGAAGAAATGTGGTTATTAGAGAAAGAAATGTTGAAATGTTCTTTGGTTTTAAACTCAAAGGGTATGAATAGAGCATTGTGTGTGTTGTTGCAGTGAATAACTCAGGTAGGATTTCTGAACAGAAACGTTATTACATGTTGAGCCAATTGAAAGGAGGGTGGATGACAAAGTTTGATAGGTGTTTTGTTTGAAAAATAAAGTGAAATGAAACACGCATAGCAGTCAGAATATGTTGGCAATTTTTGGTGGTTGGGAATCACACACACACACACACACACACACACACACCCCTTCCCCCCCGCAAGCAGTGTTCTGAAGCAGTGTTCTGAGCATTTGCAGCACCCAAGAAAGACTCACAGCCAAAAAAAAAGAAAGGTTAGGACACCATCCAATTCCAGAGACTGTAAGTAATCGCCAACGGGGCAATTCAGAGCTAACACAGAGAGCGAAGGGCTGAGGACCACAGTTCTTGGAGAAGGAACGAGTCTGGAGAAGACCCCACATGCTGATTGCAGGCGCATTACCATAAAAAGGTATTGTGCACACCATTATACGTAAAAGGGTCTTTGAAAAGGGATTCAGCTGGAGAACTGTTTACATTGTCTTTCTAGTTTCTTGCCTTCAGCTTGGACCAAATGCGAGTGGTTTGGTTAAAAAAAAGCCAGGCATGGGTAAACAAACCAGAAACATTATGGAAGAACCTCACGGTCAAGCTTTCTGGGTTGACTTGGATTCTGATAAGGTCAGCAGAGTGACATGGCTTTTTTGTGGGTGTGGTTCTTCTGGTTGTTCAAGAAAGTTCACAATGAACAGTAAAAAATATCCCCTGGCGCCACCCACCAATGAAAAAACTTGGGCATGATCCGCACCCCGCTGGTGGTTGCTGTGTTTTGTGCAGGTGCCCTCAACTCAGAAGGTACTGCTTGCAGCCAGGGTTGTCAAGCTCCCAGTCTAGTGTCTGATGATGAGGGATCTAGATGCCGGTGCCACAGACCAATGACTGGGTCTGCACTTGGCTGTCCTTTGGCCCATGATAATGACAGAGTACCCAAGACAAGAGCACTGGACACCTTTGCTGGATCAGAGGACATTTCAACAGTTGAGGGTTCAAGACCAATCTTTGGTACAAGGGGTAGAAGACACAAAAGCCCAGATGTCCACATCCAATTCTAGTGTTGCTGTTTATCTCTAACATAGTGAGCAGTGAAGGTCTGTTCTCAGATGTCCAAGTGTCCTTGCATTCCAGATTGTTTTTTGACAAGCTTTAAGGCAGTATTGGGCTCTGTAGGTTGAGACACGGGTCCTCGCGTCTGTAGGTTGAGACACGGGTCCTCGCGTCTGACTGCTAAGGAGTGGGCAAGCACTATGCTGGTGGCCTCATCCTGGAAACAATTTTGTAGAAGGTCTCAAGATCCTCTGGAGCTTCCGTTGCAATTTCTTTTACTTGGCTTTGTTGCTTCAGTAGACAATTTCCATCAAGAAATCCAGACTGTGATAAACATTCCTCAGATCTGTTCCGCGCAAGCCTGAATTAGGGAGACCTGCGGAATGAATATACATGTCTCCATCCCTATCCCCATGTGGTGCTTTGTAGGAAGCAATGTCTGGCTGCTGGGTCTTTAGAAAGGGGACTGTTAGGCATCAGCCCCAGGTGCGGTTATGGAGGCACCCCCAACAAACTAGCAATGCTGCCACCAACCATGCACTCTCGCACAGCTTGCCTCTTCTGGGGACCATGAGTTGCAACCATGTTGGACACTGGGACCTTAGCTCAGGTAGATTCAGCGGGGCAAGAAGCAAAGAATTGCAGGGCGGTGCCTGCGAAAATTGCTGCTTCGGAGACTCAGCCTCAAGTGGGCGTAAATAAAAGAATCAATGGTCTCACTCTTGAACCACACTGGCAGCAATCCCCTCCACCAAACGACATCAATACCTTTTGGAAAGATGTGGCACCATTTCAGCATATAGCCAAAGATTGAGGGTGTTGTAGGTGCAGAGTGAACTACCCTAACACTCATTTTATGTGGCAACTACAAAGCAGTAGCAAAGGGCATTAAAGGCTTGCATTACAGGTTTGGAGGTGGGATTGAAAAGCTTTATTCTATGCTCTCCGGCTTGTATCCGTCAGCAGTGATTTTTGGATACCGAGGCTTGAGCTTCATTAATCCATCTTCTCGGGTTGAGTGTATAGTCGTGGGTTAGGGTTCTTCTTGGTTTGTGTGGACTTGTCACAGTAGGGCTGGTTTCACAGGGTCTGCTGCCACTACTCCTTCCTTTTGTGCAGTCTTCTGGACTACCGGACCCCCAGTAAGGGAATGCACACTTTTCTGAACGCTTAATCGTGAATGATTCCCATGCTTTTGAATTAGATACATAAATAGATATGTAGATACAATAGATGGATAGGTAATGATTTGAGCACGTATGAATGGCTTATAATTGTGCTAAACTGGTGTTTAACAAAGGCAACCAGTATCTCACTGAATCCCCCAAACCCTGGAAAACAAACCCAATTCATTAATTATCAGTAGTGAGATTCCTCTCTGCACGGCTCACTAAGTCTTAGATGACAGGATCCAAAGGCGCCTTTCCTTCCTACTAATCACCCAATTAAGACACACTGTATGCTATCATCTGCATCTGCTTTGCGCAGAGGCCGTGGGGTAAGGACGAGGCACCTGACCATTATCTTAATAGGCTTTCCAGGTCCTCGCCAGAGCTTCTGGAGGATGCAATCATTCTCCCCCACGGAAGATTGCAACTTCTCAATTAAAAGAGATGATCAAACGGAAGCTCGCCCTCAAACAGGTGCGGATTTCTAGTCCAGTGGTGAGCGAGAGATGCTCCATTAAACGTTCCGCAGAATTGAAAGGATGCCGCCGTCGAGGTGCCACGCGTGCTATGGATTTACCACGCTGGAAAAGACGCAAATGAAATACGATAATGAAAGCGTGCTCGTTCATGAGATCTGGAGAGCCATTAGGGACCTTTGATGGTTATAGATCTGTTCCTGGAGCGTTTCGTGTGGTGCAAAAGGACTGCACTGCCAACAAACTTGTTGAACAGGGCCTAAATCACAGAGCGGTGTAAAGCATAGTTTTGCAGATCAAGGTCACTTTGCACCACAAAAGTACTCTTTGCACCGCGCTATATATATAATATAAAGGCTCCTGGCAGAACTCCCATCTGACAGACAGACAATGCAGAAAATGTCACCAGGAGATTGAAACTGACAGACATGTACTTACAGATTGTAGAGGGAAGTGGGCCAATTACTTTAAGGCATATGGAAAATGTGTGGAGGGCATGGGGCGTATAGAAATGGACCCATTTTGGAACACTATTTACTGTGATGATTCCATGGGGATTACTGCAGCGGCATATTGTTCATGGAATTTGTTCTCAAACTTACACATAAAAGCTGACGACTGACACTAAGCCAACTTGAGCCGGGTTCTTATTTAAAGTGCCTCTCCTTCTGTAGAATATATTAACTGGTAGGAAAGGAAACTCAGAATTGAGGAACAATATTCATAGGGAATTTTTTTACTGAATCTTTTAAATCTTAAAAATTGGATTCTGTAAAAAGAAAATTGCATTGTGTGAACATGCAATGTATAACTTTTTGATATGTAATGTTAAGCAGTTGGTCATATTTTATATTTTCTTTACCATTCTTTTATCTTTTAATGTGCTTAAGTCTTTGTTAACTAAATGCACAATAAAGTTACAACAAAAAATATATATAATTATATATATGAACCTATCAATAATGATATGCTGCACAGACATGTTTTAAATGATATCTGGTAGGCAAGAGTGAAGTTCAGGTTGCCTAGGGTGTTGCCCAGAGCCCTGGGGTTCAAGGGCAGCACCCCGTTCTTGCTAGAGGCCCTGCTACAATGTTATGTTGTGAATACCCCCACGACGTCCCTTTTAAACACCCAGCACTGTCCCTATTGACAATCATTGAAGGGAGATATGAGGTTGGAGAAAGTACACACATTATGGATGGTCATCTCCTCTACCCCACTGCCCGACCCCGTTTCCACAACACCGCCCAACTGTCTTTCTTCCAACCTCCCTGGTGTTGGCAGGCTCCCCGAGGAGCCAAACAGCACCTGACTTCCAGGCATACGTACCCCACTCGCTCAAATTCTGCACTCCCTCCCTTGTGGCAAGGCTTCTCGAAAATATGGGAGCCACAGGCCTAATAGGTTTCCATAGCTTTGGCTTCCCACAGCTCAGAGCAGCGCTGGTGATTGATGGCGTGGGAGCACTGGCTCTGTAAAGTGAGAGCCCTGCAGTTCCTGCACTTTCGAGGATCTTTGTCGAATCAGTCAAGGAAGGCCACTGGCACTTCTCGACTTTCTTCGAGTCTAAGGAGACCCGGGGTAGGCAGAGAAAGGTGTGTCTATGTGATTTTACTGAATGAAAAGAATAGTAAATGCAATTTTAACGAAACATAAATAATGACAAAATATCATTTTTTAAATTTTTTGGGGGTTTGGGGTGTCCCACCCTAAGCCCCCCCCCCGTGTCCCCATGTTTAACACTCCATCCAAACTCCCTACCCACCAGATGTAACTCCTTAATTCACCCCCACCTATTTATATTTTATTTATTCGCTATTTTTTCATTATTTTCGATTCGTTTAAATTTCATTGCCTATTTTGTATTCAGTACAATCACTGGACACCGAGCAAGTGCTGTATTCCTCTGTCATGACGCCATGGCAGTCGTATACAATGATCATATTCCACTGCTTTGATGTCATAGTAGGGGATACATCATTTTGAGAGTAAGCTATTTTCAAATGTCTCCCTGTGGAAGCCAGACACAACATGCCAAAACACTGAGCTTCACTGTTCCAGACAATTTGTTTTGCCGGCTAGAGGACTCAGCCTAGCACTGTTCCAGGCCCGGATCAGCCTAGATCCATCCACACTTAAATTATTCTGGTCAATGTATTTCTGAAACATGTATTTCTTCTCCTGCATCATCACCATAATAAGATTACAATATATTCAATAGCTAGACAAAGTACAAAGGAGAACCACCAAATGCCCTATTTTGTAATTGGCCTTGTACAGTGCCCTCACGTCACTATTGATGTCCTCCCTGTGCCGGGGTTGTGTAACAAAACAGTAAGGAGGGGTGATTAGTGGGACAGTGGGATAGGCACATGCTAAACATGTGGTGTTAAAGGGTGCAGGTTGGATGTACTCAATTCCGGTGTGCCAACCTGCTTTATATGCATTTGGCTGAGCAACCTGGGAGTATGTTATCCATAGGGAAGAGCTCAAGGTCTGATATCCTATAGCCCTTTGAGTCTGGATAGCCGCTGCTGTTGGAGAGTGTGAGAGGGCTAAAGGGGTCATGGTTTTGTCATGGTTTGGTTAGTGTTGATGCGCTAATGCCTAGAGAATTTATGTTCTTTTGATCACAGAAAGAATGTACAATAGATAAGAAATCAGATTTGTTGGGAAGCAGTGAGCTTCGTACAATGGAGTGAGTTTGAGGGACATTCTGACCAGGTTGTGGAGGGGAGTAGATGGAGAGTAGATGAAACAGTCATCAGGGACATTATATAAGTAGACAATGAACTTTGGACATTTCTAAGTGCAGGTTGGTGGTACATCTATCTGTGCTCGGGATGTGACCATGATGGGTGAAGTGATATAGTGGAGCGAGAGGAAGTGAGGGACAGAAGCAGGTTAGAGGTGAAGGACAAATGTTAGCTACCAGGCAGAGGAGAGTTAGGTTAAGTGGTTAACTCAAGCGGCGTGGAGGTATACTTTTAGTTTGGCTTTGATCAAATCCATGTGGACTGTTCCTCAGATGTCTGTGGGAAGAGAATTCCATGCAAGTGGAGCAAGCGAGAGGAAGCACAAGAGCAGTTGAGGAGGCAGAGCAGAGATTACGAGTGTAACGCTCACCTGATTCCCAGGGAGGCGCTGGTCTTGGCAGGAAGGTGTCTGTGACTCGAAAAGTGATGTGCAGGACTCGATTGGCTTCTGGGGTCGAACCTCTTAGCACTGTGTGTCGAACTCGTAGGGTGAGGTTTCTGCAGGTGAAAGAATATGGGGGTTAATGGTCTGGGTTGTTGAATGTTCCTTTCTCTCTTCCTAGCTTCTCCGTAGAGCCCCCAGGTCAACGTGCTCACCTTAAATAAGTGAATGCTGGACTCTCCATCTGCGTCTGGTGCAGGGTGCCGTTGCCAGTTCCTTCACTGGTGAAACATAGGCCTCTTGAACTCAGAGGATCGTTACCGTCGTTAACTGCACGAGCGGTGAGTTTCCAGACACCTTTTTAGTCTTTATAGTCTTTAGGTGCGTGGCACGTTAATATCGAACAGGACTCTGTATAATGCTTTTCCCTTTTTGTCTTGCAGGACTCTTGAGATGGAAGATAGAGTGAAGCACCTGGAAATGCGTAAGTAAATGCAAGCGCTCTAACTGTCTTTTTCCCTTGCAGCTTAGTTTGTGCTGAAGAGACGCCGGAGTATTTGCAGGCGTTCTATTGCGACGAGCGCGATGGGCGTAAGTGAATACCTGTCTAATGTCTCCTCTTTTGTCTTTCAGAAGTTGGGTTGCAGCGCCGGAGTCCGCGGAATGCCCGTAAGTAATAACAATGCTTTTGTCTTCACAGGCGGCGATGCAGCGTGAAGAAATCCGGAATTCGCGGAGTGCCGGTAAGTAATAACAATGCTTTTGTCTTCACAGGCGGAGGTGCAGAGTGAAGAAATGGCCGCAGCCGATGGATCAGGTGAGTAAGCACTGCGAGTAAAGGTTGCCTTGCTAACCTGTTGTTTCTTGTCTTTGCAGGTGCTGCTGTTGACTGGATACAGGAATGGTAAGTATAATTCTTGCAGGTTCAGGATCGAAAGAAGAAAGGCTGGAACAGACTCGGTGAGCGTTCTGCTGCAGATGCAGAATAACGCGAAGCACGTTTCATCTATCGGGTGTGGTTTAAATAGCCTTGGAGTGATGAGGCGTCTTCCTCCACGGCCCCGCCTAGGTAAGAAAAGAGTTCCAGTTCCAGAAGAGTTCCAGTGCTGTATCCAGGGAGTGGAGCTTGCCCCACCCAGGTAAGAAAGTAGTTCCTGTTCACAGAGGACTTCTAAGTGGCTGGTAATAAGCAGCATGGTCTGCTGCAGGTAAGTCCACCCAAGCATCTTCACACATATTATGAGCCCGGCGCTTCCAGTGCCGGGACCGATGGTTTTGATGAGCCTGGTGCCACCGGCGCCAGGACAAGGTCCAAAAGGTCCCAGTGGGGACCGGCTAGTGCCTAGGATTAGGGTTGGGGCCTGCTCCCAAGGACGTTGGGCTGGTGCTGGCTCCTTGGAAGCAGTGATCATGACAGCACCCCCCCTCAAGGCCCCTCCTAAGCGTGTCTTCTGTGGGGGTTTTGGCTTGTCGGGGTGATTCAGATGGAATTTCTTGATCAGACGAGGTGCGTGGACATATTCTGAGGGTTCCCAAGACCTTTCCTGGGGGCCGTATCCTTTCCAATCAACCAGATAATATAACTTAGATTTGGAGATTTTGGAGTCTAGGATGTTCTTTACTTCGAATTCAAGTTCTCCATCTACCAAAACAGGTTCTGGGAGTTCAGTCAATCGGGTTTCTGGTTGTACTGGTTTTAATAAGGAGACATGGAATACTGGATGTATTTTCATATGCGCAGGTAATTCCAATTTGACAGCCACCGGATTAACTATGGTAGAGATGAGATAGGGTCCAAGGTATCTCGGGATGAAGGTGCAGGGTCCTTTTAGAGGCAGGTGCTTAGTGGATAACCAGACCTGATCTCCTACTGCGTAGTGAGGGGCCTCTTTACGGTGTCGATCTGCTCCTTTTTTGAATTGAGCTTTAGCTCTTTGCAGATGGGCAGTGGCTTCCTTAAAAGCACGGGTGATCTCCGAGTGCAAGTGATCCACAGCAGGTGTTTCGAATTCTTGGGGAGGATCCAGGTTAGAGGTTCTAGGATGGTGTCTGTATAATAGGAAGAAGGGAGTCTTCCCGGTTCCAGAAGGAGTCGAATTGTTGTAAGCGTATTCAGCGATCCAAAGAATATCCTTCCAAGGGTTTTCAGTTTGTTGGAGCATGCAACGTAGATATTGCTCTAGAGTCTGATTTGTCCTCTCGGTTTGTCCGTCAGTTTGGGGATGGTGACTGGTTGAAAGTCTTACATCGATTTGGGCTAGACGACAGCAACTTCGCCAAAAGTGGGAGATGAATTGACTTCCCCTATCGGAGACTAAAACCGAGGGAAAACCGTGTAACCGAACGATGTTTTCTAAGAATTCTCGGGCCAATACTGAAGCTGAAGGTAGGCCCTTCAGGGGAATGAAGTGAGCCATCTTGGAGAATAGATCCACGACTACTAACATGGTATTATACCCTGAGCATGGAGGTAAGTCCGTGATGAAATCCATGGACAGGGTATGCCATGGACAGGGAGGAATGTCTAGACGGTGTAATAGGCTGGCTGGTTTCTCCTTCTGACTTTTATTCTGGGCACACACACACCGCAGGAGATTACAAAGTCTCTAATATCCTTCTTCCATGATGGCCACCAGAAATTTCTTTTGATCTTTTCCATGGTTTTGGTAATGCCAGGGTGACCCTCCATTAGAGAGTCGTGATAACAGGAGATTACTTGTTTTTGTATTTTCTCACAGGGCAAGTACAATCGTCCTCGGAAATATGGTAGGTCTTGATCCACTGAGAATTCTTTTCCCTTTAATTGCCAGTCCTGCAAATCTGCCGGAGTTAGGAGTGATTTGACTGTAGTCTTGATGTCTTCAAAGGATTGAGCGCTGACCAAACCCAAAATCCTTTGTTCTGGGATTATGGGTATTGGTTCTGGATTGGTCAAATGTTCATCTACTCCCATCCGGGAGAGGGCATCTGCTTTTCCGTTTTTACTGCCTGGTCGATAAGTAATTATAAAGTCAAACTCAGCCAAAAACAGAGCCCAGCGAAGCTGTCTGGAAGACTGAGCTTTGGCCGTCTTCAGATATTGTAAATTGCGGTGATCAGTCATTACGGTGACTGTGTGTCTGGCTCCCAAAAGATAATGCCGCCAGGCTTTAAAGGCTGATCTGATAGCTAAAAGTTCCTTGTCTGTAATTGAATAGTTGATCTTGGGAGCCGAGAATTTGCGGGACCAAAAGGCTACAGGGTGTAATTGGTGTGTGACCGGATCTCTTTGTGATAAAACTGCCCCCATAGCAAGACTAGAAGCATCCGTTTCCACAATGTAGGGGAGTTCTGGGCGAGGATGTTTTAGAACAGGTGCAGAAATGAATTTAGCTTTTAAGTCCTGAAAAGCTTGTTCTGCTTCAGTAGACCACTCAAAACGTTTGTTCTTCTTTAACAGAGCGGTGATGGGCTGGACTATCCGAGAGAATTCAGGAATGAATCTGCGGTAAAAGTTAGCGAAGCCTAACATGCTTTGAACTCCTTTTACAGAGGTTGGTGATGGCCACTTGATGATTGCATCGACTTTCTTTGAATCCATATGGACTCCGTTAGGTGACAATATGAATCCCAGGAACTCAACTTCAGTTACGTTGAAAACGCATTTTTCAAGCTTAGCAAAAAGGTTATGTTGACGCAATCTCTCGAGAACCTTTTTAACGTGTCTCTGATGTTCCTCTTCAGATGATGAATAGACAAGGATGTCATCAATGTAGACAACAACACACACATCTATGAGTTCTCTAAGGACATTGTTCATAAAATACTGGAAAGCGGCAGGAGCGTTACAAAGTCCAAAGGGCATCACTTGATATTCGAATAGCCCATACTTGGTGCGGAAGGCCGTCTTCCATTCATCGCCCTCTTTTATTCGTACCAAGTGGTAGGCTCCTCTGAAATCCAACTTTGTATATATACATGCGTCTTTGACTTGGTCCAGGAGTTCAGGGATCAAAGGTAACGGGTATCTGTTTTTAACGGTGATTTGATTCAGGGCGCGGTAATCTATACAAGTCCTAAGGTCTCCTTCCTTTTTCGGAACGAAGAACAAAGCCGATGAAGCTGGAGATTTTGAAGGACGGATAAACCCGTTAGCTAGGTATTGGTCCAGATATTGTCTGAGGTGAAGATTCTCTGGCTCGGTGAGGGCATAAATCCTACTGCAAGGAGGAGTTGTTCCGGGTATCAGATCTATTTGACAGTCGTAAGACCTATGAGGAGGCAGGGTGTTAGCTTGATCCTTCCAAAAGACATCTTGGAATTCCTGGTATTCGGGAGGTAATTTGGGAACCTCAGAAGAGATTGCCGCCAGTGAAACATCAGGCCGAGGATAACAAGTGGTAAAACATTCTGGAAACTGAACCGTCTTTGCTCGCCAATCGATCTGAGGATTGTGCTTCTCTAACCAAGGGATTCCCAGAATGATCTGGAACTGAGGGGCCTTGATCACATCGAACACGATTTTCTCCCGGTGTCCATCTTGGCTCACTAGCGTCACTTCTTGGGTGGCGTGCGTTACTGGTTCGGAGGATATCTCTGTGCCATCCACTGTAGTAATGACGTCTTTTACTGCCTTAGGGACAAAGGGTAGATTCATCCTTGATACCATTTCACGGTCCACATAATTACCGATTGCTCCGCTGTCGATGTAAGCTTCAATTGCATGCAAACGATCCGGACGTTCAGGACTAATGAGGACCATGGGCACCACGAAATGCGAGGTCACGGGACAGATCTTAACGCTCGGCAAGAGGACCTCTACACTTGCCGGGCTAGGTCGTTTCCCTGCTCAGAACTTGTGGTACAGCTATCTGCGGCTCCTACAGCCTTCTTAGCTGGTTTCACTGGACAGTCTCGAAGAAAGTGCCCTGAGTTCCCGCAATAGAGGCATAATTGCAGCTGTCTTCTTCTTTCCCGCTCCTTTTGGGTTAAAGGACCTTTCATGCCCCCTATTTGCATGGGTTCCACAGTGTCAGCTCCCTTAGTAGAGGTCTGTGGTTTAGAAAACACTCGGGTATCAAATTTAGAACGATCAGCCTTCCTGTTCTGTAATCTGTGGTCCAATTGGACAACTAAGTCAATATAGTCTGAGCATTCTTGTGGAGGGTTCACAACTTGAGCTAACACATCCTTGAGCTCTCCACGCAGGCCTCTGTAGAAAAGCGTTATTCTCTTATCCTCGGGCCATTGAGTTTCCACTATAAGTCTGTTGAATGAGGCTATATAAGTCAAGAGGTCTTGATTACCCTGTCGTAATGAAAGAAGTTCATTGTCCAAGGCCTGCCCTTGTGCATGTCTTGCGAACAGTTTCTCCATGCTGGACTGGAAGGCCTGGAAATCATGTAAAACCGGATCATCCTGGGTGACTAAAGGGATCGACCAATCTGCGGCGCTGCCACTGAGATAAGAAAGCACGAAAGCCACCTTGGTCTGGTCTGTTGGGAATGCAGCTGGTCGACATAAGAAGTGTAGGCGGCACTGGTTGATGAACACTGCAAATTTCTTTGGGTCACCAGAAAAGCGTTCGGGCGGAGCCAAGGGCACATTACCGGGTAGATTGATTTGCACTGGATTTAAAGATGTTGCAGAAGGATAACTTCCTCCTGGAGCGGGCAGAGGTGTCTGTCCTGCCTCCGTTTGTAGCAATTGCCTAGCGAGGTCCTCTGTTCGCTCCTTGGAAATTATCAGTTCTCTTCTTAGAGAGTTTGTTTCCTGACGAGCTGCATGTACTTCTGCTCTTAATTCCCCGAGCAACTGGGCTAATTGATCAGTGTCTGAGGTTTCCATTGCGCCTGGGTAGGAGTTTTGCGGTGGGCTTCGCGTTCTGTAACGCTCACCTGATTCCCACGGAGGCGCTGGTCTTGGCAGGAAGGTGTCTGTGACTCGAAAAGTGATGTGCAGGACTCGATTGGCTTCTGGGGTCGAACCTCTTCGCACTGTGTGTCGAACTCGTAGGGTGAGGTTTCTGCAGGTGAAAGAATATGGGGGTTAATGGTCTGGGTTGTTCAATGTCCCTCTCTCTTTCTCTCTTCCTAGCTTCTCCGTAGAGCCCCCAGGTCAACGTGCTCACCTTAAATAAGTGAATGCTGGACTCTCCATCTGCGTCTGGTGCAGGGTGCCGTTGCCAGTTCCTTCACTGGTGAAACATAGGCCTCTTGAACTCAGAGGATCGTTACCGTCGTTAACTGCACGAGCGGTGAGTTTCCAGACACCTTTTTAGTCTTTATAGTCTTTAGGTGCGTGGCACGTTAATATTGAACAGGACTCTGTATAATGCTTTTCCCTTTTTGTCTTGCAGGACTCTTGAGATGGAAGATAGAGTGAAGCACCTGGAAATGCATAAGTAAATGCAAGCGCTCTAACTGTCTTTTTCCCTTGCAGCTTAGTTCGTGCTGAAGAGACGCCGGAGTATTTGCAGGCGTTCTATTGCGACGAGCGCGATGGGCGTAAGTAAATACCTGTCTAATGTCTCTTCTTTTGTCTTTCAGAAGTTGGGTTGCAGCGCCGGAGTCCGCGGAATGCCCGTAAGTAATAACAATGCTTTTGTCTTCACAGGCGGCGATGCAGCGTGAAGAAATCCGGAATTCGCGGAGTGCCGGTAAGTAATAACAATGCTTTTGTCTTCACAGGCGGAGGTGCAGCGTGAAGAAATGGCCGCAGCCGATGGATCAGGTGAGTAAGCACTGCGAGTAAAGGTTGCCTTGCTAACCTGTTGTTTCTTGTCTTTGCAGGTGCTGCTGATGACTGGATACAGGAATGGTAAGTATAATTCTTGCAGGTTCAGGATCGAAAGAAGAAAGGCTGGAACAGACTCGGTGAGCGTTCTGCTGCAGATGCAGAATAACGCGAAGCACGTTTCATCTATCGGGTGTGGTTTAAATAGCCTTGGAGTGATGAGGCGTCTTCCTCCACGGCCCCGCCTAGGTAAGAAAAGAGTTCCAGTTCCAGAAGAGTTCCAGTGCTGTATCCAGGGAGTGGAGCTTGCCCCACCCAGGTAAGAAAGTAGTTCCTGTTCACAGAGGACTTCTAAGTGGCTGGTAAGTAAGCAGCATGGTCTGCTGCAGGTAAGTCCACCCAAGCATCTTCACACATATTATGAGCCCGGCGCTTCCAGTGCCGGGACCGACGGTTTTGATGAGCCTGGTGCCACCGGCGCCAGGACAAGGTCCAAAAGGTCCCAGTGGGGACCGGCTGGTGCCTAGGATTAGGGTTAAGGGCCTGCTTCCAAGGACGTTGGGCTGGTCCTGGCTCCTTGGAAGCAGTGATCATGACAACGAGAAGGCTTGTAGAGTTGGATAGAAGAAGTACAATACAGTGGTGCATTACAATGGATAGTTTTGTAAAACCAGGAGAAGAAAATTAAATCTGGCCTGTTTTACATCAGCAGCCATCCAGCCTGATGACGGTATGAGGAAGTAGGTGTGAAATGAGGGAGTTCAAAGAGAGTCCTGGTAGCGAAGTTAAGCACAGTTGGCAAGACCAAAGAGGATGCTGGTACAGTAGTCCAGTTTGGAGAAGACAAGAGTGGTTAAGAGGTACTTAGCAGTGATGAAAGGAAGGAGGCACCTGGTTTTCCTAATATTTAGGAGGCTGAGGTGAGCTGCTGTTTCTGTTTTGGAGATGAAAGTAGAGAAGATGTGGTTATAGATGACACCAAAGGTTGTATCTGAAGAAGAGTAGTGGAGAGTGTCAGGTGGGAACTTTATAGGCAGAGTAAGAGATGAAAGAGAACATTTGGCAGGGAAGAAGAGCACCTCTGTTTTGTTAGAGTTTAACATCAGAGAGTGCAAATCCTTCCAGTATTTAATGGCAGAGTGACAGTTTGAAAGTTTGATACTGAGATCAGAGGAGAGTTCAGAAGAAGAGAAGAAGATTTGGGTGCACAAAGAGTTGACACATGAACCCAAAGGAGGAGATTAGTGCCCCAAGAGGTGTACAGTGTAAACAAGAGCAGACCCAACAAAGAGCCTTGTGGGACACAACAACAGTTAGAGGAATGAGTTGAGATGTGTTGTTGCTCCAGGAGACAGAGAATTGGTGAGGTGCAAGGTAGGATTCAATCCAGGCAAGGCCTCGAATATAAATCCCAACTAGAAGGGGAGTATTCAGGAGATCAGAGTGATCGACAGTGTCAAAGGCAGCAGACAGGTCCAGGGGAATTAGGGTTGGAGTGCTTAGCAGGGGCGATGAAGTTGGACAGGTTAATATCATTTCATGAGCTTTATTTCGGCATACAAGTCATAAAACCGCACATACCATCACACATCATAGAATACAAAAATAGCATAAAATAGATAAAACATGTAATGAACATGATACAAATAAGGTGCATACTCAAGATCAACACTGATTATTAGCGTAGTCCTTGCTGTTTTCTCATGCGTATTTTCCAGACTCACTACAGGTATTGGCTGATGGCAGAAACTGCCGAAGTATCACCTGAATTTAGACACATTGCCATCGCCCCTTCCATGGAACTGCACCCACGCCCCGAAAGAAGGGTTTTAAAAAACACTTTCTCATGGGCAATGTCAAAAGGCACAGCATAATCAAATGCTTCAAATCCTCTAATCCATTCCTGCATAGCACGCAGATGGGTGAGGTATCATTATACCAGCTATGCATCCACTCGGCAGCAGGCAAAATCCTGATTCACAACTTCACACAGAGGGACCTATCAAACTTGGGGCTAATGTAATCCAGGTAAGGCTCATAACCCACCTCAGTCATAACTGCAAGATAACGTACTAAGGATTCAGATAATATAGATTTGTCCAAAGTGTTCTGCCATGTTTTAGCTAACGCAGCGGTTTTAACTCCGACTTTACATGTGTACTAATGACATGCGGGTCACTCCAGTAGCTACCAAGACCCAAATCCCTCAAGAACCTCTTTACATGGAATGCCCACTCCAAAGCTGTTCCCCCCTGCTGGGATAACACATCCTACAATGCTTTTCTATATTTAGGACGGTTTTTATTGGACCACAACTGAACCCATTAGAAGACTGGGTGCAATTGGCAAACAGATTCTATTCTCTGCATGCTTGTCTCGAGCCGCAATGGCAGACACAGGGAGCATATTGGCAATCCCAGTAAGTACTTCAAATACTTTTTTTCAATGACTGCCAGGGTATGTGTATTCATATGCCCGCACAACTCTGCTCCGTACATCACAGCTTGCTGTGCCTGAGCTATATATGCTTCAAGTGAAATACACACTGCCCCATTTTCATGTTCCGCTGTGAACCTAGCAAGTGCACCACTGAACCTTGGCAGTGTCCCCCTGGCCTTCTCACGCTGTATCTACCAGCCGCAGGTTGCCATTACTCTAACCCCAAGATAGTCATTTGAGGCTACTTGTTCAATCACCCCATCACATTCATGAGAGCAGTTTCAGTTGAGTGACAGGAGCAGACACCTGCTTGTAGGAGGTTTCAAAGGTTGTGGATGTCTAAAACATTGGTAACATGGTTGAACACAGCCCTTTCGAGCACTTTAGAGTAGTGTGGAAGGAGAGACACAGCGCAAAAGTTAGCCAGTAGGTTCGGGTCAGCCGCTTGCTTTTTTAGGAGAGGGATGATCGTGGATGTTTTAAAAACAGAGGGAAAGCAAGAGTCAAAGGACAGGTGGAAGAGTTCAGCGAGGTGAGAGGCCAATAAAGGGGCAACAGGCTTGACTAGCCGAGGAGCAAGAGGGTCTGATGGGGCACAAGAGGGGTTAGCATTCACCAGTAGAGATAGTACTTTTTCAGTATTAGGGACTCATTACGACCCTGGCGAAGACCATGGTGCTATTAGCACCATGGTCCATGCCGGTAAGTTACCGACTCTGCCATGGAGAAAGGGGCAATTACCACCCCATTACAAGGTTGGCGGGGCGTAATTCCCCCTTCCTCCATGGCCCTTTCCCATTCTTGCCCCATAGGCCTCAATGGGAATGGGGAAGGCGCTAAGTACGGTGCCGCAAATTGCGGCACCGCAATTAGCACCAAGGTCCCTTTGCAGGTCCCTACTTTAACGGCTGGTATACACCAGCCGTTAAGGTCAGGTCCCGCAAAGGGACCTTGTAATTAGGCGCTAATAGGTTAACGGCGCCGCAGCCTTTTACGGCGCCGTTAACCCATTAGCGCCTGGGTCGTAATGAGGCCCTTAGTGTGACTAAAGTGGGAGATAGAGTCAGTGGATGATGGTAGAGTAGTCAGCGTGTAAAATGTAGAAGAAGGGAGTGTGAGGAAGGTCAGGAGAGTTTCTCTCATTTGGACAAATGATGCAGCAAAGTATTCCACTAGGTCATTAGCTGTGAGAGTTGAGTTGATAGTCATAGACTTCGGAGGAGTGAGTTTAGGGTGTCCAGTAGCTGGCAAGGATGGTTGGAGTGAGAGTCAAAGAGGGTCAGGCCGAATTCACATTTTGCTCTATCAAGAGTAGAGTTGAGAGAATTCAGGGCAGAGGGGTAGAGTTGCAGGTGCTTATGTGAGTGGGTACTGCTCCATTTGCAGAGCAGCCGATATATTTCTGTGCAGAGAGAGCATATGAATAGGGTGAACCATGGCTGAGGATGCTGAGACTCAGAGGTGAAAGTAAGCAGTGGAAGGTGAGAGGAAAATGAGTCACATTGTAGGGATTGGAAGCTGGAGAAGGCAGTGTTGGTGGAAGAGGCATCGGGTGTGAAGGAGGAGAATGAGAAATGTAGGCCAGATAGAAAGGTGGAATGGCAGAAGATTTATATTACCTTTTAGTAATAGGTGGGCAAGTGGTGAGGAAAGGTCAGAGGGTGGAAAGGAGATGGTGGTGGAAACAATTGAGTGATCAGATATGGATGGTGTGATAGTAGCATTAGTGGCTGAGAGAGAGGCGGTATGAATAAGAGATCCAAAGAGTTACCCCCTATGTGGAAGGTAATGGGTAGAGTGGAGAGCATGGTCACTAAGAAAAGACTGAAGTTCAGATTTCTGGGAACTAGTTGGAGAAGGAAGGTTAAAGTTACCTAAGAGAATGAGGTGTTTAGTGGAAAGAGAATCAAGGAGTTGCCCAAGATCATCAAAGAATGGTCCACTGGGACAAGGAGGGAGATTAATGGAGATGATGTGAACCAAGTAAGGCAGAGCAATAGCAGAGATGGTGAAATCAAAAGAGGTAGGAGAGGCTGTGGGATCAGAGATTTGTGAGGCATGATGTGGGAAGAGAGTCTGTGTGCGATGCCTCCACCGCTGCCTGTCAGTTGAAGAGAGTAAATGAAAGATAGTTTGAGTTGTGTAGGTCTGCCAGAGTGGCAGTGTCAGATGGAGAAATCCAGGTTTCAATTATAGCAAGAAGGTCTAGGGGAGGAGAGCTGGAGTGAAAGTAGTCGGTGATAAAGAACATTTTGTTGCACAGAAACTGAGCATTCCAGAGTGCAATGTTCACTTAAGGAGGTAAGGAAGAGTATAGAAGTTGAGTCTCAGACAAAGAGAGGCGCGGTGGATAGGTGTTAGAGGAGGTATAGTTAGCTCATCAGCTTTTTTGGAAGGAGGTTGAAAAGGGATGCAGGAGTGGGATTTTCGAATTGTGAGATTTATAATAGGGCTACAAAGGAGGAAGTTGTAGCATGATTGGAGAAAGCATAGGTAGAGGGGAGTATGAGGAGCAGCAGGATGAGCAGGAATTAATGCATTATAGGTGAGTAGCACAGTTTGGAGAGACAGAACATTAATTAGAAAGTTAGGGGTACTCAAAGGTGCAGGTGTATGCAACAGTTGGTAGGTGTTGAGGTGTGTGTTAGAGTGGTGTTCTAGCAAGAGGGACAACTTGTATCCAGAGGACAGAGAAGAGGAGAGTCATGAGTGCAGAACCTGTGCTGTCCAACAAATATGGCCAGACAATAGCACAGAAGCTGAGAGAAGAAGTTATAGAGCAGACCACCAGATAGTGATAGGAAGACTGGCAGGTGAGGCAGCAAAGCAGAACAGAAGTTGGCCAGACCAAAAGAGTTAGTTAGTGAAGTAAACACCAGCTGGAGAAGCAGCAAGGTAGGGACTGAGTAGTTCACGCCAATAGGGCCAAGCGAGGAGAGGTAGACAGGTAGGATAATCAGCAAAGCAGAACCTGACTTGGCCAAGCTAAAAGTGCCTGATAATGAGCTGAAGACCAGCAGAATAAGCAGCAATGTAGAACAGAGGCTGCCCAGGACAACATAACTAGTTAGAGAATGAAATAACACCAGGAGAAGCAGCAAAGTAGGCACTGAGATGCCCAAGTGAAAAGGGTCATATAGTGAAAGACAGACTGGCGAAACAAGAGGAAGAAGCAAAGCAGAACCTGAGTTGGCAGAGCCAAGCGGGTCACACAGGGTACCAAAGTTGAACAGAAAAAACATGCCACACAGATCTGAGAAGTGAGTGGGGGTCTATGTACTCAAGAAAGGAGAAGCCAGCTGGTGCTGTATTCATAATAGGAGAAAGGTGGGGTGCTATATCCGCTGGAGAGTAAAGCAAGCAGGTAACTATATCCCCAGGTATAGAGCAGGGTCTGAGAGTTAAGTTTGAAGAGAGCACCAGCCCAGATCTGTGAGGGGATATGGAGGCCACTGACCAAAATAAAGAAGTCTTGTTAACTCAGGTATGGGAGAACACAACCTACCCTCAAGTACTTATGTATGAAAGCCAAGAAGAAACCACTCGTGATAGAGTGAAAGTTACAGGTCTTGTCCTAGTAAAGCAGTGGAGAAACCCCTACGGTAGTAGGGCACAATGCAGGTCTTGCTCCCAGCAGCAGTTTGAAGGCCATTACACCACCCAGGAAGTGATGCAAAACCAAGACAAAGACCACGACACAGACCCAGATAAAAACAAGGAAGAAGACAAGAAGTGCATTGGGGAACTATTAACATCCTTGAGTCTGTGAGTGACTTGATGGACACTGCAGATGCTGCAGAAGTTGAGACCTAGACTAGGGAACTGCAATTTGGAGTAATGAAACTAAGCAATTAGGATCAGTGGCAAAAGATTGTGTTAAGCTCCACTCTCAGACATGTTTTAGAACATTCCCTGTTTTTGTTGTGTATCTATGTCATTCTCCTTCACTTTCTTCATCTCCCTCGAGTAAGCCGCACCACGAGAGTTGCAGGAGCACTCTCCTTGCCACCATTCGACCTGCCGGAGCGTGCTCATTGTTAGGGTAAGCCCTTGCAATTTGTTATGCACACTGTGACTGCAGCGCTACTCCCACCATTTCTGCCACTGTAAATTGGAAAACCTTGTATATCCCTGCCTTGCCTTATCCGTTTATTGGGTATTTCTTCTGGCTCTCACCCTTTACTCCTTGGACTCCACTGTTCAAGAAGGCCACCCTGCTTTGTTCATAGTGTGTTTTCTTTTTGCCTGGCCTGACTTCCCCCCTCCCATTGGTTGCCCTGGCCTAGATAGGCCAATGGAAGCAACCGGGAGGCGGGAGCCGGCCAGACCGACTAAGGCCCACAACGAAGGCCCCTGTCTGCTCCCTGTCCACTGCCAGAACGCTACTGGGGGTGTTCTCTCTGCTCCCCAATACCTGGACTTCCATGATGCTGCCACCTCACTCTTCAATGAAACCTGGACTGCCTTGACATTTATATTTCTTGTACTATGGGTTAGTTCCCTCCTCTTTGACCACCTCCTACCTCTTTGGCCTCACTTTCCTTTTCTGCTTGTTCTGCCACGGTAATTCTCTCAATGACATTGTGTTTCTGCACCCACCACTAGATCCAAATCCAATTGCACTTTCCAAACTTAGCTGTTCTTGTGCATTCTATTTGAAAGTCAAACTTAGCTATGCTAGGGTTGAACTGGCAGTGTTCTTGGGTTGACTTGTTGTGCCGTTTTTTGCTTGAATTATATGCTACTCTGCAACATGCTGGCCCAGTGACTGTTCCATACCGCTGTGCCTGTTCTACACTTTCCTGCCCTCTCTACGCACTCATGGCGCTAAGTCTGGTAGGAAGAAGTTTTAAAAGGATATCTGGGCTGCCAACCCTGGTCTCCCCATCGCTGATATCTATTCCAGTGTTTCCTCCAGACAGACCCTCACTGACATCCTCTTTGTCGTTCCTTCACCAGATCGATGGACTCTTCATATGATCTCTGTGCTCTCTCCTCCTATCCCATTAATTGTGGCACCCACTGGGAAGCCCTTATGGCCCACTTCGACTCCTCAAAGGTCATCATTAATGTCACCGTCATGGTCCAAGGCTCTCAGGCCAATCTTCTCCTCTTTGATAGGCGTTTCCCTCACCTCATCAATTTCCTTTCATCTCCTGCTGCCCCCGCCTCCCTCTCCTTGGCTACCTTGCCCTCTCCTCCCTCATCTCCTGCCCCACCTCAGGCTCCTTCCTCACTTCTGCAGGGCGTACCTCTGATCTGTACCTCCCCGCAAGGCCTTTAAGGCTGGCAACCTTCTTAATCTTGTCACTCTCAACTCTCGCTCTGCTGTCAAACACTCCTCTGACATCTGCCACCTCCTGGAAGAACTTGACCTCAATGCTCTTGGTTTTACTGAGACATGGTTCATGGACAGCTCTGTCATGAGCTTTGACACTCCATTCCCTGATGGTTACAAGATCCTCTCTGCACCCAGATCCACCCGGTCCAGAGGGGTTGTAGCCCTGATCTTTCCTGAGTGTATTCCTGCCTCTGTCATTGCTACGCAGACTTATTCCTCTTTTGAATGCTCAGTCTGCAGGCTTTCTCTCTCTCCTGGCCACTCTCTTACCATGGCTACTCTCTTCCGGCCCCCTGGTCAGATCACCTCATTTTTCTCTGAGTGGGTGGACCTCTCCTCCTCCCTTCTGGCCTCTATCACTCAATTCCTCCTTCTTGGTGATCTCAATATCCATCTAGACTCTCCTTGTTCCTCCTCTGTACGCTTCTGTGACCTCTGTGATTCCCTCTCCCTTTCTATCCTCCCCTCTGGCCCGACTCACTCTGCAGGGCATACTCTTGATGTCTTGATCTCCTCTAACCTCCCCCTCTCGATCCCTCTGACCACTCCTCTGTCCTGGAGCGACCACTCCCTCCTCTCCTCCCATCCCTCCCTTTCCACCGCCCAAGCCAAGCCAACTCCCACACTGCCACCTACCTTCTCGGACATCTGACCCATGAAGCATGTGTCAGAAGAGGATTTTTCTCTTGATGTCCCCACCCCCTCCTTCACCACTGGCTGACTCACACCCTGACACAGCCCTGTCTATGTTCTACTCTTTCATTTATGATACTCTTGATGCTCTTGCCCCTGTCATGAGGATCCGCTTGAAGCCCAAAGCCAAGTGTAATTCTTGGTATGACTCTGACCTAGTTACACTTAAGCATAAGTGTAGGGTGGCTGAAAGGAAATGGAGGGTATCATGTTCATCCTCTGACAAACTGGCCTGTCGCCTGCTCCAAAGGCAATACCGACTCTCTGTCCACACTAAGAAGAGAGCCCACATCCAAGCCTGTGGTTCTGCGGCATCTAACATCTCAGCCAAACTCTTTTAAATCTGCAAGGAGCAGGCCAATCCTGCTGCAGTCTCTACCTCTCCTGTCGCCTCCCAGACCCTCTGCACAGCCCTTGCCTCTCACTTCATCTCAAAATCCCAGGGCATCCTGCCCACTCTTGAATCCCCTCCCCCTCACTCCCCTCTCCTTCTGTTAACCCTGGCCCTACTACAGCCACCCCCTCCCACTTTTTTGTCCTTTCCTCTTTTTTCCCCTGATGAGGTCTCTAGACAAGTCCAATCTATGAAAGTCTCACCAAGATAGGTTCTTCCCTGTTCCTCCAAAACCATCAAGGACTACATTGACACCCTTGCTCCTGCCCTGGCAGATTTCTGCAACCTCTCTTTGCCGTGGGAGCCTTTGCATCCCCTCTGAAGAACTCTCTTGTGCACCCTCTTCTCAAAAAAAACCACGGCTGACACTTCTTGTCCGGCTAACTATCGCCCAATCTCCATCACTCCTTTTCTGGGAAAACGTCTAGAAAAGCTGGCCATCTCACAGCTTAACCTTCACTCTGACTATGTTGGTTGTCTCCATGACCATCAATCTGGCTTTAGAGAGGCCAGAAGCACAGAAACCACTCTCCTGAACAACGGTGAAGATCTGCTCTCCAGCCTTGACCTGAACATTCCCTCTGTCCTCTTCCTACTCGATCTCTCCTCTGCCTTTGACATAGTCAACCATTTCATCCTGCTCAACGGTCTCCGTGACAACCTGGGTATCACTAATCAGGCTCTGGCCTGGCTGACCTCTTTCCTATCTGATCGACCCTACCAGGTCCAACTTGGGTCCTACCTGTCATCTATCTGCATTTCTACCTGTGGTGTTCCCCAGGGGCCTAACCTCTCACCCTGGCTTTTCAACCAATACCTGGCAACTCTTATCCACAGCATTGCCATTTTCTGCTCCAATTTCCAGTGCTATGCGGATGCACTCAACTCATTTTCAGGCTTCCCTCGGCCACCTCTTCTCCTTCTCTCATCTCAGACTGCATATCTGCCATTCAGGGTTGGCATGCCACCAATAATCTCTGCCTGAATGCCAGCAAAATGGAGATCCTCCTCATCGGCACAACTGCACCATCCTTTCCTGTCACTCTTTGGCCGGCCTCCCTCTGCCCTCCACCTACTCCCACCTGTGAAGCTAAGAACCTCAAGAGTCATCTTTGACTCCATGCTTTCCTTCTCTGCACACATCTCCAATGTCTCAAAAACATCTAACTCCCTACTGCACCTCCACAGAGGTATTCTACATTTCCTCTCCTTCCCCAGATGCTCACTGTCTCTCGAGCCCTGGTTCTCTCTAGATTGGACTACTGAAACAGCCTCTTTCTAAATCTACCTGCTTCTACTCTCTGCCCTTTGCAACTTATCCAGAACAGGACTGCCTGTACAAGTTCATCTCATCCAATCCGGACCGTGAACTTTGTATAACTTCAGTGGCTTTCGCTTTGAGTCTCCCGGGCTCCCTCGAGCCGGGGGAGCCGGGGGAGCCCGGGAGACGCAAAACAAAAGCCGCTGCAGTTATAAATACAACTGTTGTATTTATAAATGCTGTGGTTTTCTTTCTAAGTTTTCTGAGCTGCGGGGAGCCCAGGAAATTTAGAAAGAAACCACGGCAATCACAAATCCAAAGCGGTTGTATTTATAATTGCGGTGTCTTCAGCTTTGAGTCTCCCGGGCTCCCACGGCCCAGGATATCCTTGTTTTTCTTTTTAAAAGAAAACGATGGCAATCATAAATACAACTCTGTTGTATTTATTATTACGTTGGCTTTCACTTTGAGTCTCAAGGGCTCCCATGGGCCAGGGGAGCCCGGGAGACTGAAAGCGAAAGCCACTGCAATCATGAATACAACCTTGTTGTATTTATGATTTCCTTGGTTTTCTAACCATGGCAATCATAAATACAACAACGTTGTATTTATAATTGCCTCGCCTTTTATTGTAGGCAAGTCCAGGCATTTATAAATACTTTGCGGGCATCCGGCAGAGTATTCATAATTGCTGTGACTTTTTCTAGTTCCCAGAGCACAGGAAACTAGAAAAGAAAGTAGCAGCAAATATGAAAACTCCGCTGGCAGCCGGCGAAGTATTTATAATTGCTCTGCCTTTCATTTTCTGTTTTCTGTGCTTCCCTGGGCTTGGGGGGCACAGATCACGTAAAATGAAAGTGAAGGCAGCCTCCTCTCCATGTTATGCTCTGCTGTGGCTGCAGTAAGCAAAAGCTCCCATTTGGGGTCTTTTGCTGCTTGATTAGTGCCACCAGAGCAGAGCTTAACATGAACAGAGGAGGCTGCTTCAAATTACAAAATGGATGCCCCCAAGTAAACACTTTGATCTTCATTTGCTCAAAATTTTACATAGGAACTTTTTTTAAAAAGATGTTTAATATATGTTTTTGATTATTGCCCATAATTTAAAACAATACAATTTTTGAGCACACTATTACTTTAAGTGGTATACAAAAAGAAAGGGTAGCGCTAATAGTGGGCCATGGTCTTATTGCTGTGGTTGACCTAAGGGTGCGCAGCATGCTGCAGACAATACATCATGAGACCCAGCAAACATTTATTTTGGGTCACTCCTCATGGTCTCAAGTGGTCTTATTTGCATGCTATCTGAATGTTCTACATTAATCTCTCTGGCCCAGTTTGTAAATAAATCACTGTCTGTAAATTAAATATTCCCTGACTCAGAATATAAACAATTCAATAAGTTAGTAAATCACTGTAAATAAATCATCTTTGAGAAACGGGTTGAGAAAAAAAGCACCAATGTGTGTTCCTTGCTGATTCAAATAAAATCAAAGAGCATTTTTGTCATCTTAACAATGAACAGATTTTAATATTTGACAAATATCTGATGTGATTCAAGAATGAAACTCTTCTGAGCAGGTAATGCACATTGAGCTTGCTTCTCATTTCATTTGTCAGAATGCTCACCCTAATAGTAAAGTGTCTGCAAACTATGAAGAATATTTACTCATTTAGACATCCTCAACTTTGGATGCGAGGCTTGGGCTGTCCCGCTTTATCAGAATAAACTTCTTGTGCGGCTAAAAGCTTTCCTTTAAAATCTTGTTCATCACTGTTCCCTGCAACTATGCCAGTTACCTGTCTTTGAGACTCGACACCCGTGTACATTTTGTAGCATTTTTGCACTGCCTTTTTAATTGTTTTGGGCGCACCAGGGCATAAAATGAAGAGCTAAGGTGCACGAGAATGAGCCTGAGGGCCTGATTCATAGAAATGCGTGCAGAAATCCCAAAAGGGCCGCGCCGAGAAGGACACTGCGCGAGCCTGCACGCAGAATAAAAAATGTGAGGCTCATGTATTCATGGAATTGTTTGTGCAAAGTAACCGTATTCGCAAGTCGTGGGCAAAATGCCCCCAACACACCCAAACACAAAGCAAAAACAAGCAGAGCAGCTACCTTTGTGCGCTCCCTTGGTGCAAATACACGTACCCCTCAAACAGTGCATGGGGTCCCCCGCAAGCTGGCCTGCATCCTAGGGTTCCTGCACAGGGTCCCCCGTAACTGTATCCGCCAACCCGACAACATGCATTAAAAAAAATCCTAACTCTGTAATTACTCTGGAAATCGCTGTGCAAACCCCCGTAAACCGTTCATGAACCCCGCATAACTGAGCACGAGCACCCCTAATATAGATCGGAATCCCGGTTGAGTACATGCACCACAAAATCTGACATGCAACCCCACCTCCGCGCTACAAATACTATGCGCAAGTGTGCTTACGCCTGCCTTCAGTTGGCTGAAAGTATGGGCTTGCATGGACATTTCAGGGCCAAAAGGTTGCGCGATCAAATACATGAATATGTCTCGTGCCACGCAATTGTGGCCGTGCGAGGGACTGCCTGCAGCCCGTCCCTCGGAATGGCCATTTTTTAGCAAGTTCTTCCCCATTTTGGTTTTCCCGCCCCCTTCCCAGCCCTCTGCGCCAGCCACGCCCTCCCTCTGCGTGGAGTCTTATACGGGGCCCTCAGCGGCTCGTGGAGACGTCCTGAGCCTGTGTGAAATCTTCGCAAGTCCAGGAAAAGTACTGCACATTTGATTCCATGAATCGCTGAATGGGGATTTATGCGCAGAATGGCGCGCAAGTACCCTATTTTCCACGCAAATACCATGCATCAGGCCCTCAGTTTGCAAGATATTGAGCCTGGGTAGGTGTGGGAAAAGATGAACTGAAAGAGAACAAGAGTGTACAAAAGAGCAAAGGTGTAAGTGTGAGATAGAGGGCGGAAGCAAAAGAGCAAGGGTATGAGAGTGGTGGCAAGAGGATTACAGAGTGGGTCCAAGAGGTGGACAGAATGGCTTTAAGAGACGGAGAGAGGCTTGAGTAAGAGCGGCTTGAATGTGAGGCTTGAGTAAGGGCGGCTTGAATGTGAGGGCAGGTCAGAGAGAAGGAGGGTCATATAGAAAGGGTCAGAGCTCGAAAGAGAGAGAGTGTCAGAGAGTGAGAGGGAGTACGAGAGACAATGAGATCGAAGAGAGGAGGTCAGGGAGATGGTCAGAGAGAGAGAGGGGGGACTGAGAATGTGAGAGAGATGGTCAGAGTGAGAGAACTAGGTACAGAACGAGAGAGTGGGTTGGAGAGAGAGAGAGAGAGAAAGAGAGGGAGAGGGAGAGAGAGAGAGAGAGCGAGAGAGAGAACCAGAGAGTGAGTCAGGGTGAGAGAGAGGGTTGTACTGAGGGAAGGTCAGAGCGAGAGAGAGGGTCAGTGAGAAAGTAAGAGAGGGATAGGCTTGAGTGGCCCAAATTGAAAGAGAGAGAGAGAGAGAGAGAGAGAGAGAGAGAAAGAGAGAGAGAGAGAGAGAGAGAGAGGGAGAGAGAGAGATAGACTGGGTGAGAGAAAAAGAGGGAAAGTGAGAATAATAATGTCAGCGAGAGAGGGGACTGCAGAGCTGTAGGGGGAGCGAGAGAGAGGTACTCAGAGTGGAAGTCTATGGGCCTCATTACAACCTTGGTGCTAAGTGCACCAACTTTACCACCATGGTGTAAACTCTGTTTACACCATGGTGGATGGCGGATTTACCGCCCCATTCCAAGGTGAGTGGGGCGGTAAATCCCCATTTCCCATTTTCCCTATGTGTCTGGCAATTTCAATACTCAATTATTATTATATTTTATTGTATACTGTTTACAAAGGGCCTCATTACAACTCAGGCGTTAAGGGTTAACGCCACCGTTAACCCTTAACGCCTGATTCTGATTTTAACGCCTGCTTTTAGCAGGCGTTAAAATCCATGGCGCTAACCTGCCATGGTGCTAATTACGCCGCCGTAAATTACGGCGGCGTAATTAGCACCTTCCCCACTCCCATTATGCCCTATGGGGCAAAAATGGGAATGGGGAAGGGAAAATGGGAAATGGGGATTTACCGCCCCACTCACCTTGGAATGGGGCGGTAAATCCGCCATCCACCATGGTGTAAACAGAGTTTACACCATGGTGGTAAAGTTGGTGCACTTAGCACCAAGGTTGTAATGAGGCCCAAAACCTTTACAAAAGTAGAATCAGAATTAAAATTCATAGGTATTAATTGCCAGATTCTCCTTCAGATCATAATACTAGCAAACACAATAATAACCTAAAAGTTAATTACATTCATAACATTTTGGCTTTGTGCCCAAACCTCAAAGGAGGTCAACGGATTGGAAAGAATTTGGAGATGTCACATTTCTAACTTTTGCAATTGTGTCTATCCAATCGACCAGTTCCCCACCTGTTTTTAATTTCTGAGGGATGTTAATCAAGGTCTCCACATTTAGATCTATCTTGCCTAGGAATTCCTTGGCTTTCCAAGTTACACAGGAGTTGAGATCTCGAAGATTCGAGATGGGCTTTGATGTCACCATATGTTTTGCGATGTTAATCTGCCCGTAAAGTGAAATCAGCTTCCAGTTTGCAAGAGATGCCAGTGATTTCAAACCCAACTGAAATTTCAAAGTTCAAAGATGGAGTGCTCATTGGTAGGCCCAGAACTTTTTTCCACATAACAGCTTCTATTTTGTGCCAGTTTACATTCCAGCTCAGAGGCTTAGCCTCTAGGCCATAGAGAATTACTGGAATTACCTTTGCCTTGTAGAATTTAATCAAAGGCACAATCAAGAACTTGAAGTATTTGTGATAACGCTTTTTCATCTGGGGAATATAGGGCAGGGGGCCTCGGTTGGACTGGCTTGTATGGAGAATTCCCGGTATGCCTCTGCACCCAGGGCCAATTTTCTCATAGGAGAAGGGTTGGGCTGGCTGAAAATTTGTAATATGGGGCCACTTTGAACATTATTTACAGAGCCTCTTTAGGTTCCGAGTGCAGCCCTGCAGGGGCCCTGAATCTGCAGCACTCCCAAATCATTTCAAGGGCCCCGTATCCCATCATTAGACCCTTTGGGGGCCTCCACTATCCTGCAGGGCCTCAGCATGAAGCTAATCCCCCACATGGAGGGTCTCTCACAGGCATGCCCCAGTGGCTTTTCATGCATGGTCCATGCAAACATGCCATGTTTACAGGGAAATAGATCAGCCTCTACAATTTACGTTGCCTTCTTTTTTTTAAAAGAAAGGAACGTCATCCTTCAATGACAATGTACGGGGGGGGAGATGGGGGATTTTCATAATACAGCATGGATTTAATGCAAACTTGTAGGCATTTAGCGGCATTGCTGAAAGGAAGATTGTGCAAATCCCCCCATTGCAATAAGCTGGATGGTCTACTTAGTGGACCCTCAGTGGCCACTGTGTGTGAGGCAAAAGACTTTGTCCACTAGGCAGGAGGAAACGGCAGTCCGAGAATCCCATAGCAGGAAACCTTCAATAGCCTGAAAGTTCTTGTGGGACTTTCCCTCAGTGGGCCATAGTCAAAGCAGCATCTGTCGTGAGGAGTTAGAGGTTGTCAAGGCATTCCTTCCGTTCCAGCACCCAGATGTCAGAGGTCTTGGTGCTAGTTATAGGCAGCCTTCCCCTTTATTGGCCCCAGCCATTTCCTGGATTGACAGGCATCTTGGAATGGCCACAGTGGTGATTATGTTGACATGAGCTTCCATCGTAGTGTCCTCAGTATCGGCGGGGCTATGTTGGACCAGGGGGTGTCGAGATAAGAAGTCTGCTGGGTTGTCACTCCCCGGCTGATAGCGCAGCTGCAGGTTGTATTCTTGGAGCATCACCAGCCAGCGTTTAATTGGTGTGTGCCGTGAAGAGCCTTGCAATAACGGTATAAGGGGCATTTGTTCTGAGCGCACTACCTCCAGCCTTCTGAAGATCTATAGATGAGAATGGTGACAGCCCATACAACACCGCCAGTGTTTCCCTTTCAATATTGAGGGAATTGAGTTCCGTGGAGATAAGGGCGCAACTGACATAGGGCCTCATTACGACCCAGGCGGTAAGTTACCGCCTGGGTCGTATCTTTACCACCATGGCGTAAACTATGTTTACGCCATGGTGGTTGGCGGACTTACCGCCCCATTCCGAGGTTGGCGGGGCGGTAAGTCCCCAATCCCCATTTACCCTTCCCCATTCCCATTTTTGCCCCATAGGGCATAATGGGAGTGGGGAAGGCGTTAATTACGCCACCGTAAATTACGGTGGCGTAATTAACAACAAGGTCCCTTAGCGCCATGGATTTTAACACCTGCTAAAAGCAGGTGTTAAATCCTCCATGGCGCTAAGGGACCTCGGAATCAGGCGGTAAGGGTCGGCGCTGTTTACGCCGCCGTAAACCCCTTACCGCCTTGGTCGTAATGAGGCCCATAGCCTTTCAAATTCATGATACCGGTGTGTAGTTTATTTCTAACTGCATTGGGTCAAACTCTTAAATTGATACCTCTAGGATTTTATGTATTTGAATGGACTCTGAGTGTCTTTTACTTTAAATGTTGTAACCCCCCCGCCCCTCCCGCTTAACACAAGAGTGGTGTTGACGGTTATAATGTATGTTTGTATGTTAAATCTCGTTTTTGTATAATAGAAAAAAAAAGTGTATTTTTAAGCATATATGCTTATAAATTAAAATTATGAATTTATAGAATTGCTTTTCTATAAAGGAATATACCTTTAAAATAAATAATGTTGAAATATTTACGTTTTTGTACTAACATCATGAATTCATGAGGTGGGAAAATTGCTCTGCCATTTTTGTATGCATTACTGCTTTTAATAATTATGAATGCTATGTGCATTTGTTTGGACTGTTATGGAGATTGTCTATTTTCTCCGAATAAAGATAAATTGAGCGACTGACTGACATGTGCAATCCAATCAGCCATTGATGCTCCCTGCCATTGGCTTGAAGAAGCACAACACCTACTCTCATCGGGCCGGAATCAACCATCAATCTGGACAAGCCAATGGGGTCAATGGCTGCCGTTGTCAATTCCCTAGTGAGAGCCTCCTTCCTTGCCTTGAATCTTGTTTCTACTGCATGCCCGGGCTACCATTCTTGGTCTATTTTGTATTAACGCTCCGAGCGGTTGGGGAAGAGTTGCCAACCCTTCACCAATCTCTGGAAGCTTTGCGATTCTGTTTGAGAACTCGGGGCAGCTGCCTCCTTGGCGTCTTTCATCTTCCTTGTGTCTGGAGCGAGTCTCCGACCTAGAGAGATGTGTCAAATAAATTCCCACTTATCACAGAGGAAGTCACACTTTCTTGTGAATATTCAAGCCTTGGCCTTTCAGGATCTCCAATACATTCTACAGGCTACATGGGTGCTGAGTGTTCTTGGATTCTGATTGAATATATGAGGATGTTTCCACTGCCTTTAATGACTAATCGTAGACCAGCCAAAGCACTGCGAATCATGTGATGAAACACCCCAGCTGCTGATAAAAATCTAAAGCTTGTGCAAAGAAAACATTTGGAGATTGTGAAACTCCGAGTCCAGTGGAATATGGAAGTAGACTTGATTGAAATCAATCTTCGAAAATGGCCCGGGACTTTGTAGATCAGCCATGTCGTACAAGGGAGGGGGCTGGGTGTCTCTCTCGAAGGATAGCATAACAATGCCTTTACTTACAGCTTCTAGTTGCTTAGGTTTCCGTGTGATCAACATGGGGGACACCCAGGGGCCTGTTCTGAAACCCGCTTAATGATGTCATCAGCTTCCAATTTCCATAGTTCAACTTGCGTATGCAAATGAGAGGGCACACGTCAGTGTCATAGTGCTATTGACTGTATGCTGCGGTCGATGGGAAGGTTGAGTGGTGGAGGTATTAGGCACGGTATTAGTATAATTAACCTAAAAACATTTGACCTTAAATATTTGATCACATTTTCTTGACCTTTCTTTGGTCAAATTTAATTAAATATATATATGGGGTGGGTAAGAGTATAGATTAGGTTGAGGGGAAGTGGGGATGGGTTGCGGGAGATCTCCTCCCGCATTTTAGACTGAAAAAAAGGTCAAATAAATTAGATCAAATATGATTAGGTCAAATGTTTTAGGTCAAACAGACCCAAAGCATTAGGCACGCTACTCATTCAAATATGCAGCAAAATGCAGACACCAGTGAGTTTATGTCCTTCATTGCGTTGCAGCGCAGGAGGGTATATTTGCCAAACAGGGTCACAAAGATTTTCACCTGTATCATAGTATTATTTTCATAAAATATTTCAGGTGTGAATGCTCCTGTGACTGGAAGTGTTGTTGCGGCAAATTAGTACAATTTGATGGTCGGGTTCTTTGGCGCTGGCAACAGCTGGATCTGTTGATTGTTCACTTTGGACATCACATTGATGAATGCTCGGATGTCAATGAAAAAGCAACAGGAGGTGTCTCCTATCGTCACTGTGCACCTGGGCTGTCTTCTATTTGTGGGCAATGCCCCGAAGACCGTTGCTATGAAGAAGACTTCTTCAGCCTCATCAGCAGTTGTGTGATCTCCCATGTTTGACGGATGGGCTGCTTTTGATGTGATGTGTACTCTCGACTTGCAGAAAGGTTGCAGCATCGTTCTTCATGAGGTCCATCCCTACTATGCTGATCTGCAGACCTTGCAATTAGATGTGGCCATTCGCCCAACAGGAAAATCATACTTTGGGCAAGCCCAGGGGTGGGGGTAATCCTTTCCTATCACATGCCAACTATCCCTTTCCAGGTATACGACTTCAAACTGCATTTACTTCTCCTATTTCAACTGTTTGGAGGGCCTCTGCAATAAATTCAGCACAGGAGTTAGCCAATTCTTGTGACCTTACCAGCTCTAGTATACACATCAAGGATATTCCAGTTTCTCTAAGGATGAGTCTTTGCAGATTGCAGGATGAATATCGTTGTTTGGCTTGTGACCTGACCTCCTATTCTTCAGCTTCCCATCACTGAGGAGGCCCAACAAGGCCGAAACACATCTGGGGCTGCTGATGGTACTCTTGTTCAGAGGAGAATTGCCTAGCATTTCAGTGCTGGACTGCCCTTGTGTGTTGGACAAAGACTGATATGGAAATGGTAATTTCCCCTCTCTGAGCGGTGCAGTGAGCTAAAACGTGGGTGTAGACCCTCCTGAGTGCAAGAAAGTACATAGAACATGGTATTTGGTCTATGTTTGTTCTCAGTATAGGGCCTCGCAAACTCCCTTTCAATTTTGTAAAACTTGGGGTTCACCCTAAGTAGCCAAGGGTAATCCAGACGTGGACCTCTTGCTCACTGTGCATTAAAGAGGTTCAGCTTCACCTCACTGAGGAGGCCCAAGAAGGCTGAAACACGTGTCTGTGGTTGCTGATGGTACTCTTGTTCAGAGGAGAATTGCCTAGCATTTTGGTGCTGGACTGACCTTGTAGGTGGGACAAAGACTGATATGCAAATGGTTATTTCTCCTCTGTGCAGGGTGCAGTGAGCTGAGTGGAAGGAATTCCATAGAACAGGGTATTTGACCCATGTTCGTTCTCAGTAGAGGGGCTCCCAAACTCTCTTTCAGGCACGCGCAGTAGAGAATTACGGAATGGAGGTGGACGTGAAACATGTCCATTAATTTTTTCAAACTTTGAACTATCTGATGGAGCTTGAAGCATTCATAACCCACATTGACAAGTGGATTGAAGCCCCTGGTTAGTGCCGCTTGAGTTGAATGAAATGAGTCGTCCGTCACAGGCTACGTCTTGAGAATTTGGTGGCTTTCAATCCCCAGAGAAGTGTATCAGCAGCGACTTTTTAACTGTGTAGTCCACTACTCCAGTGGCCAGAAAGTACAGCTGTAGTCTCTCCAGCCATCATGGGCAGTAGCACCATGAATGTCTAACTCTATGGCAGGAGATGGATGTGTTACCAGAGAGCTTAGTCGGGAGAAAGACGATGCAATGCGGCATGTTCCACTCACTAGCATCTGATAGGTGTTGTTGCAGTGGTGCCATCGTCTTTGGTCCATGCCACAGTTCAGGGAGAACCCTTCACATAACCGCCTAGCTTAGGACAAGGGAGAGTACTCACTGTGCAGTAGCCACCAATGGAGATGGTAATCAGCACTTGTCCCTCATGAGCGAGGGCGTCTTCATGTCCATGGTTCAGGCAAGGGATGTCCGCTGATGTCCCCAGACCTTTAGAAGAGAGACATATTTCCTTATTTATGTTCCACTTTTTGTTTTGCGTCTGTCTGCTCCTTTGTTTTATTCATCATAGCTCACAATTCAGCATGAAGGAGTAGACAAACTTTTATCCTGGCCGTCGATTGGCCGCTGCGACTGGTTCTTGTACCCTCATTGGGCTTTGCTCCAGCAAATGGAGCAGCGTGAAGAGAACACACACTGAATTGCTTCTTTGCTTACCCGTGGCAACATAAGCGCTGACTCCTGGGTCTCTCCTCACAGAAAATCCAATAGGTGGTATAGTCACAACAGTGAATGGCTCAGGTACTCTACTTACCAGTAGGCACAGCTTTCTGCAGCCATCCCTTTAGGTAGGCCGAACTTCGGCCTCTGTAATCTCCACATAGGTAACATATACCATATTACACTGTAGCTGTGCGGTTATTATCCACTAAACACTGTAAATAATGATGTATTTTTTGGTTTACCCTGATTTAGCCAAACTTCTCGGTTCTATGCGATGTCATTGGTTTTATTTAATCGAGGGAGATTTCGTTTTTTTTATAGGAGTTTTTATCGCAAATGTATGCAGGGGAACTCCCACATCCCCCCTGATTCCTTCTACCTTAATTATTACCCAAACTCACGCCCCTGCATGCATTTGTGGTAGGATGTCCTATAAAAGAAAAATGGATGAAATCTCCCTGTATGAAATCCCCTATACCTTTATTATTGCCCTAGCCCAATACCCACATACATTTGCGGTAAAATGCAGGGGAAAGAAATTTGACGAATTCTGCCTCGATGGAATAACCTGCAATGGAATCTTCATATCCAACTTATCAATATCTTTAGCATATTAGTATTTGCCTTTTCCAGGACTCAGACAATGACCTAATTTATTATCCTATCAACATTTCTTTTGTGAACAAGGCTCGCTATTGTATTGCATTGTTGTGAAAAATTAAGAAGCTTTTGGAGGAGCATAGACATTAACAGAATTATCATTTTTGGTGTACAGTTAAATGAGTCCCTTAAATATTGTAATATGGTACCATCTGTGCTTATTTTTCAAATGATGGCCATAACTTGTGTTATTGATGTGAGGTGAAATTTCAGCATAAGAGAACTGGATATGTATTCTTCTAGTGTTATAATGACCCAAACATTATTTTTTGTTACAATCTAAAGCACTTTACTCTTTGTATTTTGTGTTATCTTAGGTTTGACAAAGTGATCTATTTATTTATTTATTTATTTGACCATTTATATAACGCTGGAGCCTGCAGACATCAAGGCGCAGAAATAGGAAAGAAGTAAGATGCAGAGGCCTTGGTCGAATAACAATAAAGTCCATAGCTATTCGAAAAGAATCGTTTTCAGAACGTTTTCTAAAATTCAAAGGATTGGGTTCGACGCGCAATTCCACCAGAAGTTTGTTCCAGGCTGTAGCTGCCTGTACGGAGAAGGATCTGCCATATCCTCTAACCCGTTTGTTGCTAGGAACAATCATGCGTGTTTCATCACTTGATGTAGTAGCCCTTTTGGGAACATGCACCTTCATCCACTTGTTTGAGTATTCTGGGGCTTGCCCATAGCAACTTTTATTACAATGGTGAGTGCCTTAAAGTGGGTCCTGGGTCCATCAAGAGCAAGTGAAGATTTCTTCTGTTTCCTGAAATAGGCTGATATCTACGCACATTCTTCATCAGATGCACGGTGTCATTTTGCAGGCCCTGCAGAGAGCCTAGGCTGCCCTTACTAGCGGCAATATATAAGGTGCTGCAATAGTCGATCCTTGGCATAATGAATGCTCGGACCAAGGTCGTGCAGTTGGTTTCTGATACGTAATGTTTGACCAGTCTCAGTAGTCTGAGGTGGTACTGGGTTTCATTGATGACCTTTTGAATATGAGCATCTGAACTAAGAGATGCTTCAAAAATAACTGCCACGGTCTTCACTTTAGTGGCTATGCGAATAAAATGTTTATCAATAGTGAATCCAGCCTACGAATCCTCTAGCTTCCCTTTAGACTGAGATGAACCAAAAAGCAACAGCTCTGTCTTAGCAGCATTCAAACACATACCATTACATGTCATCCAGTTCTGTATCGCATTATAGATCAGTGTCACTCTCTCAGTGCCTTTCTTGTATGATCCACACAGCTCAATGACGAGCTGTGTGTTGTCTACATAATTGATAAAGCAGACTCCTAGATCATCCAAGAGAACACACAGTGGTTGGCAATAAACATTGAACAGGAAATGGCGAGAGGCATGCACTCTGTGGAACACCACATTTCAACACATCAAGGGGTGAACAGGCATTAGCCCATACAACTCTGGGCGTCCTATTTTCTAGAAATGAGGTGTTCCAGGCAGCTGCCTCATCCGAACAGCCTCCTTCCATCTTCATCCTGCTCACAAGCTTCTGATTTTCCACCAAATCGAAGGCTGCTGATAGATCTAATAACATCATTGGCCCTGCCTTGCGTTTATCCATGGGCAGAAGCATTTCTGTCTGCAGGTCCACTAAGGCACTTTCAGTGCCGTGGTGAGCTCTAGAGCCGGATTGCCTCCAGTGCAAGGCATGTACACTTTCCAGCTGTTCCTGTATTTGGACCGTTGCCATCTTGTCTATCATTTTCAAAAGGAAAGGAACATTCGAAATAGGTCTAAAGTTTAAATAGTCTTAGGGTCCAAACCTGATTTTTTTTTTATCAACGGAGTCACTGCTACCTTTTTGAGGGAGCTAGTGACTTTGTTCTCTCTGAAAGTCGCATTAATGGGACGAGTCAGGAAAGGTATAAAAAGTTCTCTATTCGGGAGAATGATTTTAGAGGGGAGGGTTTCACCAGCAAGGTGGACGGTCTCTTAGATTTTAGGGCCTTGGCCAGTTCTTCGTCATGAATGGGCCTAAAAGAGAACTTAGGTTGCCCTAGTTGCTCCAGTTCCTTCTTATTCTCTATGCATATCTCTACATTTAACCGTTCCCTATTTTTCGTACTGTTTGTATGAGCTTTAGCTAACTTGTCTGAGAAGGCCTTCCGGATGTTTTTACAATCAGAGTTAGAAGGCGTGATTGCATGTGACGTGGCTTTGGGTTTTTCTAGATCTCGAAGGATCTCAAACAATATCTTAGAATCATTTTTGGAGCTAGCAATTTGACAATCAAAATAGTTTTTTTTGGACAAGAGGATATCTGCGCAATAAGCTTTCTCTAGTGATTTCTACGTATCCTTATTCATCTGCGATGGATTTTTTTCCCAGAATCTTTCCGCCCTTCGTTTTTCGTTTCCTTCATTGTTCCTATGCTGCCGTATACCATTTATGATTGTTAATATGATTGTTAGTTTTTTCTCTAAGGATCTTGGTTTTAATCGGTCCTACCTGGTCCAGAAGGTTAGTTATCTCCTTGTTATATTCAGCTACCAGCAGTTCAGGTGAATCTAGATTTGATGCAGTCTTCATAAGGCTGGTAAGGCTATTTGCTAAATCTTCATGGCTGATGTAATATCTGATCGCCACTTTCTTCAAGAGATTATTTTTATATCTATGATAAAAATTGGGATACTCAAACTGAATGAAATGAAAAGATACAAGGACTAGTGACCAGGGGGGTTATGGCCAATTTCTTGCTAACCACTCAGTCCAAGATGCTACGTAGTTTGTGAGTCGGGTCTTCATTATGGACCTCAAAACCACATCCCATGAGTCGTTACACTAGACAGGTGGCTTCCTTATCTAGAGGGTTGTTATACCATCTATTAAAATCTCCCAGCACTACTGTTGCATTATTTGGTTTATTAAAAGACAACAGTAGCTCTAAGAATTCGTCAGCAAAGAGTGGCATGCCATTAGGGGGATGATAAACCAGGATAATACTCATACAGTTATTAGGGATGGGGGTAACCTTAATAAGGATAATTTCACCGCTTTTACAACTAATGGGTGTCCTCACAAAGCACTATTGCTACTCCTCCTTCCTTTCCCACGTCTCTATTGTGTCCATAGAATGTATAGCCTGGGGGTGTGGCGAGAGGTATATTGGGGCCACTGGAGTCTTGCATCCAAATTTCTGTTAGACACAGTCTATCAATCTGTTGGTCCACTATATACTTTCCTACATTCAGAGAGCAGGCTTACCTAAAGATCTGGTGTTAAGTATGGTAACCTTGATGGGCGCTGTAGGACTGTCTTTTTGAGTTTCCATCTCTCTGGCCACCAAATCAGCTGAGTTCTCCACCCAAGCCGCGGGGATGGTAGCTATGTCCACAGACGTAGGCCCGGTGATCACAACACCATATCCAACACCTGAGAACATCGCCGACTTCTCCTCCATGTTGGTCGAAGTGAGCACCTGTACGTATTTATGTCCCCATATACTTACTACAGTGAAGGGTAATTTGCTTTACTTGATTGGCACACTCCTAACAACTCTGGGTATCTTTGATCACGCAACCCAGCTAACAACAGGATCTCGTGGAAAAGGCTGAGCAGGGGGTCGGTGCCGGCGCCGACGTGCCTGACAACTTGTGAAATGGGCGGGCGTACTACAATTCCTCTGGGGGTTGTAGTTCGCTGCGCAACAAAGCTTAGCAGACCACGCTGTGATTTTACAACGGGCAGAGGCAATCTGTCTGAATATAAAGTGACTGGGTGAGCCAAACAGCTAAAATGCAATGCAAACTCTAAACAGACTAAAATCGATACAATTAATTAATTCGAATCTAGGTGGAATTTTATATGTTTTAAAATGATCAACTCGACTGAAATGTGCAAATGAGTTAAGAAGTGCAAGATTGCAAGTATAGAACAGCGTCTGACAGAGAAGGGGCGAAAAAGTGAACAGTACTCCTCATTTTGAGGTCTTGGACTTGATTCATTATTTACCTGATGAGTTAATGGTTAATACAACAGAAAAAAAAATCCCCTTGGCTGCTGATTTTGTTTTGTTTTGCAATAAAAAAAAATCCCATTGGCTGAAATGTGTACAGAGCCGGGATTTAAGCAGCCCTTTTCAATATTGATGATCAAGGCGCAAAGGGGAACGCGTGTGCCTTGTACCTTTTTGGACAAAGGTATGCAGTAACTTTGGCCTGATCCTCAGAAACAGACAAAAAACACTGTGATCCAATTTCCCTTAGATGTGACGCAGGTCAGCGTGTGTGTGGCGCAGCTCCACCCTGCCATGAAACCCTGGCTAGAGTGGTACATGCCACCTTTGCCCTTTAGACGCGGGAATGACGGCATGCCAAAGTGACTTCGGCATTGGCATTTACCTGCGGCTCCACATCTGCAGAGATTACCCAGCTGGTACTTTCAGCACCTGGCTCTCTCACCTGCTGGTGTAAAATGGCTTCAGTAAATCGCTGTACCGTGTTGTTTCTCTCTTTTCCCTGCTAGATGCATTTACTGGCTGTGCAGGCGGGGAACCCATCGGGACAAGCATGTTTTGCCTTCCCTCTACCACTGTGCAAACAACACGCCTTCCCAGCTGCGCCTTTGTGTGACTTTTTATTAATATTAATGAGACCCTGTATTGTACATGCTTTCAAAGAAAGCTGTAGAGCTATGCAGGAAGATAAGGATGTGTTAGTTGTCAGATACCGTTACCAATGTTATGACAAAACTAAAAGTACATATGCTATCTAGTGATATATACAATATATCTGCGCCTTAAAGTTAAGGTAAGACCGATGAACAGTAGTCGTATGTGAACATTCTATTGCGAATAATTTTTTTTACTAGCTAGATGGATCGGGTTGAAATGTTTTCCAAAATATTGACTGGCGTTTGCCTTCCCAAACTGGAACATGTTGGGGAACTTATTCAAACATTTCAAAAGTTATAACGAGTAGAAACAGAAGCAGTTTTTGTACCCAGCCTGTGCATTTTCCCATTGAGAAAACAAGTCATCTTCTAGACCAGCCCAGAGTGAAAACCGCTGGATGGATTTGCACCAAACAAGAAACAAGTTGGGCACAAAGCAGTACAGAACTGCCTTTTTTTTTGGTGGTTTGGCGTAAATCCGTCCAGTCTTTTTTCAAATTTGATGGGAAAGGTTGGGCCTCAGTCCAAAAAAGATTTCATACGTCTCCAGTGGTGCTGCCATTTTGTTTGCTTGATGTGAGACATTCCTTCGATAATCCTGAAGGAACGGGAAAAAGGTAAGTGCTCAAATGACATTTGGAAGAGGGAAAGGAGAGGTTTGACATCGCAGAGGATATGGTGAGGGTGAAAGATGGCCAAATGGCGTGTTTCACATTTGCGGAGGGCTAGAGAGGGCATTTTTATTCATATTGTTCTCATCTTACTGTAGGAATCTCGCATGATTCTCGAGGGTAAGGAGGAAGATTACTGGGAAGTGACGTGCGTCACAGAATGAAGCAAGGGAAAATTATATTAAATAGGGTCTGGGGCATTTTCACAATGGGGGTGGCAGGTGGGGAGAACACAAAAGGAAAAGTGGTGTACAGGTAGAGTTGGAGGTGGACAGTGAAAGACATTGGGCCTCATTGTGACCCAGGCACTAAGTGTTTAACAGCGCCGTAAAAGGCTGCGGCGCCATTAAACACCTAGCGCCTAATTACGAGGTCCCTTTGCGGGACCTGACCTTAACGGAAACCAGCCGTTAAAGTAGGGACCCGCAAAGGGACCTTGGTGCTAATTACGGTACCGCAATTTGCGGTACCGTAATTAGCGCCTTCCCCATTCCTATGGGGCAAAAATGGGAATGGGGAAGGGCTATGGCGGCATGGGGAATTACTGCCCCATCAACCTCGGAATGGGGTGGTAATTCCCCATTCCACCATGGCGGACTCCGGCATGGACCATGGTGCTAATAGCACCATGGTTTAGCGCCGGAGTCCTAATGAGGCCCATTAATTTTAATGTGTTTCAGGGACCTCATTTCGGGGGTGCCAGGGGTCGCAACTGCGACCCCTAGGGGCTCCATTGCAACCCCAATGATTTTAAAGATTTTAAAAAAGAAAGCCATAAGCTCTTGGTGTAGCGGGGCCCCCCGCAGCCCCTGCGGTGCATGTCCCCCACCACACCAGGTCTGGGGGGTCCCCGGCCCAGTCCTCACCCATCAGGGTGAAGGCTGGGCTGGGGACGCGCTCAGTAGGGGTTGGAGCTGGAGCTGACCTTGACATGTGGCATATGTCACGTGCCACGTTCATCTCCAACCCCTTCTCCCTCCGCTTCCTTGCAGCTCAAGCTCCCGGAGCTTGCTGGTTCCTGTATGTGAGCAGCACGGAGGAACCCGAGGATGGCCTGGAAGGATAGACTGAAGCTGCAAGAAAAAGGTAAGGCTTTTAAAAAAAATATGCGTATTTTGCTGCATGTGTGAAGTGCGTGTCAGATGTATGTATGTGAATGGTGGGTGACTGAGAAGGGATGTGATGTGTGTTTTTGAATGTTCTGGGTAGGTGATTGTGTGCCTGTGTAGAGAATGCAATGAGTGGAAGTAGGAGAAGGTGCAAGTGACTGGTGGGTGAATGAGTATGAAGGTGACGGTGTGTTTTTGAATGTTGTGGGTGGGTGTGTGCCTGTGTAGAGAATGCAATGAGTGGATGTAGAGGTGTGAGTGAGTGACTGGTGGGTGAATGAGTATGCAGGTGATTCTGTGTTTTTAATGTTCTGGGTGGCTGTGTGAATGTGCAGAGAATGCAATGAGTGTATGTAAGAGAAGGTGTGAGTGAGTGGCTGGTGGGTGAATGAGTATGAAGGTGATGGTGTGTTTATGGATGTTGTGGGTGGGTATGTGTCTGTGTAGATAATACAATGATTGGATGTAGGAGATGGTGTGAGTGACTGATGGGTGAACGAGTATGAAGGCAATGGTGTGTTTTTGATTAATGTGCATGGGTGTGTGCCTGTGTAGAGAATGCAATGAGTGGATGTTAGAGAAGTTGTGAGTGAGTGACTGCTGGGTGAATAAGTATGAATGTGATGGTGTGTTTTTGAATGTTCTGGGTAGGTGGGTGTGTACCTGTGTCGAGAATGCAATGGGTGTAGGCAAGAAAAGGTGTATGAGTGAGTGAATGGTGGGTGAATGAGTATGAATGTGATGGTGTGTTTTTGAATGTTGTGGGTGGGTGTGTGCCTGTGTAGAGAATGCAATGAGTGGATGTAGAGGTGTGAGTGAGTGACTGGTGGGTGAATGAGTATGCAGGTGATTCTGTGTTTTTAATGTTCTGGGTGGCTGTGTGAATGTGCAGAGAATGCAATGAGTGTATGTAAGAGAAGGTGTGAGTGAGTGGCTGGTGGGTGAATGAGTATGAAGGTGATGGTGTGTTTATGGATGTTGTGGGTGGGTATGTGTCTGTGTAGATAATACAATGATTGGATGTAGGAGATGGTGTGAGTGACTGATGGGTGAACGAGTATGAAGGCAATGGTGTGTTTTTGATTAATGTGCATGGGTGTGTGCCTGTGTAGAGAATGCAATGAGTGGATGTTAGAGAAGTTGTGAGTGAGTGACTGCTAGGTGAATAAGTATGAATGTGATGGTGTGTTTTTGAATGTTCTGGGTAGGTGGGTGTGTACCTGTGTCGAGAATGCAATGGGTGTAGGCAAGAAAAGGTGTATGAGTGAGTGAATGGTGGGTGAATGAGTATGAATGTGATGGTGTGTTCTGAATGTTCTGGGTGGCTGTGTGCCTGTGTAGAGAAGGCAATGGGTGGATGTTAGAGAAGGTGTGAGTGAGTGACTGGTGGGTGGATGAGTATGAATGCAGTAGTGTGTGTTTGAATGTTGTGTTGTGTGCCTGAGTGGTGAATGCAGTGTCAATTAATATGAGTGGGATGCATGGGTGAGTGACCAGTGGATGAAAGCGGATGTATGTGTGCATTTGTGTGTAAGGCCCTGGGAGCCTGAGGATTACTAGAGCTTGTTTGACACATCCTTCATTGATTTTGCATGTTTTACTGCTATGTTCGGGTAAAGCCATGTTAATGAGTGTCATTACCTGGCTAGACTGGCATTTTGGTGCAGTAAGTCTAGCCATTGCTTACAATGGTATGACATTTATTCCTCGGCATCTTTAGAAAAGCAAGCATGATAAGCCGTGTTATCTTGCTAGACTGATGTTTTGGTGTAGCAGCCTGTATAGTTTTTACTGTAGCATGACATTTTATTAACTGAGCATCTATGATGAATCAAGAATGATAAGTGTTCCAATGGGTCTAGACTGGCTTACATTGGAACCAGTTTGGACAGGTTATCATATTTTGACCAGTCACTTTTAATGGCTAAACCAACAGGAGTATGTTCTTACATAGGGGTACTTGCATGTATTGGCAGAGCCAGTTTAATGCCAAGTGCCAGTGATGATACTATAAAAGAACATCATAAAGTGAACTTGATTATGGTCTTATATGGGAATACTAGCATATTTTGGTGGAGCCAGCATAGAAATGTATGAGCACAGCCAGCATGAAAATGTTTTTTATACTGGCATATATTGCAGGGACCAGCCTGATAATGCATTGGGATTATTGTACTTTTTTTCATAATTTGCACTCTACAAAACCGATTGTTGTCCTTTTGCCCAAATTGTTGGCCTTTTACCCACATTTTACTCACATCATCAGAGAAAGTGTGCTGTGTAATGCACCATTTTAACCCATTAGTCAAATAAAATTCTCTGGGGAGGGGGAAGAATCCCCCCCAACCTCCAAACCCATTTTCTTTAGTTCAGGCTCCCTCGCTATGCTAGGTCGCAACACACACTTGTGGCAAATATGTACACCCTCCAAAAAGACAGCTCACCAGCCACCACTGGTGGCTGGGATTTTTGTGGACCGGGCACCGCCCCTTCGTTCTACGCTATGTGAAACATTAAAGCTTTGATTAAAAAACATATTTACTTCTTTCACTTGCAGTAGTGCATGCCACTGCAGCGGCATAATCATCATGGACATTTCACACACGTGGTGGTCCGGGCCGGATCGGGGTGTGCCGGTTCTGTTCTTTGTTAAGGAGCTTAGGGGGCAGGGAGGTGGCACATTTTGGGCTACCTCATTGACAAAGGAGTTGTGTTCAGTGCGCGCCTTGAAGTCTGCCAGTGAGTCCCTGGGTGAGAAGCAACTTGTAGGTGTTTTTAATTTAAAACATCTGTGTGGTGCCACAGATTTATGTGTGCAGCAATGATATTATATTAAATAGTGGGGGCTTTTTAAGTCCTCTGACACCTAGTATTAAGCTTAGATAATAAAAATTATGGTGGGTCTTTGGTAAATTGAAAGACCCTTTCCAAGGTATTATACTCCAGCAAAGATAACATTATCAGGTGCACTCCCCTGTGTGCACGCATACAAGTCTAATAGGTTTCTTCTATTGTAGTGGTAGCTGACTCACAGATACATTTATAACCAGGGAATTTTGTGGATACTAAATGCTGGTCAATGATTTTATTTTCAGGCCTTGCTCATGCAGCATTTTGCTCCTGGGTAAAAAGCAGTGCATGCCTCCCCAGGTCAGTACTTTTTTGGCTTGTTTGACACAGCAATGACACAGATACTTCTGTGTCCATTGATCTATAGATGTTTCATAATCTAGCTGTGGCCTGCATTAGAGATTTTGGTACTGCATTATATATGTTTTACATATAAACCCCACGTTGAATATGGAAAATTACATTCCCCAAAAGTGTGATCGTGGACAAATCAGGCCTCCCTCTGCACCTCGGCTCTTATATCTGGCTGAAATTAGAGCGTCTGGAAACACGGGAGCTAGACGCATCTGTAAAATCTGAAGGTTGTTTGCCATCACTTCCCGTGATGTCACTTGGGAGCAGGATCAAATGACATCACTTCCTGTGATGTCATTAGAGGGGGTCAAGAGTCGTGTGTTGTCACTTCCGCTACTCTTGGCATTTTGGTGAAATGACGTCCCTGATGTGTTTTTATATTACCACAGTAATGAAAAGAGATAGCATTTTTGCTGGAAACTTTCACACGGAACGAAAAGTCTATCAATGGTTTTTGCAGTTATGTTACCTCTGGAAATTGTTGCAAGAAAATCTTACGGTAATGAAAGAGAGAGAAACACTGGCATGTGGCCATGGTGTTTTACTATAATAGGTGGAAAGGGACAGCATTGTTTTTGCAAATGCCTGCAAACGATGGTCAGTGGGACATGATTATTTACTACTCAAGAGGATAGGGTTCGCAGCCAAAGGCCATGCCCAGTAGGCAGTGGTTATTTACTGCTACAAATGGGGTAAGATATGACATAACAAAACCCTTGAATTTCAGTGAAAAGACTTTAGGTAAAAGACAGTTAGGGTGATAACATTTCTCTCAACAAAACCCTGAGGAAGTGATAAAAACCTGTTGCTTCTCCTCTCCACCTCCTCCATTCCTGACTCAGCTAATGAAACAACTTAAGATCAAAACTGTTAGATGGGATAACATCACCAATCGGGAACTGATATTATTTTACAGAAATCCACGCAGGAATTAGTGACTAATACATATCTTGTGAGACAAATGCAGAATGATCTGTAAAAAAAAAGAAATCCTAGCCCCAAGATGTGGTATTGCTAGAGATAATTAACAAGGGGGGGGAGGGTCCTGGGAGTCCTTCTGTCAGACATTAGTCCTGGTTACGAATTCCTTACCCAGATTCTTTAGCTCACTATCTTTCACAGAGGAGAAATATCCAAAACATATCAGTCTTTGTCCTGCCCTGGGGCAGTCCAACAACGAAATGGTTGGCAATTCTCCTCTGAACAAGAGTACCAACAGCAACCACAGAAACCTGTTTCGGTCTGTTTAGAACTCATCAGTAGGGTGGAGCTGTGCCACTCTAAGAATAGTGAGCATGTCCGGCAGAGGGAATCCCAGGACACCCCATGTGTTTTTGCATATTTAAGTATCTTTGGGTCTCACCCTAACTTACTAGGGGAATCCAGACGTGGAACCCTTGCTCACTATTCTTAGGGAGGCACAGCTCCACCCTACTGATGATGTTGAACCAGCCCGAAACACATGTCTGGGGTTGCTGTTGGTAAACTTGTTCAGAGGAGAATTACTTAGCATTTTGGTGCTGGACTGCCCTAGGGCAGGACAAAGACTTATATGTTTTAGATATTTCTCCTATGTGAAAGATAGTGAGCTAAAGACTCTGGGTAAGTCTCTTGTAACTGGGACTAATGTCCGGCAGAGGGACTCCCAGGACCCTACTTGTTTTTTGCATATTTAAGTAACTTTGGGTCTCACCCTTGGTTAGTAGGGGAATCCAGACGTGGACCCCTTGCTCACTATTCTTACAGAGACACATCTCCACCCTACTGATGAGGTCCATCCAGACCAAAACACGTGTCTAGGATTGCTGTTGGTACTCTTGTTCAGAGGTGACTTGCTTAGCATTTCGGTGCTGGACTGCCCTAGGGCAGGACAAAGGCTGATATGTTTTAGATATTTGTCCTGTCGGAAAGATAGTGAGCTAAAGACTCTGGGTAAGTCTCTCGTAAACTGGACTAATGTCCGGCAGAGGGACTCCCAGGACCCCCCTTGTTTTTTGCGTATTGGTTCGAGAAGACATGATCTGTAGACTCTGTGGAAAGAAAGAAGCACTTGAATCGAGCATTCACTTGATGCACCATTGTGAGAAGTTATTAGAGGCAAGAACACTTTATCTAAATAGTTTTGTCATTGCCCCTCCTTCATTGCCACGGATGGGTTTTGGAGACGTAGCCTAGAAGATAACCAAATATGTTTAATTATAGCTCTAGTGAGATTGTTTAGAAATGTAATAAGTTATAGCGCTAAAACTTAAGTAATTAAATATATCGTAAAGCAATTAACTAAGAAATCTATATTCGTATTTGCTATTGATATAGTGTACCAGAAGAGATTTTGGATGACTTTAGTGAAAAATGGATTATGATTACACATTTATTTTAAATGGATTCCATTATTTGTTGTATTGGATTTATGCATACTTTATATGTAGTATTGATGTTGGTTTTAAGTATAATTTTAAACTGTTATAGCACAAGTTAAATCTGTTTTGATTTGCATCCAGAGCAGCTGGTGATCAGCTAGCAAATACTCTTTTTGGCACGGGGCCAGGATGATCATATCTCGCAAACAACCGATCCCGAGGCTTCCAATCGTGTTTGGCCTGGCTTTGCTCTTCCCCTGGACAGTCCTGGACTGAACATATGGCCTCCATGAAGTAATGAAGAAGCAAGTCAGGGGGATTCCCCCAATGATTCCTGGGAGTCTTTCTGCATTATGTGGAGGGGGTCTCTGTGAATGCCACCCCTTAATGCCTCCCGGTACCTCAATGCACTGGTCCAACGGGCCACGGTAGATCAGCTTTCCTGATCCCAAGAGTCATCCTCAACTCTGGGCATGATGTCAGGGTACTACTGCCCTTATCGCAGTTAGTCTCTAGGGATTTCATTTACACCTCAGGTATTTGATCCCTAATGAAAATCACCCCGATTTAGACCAGTAAAAAAGCTGCTCTACTTCTGGGTGTGTTTTTCCCCAAGCTTTGCTTGCTCTGCAATATCAGTCTGCTAGACAGAGCAGATATATTTTCAAGCGGGGGTCACACTTGCAAAGGGGACGTCATCAATGAAAAGAAGTCAGGCTCACTCTTCCACCGCCGATGGTGGGTGTAGAGTTTCTGGCAGGGTTTTCCTTCCAGCAGGGTCTTTGCCCAACATCACTGGGATTCCTTATTGGACAGTCTAATACCTGGAGGAAGGTATCCCTACCCCCGGACATTACACACCATCGGTTTATGAGGCCTGTCACCCTTTATCTGTCTTCCCCTCCAGAATTTTGCCCTGAGTCACTCGGAAACTGCCTGACTACTGTAAGCTAACTGTTCCATCAGTACTCATAAAAGAGCATTTTATTTAGGGTTGATCTTGACGACCCAATAGTAGCATCCAGTCATGATACTGGGCTATCTAGAATACATAGATGCATATATATATATATATATATATATATATATATATATATATATATATATATATATATATATGTGTGTGTGTGTGCATAAAAAAATGTTCATACAGTGCATATCTTTAGTTATTTGCATATGTGTTGGTAATTCTGAAAAATTACTTCATGTCTTTATTCAGCGGTGACAGAGCCCTGCTCAACCTGTTGAGAAGGAGTTACATATCCCCCTGAACATTTATGTACATTTCTACTACAGCTTCAACCTGCACCTACTTCACCCCCGCCCACTCTCCCAGCACGTGAAGAAGGGGGTTCATTAGCTTGAGCTCCTGATATATAGTGAGAGACACCTAGAAACATACTCTGTCTCCATTGTCACCCTATTTTAGCTGATCAAACTTTACCAAAGAAAAGAACCATAGATCTGCAAAGTACTTCAGGGTTTTTAAAGACTTTATAGATGAGTGAGGTGTCTCCAGAATCAAATGTATTTATTGTTCATTTATAGCACGCTTAATACCAGGGAGTGGTTTCTAGGGGTGGGATCTGTATTCAAACCTATGTTGCACTGCGTTGTCTTGCTTCCAAGACAAACGTGTTGCCCCTGAGCTACCCTCCCTCCCCAATCTATCAAGATGGGTGACTTGCAATATTGGGTAGTGCAGATCACTATTGGGCTTGGCTTACCTCAAAGCCCATTGGTCTATCTTGACATGAAGTATTAGCGTACCCTTTACTGATGTCCTTACTTTACACTCTGTATTGAATTTGGAGATAAGTGAACAAGGCCAGGCGTGAGGCCCATTCTGGGGAGAAAAAGCACAACCCTACCCCGAGCTGACTGTCAAGGCTACACTGTCAGACTTTTTATTCAAGGCAGCACCAAGGAGCCAACCAGAGCAACAAAAGAATTCCAAGGTATCATAAACCTGTTCTAGCTGCTTTAGACACTGCTGGCTAACCAGGTGGCAGGAAGAAAGTATGCAGGGGCCATGATAGCTTGGGAACTTTCCAATGCTAACACAGGGAAAAGAATCAAGGTTAGAGATGGCAGTAGACATTTTAGAATGTTCAATACAATAATTCGGTGTATCACCAAAATCCACCCAAGCCACTCTACGAGGGAAATGCCAAACCTGTGTGCAAAGGCTTGGGTCCTGTACAATGCCACCAAGCCACCCCCTCAATTGGGACCAACACACCAGGCATGATTCCCATGATCAAAAAACAGATGTTAACCACTGTTAGGACAAGGACGGCCATGACAACAATTGTGCTTGTCTTTTTGTGTAGCCTTGAAATACGGATGTGGGGAATATGACGTGCAAGGAAAGGGCTACAATATTGTACAAGAGGTTTGATGAAAGCTGCAATGTTTCACATGGGTAAGAAAGAGTGATAGATAGCTATATGGATCGATAGATAGAAGGATGGGGATAGGTAGATTGAAAGATCGAGATTGATAGATAGATGTACAGAGAAAGAGAAAAACAGAAAGACAGCTATTTGAATTTCTCTTTTTAATGTATATTACGTTTGTCACATCCTCTTATGCAAAACGAAAAGTGAAGGAGACAATATGGACACAAATAAAATCATTGTTGCCTCAAGATGGCGCACATAAAATCATATAATCCTTTTTTTTGTCTACTCATTTTGCAATGCAGCTCTCTTTTTTGCATAACATGCTGCATTTTAATCCCTGAAAATAAAGATTGTGAGGGTGCACTCTCTATTCAATGTAACTTTGAGTAATTTAGGAATACATTGTATTAATTTAAAACACTATTTCTGGTGCTCTGAGTTAGTCCTAGGCTACAGGACCCATAACTAATTGTACAAAAATGCCCATTTCACAAAATGATAAGACCAATGGCACTCTAATTTGATTAACCTTTTATGGAAAGTTCACTCAACTAGATAATACTTGCTTTAAATGTTCCCCAATTATTCAATACTCACAAAGTCATTGATAGTATACCAATTTCCTTAAATGTCATGAAAACATATTTCACAATGTTTGTAACAGAAAATAATTTTAACAGTTAGGCTTTCTCAACAAAGGATTTTACGTTTCTAGACAAATAGCAAATGTGCTAGATACCAAAAAAATTGCAAATATGGTCAATTACAATGGTTTTCCCATCACTTCACAATCAAATTCATACATGAGTTCAAGCAGCTAACAGTTCTTTTTTGAAGATAAACATCAATGATCATAATAGATCTTCTGTCCTTCCATCACAGACACATTTCGGATATGAACACTATCCTTCTTTAGGGGGATGCGATCTGCCTTCCTACAATTACAAATGGATACCAAACTGACCATTTGACCAACCAAGTTTTAAGTGAGGCAGGCACTATGTATGAACTCAGTCCTCTCCATGCCGCCCAGAGACCAGATCACACAGAGGGACCGGGGCATTTTAGCCTGAGAGCAAGATTCTGAGAGACAACGAATGGGGGTAAGCATAGAATGTGGATGAAAGGAGGCTGAGAGAGAACAGGAGCGCAAGTAACAAAAGACCAGAAGACAATTGGAGGACAAAAAAAGAGGGAAGTACAGAATGCGAGGGAGCGACAGAATGCCATGGAGGGGTATAATAAGACTGAGGGACAGAACGCAAGGGAGGAACAAAATGCGAGGATGTGACGAAATCGGAGTCAGGGACGGTCTGAATAGGAGGGATCAACAGAATAGGTAAGATTAGGGCGGAGAGACAGAATGCCTGGGAGAGATGGAAATAGTAGGGGGGGTCAGAATTGTAGGGCAGGACAGACTAGGAACAAATAAGAAGGATACGCTGAACAGGGGGAGAGACAAAATAGAGAGAGAGAGAATAGGCAGGAAAGACTGAAGAGGGCAGAAGAGGTAGGAGAAAAGAAATCAGAGGGAAAGGGACAATAGGTCAGAAAAGGAGGCAAAGACAAAATAAGGCAGAATAGGAAAGAAAGACACAACAGGGGAGAGACAGAATATGAGGTAGAGGAAGAATAGGAGAGAATAGGTGCAAGATGCAGAATAGGAGGGCGAGACAGGATATGAGGTAGAGAGACTAGGATAGACAAAGAGAGGGACAGATGACAAGAGGGAGAAACAGAATAGGAGGGAATATGAGGGAGAGACAGAGCAAATGGTAGTGAGGAGAGTGACAGCCAGAATGTCAAAGGAGGGGACACAGAATGAAAGGGAGTAATAAAGTGTGAAAGAGAGAGTTAGAAATGGAGGAAGAGGGAGAGAGAGGAGAGCACAGACAGGAGGAAAAACAGACAGAAGATTGAGCGATGAGACAATGGGAATGAGAAGAATAAGAGACAGAAAACGTGGCCAACAGTAAGAGATGAGACGGAACAGGAAAAGAGACTGGCAGAATGGGAACATAAAAAGAATTGAGTTATGGGCAGGAGAACATACATGAAATTAGGGCGAGAAATAGAAGAAAAGGGGCAAGTGTGAAAAGAGCCAAAACACAGAATTGGTGCTTATGGGGCAAGACACACAATATGTGTGAAGAGTAGCAAGATAAATAATCAAACTGGGGAGTGAGGACTAGCGTTATAAGAGGACTAAAAGAGACAGAAGAGTGCAACATGGTGAGAAAAAACATGGAAAAGGAAAAGAGTGCAAGGTGAGAGAACAGGCAAGGGTGTCTGTTGCTGCACTACACTGTGCAAATCCCGTCCTTAGTCACTAGCTAGGTGATGTTGTCTGGCTGGGACCTATGCACTCTGCCTCTGCACCTCTGCAATGGACCAGCATGGGACAGAAGGCAGCTGAAGCAGGCTTCTGACCCAGGCTTCTTGCTACAAAGGCGGACATCTCAACTGCCTCGCATTTGGATAGTGTTGCTCTTATTTGGCTAATTATATTAACAACAAAATGTCTGCTATTGAACTCCTGGGCCCACTTCCGTTTCACTTTCCTCAGAGACTCAAGAGGTTGAGAGGTTTGTATGAGAGTGTGGGCGTGTGGTATGTTGGCCTGCTGCCCACTCAGAGCTGTCCACTCTGACTGTTCATTAAGTGGTCTATGCAAATCTGTGGCCCGGCCGCCTCTCGTTCAGGGACCTTAATGACAGAGGGTCTTTAAACTTGTGTCTCAACTTTTGTCTCAACGGGGGCTTGGAATGCCCGAGGAGACTCAATGACATCTCTCTGGGGTTGCCAGTGGGACTGAATCAAAATGTGTTTGTCATCAGCATAATTTGTGTATAAAATGCCCTGGTCATCAAAAATATCAAAAAACGGGGTTTCATAAAAAGATTACATTTAAAAGGCAGGATCCCTGGGGCACTCCACAGAGGAGCTCAGCGGCTGTCGACTGCACAGAACGTGTGGCCACTATATTCGTTTGCACATTCTATCACACCTCACAGCTCCCCTTCAGTCTGACACCTTGCTTTCTTGTGACCCATTTCTGTGTAAGGATCTCCTTTTGCCAGACGTTAAGTTCTAACGACTCGGTCCATCATTGAAGTGGTCCTCTGAAACTGGAATACTGAGGCTGGGACTTTTGCTTATAACTCTTAGAACTAACTTTGCAGAACCTAATTAGCTGCTCTAATTATAACGGCTGCCTTTAAACTTCTTATGTAGTAGCTTGAGAAGATCCCCAGTGGCCTTCTGGGGTCATGGTTCTCACTGCGGGATACTGTCAAGACGTATGTCCAAGTCTAAGCTTCTCAGTAAACTATACGGTTCATTAGCCGAGTTCTTCATGCAGTTGCCAAAACACTCCTTTTGCTCTGAAAGCTGTGGCATTTTGAATGTCTTTTCACTAAGCTCTAGTAGCTGCTTCTTTTCTTTTGCTTGTGCGGATTTGAAGTGGCACCAGATGAAAATTACCTGAAACTTCCTAATCTCGGGAGGATAGCTCAGGGGCAACCTGCTCACCTTGGAAACAAGGCAACACTGAGCAACACAGGTTCGACCCCTTGTCCGCACTTAGAAACCACTGGGTATTAAGCCCGTTATAAATAACCAATTACAAAGTAGTTTGTCAGACCTTGTACAGGGGTAGTTTCTATTGGCTGCAGAGAGACTGGCACTCAAGTGTCTGAGTAGGGAATCACTTTGCAGTGCCCCTGCCAGTGTCTCTTATGCACGGGTGTGTGTTACCTCAAAATGCGTCCGTTGTTTCCGAGTCCACTGCCTAGGATTGTGGACAAAAGGACTGGGGTTATTTAGGGTGGACTGGGAACCAACAGAAGCCCTGGAAATAATGTTCAAAGTTGCCCCATATCAGACATTTCCCATAAGCCCAACCCTTTCCCTATGAGAACATGTGCAAATAGCACACAAAAGAGGCCCAGGGTGCAGAGGCCTACTGGGAAATCTCCAGAGTTCTCTAATGGCCAGTCCACCCCTGGGGTTATTCCGATCTAAGAACCTGGGGGAGATATGCCGCAGATTCGGAGATGGAGTACTTTTTGCTGCTGCAAAACACATGAAAGGTTTTCCTGAACACTGTTCACACTGCCATTATAAAGAATGACTTTCTTCTGTTTTTCACCTAGGTAGGTAATATTTCTTAGTACAATTAAACGCCATCCACCCTCAGTCCAAAAACATCTACGCAGTGGCATGCTAAATGCCCCATCTGCCATTTGGACGTTGGAATGATGGAGTGCCAAGGTGACTTTGACATACCGTTTATCCGTAGCTCCACATTCACTCAGATGGCACAGCGGGGGTACTTTCAGCCTTAGCCCAATCTCTCGTGCCAGTGTGAAATGGCGTGACATGCGTCTTATCTCTGCGTGACACCTGTGCTGCGTGTGCGGGCCGGGAATCCACAGTGGCAAGCCTTTGCCTTCCCTCTGCGGCTGAGCTCCCAACACGCCTCCCTTGCTATTTTCCCACTGGCTGGTTGTGTGGTTTGTTATAAATAATAATGTGAGATTTCAAAGAAAGCTGGCATGCTACTAGCTTAGAATAGTCTATTGCCAGGGGGTATTTTTGTATACATCGATTTGTATTGGATTTCACAAGCATGTTACAAAATTATGTTGACAGCAGGCAGTCCCTTTATATCGCCATGATTGCTAATTAGAGGTCCGCTGTCCCAACAGCGATAACCAACCGCCAACTTCTACCTGCGCAGACACAGAAGTAGGGCAAAACAAGAAGGCGCTTTCAAACACGGTCTTGCTGTATACGCGCCATATAAATAACCAATAAATAAATAAATAAATAAAAAGACATAAATAATCAATAAATAAATTTTAAAAAAAAGACAAACCGGGCTAGCAGATATTCTCTGCAGAGGGTGACAACCAGACCAAGGTGGTCCATAAGTGAGTCAAACATATCATTCTTAAAATGCCTCCAAGTGTCCACCTAGACATCACTATCCCTCCTCGTCAGCCTGGAAGGCCCCCTCGCCAGGTGATCTGCAGGAGCAGCCCCCCGTGATGATTCGTACCGCCGACGCAAGGGAAGCCCATCCGGGGCTCAAAAAGCACGTGTAGTGCCATCCATTCACACCGGAGACGAACGGCTCCCTCAGTCCCTTTTTAAAATTGCAATTGCTGCAATTTGATTTCTCTCGGCGTGCACACTAAGGTGCACCTTTGATTTCACTTTTGCTGTGGCCCACGAAGAAAAATATCCAACGCAAAGATGGCCGCCGCCGTCTCATGAATGAGGCTCTGCTCCTCCACTGGGATGCTGCTCCAATCAGCGCTAGCAGCTATTTGAGCCAATAGGGTGGACCGGCAGGCGGAAGCCAGCACCCACATCGAAGACACCACATGCAAGGCGCCTGTCCTGGGCCTGTCCTGGGCCCGTCCAGGGACGGCTGGACGGCGTCGGCACCCCACTATGCCCAATTTGTCCTCTGAAGACCTGCTCTAACAAACACGCTGCACTGGACAACAACGGATGCAGACGCCTCCACATGCGACAGCATTGTCTACTGAGCAACACGGACATACAGTTCTGATCAGCACGATCCGACTGCAACCGTAAATCGCATATGCCTATCTTCCGAAAAAACCATAGGATACACTCACCACGAGAAACATTTGTGCACAGTCTGTGATAATTGCACTCATCCTGTATCGAATTGCATTTTTTCCGTTCCTGCTAGTCAGTACCTAACTGCATAGTGGCCTTTCCTGCTAGCCTGTATCTAACTGTATTATACCCATTCCTGCTAGCCTGTGCCTAACTGCATTATGCCCATTCCTGCTAGTCAGTGCCTAACTGCATTGTGCCCATTCTTGGCCCTCTTCCCGCTCCTACCTGCAAGGCAAAAAACCTCGGGGTTATCTTCAACTCCACACTCTCCTTCTCTCCTCATACATCTGACGTCTCTAAGAAGTCACACTACCAGCTGCACCTCCTCAGAGGTATTCATCCCTTCCTCTCCTTCCCCCAGAAGCTCACTGTCTCCCGAGCCCTGGTTCTCTCTAAGCTGGACTACTGTAACAGCCTCTCTCTTAATCTGCCTGCCTCCACTCTCCGTCCTCTGCAACTCATCCAGAACAGAACTGCGAGACTTGTCCTTGGCCTCAAGCCCAGGGACCGTATCTCTCCAGGACTGAAATCTCAACACTGGCTCCCAGTGGCTGCGAGGATAAAGTTCAAAACCCTCTGCATTGTCCACAAGGCCTTCTGGGGCCTAACTACCTTCAACTCTCTCTTCCTAAATATCTTCCTTCCCGAGCCCTTCGCTCATCCGTCTCCAACTCCCTCAGGGTCAGCCGCTTCTCAAAGCAACGAGCTGGGGGTAGATCTCTCTCCGTGGCAGGGGCCTCCCTCTGGAACAGCCTTCCTGCCTCCGTGAAACTTGAGGAGAACCATCTCCGGTTCCGGAAGCACCTCAAAACCCTCCTCTTTGCTTCTGCTTTCTCTCTCCCTCTCCCCTGCTAATTCTTCGCTGAAACTGCACTGAATCTGCAACTGGGCCTGTCTCACCGACCCCGGTCCTGGGCCCAGCCACTCTCCACTTGCACTGCCTCCCTGGCAACCCCTGCACTGCGGGACTGTCTCTGTATCCCTACAGCCCCCCCTTCCCAGCACTTGTGTGCACTTACCTTGCACTTGCCACCAGCTGGCCCTCTTACTTATTTATTTTATTTTATTCTACTTACCTTGTACTGCACTCCCCCCCTCCCCTTCCCCTTGCACTTTCTCCCTTCCCCCTACTCCTGCACTGCGATCTGAATGACACCTGGCCTAGTAGGATCGTTGTCTGTCTTCCCCTTGTTCCCCCCTCCCTGCCTCGTCGCGCCTTGAAACACTTGTGTATAGGCGCGTTACAAATGCCATATCATATCATATCATATCATTCCTGCTACCCTGTATCTAACTGCATTATGCCCATTCTTTCTAGTCAGTGCCTAATTGCATTCTGCCCATTCCTGCTTGCTAGCCTGTATCTAATTGCCTTGTGCCCATTCCTGCTAGTCAGTGCCTAACTGCATTGTGCCCATTCCTGCTAGCCTGTATCTAACTGCCTTGTGGCCATTCTTGCTAGTCAGTGCCTAATTGCATTCTACCCATTCCTGCTAGACTGTATCTAATTGCATTGTGCCCATTCTTGCTAGCCTGTATCTAATTGCATTGTGCCCTTTCCTGCTAGTCAGTGCCTAGTTGCATTTGGCCCATTCTGTTATGCACGATCCCTGCCTGAGAGTAACCTCGCTACTACTTACATCAATATACTTAAGAGCACGGTGACCTCACCCACAGCATGTACTCCCTGTCCCTCTATGCAATCCTGCTAAGCTCGATACTCCATGATACTCGTACACCTAACGTCCCTAGCCTAGAGATTAACTACCACGACCAAAACACCTTCAATTGTGCACCCACAATGGACACAAACATGCAGGCGTCTAACCTGCACCAAAGATTAGTCAGACTCAGATCCCGCACCCTCCCATCTCAGCACCATGTCGCTCCCACACTCACACCACCATAGTGAACACATACACCGACCACGACAATTCCTCCATAGACCAAAACATTAAACGCATACATCATGCCACAACCAGCAACAATTCCTACATATCACGTACAGCATCACCTAAGTTAGACACGCCGCCCATACCGATAAAGAACTTGTGCCTCTCGCCATACAAATGCGCCTTAATCAATGTACGCTCTCTTCATGCCCACGCCTTAGAAGTTAATGACCTGATAACCACCCAAGACCTAGACATTCTCGCAATCACTGAGACCTGGCTTAACGAAGCCTCAGGCCCAGCTATCATGTTAGCCCTACCGCTAGGGTACGCCATCCTTAGACAAGATAGGATAGCCAAACTTGAGGGTGGGTAGCCCTTATATACAAGGAAACTCTATCCATCAGAATCATACCACACCTAGAGGAAGGAAATGTTGACACCCTATCAGTCAAACTAGCACTCTCGCCAAACAGTACTATAAATATTCATATCATATATCGACCACCTGGCCCCGCTGCCAATTTCATAGGCCACGTCAGTCACCTCTTAGGTAACAATATTAAGAAATCCACCAAATCACTACTCATAGGAGACCTCAACCTAGGATTCAATGACACCAAGGACAAAACTGTCATCTCCCTGGCAAAGGATCTTCAGGACCTAGGATTCACACAAAAAAATCACCTCACCTACACACGCAAAAGGGCGCATCCTAGATTGGATCATAGACCATAATTGTAACACGGCCATTACTTCCAATATCAGCCTCCCATGGACAGACCACAACTATCTCCAATTCGACATCCCAGTCCCAACACACACAAAAGTGCCCACCACTGCTCCGGCGACCTTAGCCAGAAGTGCCAAAAAACTCACCGCTGACAACCTCAAAACACATCTCAATCTGCCATGCCTATCACCCCCTTTCTCCTCAGACCCAAACATCCTTGCAGAAATATTCAAAGACACTATTACTAGGGCTGTCAACACCATTGCCCCACTAGAAAACAAAAAAGAGAAAAAATCCTTCCATTCCAATTCTTGGTTCACAGAGGAACTCCAGACACTACGCAAAAACAAATGCCAGGAGCTCAAAAAATGGCAACACAATCCTTGTGACACCACAAAAGATAATTTGAAATCCATAGCCAAAAAATATAAAGACGCCATCTTCATCGCTAAATCCGAAGCTTACAACATCTGCATCTCTTCTGCTAACTCCCACTCAAAAGAACTCTTCAGTATCTTTAAAGAATTAACTGTACCACCCTCCTGCCCTGATGAAATCGTTAAAGACGAAGCATGGTGCACAGGCATACAATCAGCCATGCTGGCTAAAATAAACCTCCTCCAAAACAAAATATCCCACCACTACAAAACCCTACCTAAGCAAAGCCCGCATCTACAAACAAAACCTAATGTTATTACTAGCAACATGCCCAAATTCTCTTTCACTGAAATCTCCCAAAGCGAAGTCATTGACATCCTTAGACACCTCAAACCTTCACAATGCAAGGGTGATGTGTGCCCCCCAAAAATCATTAAGGACTACGCAGAACCACTTGCACCTCTTCTCACAGCATTCATCAATGCCTCATTCAAAATGGGCATAGTCCCAGACAGCCTTAAAGAGGCCTGGGGATGCCCCCTTCTAAAACAACCACCGCTAGACCCGGCCAACCCCAATAACTATCGACCCATATCAACAGTCCCATTCTTCCTGAAATTACTAGACAAGGCCACCCACAAACAGATTCAACTCTACCTTGAATCAAACGCAATCCTAGGAAAAAGACAATCTGGTTCCGCAAGGGACACAGAACAGAAACCGCCCTTCTAGACTTAAAAAACGAAATCACTAACATCCTCGACAAGGGTAAGCCTGCCCTCCTCCTCGACCTCTCAGCAGCGTTTGATTTGGTAGACCATACCACACTCACCAGTCATCTCAAGCATGCAGCCCACTTCTCAAAGGACACAGCATCATGGGTAACCTCCTTTCTAGAGGGTAGAGCTATGAAAGTATTCTCAAACATAGCCCATGCTGCACCTTCCATCATCCACTGCGGTGTCCCACAAGGCTCATGTACTGCCCCCACACTCTATAACCTCTTTACCAAGCCTCTCTTTGAACGAACTTGGGATCACATACACAAATTACGCTGACGACACCCAGGTTCTCCTTTCCCTTACGGGGCATTATCATCAAGATGCCACCACCCTACAGCAAATCTACTCCACCATACAAGCGTGGATGGCTACTAACGGACTCTGGGCCTCATTACATGGTAGGCGGAGGACCAAGGTGCTATTAGCACCTTGGTCCATGCCGGTAAAATACCGGCACCGCCTTGGTGGAAAGGGGAATTACCGCCCTATTCCAAGGTTGGCGGGGCGGTAATTCCCCCTTCCCCTATTGCCCTTCCCCATTCCCATTCCCATTTTTGCCCCGTAGGGCATAATGGGAATGGGGAAGGTGCTAATTACGGTACAGCAAATTGCGGTACTGTAATTAGCACCCTGGTCCCTTTGCGGGTTGGTTTTTAACACCTGCTAAACAGCAGGCGTTAAAGAACCTACCTGCAAAGGGACTTCGTAGTAAGGCGGTAAGGATTTACCGGTACCGGTGTCCTTACCGGTACCGGTAAACCCTTACCGCCGTCCGTGTAATGAGGCCCTCTGTCTGAACGGAGACAATACCGAAATCCTCATTCTAGGCCAAAAATCCACACTCTCCAACCTCGACCCACTCTATCTCAACTTCAACATAGATAACTGCATCATCCCAGTATTATCTTCAGTCAAAACACTTGGGGTGCACATAGACGCGACCCTTTCCATGGACAAACAAGTTAGCGCCATAGTATCGGCCTCCGCACTGAGCAGCAAACTCATCAATGCAATAAAACTATTCCTGACCAAGGACAACTGCCTCTCCATAGCTAGAGCAACCATAGGAGCCAAACTAGATTACTGTAATGCTCTCTTAGCCGGCACCTCCAAAAAAAACCTGTCCAGGCTCCAAACAACACAAAACAACGCCCTTAGAGCAGCCCTCACCATACCAAAAAGAGACCATATCACGCAAGCCAGGAGGTCAGTTCACTGGCTCCCAGTCAAGGACCGCATCTCTTTCAAAATCCTTACTACCACTCATAAATGTATCTACCTCACAGCACCCTCATACCTATCTGACACACTACACAGATCTCAATCCACCAGACCGATCAGACAACATTACACCAACCAACTCACCATACCTCGCATCAATAGGACTAAGGCAGGAGGCATAGGCTTCCCCTTCCTCGCATCTAAACTGTGGAACTCTCTCCCCACTGACCTCAGAGCGGAAACATCTCTCACCTCCTTCCGCAAAAAACTCAAAACTGCCTGGTCTTCAACTAACCATACGCTCCCAGCCACTTTCCGTCCAATGTATGTATGCATGTAAGGATATTTGCGTCCAATGTAACACTTACGGACTTGAACTGTATGTAACTAAGTATAAGCAATAATGTAACTAGCACCATGATGCCTTCGGTCTACTGTGCGCTTAACAAATTCGAATAAATAAATAAAAGTTTATCCTTCCTCCCAAGCGTGTTTTTTCGTAGTTTGATAGGAGGATCATGCTAGCAACCCCCATGTCCGGGTTCCAGAGTGTCTGAATTTCGTTTTTCCACAGGTAACCGCCCTGGACACCCAGAAAAAGGTGGGCATGGGGAATTCCAATGATGTAGAGACATGATTTAGAATCGCTGTTTCCGGCAACTATGGAAAATCCTCCACCCAGAACAGAGTGTTCCTCGTTCATCGCCAAAATATGTGGTCCAGCATGGCCCTTGACCCCAAACAGGACCAATATGCATCACTCTAGCAGGGATAGCTTGTGTAGTTTGTCCGGTGGCACCAACAGTTACAAAGTATGACTTTTTGTGTGGTGAAGAGCAGGATGAAGTTGCACCTACCCTCACGTCTTTAGACGCTACCTCACATTTTATCCCAAAAAAGTTTGAACAAATTGTCACGCAAATGTTCCCTGAATCTGTCCGAGTCTATCTCAGACCTCTGCAGGGAACTGGCTCAAACCCTCTCCAGCAGGAGGTGCTTGTGTACCTTTGACCCTGCTGATACCTTATGCGTGGACAATCTATTCAGGGGCAACACAAGCGATTTGAGTTGGGTGCATCTATGCTTCTCCCTGATGGACAGCTTATATTTAAACCACAAGCATTTGTAGCTACTGTTCTAGGTGCCCACCCACACATTTCCTATTTTAAGAATCCCAGTTAATATCCATGTTTTCCAGAATAGTTTCTTGTTTTTTTATTTTTATATTCGTGTTTCCCCGTAGTGAAGCATCACCATGCCATCATCCATTGTATCCCAGGATGGACCCACTGTTCCTCCAATTTTCCTAGGTGGCATGAGCTGACGGTGGACCCGCAGCACTGGGCAGGCGGCGTTCCATTTTCATTAACATCTCTAAGTCATGAAGTTTAGCACAACCCTGCTTCCAAACCAGCTAAGCAGAGTATTCCTCTTCAGGAGGCTTAATCCAGAATCTGGAGGCCTGCAGTAGACATTTGCTGTGGCTGTCCCTTAACTTCAGGAATCTGAGTCCCCCTCTTTATGCTTTCCTATGAGCCAGCCAGGCGAACCTCATGTTACCTCCTCATCCCACACAGGAAAGAACCAAAAGCCTTGTATGCCCGCTTCACCTTGGTCCCCAATATGTGCAGCAGCTTTGGGGGGGCCACCATCTTCAGCGTTGATATTTTAGCCCAGAGAGACAGATTTAGATGGAACCATCTCCTGACATCTTCCCTAATTCCATCTGACACCCCAGCTGCATTAACTGCCATTATGCTGTCAATCAATGTGTCCCCCGACACAATTACCTCCAATTATTTCACCCTGCCTTCCTCCCATTGAAATCCGCTACCTAGAAAGTAGCCTTCAAACATGCCATTGCCTGGGTAACACCTTGCTTTTGCCCCAGTTAACTTCATTGCCTGGTATCTTATTGTATGGTTCATAGACATAATTTCGAATACAAAATATTCGAAAGTCAAAAAGTCGAAAAAAAAATGTCAGAAAAAAAAATGTCAAATTTTTTTTTAATGACGTTTTTTTTCGAAATGGGGGGGTTCCCCCCCAACCCCCCTTTTTTTTTATTTTTACCTATTTTCTTCACAGAAACTAGAGCCAAAAAAAAAATATCGAAAAAAAAAACAATTCGACATTTTTTTTTTCGACATTTTTGATTCGACTTTTTTTACTTTCGAAATTATGTTTTCGAAATTATGACTGGACACCTTATTGTATGTGTGCAACAGCTGCAACAGTGCCACACAACTTCATTCTGGGTCTTCTAATAAATAAATAATAAATATATAATGAATCTTTTATAATGTGCTCAATACCGGAGACCAGTTTCTAAGCGCAAGACCGGGATTCGAACCTGTGTTGCTCTGTGTTGTCTTGTTTCAAGAAATCCATTGCCCCTGAGCTATCCTCCCGTCCTAATGCAACCACATTGCCTGGATATGTCCAGCACTTTGGCCTCTATATCTTCCACTTTTTTGATCTTCAAGGGCCAGTAAATAGAGGCCAGCACAGGTGCTAGCTCTAGCTGAAACAGTTGTGCCTAGAGTGGGCATCCCTAATGGATTCCCCTTCCCAATTTCAGAGTCTGCGACTGAATGGCATTGTTCGGGCACCTACCTGGGCTACCTCCACAGGACGCTTCCGGGCCTGGCGACTGTACCCACGGGTTCGGCTTGCAAGGGGGGGGCATCTGTTGAGGGGCGGACTTGCTTCCGACTCGTACGCAGAAGCATATGCATGCGCAGGTCTCGCGGGTTGCCATGAGCAACGAGACAAGCTTGTGCTCCAAGCCTCGTTCTCGTCCCCGCTCGGCCAGGTCAAGTGACATCATTACATACATTAGTCGCTTCCGTCAATTGGCCACCGACTCCCAATGGCCCGAAGTTACTCAGAAGACCCTTTTTCAACGAGGATTGAGGGAAGAATACAAGGATGAGTTGCTTCATATTCCCGAACCAGACACTTTGCAGTCCCTTCAGGAACAAGTACTACGGATTGACCATAGACTGGAAGAAAGACGAGGCGAGGGGCGTCACATGGAGAGAACAGTTCCAAAGTATTTGCCAGTACCAGTCAAAGCAACTGGTTCCCAGGAACCCACTTCTAAACCTATGCAATTGGGAGCAGTCAGAGGCCCTCTAACTGACGCTGAGAGAAAACGTAGAAGAGATCTCCGATTGTGTCTGTATTGTGGAGCATCTGGACACTACCTCGGTACCTGCCCTCTACGACCCCTTCGGAAATTGGAAAACTAAATGGCCTGTCGTGTATGGGGAAGGCAACGACGGGCCTTTCACCTCTTCCAGTCCTTCCTGATTCCAAGCAAGTCCTGCAACCCATGCAGCCTGTGGTACTCATGGCCTTGTGCATCAAGGTCTCATGGCCAGGAAAAGAGACTATTGAGGTATTGGGGTTGTTGGATTATGGTGTTCTGGTAATTATATTGATGCTGATTTTGCCACCAGAAATGGAATAACCTTGCTGGATAAGAACTGTGCCACAATGGTGGAAGTCATTGATGGGACACCTTTGTCTTCCGGTCCTGTTTGTCAACACACTGGGACTCTAAGATTACAGATTGAGGGATATCATGAACAGGTTTCTCTGGATGTTATCAAGACATCCTCATACCCTATAATCTTGGGGTTACCTTGGTTGTTACATCACAATCCCAACATCAATTGGGTAACTCGGTATCTAGTTTTTTGTTCTGATCGTTGTGTACAAGAGTGCTGTGGTACTGAGTACTCTCTGACAACACTGTCTATCTCTACTCAGACCAATTGGTAATGGCGTTCTCACCTATACTCAGTCTCATCTATACCACCTGAGTATTTAGAATTTCAAAAGGTCTTTTCTGAACCAAAGGATATTCCGTTACCTCCTCACAGAACCTTTGATTGCGCCATTGATTTGTTACCAGACGCTGTGATACCTCATGGTAAGGTGTATTCTCTAACTTCCCATGAGAAGGAGGTGTTACAGGAGTACCTAGAGGAATGCATCCAGAAAGGGTATATTACACATTCCAATTCACCGGCGGGATTTACATTATTCTTTGTCAAGAAGAAGGAAGGCACCTTGCATCCATGCGTCGATTGCAGGCAGCTGAATGACATCACAAGGAAGGACCGGTATCCGCTACCCTGATACAGAGCATAATGGAATCATTGCATACTGCACGAGTATTTTCCAAATTTTATCTTCGAGGGGCCTATCATTTGGTGCGGATAAAACCAGATGATGAATGGAAGACAGCATTCAAGACACCATCAGGGCACTACGAATATCGAGTCATGCCATTTGGGTTGTGCAATGCCCCTGCAATCTTCCAGCGTCTCATGGACCATATATTTACTGATTTGATTGGGATATCAGTCTGAGTATTTGGACGACATTTTGGTCTTTTCTAGAGATCCCAAAGAACACATATCTCACGTGAAAAAGGTTTCAGACGGCTACGTCAGAACAATTTAGATGCCAAGGCGGAGAAATGTCTTTTCCACCAAGACCATATTAAATTCCTTGGTTATATAATCAGTGCTTCTGTCATACATATGGATCCAGCCAAGGTACGTGCCACCCTGGAATGGAGACCTCCCAGTGATCTGCGAACTCTTCAGCGTTTCCTTGGATTCGTCAATTTTTACAGACGTTTTATCCCATCCTTTTCTCAGCTGACCTCCCCTCTGTCTAGTCTGACCAGTACCAAGAGACCCTTTGTCTGGGGCTCAGAAGCTTCAGCCACTTTTGGACTAAAAGAGGCCTTCAGTACTTCCCCAATTTTGCACCACCCTCAGGATGACAGGCCATTAATTGTGGAAGCGGATGCCTCAGATTTCGCGGTGGGTGCTGTACTACTACAGAATGACCCAGAATTGGGAGTGGAGTTCCCTGTGGCGTACTATTCCAGGAAACTTACAGCAAGTGAACGAAATTATCTGGTCATTGAAAAGGAACTCTTGGTCATTAAGATCGCCTTTGAAGAATGGCGACATCACCATCTGGGGGGCCGGTTTCCTGTGAAAGTACGCACGGACCATCGTAGTTTGCAATTCCTGCGTTCCCTTCAGTGTCGAACTTCTCGTCAGGCTCGGTGGGCCTTCTTCTTTTCGCATTATGATTTCAACATCACCTATGTTCCCAACACAGAAAATCTGAAAGCGGATGCATTATCTCGTTCCTTAGAAGATGATATCAAACAGGAAGGTCAGAATCAGCCCGTGATTGCCTCAAGACATTTCCTCCTGGCTCTCATACCCTATCTACAGAATTTATCTCAAGCAACCATGACCGATTCTAGTCGGACTGCTTTGGTGAGACGTCCCCAAGCAAGAGAAAACGATGGCCTGCTCTTTTTTCAAAATAGACTGTATATTCCTATGGAGGACTTCTGCAAAACCATTCTGCAGGGTTTTCATGATTCCAAGATAGGGGGTCATCGTGGCATCCGGTTAACACAAGAACTCATTGCTCGACAATTTTGGTGGCCAGGATGGGCTACCCAAGTCAAGCGTTATGTTGAATGCTGCCCCATCTGCGCTCAGGTCAAGACCTCGCGCAAGAGACCTGTAGGCCTGCTGCATCCTACAGAAATACCACCATATCCTTGGCACACGATTGCTGCAGACTTCATTGTTGACCTTCCGCCCTCCGAAAGTCACACCTGTGTCATAGTTATTGTTGACTGTTTTACCAAATTGGCTCACTTCGTCCCCTTTAAGAAGATCCCTACAGTGGTTCAGATGGCACAAGCTTTCTTGCATTACATCTTTCGCTTACATGGGTTACCTGAAAAGATAATAACTGATCGTGGATCTCAATTTGTCTCATCTTTTTGGAGTCGGCGTTGTCAGCACCTAGGCATCCATTGGTCATCATCCGCAAACCAATGGACAGACAGTAAAGAACCAATCAGACCTTGGAGCAGTATCTGCGCTGTTTCACTAATGCTTTTCAATCTAACTAGATGTCGCATCTAGACTTAGCCGAACTGGCGTATAACAATTCTGTTCACTCCGCAACTGGGCTGAATCCCTTTTTCTGTTCCTCTGGTCGTCACGCCAAGTTGTTGCCTCTTCCGCCTATCCAACCCAGCATTGTTCCTTCAGCTGATCGTCTGGTGTCCAATATCCAAGATCTTCAACATCGGGCCGCTGGTACCCTGGTTTAGGCACGTGAGAGCATGTGGATTCAGGCTGACAAACATCAGAGTCTTGGGCCTCCGTTTCAGGTGGGGGATTTGGTATGGCTATCATCCAAAAATTTGCCAGCCTGGAACCTGCCTTTGAAACTAGCTCCCAGATTTCTTTGTCCTTTCCCCATAACTAAACAGGTGTCTCCGGTAGCCTTTAAACTGGCCTTACCTGAATCTTGGCGGGTTCATCCCGTTTTCCATGTTTCCTTGTTGAAGGCTTACCATCTTGATCCCTATAGTCGATCCTGCCCCCGACCTGCTGCCATTGATATTGAGGGTACACCTGAATTTGAGGTCCAGGAAATATGCGATTCCCGTTATTATCGGGGGAAATTGCAGTTTTTGGTGGATTGGAAGGTTATCTTTCCTGTGATCACACCTGAGAACCAGTGGGCAATGTTCATGCCACTCGTTTAGTGCAGGAGTTTTATTTTCGACATCCTTGGAAGCCGGGTGCTCCTGGCCTTTCCAAGGGGGGTCATGGTGTTAGGGCACCTACCTGGGCTACCTCCACAGGACGCTTCAGGGCCTGGCGACTGTACCCACGGGTTCGGCTTGCAAGGGGGGGCATCCGTCGAGGGGCGGACTTGATTCCGACTCGTACGCAGAAGCGTACGCATGCGCAGGTCTCGCGGGTTGCCATGAGCAACGAGACGAGATTGTACTCCAAGCCTCGTTCTCGTTCCCGCTCGGCCACTGCGCATGCGTGGGCTGGTTTGCGCTTCAGACCTCGGTTTCATGCCGAGTGCCATAAATAGCACTCGAGTCTGGAAACAAACTGCGTCTTAACGTGGTTTGTTCCTGACTCTTCGCAGCGCTTGGATCTTTTGATCTGCTTCCTGTTCCTTGTCCTTGGACTCCTTGGCCTGCCCCGTTCCCAGTTCTGCCTTTTCTCACTTCCCTGGGTCCTGATTGGGTTTTCCCCGGGTCTGAGAGCCCCGTTGTGTTTCCTGTTTTTCCCCCTTGGGTTCTCTGGTCTTCCCTTGGGTTACCTGCTTTCCCCCTGGTTGGATTTCCCTTTTGGTCCTGGTGTGTCTCCTGTGCTTGTGGGTTCTTCGCCTGCCTTACCTGGGTACCAGCTTTCTGGGACTTCTTCCTACATTGACTTTGTACGGTCTTAGGATCTCCATTGTGAAGTCCTGCCACCTGCCTATTGCCTTCCTGGAGTACAGAGTATGTGAATTAATCTACCTTTTAGTCAGCAACCTTGGACTTGCCTTCACTTCTCTTCCTGAAGTACCAACAACCATCTACCTTCCCTGTCAGTGCTTGCACTGTTCTGACGTCACGTTAATCCGCAGGGAAGTGTTAGCCAGGAGTTGGTCCCCGTTCATCCCTGTACCATTAAGGCTGAGTTGGGATTGATTCCTTGCGTCATCTTTTCCTCACCCTGTCCACGGATCAACCAGTCTAGCTTCTCCAGTGCGAACATCTCCTGGAAACACAGCTTCCAGCGTCCACGTGACGCACATCTTAACAGGCATAAGTAAAAACGTGTGCATTCGCTTTTGAGTACGGCACACACAGCAGGTACAATCGTCTTTCAAATCCAAAATTTTGATGGGTATATTCCAGAAAATGCCTATAACGCCACCGAACCACATTAGATGTTTTTTCTGCAACAATAAATATAGCTACTACTATCTCCTCCCTGTGCTCAAATATATGCAGGATGTCAAACACTGCCCCTATATTGCTTTTACCACACCCTCCTCTGATGAAATGCCTTTGAGAAGGGAAGATTAGATTTCCAATTACTGTGTCCAAACACAACGCAAAGACCCTCACCAACATTTTAATTGCTACATACAGTAATAACATAGACCACCTAAAGTCGACTGAGTCTGAGATCTAAGGCCAATATTCTCCACTTACCGGCTGTGAAGTAGCTACCCAACTCCCACTATTGATTGCAATCATTTGTGGAGGTCTATGCAGTTCTGGGTAACCTGGATTCACCGTGTGGGAGCTCACTTTCAGGTTCCAAGACTCCCAGAAGCCAGACATCAGGGTCAGCGTCAGAGAGTGCACCCCACTACCATCAACTCCTAATCACGTATCTTTATTCTAGCGGGGGCATCAGAGTTCAATCTCCTAGAAAGGATGCCCCCTGCCGCCAACAACAACTCAACGTGTTTATCTTACTGGGGGACAGTGGTGTTGCTAGGTCTGGAAAAAATCTGGGACTACACTAATGTCGGGATTTTCCGGACTCACGGCTAGCTAGCCTTTTGGTTGTAGACCCTGAGATTCTATCGGGGGTACAACCAAAAGACACAGGGCTATAGCCCGCTAAGCCCCACCCTAGCAACGCCTCTCCTGGGGAATGTACTCCGAGCAGTGCCGCTCTACCCTCCTGACCTCAGCAGGCACACACTACACACTCAATGGTGGACCAGCAGAGTCCACAGTGCTGGGTCCACCCTGCTGCCATTGCTTCCACCTACCATTTGCGGTGTGGGACCGCATTATTGTCTAGGTGCCGAGGGATGATCTTTGGAAGTAACAGGCGATGAAACTTTGCGGCAGGTATAGACCGTCATGTAATAGGTTCATTGAAAAAGAAGATAACAGGAGGAACTGCCTGCCGCCATCACTACACCACCACCTAGATCCCACCTACTCAAGTTGTACTGTATATAGACACGTCTCACTATAACTGGAACTACAACTAACGTTATCATTCTAATGATAACACAGGCATGTCACATAGATTGAAGTGGGAGAATGGAAGACCAGGCTCCCGCCCTTCCCCTCTCGCGCTTGGCCTAGAGGATCACGGCCCAGACACCCGCCACGAGAGGAGTTTGCCTATCTACCGGACGACCAAATACCCTGGTACAGGAACATACGGATGTGTCCATCTACCTGCCCAGCAGCCCGCCCTGTCCATGCCGACACCTGCGGCACGGATCAACTCGACTAAACCTACACGTCGTTAGAGATGCCATGACGACCTAGCCAACGGTTAGCACACCTGTGCAAATATACACACCGGACACTCCCGCACCAATCTACACGAAGAATATACTCAGTGCTATGACGTAGGCGACAGACATACTCACGGACGTGCATCTTTATTATTTTCCACATAGGCTCTCAAAATGCAGAAACGCAAGACGCATCATGAACTTATATAAAAAGGCTTGCTCACGCTTCTTCTAAGAGACAAAGCCAAACCTGACAAGATGCCAAGCCCAGAAGGAAGGAGACGCCTGAATCCCACGTTTCAAGACACAGGCAGATACAATTAAAAGACTCATTGGACATCTGCAGCAGTGGGAGTATTCGACCTCCCAACATATGAATAAATCCTCACATTGTTTACACCTACTCATATTAAAACATTGTTGCAAATGACAGGTGCACCGCGAGCTGGGAACAGCGATAGTCCCAGACTGGGAGGCTCGCGAGCCGACCAATTAGAACATGGGGTTCTTATCACTGACGCCATTCACATTGACCAATCCTCAGAGGTCTTCATGTAACAATTTTCATGTATCAAATTGAAGGGACAGCCCAGGTATACCACCTGACTAACCCTCAGCCACTAACACCGTTCTCTATATGTGCGCTATACTAACCCTACCACTCGAGTAACCAATCCAGAGTGGAAATAGGTTTTTTATTAAACTTTGTAAGATGACGCAAGTAGCGCGTCATACTAAGGTAAAAAGGGCCTGCGAGCCCCACGATTGTGTGTGTGTCAGGACGGACGCGTACGCTCCTTGACCCATCCCTGCCGTTTTGTCTAATAAACAGCAGAGTCACCTTGCTTCTTGCGTGTGTCTCATACTCTATCTCTTTTGGGATATACGGGAGGAGTTGGGGCCTCCCTGCCCGGAGGTCTGCGGACGGCCCGGCCGACCCCGGCAGAATTTCCCCCCGACAAGTTGGAGGCACTGCTGAGATCTGTTTAATGTCTGCTTTTTTATTTTTACTTTTTCCAGGTAATCGCGTTGCGAGGAGGCCCGGCGGCGCGGCCCCCTCTGCCGTTGCCCCCTTCTGAGGACTACAGGACCATCGCGGAGCTGCGAGAAGACCGGACAGCGCAATCCGGATATTGGCCCTCGGGAGCCGGTTGAGAAGTATCCCGCCCGCGGTTAGCGAGTGTCCAGACGTGGTCCAGACGAGGGGAGGCGGCGAGCCGCTTGGAGGGGTGCACGCAGTCGAGCGGCCCCGCATCAAGAGAACTTGGTGAGCATGCCACGCACAACAAGCAATGTGAAATTGTGAGGGAGGGGGGAGGAATTAAATACGGGAGGTGGGAGGTGTTGCACAGGTGCGCGGCGAAGGTTTGGCAATTTAGTGTTGGCAATGGAATGAATGGTAGCCGAACGAGTGCGAGAGCAGTCGGCTACATTGCACGAGAGAGGGGGGTGGAGCACGAAAACATCACGTGCGGCCACTCGTAGACACTGATTGGCCTAGGTCGCGACTACGTGTAAGGGTGTGTGTGTGTGTGGTTTCCTACGATTTGGCATTTATTGATCAATGAGTAGATGAGGATCCCTATTGTTCGAGCAAGAAACTCGATAGGTAGATGACGTTTCCCTGTAGGCGGTAGCTAGTTAGTTGCCCAATACGGAAGATAATTGGCTGGTTAAGCCCTCCTGTCAAGGGGCGTATCACACGCGAGGTGACGCAGCGTGCGCAGTCCGATTATATTATTGATTACCTTGTTCCAGGAGTGACAGGAAGACAGCTGTGAGGTTAACGGGGGTAGATTGCAAGTGTATTTTGAACTTAAAGGATATATGAAGAACTTACCAGTAGCTCGAAGAGATCGGTGACGTCACCAGTAGGGCTTTCATAGGATATCCCGAGCACAAGGCATCTTCCCTTCTGAGAGTGGTGGGGAAGAGAACTGTGGTAAGGGAGTGGAAACTGAGATAAACGGTAATGAGTTGATCGGGGAAAGGTGAAACGGGGGACGTGGCTGCGCACGGAGAACGCCGGCCACGGCAAGTGTAGAAGAAGGAGGAGGAGCAAGTGAAAATAGGACGACTGTATAAGAACGTCATAAGGGGTACGCAGCCGCAGGGGGCTACGTGCGCCTCGGCCGCAGGGGGCCGTAAGGGTGTCGTGTAAAGAAAGAAAGACAGAAGAAAATATACAAATGTAAAATACTATATTTTTATAATTTTCCTTAGCGGACTATCGCAAGTCCCCAAACTTACGGGGCCAGGTAACGATATAAGGCTGCATATTGTAAACTGCTAGTGAGATAACCGCTACCAGATAGGGGAAGGGTAACAAGTGGAGCGCTACTATGTCATACGGGACAGGATCGGGAGGGTGGGGGAACACCCTCACTACCCCACTACAACACATATGTACAACACTGTCACCCCATAGGGAGAAACTGATTAAGTATAGCATAGAATGGACCCAGGGGACGGATAACAAAATGATAACACCATGGCCGCCTAATGGTAGCTTCGATCCATATGCCCAACATTCACTATTAAACCATCTGCACAATACATACAAAGGGAAGAAGTTGGCAAACCACGTGGAGGTGTTTAACTTATGGAGGATGTTCCAAGGGTCCCGACCAGGACCAAATGGAATGTTCACTGTGGGGGAAATACCGGAAGAAAAAGAGATTAAGGAGGAAGGAGAGGATGGGAAAAAGGGGAGTGAAGACCCAAAGAACACGGGGAACGGACAAGAGGGAGGAGAAAAGAATAATACATCAGATGAAATAAAAAAGGAACCGAGCAACGATATACCCCTAGCAAAGGGAGTGAAAACAGAGGGAGGGGGGTTGTACCCTTTAAGGGAGTTAGGAGAAATAGGAAGAGGTCAGTTAAGGGCGGCTGAGGGGTACTCGAACCCGGCATACAGCCCTCCACCATATGTGGCTCATAGGAAGATGCCAGCAGGGGAGGGGAGGACTGGAGAAGAACAAACTGTCGAAGTAGGAAATGATGAGTGGGTAGCTGCACAGATACTATTAAAATTACGAGGTTCATTAACAGGAGAAGAGAAGGAGGTAGTAAGGAAAACAGACGAGGATAATACCAGGGAGAGTGAAATGAGGGGGGAAGAGCTGTTACGACAAAAGGAAGAGATTTTGGAGGAACGACTAGCAGAGTTAAGGGATGAGCAGAATGAATTGATCAAACAGCTCGAGAGGGAGGAAAGAGAGAGAGCGAGGAAAAGGAAAGAAGGTAAGAACGAATTGGAAAAAATAAGGGAACGAACTGAGGAGCAAAGGAGAGAAGCTGAAAGGGTAAAAGCAGCAGCAGAAAGGGTATCAAGAGTAGTGCTGCGGGAAAAGAAAAGGGAAGAAGAGAAAGAAAGAGAAATGGCAATGTGGAAGAGGAGATTACTATCAGAAACGACTAAGAAATACGAAGAAGGGAGGGTGATAGAGAGTATATTAGAAAGGGAAAGGGTGAAACGGGAAAGGAAGAAAGAGGATGAAAGAATACTGGAACAGATGAGTAGTGAAGTAATGGAGGAATTAAAAAGGAAAAGGGAGGAAAATGGTAGGGAGATGGAGGAGAGAAATGAAGGTGAAAGAGAAGATAGGAGAAGGGAGAGTGAAGTATGGGGGGATGTATATAGAGACACAGAAGTAGCAACAACATCAGCGCAAAGGGGAGCGGTTGATAAAGGAGAAAAAGGAGAACTGGACCTAATAGACTTACAAACGGTAACAATCAAGGGGAAAAAGACTGAGTGGGGGGTGCCGTTTATGACTGACTTTTGTAGTGAGGAAGAAGAAGGAGTGGAGAAGGAAGGAAGAAACAGTGAAAGGGAAAGCCTAGATAAACTATACATCACCCGGACCAACACAGACTCACCATGGATCCGTAGGAGAAAGGATGAGCTGGAGAGAAGTGAGGAGGGAGAGCAAGGAATAGCGGAAAGACAGACACATGAGGCCGCACCGTCCCCATCACGCCCTCTCCCATCGCACCCTACATGCTCAACCACCTCACGCTCGTTACGCACAATAAAACTTGCGCCCTTCACAGACGAACTGACACCCTATGCATGTCGGCTTAGGGGCCTCCCTAGACGCAGGCAGGAAAGACGAATACACATGCCCACATTAAATACAGGAAATGATGGAAGAAGGGGAAAAGATGGAGAAGAAAGAGTTACGAGCAGGGGAAATACGGATGAAATTGACGATGTAGAAGAAAGGGAAGAGGAGGAAGGGTGTAAGGACTCGATCTTATGGAACACAAAGGGTAAAACGAGACATAACTTAATGCCACTTCTGGAGAGAGGAGGGGTTAGGCCACAGTATGTCCCTTGGAAGCATACAGACAAAGAAAATATAAAATGCAGGCTCCCATCATTAAGTGGAGGTGCGGGTAAGTGGATATATGAAATGGAAAAACACACCGCAGGACAGAAACTGGCAGTAGGAGATGTAAAGGGCCTTCTAATATCGATATTAGGGGATGCAGCGGATGAGATTTGGAAGAGAGCGGGATTCCCTGGGGTAACAATAACAAACACATCGCATGATGGGGCACCATTCGCAAACTGCAGACATGCACTATGGCAGGCACTGAGGGTACAGTACCCAGACACATCAGACATAGGAGCAATTACCTCCCGCAAGATGAGTGAGAACGAAGATCCTGTTGATTATATCCAGGAAATCCAAGAGAAGTGGCGCATGGAAACTAGAGAACAATGGGACAAAACACCAGCAATATTTTATCATATACTAGTACAAGGGCTCCCAGAAGGAGTTCAGAAACAACTAAAGAAAGTAGTGGGAATGGAAGCAAAAGCATGGCCAGAAATACAACTGACTATAGTGCATCATTGCAGGACATGGCAAGGAAAAATGAAACAAAAGGAAGAGGACAGGAAAACGGAAGAGGCTAAACTAGTACAGAAAAAGCTTACTAAATACACAATGGAAGGGGCACTAATAACTACGCCTACAACAATGACCCAAAGCCCCACACAAGTAGTGGCTGCACAAGATTCCTCCCAAATACCACCTTCACAGACTATAACACAACAGGTGCCGCCACTCCAACCATACACGACCAACATGGGAGGAGGATACCCAATGCCAGGAGCTGGGTATTATAATTATAACAGGGGGAGAGGAGGAATTATGAGAGGGAGAGGATACGGATATAACACCCAACAGCAGGTGGGAGGACTTAGAAATTCCTACCCCACAGGGCAACCAGTATACCAGGACAACACAGGGAGCTTTCCATGGCAGAGTAGGGAACCACCGGTGTGTTGGAGTTGTGGATTATTAGGGCACATGTCACGCACGTGTAGAGTTAGACCAGGAACACCATCATGGAGTGAACAGGGACAACCAAGGCCCTCACAGGAACAGCAGGGCATACAGCAACAGCAGACGTTGCAACAGGGAAATGAACAGCAACAACTAATAACACAACAACAGCCACAGACATATTCACTGCCACAACAACAGGTAGCGATAACACAACAACCCCAAGTACAACAAACACAACTGGGTAGGGTGACGGTCTTGGGACACAACCCTTACACAGGAAATGGCCAATCGTTGTACCCTCAATAGGACAGCCCACAGACGGCCTTGGTGTGTCCCATCCTGTCAGTAACACCTAATAGTGCTAGAGGGTTGGTTCCTTTTACTGATAACATTCCCTTATCTATAGGAGATTATGACCTGTCAGTTCCACTTCTATATTATAGTGCCTCACCAGTAAATATACTGGGGAGAGACATAATGAACAGGTTGAATATGACAATCTCCTTTACTGAGGACGGCATAATTTGGTCTACTCCAGGGATTAACATGCTCACAGCACGACAGATTATGCAAGCATACTGCGGACAGACAGCGATTAGGGCGGAGCCAGTAGATGGCGAACTCTTCCAGTACGGGACAGACATGGCATTTGCATGGATGCCAGGGATAGAAGGAAAAATCTGGAGGAGGCCAGCAGCCTATCTGTTCAGACCAGAAACACCTGTTAATGAACCAGAAGGAAAGGTGGTTCCAGTGGACATTGAGAGCATTATAGCAACAGCTGATTACATTGCTGTACATGCCCAAGACAGAGAAGGAAGAGCATGGAGGGCAGTGATAGACCTAGCAGAAGGATGTAGGCTCACCCAGGTGTCAGATGAGGAGCTGTTCTCAGAAGAAAAGGAGGAAGGTGAAATGGTGTTTATGATGAGTGTGGAAATATGGCTAAGAGTGGCGTACAAACAAGTAGCACAGAAAATTGCAATGGCACTTGAGGCACCCGCATGCACCCCAGGTGCATTTCCCTTGCGAACAAGGTCTCGCCGCAGCTGCTTTTGCGGTAGAAAAAGCATCAGCAATAACCATGGGGTGCCCAACTACACTGTTTGTGGAACATGCACTATTTGCAATATTGAATAAACCTAAGTCCACCCTAACCACGCAGAGGGCATCAGGTTATGAGATCATCCTATCCAGAGCTGAACTATCAATTGTTAGATGTAGCACGGTCAACCCTGCAAGGTTCCTAGCAGAAGTACTTGAGGAAGGAGATTATGCCCACGATTGTACGCAAATAACTGAAATGTACTCATGTACTAGAAAGGTTGAAGAAAACGCACTAGAGGGAGGTGAACTCCTGTTCATTGATGGGTCATCAACTATCGACCAAAGGGATGGTATAAGGAGGACTGGGGCAGCAGTGGTAAAAATGATGGAGGTACCGGTGTGTGTGGCGATGAAATGTGTACAATTACCACAGCATTACTCCGCTCAAGCTGCGGAATTAGTTGCACTGATCTTGGCGTTGAAGGAAAGCTTTGACAAACGAGTGACCATATACTCCGACAGCGCGTATGTTACATCCACTGTCCACTCAGTGCTGTCGAAATGGAGAAGAAGAGGGTTTAGGAGAGCTGATGGCACTCCAGTGCAACATGCCCTCCTATTGGCTGAACTAATTGAAGCAATAAATGACCCCCAAGAATTAGCTTTAGTCAAATGCACCGCACACACCAATGGCGAAGACCACATCTCAAAAGGGAATGCAGCAGCAGACGCACATGCGAAGTATGCTGCATACTTTGGTGAGATATGGAACCCCCCAGAGTCACAGAGAGGGAGAGGGAGGGGAATGGCTAAGGAGATGTTGATAAGAGAAGGGTACACCCATCTCCCAGCCACACAGATTATGGAGCTACAAGCGGCTGCACCAATGGCCGAAAAAGAAATATGGGTAAAAAGAGGATGCACAATGTCACCAACCGACGCACTATGGCGCCAGGGTGACACTGGAAAGGTTGTAATACCATTGGCACTTTTGAACACCGCCCTGAGCCAACTACATTACCCAGCCCACACAGGCAAGGAAGTAATTGCAGCACGAATTAGGGAAGACTGGTTCTGCCCCGAGTTAAATTCTCATGTGTCAAATTTTATCAGCAATTGTCTCACATGTCAACAGTTTACGGCCGGCCACACTCTGAAGGTGATAAGAGGTACTATACCCCGGCCAGAGGGACCTTTCCGGCATCTCCATATTGACTATGTTGATATGATCAACGTATGTCAAGGAAATAGGTATATGATTGTAGTAGTATGCCCATTCTCGAGGTGGATTGAAGCAGGGCCCTGTTCACACCCAGATGCATTTAGAGCAGCTAAATTCCTAGTGAGGGAGGTCTTCCCCAGGTGGGGAGTGTGCGAGGTATTAAGGTCAGACAATGGCCCACATTTCGCAAACGAAATGTTCCAGCACATCACATCCTTGCTGAACATCAAGCATAAATTTGCATGTGCATACCACCCACAGGCCAACGGTATATGTGAACGCCTGAATGGCCTATTAAAGGAGGCAATTGCAAAGATACAGCAAACAACAAAGAAGAGTTGGCTGTATTGCCTTCCATTAGCCCTATTTGAGCTAAGGAATAGACCAGGGTCCGACCACCACCTCACCCCTCACGAGGTGGTTACCGGACGTCAAATGCGCCTTCCCCTAACGCCAACATCAAGAGCATTTACCGACCACGAGAGTACTGCGAGTGTTCTTGGTGATGAAATGTACCAATATGTGTCTTCTTTGATTACTAGTGTAGTGTTTGTGTCTCAACAGCTCGAGCGCACGCGGGGCGGGTCTAACAGCAATCAACAAGAAGACGTGGATAAAGAATTGGAAAAGGAAAGACTGTGTAAAGTTGCTAAAGGTGACCACGTACTACTTCGCAATTTCAACAGAAAGTGGAACAGTCCACGATTCACTGGCCCCCATCTGGTAGAGGAGGTATCAACGAGAGCAGTAAAGCTACGGGACAAACGTGCCTGGAACCACCTACACGACGTAAAGATCTACAAACTCCAGACCCGCCCCAGCGCCACCGACAGGGCCACTGGAAGAACAACGACAGCGTCACCAACGGAGGAAGAGACTTCTACCACAACTAACGGCCTAAGTGTCCCTATACCCTGCCACCCCCCAGATTCCCCAGAGACAACTATTAGAAAAAAAAGGGGTGATCCCCATACCGCCCACCCCATGGTTACACGATCAAAGGGTAAAGAGACTTCCGCCAGCTGAACCCCCAACCCCCTGCCCACTGTAGTAACAATTGAACTGAAGGACACTGTTTTTGCACATATACACATGTAAACACCTGAATGTTCTCTTTCTTTTCTCTTGCACATGCAGGTAAAGCGTATTATTGTACTGTTAAGAAAGTAGATAACTAACTAATTCACTGCCCAGGAGTAGATGGTACCCTCAGACGATAATTACCTGGAAGAATTGTCACACCAATTTGTATATGAAATAAAACGGCCAACGTACCTGAAAGGAAGGAGGGTACGTGTCTACTACACAGGATTCCTCTTGGCCATAGAACATTCAATGCCCCACCTCCAACCATACTTGCCTGCCCTAAGAGATAGATCGCTTAGATTGGCGTGGGAACAGCTCTTCGCCTGGGCACTGAATGACTACTTGATAGGGAGAGCTTAATAACAACAACTAACCTTAATAACGAGCATATTAAGAACTTTCAGGTGGGCAACTGTAACGTCGCAAGAATAAGCTGCCGGACTGCAGCAAGGTAAGAGCAAAATGCCGGTGGAATTAGCATTTGCAATAAAATTGATAGGGATTTTAATGATCACCGGGTTCTTGGCTGCCTCTGTATGGCAGTACAGCTATGCTATTGATATTATTGCTGTACCCAAACCTAATATACCCCCACCCCCAGCTGCAACAGGTGTTATGTCAGGTGGTACTAGTAAAACCCCACACCAGGAAAATAGAGTTAAACGCAGGACATACTCAGATAATAAAGGCATTGACAACTATGTACAAGATTCTGCACACGTCTCTAACAACATGTGGTACCAACACATGACCAAAATAGGCAAGCAGACAACAGGAGACAGCTGCTACGTTTGCTCATTGATCCCATACGCCATGAGCGCTTCTCGAACATTTGTTGCTACGGAGATAGATGGAAAAATAGCACGATGTATAATATACCTGGCACTGTTCCAGACGAAAGGAAGATTTCAAGGGACAGTGGTGCATCTGGTGTGGAAAACACGAGATACATATCCATATGAAAACAACTTCCTTAAGACTTATTTGAGTTACCACAAGAGCAGTTTACATGCTGAAGGATTCAGATACATAACAAGTGGTCCTGAAAAAGGAGAAACAAAGAAGGTAACACTGCAGTACCTACCATGTGATTGGTACGCCACTGAAGTCCCTGGTATAAACGGATGTTGGGAAAGACCACTGATGATAATAACAGGGAAGGTGTACATGGACAACAAATGGGACATAGGAGTGGTTGGCAGCAACATGGTAACAAGAGAAAATATTTCAACTATTGATGGACATAACCATAGATGTTGGATGACTTGGATCAAGTACGTACCCATGCTCACGTGGATGGAGAAGGATGAAGACCCAATAACAATACTGCCTTTAACTGCGCCTAAGGTATGCTACCAACATAAAGGAGAGGTGGATGTAGGATACAATACCAACTGTGAAAGCATGATGGAGTTACCTGAGGGGGGAGCAGGAACAGCAGTAGTAATGGACCATTACTGGGCCTGTGGAGACAAGGCGTATCACACACTGCCCCCTTTGTGGAATGGTGTATGCACTATAGTACACGTTAATGTACCATCACTAGTGGTACCCCAGAAGCATGTGAATATGGCGAATTTCCCCAAGATGGATGAAGGAAACAAAAGGAAGAAGAGATCTGCACAGCATCGGAAAGGGCCAGAGAACAGACGCAACGGCAACAACACTGTCCTCAACAGAAGGAAAAGAAAAGGAGAACCTCTGACAGGAAATTACCTGTGGGGAAGGTCGGAAACAGCACTGACCTCAATACCGCCGGAACACAGACTATTCAGCAGAGCAGCTATGTTCTTCTCCTCAATAATACATCCTGGACTGCAGGCTTACGCAAATGCAAAATGGCTCCAGATAACTAGGTGGGAACTAATGATGACAATAAACTCTACAGTAAATGGATTCAATGCAATAAAAGAGGAATTGCGAGCAGTAAGAATGGTTGCACTACAGAACAGATATGTACTGGACCTCCTCACAGCAATGGAAGGAGGCGTTTGCGCAAAGATAGGACAATCATGCTGCACATTCATTCCTGCTAACAATGCTGACAATGGTACACTCACGGAAGCTGTATCACAATTGGCCCAGATGCACTCAAAAATGATGGATGAAAGTAAAGGTGTGAAAAAGGATGAGAGCTGGTTTTCAATATTATGGTCATGGATGCCATCGTGGCTGTCAGATGGACTGAAGATTATAGTTGGATGCACTATTCTGGCTGGACCTACACTGATCAAAATAAGATTTTGGAAAGCCCGGAAGGCACGCACCACAGACGAGATGATCGAAATGGTTGGTATACACCTCTTGATGCCAACAGATGACGGCCAACACACAGGCACAATAATAAAAGAGAGAGAGAAGTTGCGCAACCAGATCATCACCAACCACCTGGACCCACCATCTGTGAAGCTCGAGAACCCAAGAAACCCCAGGAGCTACATAGGGAAATGGGTATACTGTACTCCTGGAGGAACCTGTGAATATATGTATTGGTCATTTGAAGACCATGTTAACCACTATGGACATTTGGGAGGATTAACTAAGATATGGAGAGTAAGAGGAGATAAAGAAAAGGATATGTTTGTGGTCGACAAGTCGACCAGAGGGGGGACTGAAGTGGGAGAATGGAAGACCAGGCTCCCGCCCTTCCCCTCTCGCGCTTGGCCTAGAGGATCACGGCCCAGACACCCGCCACGAGATAAGTTTGCCTATCTACCGGACGACCAAATACCCTGGTACAGGAACATACGGATGTGTCCATCTACCTGCCCAGCAGCCCGCCCTGTCCATGCCGACACCTGCGGCACGGATCAACTCGACTAAACCTACACGTCGTTAGAGATGCCATGACGACCTAGCCAACGGTCAGCACACCTGTGCAAATATACACACCGGACACTCCCGCACCAATCTACACGAAGAATATACTCAGTGCTATGACGTAGGCGACAGACATACTCACGGACGTGCATCTTTATTATTTTCCACATAGGCTCTCAAAATGCAGAAACGCAAGACGCATCATGAACTTATATAAAAAGGCTTGCTCACGCTTCTTCTAAGAGACAAAGCCAAACCTGACAAGATGCCAAGCCCAGAAGGAAGGAGACGCCTGAATCCCACGTTTCAAGACACAGGCAGATACAATTAAAAGACTCATTGGACATCTGCAGCAGTGGGAGTATTCGACCTCCCAACATATGAATAAATCCTCACATTGTTTACACCTACTCATATTAAAACATTGTTGCAAATGACAGGTGCACCGCGAGCTGGGAACAGCGATAGTCCCAGACTGGGAGGCTCGCGAGCGGACCAATTAGAACATGGGGTTCTTATCACTGACGCCATTCACATTGACCAATCCTCAGAGGTCTTCATGTAACAATTTTCATGTATCAAATTGAAGGGACAGCCCAGGTATACCACCTGACTAACCCTCAGCCACTAACACCGTTCTCTATATGTGCGCTATACTAACCCTACCACTCGAGTAACCAATCCAGAGTGGAAATAGGTTTTTTATTAAACTTTGTAAGATGACGCAAGTAGAGCGTCATACTAAGGTAAAAAGGGCCTGCGAGCCCCACGATTGTGTGTGTGTCAGGACGGACGCGTACGCTCCTTGACCCATCCCTGCCGTTTTGTCTAATAAACAGCAGAGTCACCTTGCTTCTTGCGTGTCTCTCATACTCTATCTCTTTTGGGATATACGGGAGGAGTTGGGGCCTCCCTGCCCAGAGGTCTGCGGACGGCCCGGCCGACCCCGGCAGAATTTCCCCCCGACAAGATCATCCTAGGCTCACTGAGACAGTTTCCATAGTAACTGGTGCAACATTTGAGATGTTTTCCAGCCAACAGTTTCCCATTGAAAACTCCATTGCTTCATGATCGTTGCCTTCAAAAGTACTCCCTTAATGCTCTCTAGCCCTTTCAGCGATCATTTCCTTAATATGTACACGAAGAAACTTAAGAATCAGCAAAGGAATTTAAGAATCAGCTGACGAGGCTTCCCTCTCCTTTAAGTACCTTGGGAAGTCCAGGAAGTTGGAGGAGTTTGAGGTTAGGGGGACTTTCTGTTAATAGTTGAGGGTCAGAGGATGGCTGTGTTTCCATCCTTGGGTCCAGGCATTCCGCGGCCAAATATGCATGTCGCCAGCCCTTCCAAAGGGGCTTGAATTTGAAAAACGCTAAGCCTAATGCTCCTGTTCCAGTGAATGGTCGTATGTTGATGTTTTAGGGAGAAATAAGAGTCTTACCACACATTGTTGTGTTTTATACCGCAGACGACAAGATGAATGATATGTGGAGATGTATGAGGTGCGGATGACTGAAGCTTTCGTCTCCCCACTATGGGTAATTTGTGCTGCTAGGGTGGTGGGTCGTTGGTTGTTTCAATTGCTTGCAACATGAAAGGGTTGCAGCAAGTTTAGCACTAATGGAAATGTTTTGCTCTCTTGAGGTTCGGGTTGATATTAGGCGTGGAAGAAAATTACTCCAAGGAGCAATACAAAATCCAAATCATTGTACTTGTGGTTGTGTATATCACAGCCTGTACAAATCTTTTTTTGACTCCTGCTGAAGGTTCTACATTGAAAGCCATAGAACAGAAACATGACATGTTGAGCGAGATTTTATTGAATTGATTCATACAATTAAGTTTCAATGTTTAATTGTGTTTATAAGAGTTGAAGACTTATTAGTGTTCCTGAATGGGTGATTAAGTCACGTGGCTGTGGGTCTCACACAGGAGTATGTAGTTGTTTTGCACCTTGAGGTGGTGCTGGTTTTTAAATAATTACACGGAGATGAACTGAGCCTGAATTTTAAAACTGTTTTAACAAGTAAATAAAACCTACTTTTGCATGTGATTTTGTGTTATTTTATATGTACTTTGCCCTTAGGCTTAAATAAATCTAGAGATGGCAGGGTCCTAAATAGACACAACCCCAATTGTTTAGATAATGTGCTTTTGAGTCTGGGGAGGGTCTTTACACATCAATTCTTTGTGTGTACATCCTGGGATTTGTGGGAAAAATGAACAGGTAAACGAGGTAAATGCAATTGCGCAATGTTATCTGTTAAAAAAGGGGGTACAATTACTAATGACTAATTATTTGTAATTAAACTGCACACTTCCCTGAAAGGAGAGTGAAAAGTTGGAAAATTGGGGAGCAGTCCCCGGAGAAGAAAATATGCGGGGATGTCAGTGTGGTTTGCTGACTTGTGGGACGAGGCATGGAGAGATGGTATGGCGGCGGGAGGGTAGAGGTAAAAGGGGATTTGGAATGGTGTTAGTGCCAACTGGGTGGAGGATATGGGACCAGTTCTTGTGCAGCCGTCTCCAATAACGATAAATGGATTATTATTTGTTTCTGACATGTAACATCCATGACAAGCTGGCTAGCCATGCATCCCAGAGAGTGGTTGATGTAGGACATGTACAGATGTGCTCACGGAACCTTTTCAGCATCCTTGTTCCCAAGGTGGTCTTTCCAAGGGGGCGAGATGCAAACCGTTCTTGCTTCAGTGTGTAAAGGAGTGGGAGGGGCTCTCTAGCAGTTACCCCAAATACCAGCAAAAGGATACTCAGGCCCCAAACAAATCTGTGAGGCAAGAACGGAAGACTCAACAACAGGGCAAAGGTTTACTGTCTTTATTATCCAACAAAAATGACAGGGATGACACTAGAATAGCGTTTCCAGAGCTCTCATCCTCCACTCGTGTGTCACACTGTTTTAATCATGAGTGATGTCACAGAAACAGGTTACATCCAAAACCTATAAGGGGTGTGGATTGGTCAGTTTAGGGAAACTACATATGCAATGTATAGGGGTTGGTATGATTATTGGATCACCATATCTAGTTGCTACCCTAAGACCACCTCTACTTACACCAAATACAAAGTTTCATGAAAGTATAGAAGCTATTGGCCACTGCAACATTATATGTCATAGCGTGAAAGGCAGCTGAGGATGGGATAGAACGTGTCTTCTCAGCTTTGGGACCTTGGACAGCTACCAGGCTGGGTGGACCTTTTGAAGGCAATGGGAACTAACAAAGAGGTGCTGTGTGTTCCATCATGTTGCCATCTCTGATCACCTAAGCCTGAGAGAGTACATTCAGTTGTTAACTTTGAGCAACACTTGTATCTTTCCACCTCTCTCTCCATCTACCTTCAGTGAATAGGCATTGTCCTATTTTCCCTGGTCACACGTGTAGGGACCATTAAATAGAGCTCTGCTGCTTACAATAATGATGATTTTAGACTTGATTTCTTGCAGGTGTCTGGTTTCCTTGGTGAACTTGGAAACTTTCCATCGCTGCTCGGCCTTGGCTAGGGTATGTCTGTGCTGAAAGCTCTGTCTGCCTGGCTTTAGCTGACCCAGGTTGTCAGTTCTTCCAGGTATTCAAAGACTACATCCCTTTCCTCATTCACTTCAGTGTACCTATAACTTCCATCTTTGCTCTTATGGCTTTCCATGTTAGTTGCAATTAAGCATGTGCAAGAATATGTATTCTTGGCACCTTGCATAAGCATTTGTTTTGTGTTTATCTGCAATAATCTACTGTATGCTCGTGTAACTTAATGTGTGGATGCCTATGTACTTCATGCCTACGTGCACCTATGTCGTGATGTGAGTGATGATGTTGTGTTAAAGGTGCTAATTCAGCACCAGACAGGGGGACGCAGCTACCAACTGCAAGAGTAAAGAAGGGGGGTAGTAGGGGCAGTTACATCGGAAATGACACAGGTATTATAAGCCACAGATGCCCCATATAAAGGGCTTCAACGGTAACGGTAAGGATAGTGATGCATTGGGTGTATATACAGTCTAAGATACTGTCCTATGATCGGATAAAAAAGGGGAAGGATAGAAATAGTGCCATCATACACACGCAGAGTGGGAAATCCATTGGGCGGGCTGGACCTGAGTAAGTTCGATCTGAAACACGTGACCAGTATGACAGAGATCTGCAAAGGGGCGTGGGGATCAAGCTAATCATTACGAGAAAAACAATATAACTAGAACAAGGTGATGTAATTACAAGGTGGTCAGCCAATCCAGCCGCCCAGTACGGCAGCAGGGAAAAAATGGCTATGTATCAGTGTGGCAGTCACAAAACCGCCGATGCCCATGGGCAGGCAGCTGTGGGAGAGGAACACTGAACTGAGTGGCCTTACTCAGAGAACCAATCAGACAGTAGGTTATTGACCTCTGTGGAGGTGACCAGCCTGCAAAGAATCTACCACAGAGTTTGCAAAAGTCATCATCCAACAGGTATCGTGTGAACGTCCCCTTTCCACCAGCTGTAGGGTGTCTCGTGTTCCCTTCTCAATGTTGCTGACCAATGGCAGTGTATTAAAGTGTTGGTGGTCAGCAGAAATGTTACTTCAGTAATAACAAGTTGTTCCAGGGTGGGGTGTGAATATCTGTTCAATGCTTCAATTACAGTTCACTAATCAACGTAAAATTCGAAGAGGTGATGTCTACCACCAGCTGATGAAATCCCTGGAAAACATCGAAAACGTGAATTCTCCTACTTGCAAGTGTTTCGATGGATTTCTGATCATTGTATTTCTTGGTATAAAACTACTGTTCATATTCCATTCAGATGTCAGCCTTTTGATCAGAGCTTTTCCATTGTTCTGTTTGATTTGTGCTCACCCAGCTGTAATAAACAGTGTTGCTTCTTGCCTGGTGTCTGCTCCACTTTTTGAGTATGTCGTTCTTTTTATTATGCTGTAATTGGTGGACCTCTGACTACATTTTTGGAGGCCCCAGCGAGATCTCTCAGTCCTTGCTGGAACCCTGAGTGTATCCTGGATGCCCTCCCTCAGGGCGCGTTTCTGGCCACTGCAGACCTTTTCACTGCGCATTGCTGAGGAGGCTCTGCAGGTGCAGAGTTCTGAAAGATCTGCCAGGTCCTGAGTGCTGTCCCGCGCTCAGTGGAACAGTGAGCCCATGGTGGAGGCTCAGTACTGAGGGGACTTGAGAGTATCCATGATGTCAGTATAACCATGCAAGAAGACGTTGCATAATAGTGGATGCTTATGGCAGGGAGGGATAGATTCTTTTTACGGTGTATAAGACGCATCGTCAGAGAAGGGAGGACGCTCGGCTGTAGTAGTGTAGATATTAGAGCATACCACCTGATAGGGAGTAGGCGATGGTGTGGGACGCCAGCGGTAGAGCAGTAGAAGTGTGCAGTGTGTGGCGAACTCTGTTAGACAGCAGTAGTTGCGTCATAGGGGTACAAGTTGTGTTTTTCTTTCGTAGATAGGGACACATGTGTGGTAGTTAGAGTCATTCAGTGGTGAGGGCTCGTGGTGGACGAGTCATCACCAAGAGGTATCGCTTGTGAAATAGCAGGCTTTGTTCATTTCAACAGCAAGATTGTGTCAGCGATGCATGGCTAGACACTGGACACTCTTGTGCTGACATAGGGAACGGTGAGCCCATGGAGAGGGATGCCAAGTACTAATACTGAGTAGGTGGTCCGGCCTGTGGAGAGAGCCATTGAAAATGAGTGGAGTGTCTAATAGGGCTTGCAGAGAGGGCCAGTGTGAACGTTGAGAGGTGTGATCGGGAATAAAATGCAAAAAAAAAAAGAAAACAAAGAGTTGGGAGAACAGGAGGAGGGGGCAACACACGGTAGTAGAATAAAAAGAAAGGAAATAATGGTTTATGTGGACAGCCCCCTAGAACACATGTGCAGCAAATTGTCCCAGTATCACGATAAACAAAGAAAATACAATTTTCAGTGGGCCAGAGAGACTGCAGGGCAGTGTTTCCATGCGTGGCCAGGGGAAGGGACAGTTGACAGTAACATAATAGAGAATATGTTATCTTACCTATTAAAACAATCTAAAGGGTCTAAGCTAAAAAGCAGGCAAAACATACTGGGTCTCTGGAAATTATACGAAATATTTAAGAAAGAAGAAGTAGAATCAGTGGGAGGGGTGGACCAGGCTCACCTGCCACAGGGTATACTACCCTTGTCGGGAAACCTCATAGAGAGACGAGAGGAAAGCAATAGGGGAGAAAGATAAAGCACAAAGAGAGGAGGTGCACATGTGGGACAAACGAAAATATCTAGCCAATATTGAAAAGAAATACACGCCAATAGGTGGATGCGTTATTTAGTCAGGTGGAATGGTTGATAGAGGTGGTAGTGAGGAGGAAGAGCAAAGGGGATAAGGGATAATGGTTATCGGGAAGAATACAATTCAAATTAGATGGGGAGGACAAAGAGGAAAAAAGAAAAAGAACGATGAAGGGGATGAGGAAGACGCAGCCTCAGACAAAGGATTATTGGGATACAAATGGAGTGATGTGGACAGTGATGAATGGACACGCGACAAACTTAGGAGAAGGGGAGAAAAGAGCAGAAACGACAGGACCGTACGGTTGTGACAGAGACTGGTCCTCCTCACGTAGTAGAACTGGGAAGGCAAAAATGGGGTTAGGGCAAGCTCTCAGAGAGGGAATGAAAGGACCTAAAACACGGGCAATGCCTTTACTACAGAAGGGATGAGGGGCAGCCCATTATGTGCCCTAGCAAACAATGGACCTGGACAACCTAATATATGGCTTGCCCAGCAAATGGATACAGGCACTCGAGAAAAAGACAGCAGGGTGACACTGGCCGTAGGGGATATGAAAAGTTTGTTTGCCGCAATTATTGAAGAACAGGTAGACAACATTTGGAATTAGGCTGGCTTTAAAGGAGTGAAATTGAGAACTGATGCTGATGATGGAGCTCCATTTAACAATTGTCGGGTGCATGTCTGTGAAGTTTTGAAGGAGCATGTATCTAGAGAGCTACGACCTGGGGACAGTGATGGCTTACAAAATGAAAGGTGACGTGGCCCAGCTGAATATATAAAGTATGTTCAGGATTTATGGACCCAAGAGAAGCGAAGGTCCTAGGACAATGCATACCGTTGTTCTATCACATACTGGAAAAATGACTGCCAACAGAAGTAACGGCTTCCTGGGACAAGGTAGTGGGTATAGAAGCTAAGGGCTGGCTTGAAATACAAGCAACAATAGTACATTACTATAAGAGGATGCAGGAAAGGGAGAGGCAGGTAGCCGAGAATGCACCGAAGGCAAAAAGAAAATCAGTGCAAAAGACACTGGCCAAATACACCAAGGAAAGAGCATTGTTAGTGCCAGAAGACGCCGCCGGCAGCACCAGAAGGAGGGTTTCTCATAGGACAAACACCACAACAAGGAGAGTATGTGCAGCTTCAATATGGACCACAATGGGGAACACCAGCACAGGGGAATTACATGCATGGGGGATACTATCCTATAGGAAGAGGGTTTACACAACATGGAAGAGGGTATTGAGTAACAGGATATAAGGTTTTCAGACCATGCTACATGTGTCAGAACATGGGACATGTGGCACACACCTGTCTATTTATGCAACAGGCCCAGGCAATCTAAGTAGCACAACATCAGGGGCTCCAGTGGCAGCAGATACAATGTCCTCCAGGGCTGTAACAACCAATACAGATGGCGGAAAAGCAGGGAGGAGTGCAGCTCCAAGGAAGGACAACTGACAGCAGGGTAACAGTCTCAGCAATGGTTGAGCCACCTGCAGTAGCAGGTGGAACTACAGTATTGCTAGGGCAAAACGTGGTGCCTTATTACACAGGGGTCAGCGTGGTAGCTTTTCCCTTTATGCCGAATAACACACAGCAATAGGGGGCCCCATAGAAAGTGCAAGTGTGTCCAGTCCTAGCCGTAACTGACGACCCCGAAGAGGAACCCCAGGTAGCAGTGAAAATAGCACCAAGAAAGTTCTCGTTTATCATAGATACAGGAGCAACCAAATTCTGCATTAGGGCGGAGGGATTCAAAGTGAGGGATATGGATACACAGGACTTTTCTGGGGCCATGGTCGCGGCTCCAGTAACAAAAGATTGACCATTAACCATAGGGACAAAACAGCCTGTAGCTCTCTTACTGTACTCCAAAGACACGCCCATCAATATATTGGGGAGAGACCTGCTCAGCAAACTGAATGCAACCATATAATTCAAAGAGAAAGGGATGGTGTGCTCCCGGCATTTACTATGCCAGGGTAGCATCTCATCTCTTGACAGCACACGGGCAAGCACCTTGCGAGCACAGCCACTATACCACATAATGTTCCTTTATGGGGTGGAGGTTCTGCTGGGATGGGTCCCGGGAATACAGGGGAAGGTGTTCCAACTGACTTCAGAATTCCTATTCAGACCACAGTGCCAGAAGGTTGACTTAAAGGGGAAAAGAAAGGTGTTACAGCTGGAAGAAGCAGTAATACGCAAAGACATGGGGCCTCATTATGAGATTGCTGGTAAGTTTTCATAGTTACCGTTATGCCAGTGCCACTATTTCCGGCAACCCGTGATTTCGGAATCAACAGATGATTCCGGGTTGTCAGGCACGCGCATTCCAGCAAGCCGGAAATGGTGGCACTTGCATCACGGAAACCTCTTGAAAACTCGCCAAAACTGACAACACTGTTGTCCTTGGTGCTGGTGCCCCCGAATCTGGCATTGCGATGCTGGACCCAGTGGCACCGGAAACTGCAGTGCCACTGTTACCATGACCGGAAACGAAGTGAGCGCCGGAACAGGAAACTGGCCAGAGGCCATTACAAAAACACAATCCATTGCTATCTGCAACTCCCAGGCAACATCCACCCCGCCTGAACAAATAAACACCACCAGGACCATGTCATCTCGAGTTTGTGGGACCCTCAAGCGAAAGCCACGCTTCTCAAAGCCCAAGCTCAACAATCTTGCCCACCGTCATGGGGCTGTTCATCAATGCATCCCCCGATCTGCTCAGGCAGCGGAACCTTGTCTTTAACAAGCCAAATGTCTCATCAATTGTGCACTGTGTCCTGATGTGAGCACAGTTGTATCCCTGCTCATGCTGGCTCTGTGGTTGCCTCACAGGGGTCATCAGCTATGGGATCAAGGGGTATCCAGCATCACCTGCATGGCAGGGACAGAATGGGGGCAAAATCATTGTGGTGCCAGTATCATGTTCATACAGTCTGTATATTGGTTGTTTACACATGCAAGTTATTTCATGCGATTGGCACCAGACGTAGCATATGTCACAGATGACCCTGGTACCAGGCGTATTGTCAATGGAAATTGCTTTGTCTGATTTGTACAGATAGTTAGGAGTTGAATCAGTGATCTGCCAGTTCCCTATCTGCATTCATCAATGTCAATGGAATGACACAGTTCAACCGGTAATTTTTCTTGTCCGGCTCAAAGTCTGTTGGTGGCCTTACCACGAGCCTTGTTTACGGGCCGTAAAAATACAAATCTGCCTGCCACAGGCGGTGTGCCAGACAGGTCTGACCCTGCCAGGTGCCGCAGACCTGGTAGGCAAAACTGTCACAGGAGCTAACGTTTGTTTACATGCACAAATTGCATTTTCTTTAATTTAGGGAATGACTACATGTGTGCAGTAATACTTGCATTTGGATTTACATGATATGCTGCATGGGAGCTGTTGAGAATCATCTATGAATCATGCACAATGCTCAATGTGGATGTATACACAGAAAGGTAGCATGAATGGATTTGATTTGATTGAGAAGGCGATGGCAGGATAATGATAGCCATGCAGCCAATATCCTTGGTCCCTATGCAAGGTAGATGGGTGGTTTGCTGTGAACTTCCCATCACCCTATGCCTGTGCCACATGCAACTTTGAGAAATGCGTGTGCCAGTCTGGGTTCCATTTGCATGTCGTATGATGGTCATATAACCCATCCATTCATGTGTCCAACTATTTTGTTGCGATTCATGTCAAATGCATATGGGTATGTGCACTTGTAACAGGCAGGAAAACTGGCTACCTGCTTTGGTGTACGGTAGTGGTGGTGCATTTTATGTGCCAGTCCAGCTTTGCAGTTATTATGCATGCGCATGCTCCGTCTGGCAATTTCACACACATAAGACATGCCCTTCAACTCATGCTTGCAATTTGTGTGTCTGACATTGTATTACACACATGGACTATAGACAGTTATCGTCCCCGCCCCAATTTCACAGTGCACATGCTTTGGTAATTATACTCACCCAACATCCAGGTCCGCTCTGCTGTGACGTGCCATGTGCCTTGGCAGCGTGGAGTTCCTCAATACCATAGAATCGTTTGTTGATCCCAGAAATCTTGCACAGCAATGGGTGATGAGGTGTTGTGCATCACACACCACCTGCACATTGAGGGAGTGGTAAAGTTTACCGTTCCTGTAGATTGCCTCAATGGCATGCCCACCAGCTCTGCATTTGTGCAGTCCAACACACCAATCACATTGGGCATGTCTTTGGTGGCATTAACCTGGTCAAGTGTTCGTGGTAGGGGTATGTCATCAGACACATGCTGCAGGAGAGCATCCAGAGCCTGGAAAAGGACCCTTGAAAAACAGGGTTCGGATAGGCCATGCAGTTCACCCAGTGTCTTGGTAGGTGCTGGTTTCGAGGAAATGTAGCACAAACACTACCTTGAGCAAGGGGGGGTGGGGTGGCAGTACGGATCTGGATGTGGTTGACGAGGTCATCATGGATCAGGTCCACTCTGGAGGTGATGGTGTCCCTGTCTAGCCGGTACAGGGTATGGATCTGTGTCTGGCTGAGGTTGAAGTGTGTAGGCCTTATGCAGGGTATGGGTGGCTGCCTGAGGGGTGCTACCTGCTGGCCATTGTTATTTTGCATGGCCATGATGACCCTTCTTCTCCTCCTGTGCCTCCATCACCTCCTCTGCCTTTCTGCCTCTTCCAGTTGTATCGCTGCATGCAGGGCCTCCAGCTCCATTACTGCTAATGCTGCTGCAACTATGGTTGTGTTGGAAGGGGTGTGGGAGTGGTCTTTATGTGCATTTACACTGCTCATGGTGGTCACCTGGGTTGATTTTGGCCACCTGTGGCTTGTTCCTGCACACCTCACACTGTTTAATGCCTGGTCCACGATGCTGGTGTTTCCGGCATGGTCATCATAGTGCCACTGCAACTTTTATGGCAGTGTTTCTGTGAAGTTGGCACTCAGAATATACCCATACAACTGCTGGGCCAGTGTTTCAGGCACAGCCGATGTGTCATTCTGCAGATTCAGTTCACAGTGCTGCCGGATATGGTAGGTCACTTGCGGTGACAGAGTTTGCAGCATTGCGACTTGGAGTGTGCCGGTCCAGAAAAATGTGCCGGTACGGAGCGACCGGCACCACTATTTCCAGACTGACATACTTGTAATGATGCCCATGGTCTACATTGATGGGTCATCAAGTATTGACCCTGAGACAGTAAGAAGAGATACTGGTGCAGCATTAGTGTGCTCCATAAACAGGGAATATGTAAAAGCATCTCAGCAGTGACTACCTTTGCATTTTTCAGCACAGGCAGCAGAATTAGTAGCAATGTTAAGAGCACTAAAAATTATGGAGGGGCATGCAGCAAACATATTTTCCGACTCTGCCTTTGTCTCGTCAACTATCCATTCAAGACTGGCACGGTGGGAAAGGAGGTGATTCAAAAGGAGTGTCGGGTCCCCCGTACAACATGCAGAATAACTAAAAGAATTCATTGAGCTCCTAAAAGTTCCAGCTGTGGTGGCAATAATAAAATGCTCCACGATCTCCATAATACACATAATAGAATTACAAGGAGAGGTACCAAAAGAGGAAAAAGCACTGTGGATAAAAAGAGGATATTCACTGTCACCAATGGACATGATTTGGTGGCAGAATAGCACAGGGAAGCCTGTAATGCCCAGGAAATTGTTTAGAACAGCTGCATTTCCCCACCAACATGTCCAAAGAAAGCATAGCTGCAGAGCTGAGTGAGGGATGGTAAGTTCCAAAGATGCATTTGTATTTGTATTTATCTGTATTTATTTTATTTGTATAGCCCAAACCAGGCCCGGAGGCTACCGGGCGCATATCTTAGAAACAGTGGTTACATAGCAATATGACATTTTAGGTAGCATTTAAGTTGAACAAAGTAATCAAACACATTGGTAATTTGAACAGCAATAGATAGGTCATTACGTTTTCAGAGTGCGGCTCGGTCATCAGATGTGACTAGCCAACGTTTGGCTTTGTGTTTAAAAAGATTCAGGGAAGGAAGGTTTCTGATAGTAAGGGGGACAGAGTTCCACTGGGAAGCTAGACCCACTGGCTGTTTGGAGCTTGTATCTAGGGATCAGTAGGCTCTGGTTAAGGGTAGATCTTAGAGATCGAGCTGGGGTGTACTGCGTGAACCGTGAAGAGAGATAGATAGGGGCCAGGTTATTCATGCATTTGTAGGTCAGGGCAAGCGATTTTAGTGAGATCCTTTGGGTGACTGACAACCAATGAAGGTTCTTCCTGATTTCCGAGATGTGGGCTGATCTAGGGATATTGAGGGCTGCTCTGATGGCATTATTTTGTATGATCTGAAGTTTGTCTAGGTTGCCTTGATTAGTGCCTTGGTACAGTGCATTGCAGTAGTCCAGTTTGGACATGACCAGAGTCCTAGCAAGGATAGTACAGTTATGAGTGGAAAGAAAAGGGTGACATTCTGTGAACAACTTGCAGGTGTAAGCGCCGGCGGCAGCAACTGCATTCGTTTGTCTGTGGAGGGAGAGAGTGGAATCGAGGTAGATTCCGAGAGTTTTGGTATCTTTGGAAACTTTTATGGAATTTCCGTCGATATTAAAGGAGCTGAACATGGGGTTCAGCTTGTTAAGTCTTTGCTGTGTACTTAGGATGAGGAGCTCTGTCTTGTCGTCATTAAGACAGAGCATGAGCAAGTGAATGAGTTCATGAGAAATTGTATGGTTTGCAAACAGTTTCTGTCTGGCCATACTTTATAAAACTTTACGGGGAACAATACCACGACTGGAAGTGCCCTTCTGGCACTTGCATATTGATTATGTTGACATGCAAGAAAGATGTGCCTCATACAGGTACCTAATCGTAGTGGTCAGTCCATTTTCACATTGACTTGAAGCGGGGCCCTGTGCAAAGAATTTTGCAAAATCCACTGCAAGGTTCCTTGTGAGGGAAGTATTTCCAAGGTATGGGAGATAATATCACATAACGGCCACCACTTCCCCAACAATTTCTTTGAGGAGATAACACATCTCTTACGGATCAAACACAAACTTTGCACAGTTAACCGGCTGCAGGCAAACAGAATTGTGGAGAGAATTAATAGATTACTAAAAGAGCACTTGACTAAACTAACAACCAGTATGGGCCAAAATTGGCTTTTCAGCCTCTCTATTGCACTATTCGGCCATCGAAATGCACCTTCTGTGGAGTACCACCTTAATCGGAATGAATTTGAAACAGGATAGGAGAATGCATACACCACTCCCTCATTCAAGTTCAATTTCAGATGCTAACCCTGGCTCAGAAATCATTGGCACTGAAATTAAAGATTATTTAACTTTGATGACCAATGTGCTTTGCTACATCTCCCACCAAGTCCAGCAATCTACAAGTGAGCAAACCAATATTAAAGAGTGTGCACAGGTCCGTCAAGCATTTCCACAAACACAGCTTCTTTATCCAGGGGACAAAATACATATTCGAAACACAGTGAGAAGGTGGAAGGAGCCTGGGTTTTGTGGTCCTTTTGAAGTGGTCTTCTCAACCCCCACTGCAGTGAAAACAAAGAAACGATGTGCATCGATTCACCACTCAGACGTTTGTCACAATACCAGCAGAACATCAGGAAGAGGAGGACTCAATTGATGGAGAGTATTAGCCAACTTACATTAACATGTTGTACTAGAATAAGGTGCTACATAAGACCCACAATAGAAATAGAGGACGGATGAGAAAAAAGAAAAGGGGGTGGGATTAAAGAGAAGAGTGAGGTAAATGTAAAAGGTGTTGTATTATTCTGCATCTTTGTTTTGTGTCTTCTTCTTCTTTTCTGGCATTTAACACCTAAGGATAAATTGGGTCCATCAGCTGGTGGAGATACGGAGATGTTCACTGAGCAAAGTATAACTAGCCCAATAGAATTCTACTAAATTGTCAGGGAGTGCATGGACTTGGTCTCAGAAAACTTATGGTATGGAGAAATATAGAAGTTGGGATGGGGATCACCAATGGTACATCCTATGTGTGCTTTCTCATCCCACATCTCACAGGAATGCCAAAGCAATTCTTGCCCGAAGGGTTGACAGCAGAGAACTGTCAACATTTTTGCTTCAATTACGCTTCACAAATCAACATAAACTTTGAGGAGGTGATGTCCACGAACCAATGAAATCCCTGGGAAACATAGAAAAAGTGAATTCTCCAACATGCAAGTGTTTTGATGGATTTCAGTCCATTGTACTTTTTGGTATAAAACTGCTGTCCATATTCCATTCAGATGTCAGCCTTTCGATCAGAGGCTGTCCACTGTTCTGTTTGATTTGTGCTCAACCAGCTGTAATAAACAGCATTGCTTCCTGGCCGTTGTTTGCTCCAACTTTTGAGTATGTGGTTCATTTTATTATGCTCTAATTGGTGGACCCCTGACTACAGCATCATTAACTTGTCGAGTTACAATCAGTCAACCTGTTTGATTGCTGACAACTACACCTCCTCCATATCATTAGCCGGGTATGGTCTTAATGGCCTTGTGAGAAAGTGACATTACTCACATCTGTGATACATCAAACATGGTGATGAAGGGTTTAAGAGTGATGTGCATCTGTAATTTCTATGTCTTCGGGCTGCAAGTCGGGTAGGGGTCACTAGGGCCACACTTGCACTTCCGTTTTCAAGTGTGGTTTGCTGAACATTAATTTCCGGAGTTAGAAAAAACAGGGTGCCACTATAGGAATTGTTTATATGGAAATCTTAAAAGAAGGCACAGGGCACTCTGGATCAGTGGGTGAGGCGCACACTGTAGCGTGGTGAGCACTGCATCCTCAATCACATAGAGAATTGTGATTTTTGGTTTGCTTCAAGAAAATGAGTGATGCATATTTGCAGCTGTTCGCATCATGATCAGTGGTGAATGCATTCACAGGAAGCAATCGCTGTCCTTTGTGTCCTTGCCGAACAAAGCAAAACCTGATATTATACCAGATCGTGAGTTCTTCTGGGTAGTTAACGTTGAATCCACCATATTGTTTTATGGTGGCGATTTCTGCCTTACAGATGGGTATTTTATGTGTGTCGTCATTGACTGCACAACGGGATCATTTTTTATGGAGTTTAGCACATTATTTGCATTTTGATGAAAATTATAATGCATGACTCTCTCAGTCCGCTCTTCCACGACCCTTCCCTCATTTCGCACGTCCCTTAAATCCCTTCTCCTCCACTCTCCTCCTTGAATACCTCCCTATTCTCTCTTCCTCCCCCCTCTCTCCCTCTTCTAACTCCTATATCCCCTCTCCCTTCTCATTCTCCCACCTTTCTATTCTTCACTTGTTCTATCCTTCTCTGTTCCCCCTCTCCAATCCTACTCCCTCTCCACTTCCCCTCCCCCCAGTTAATTGCTTTTTGCTCCGTTTTGTTGTCGAATGATTCATTATGTAATTTTGCTCCCAAAGTTTGTTTATTGTTGTTCACTGTATTAATTGTTCCATTGTACAGCGCCTTGGTGTAAAGCGCTCTATAAATAAACAAATCAATCAATCAATCAATGACATTAATGTAGCTGATGCAGGGGTTTTGTTCAAATGGCGGTTAATCCAAGAGCGGGGAGAGATGAGGCTCTGAGGTTTATATACGTGGCCTCTCACAGTTTATTTTTCTGCACAGATTGTTTGAAGCAAAAGTAGTTTGTTGGTAACATTTAACTGTTGGGATCAAGGTTATTTTCAGAGAGCTAGCCTTTAAGGGTTTTCAAAGCAGTGTATTAGAATAAGCGCCTGAGTTTTTCTGATGGGGACTAGTGTTTGCAACAGAGAGGGTCGGATTGGCCCCTCTGCCTTTCGGCCCGTGGCCAGCCGTAATCGTCCCTGCGGAGTGGGGGTGGTTTCTAGCCATGCTTGAGGCGGTTTGGAAGAAAAAACTAAATTGGGAAAAAATATGTTCCATTTTTTTTTTCTTTCAAAAAGTCTTTCATCCTTCTTAGGTCGATAAATGAGTGATATTGTTGGGTGATATGGTATGCATATTTGTTCTATAAAAAAAGAGCTGAAGTGTGATACAATAACATATTATCATTTGGCCTTGGACGTCTGCTTGGATTCAAAGTAATTTAGTGTACTTAGGAACAATGCTATTAGATGCCACTTCCTGTTTTGTCAAGGGGTGAAAGATCGTGTTTCATCGCTTCCAGGGATCTCACTTTGGGTTCGGGCAGTGCTTAAAGTGGGCCGGGGCCTGCCGGGGCCAGGCCCCGGCAGTCTCCAAAAAGTGAGACTGAGCCGGGGCCCTGCCGGGGCCCCCCGATCCCACCAAGCCACGGCGGGTGCATCTCCCGCCACAGACGCGACGGGAGATGAGTCGCCGGCCGCCCATCAACAGGTCAGGCATGGCAGAGTCAGGCAAGCCTGTGACTGACAGACTTGCCAGCCAGTCACAGCTTGACCGACGCTGTGACTGGCTGACACTTCTGCCAGTCACAGCTGCCTGCTGCAGTGCTGCCGGAAGAGCACCTTGGAAACTAACTTCCTCTGGCAACCCCTCGGGATGGTTACCAGAGGAAGTTAGAGTCCCGGGAAGGAAAATAAATGAAAGAAAATGCGTGCGAGCCTCGCACGCATTTTCTTTAATTTATTTTCCTTGTTCCAAACATTCTGCTGTTTAGGGAACAAACAGCAGAAAGTTTGGAACGGAGAAAATAAATGAAAGAAAATGCGTGCGAGGCTCGCACGCATTTTCGTTCATTTATTTTCCTTGTTCCAAACATTCTGCTGTTTGTTCCCTCGCATGCGAGGAGGATCGCATACTTGCCAACATTCTGTGACCAAAAAGATGTGTAGGATTTTTCAAGTTTAAAAAATAATAATTCCCATAACAATGACATCACGGGGAAATACAAAACATGCAAACAGCACAACATGGAAAGATGTTGAAATGTAAAAATTGAATAATTGTGAATGGTAACTTAACACCAAATTGTCAGCAGATGCTGTGTGATGGTGTTACACTCTGCCACTTGATTTCACTGGTGGTTCACCTAAGAGTTGTCTCGGCAAGAGTGCTGGACGGTGTCAAGTAGCGGTCAGTTCAGTGGATTGGTCTGAGTCCAATTAAAGTAATCACCTACCAGTCCACTGTATAGACAGACTAATGTGTTGCATGCTTTGTCCTGAAGCCTGCCTTAGAGTCACAAAAATTACATGCCGCCACTGTAAAAAGCAGTAGGATCTGTCACTGAAATCTGTAGGCGGCAGGACTGCTTAAAAGGCAGTAGCCTACTGCCTAAATCTGTAGGGTTGGCAAGTATGGGATCGCATGCATTTTCTTCCATTTATTTTCCCATTGCACCATTTGTTGCACCAAAGTCAGCATTATCCTCATGGTGGCTCTGTGAACCAGCCTGGTGCGCCCTGATATTCAGTTGTCTTTGGTCCTCTGGACTATCTTGGTTGTGTGAAGCAACATGGGCATTATGTTGGGTAGTTTTCCTTTGCCTAGCACAAATATGAAGCATTCTCCTGACCCTTGATGATCATTTTCTTTCATTTATGTTCCCCTGATTTTTATTCCTGGTGCTAATTACTGCATTTGGCATGCCATACCGGATTTGATACCGGATTTGTTCCACGCAATGCTGGCCCTTAACACCCTGATCTTTATTCCTGGTGCTAATTACTGTATGTCCATGAGCCGACATTCCACTTTCACAATATCCATTCCAATGTACAATCCATTCCAATGTACAAAGCACCTTTCGTTTTTGACTCATGGTTGGGACTTTACTGTATTCTAATTTCATAACAAAATGGGAGAGGGGCTTCAATCGGGTGTTGACAAAACCTACCCTTGTTACTTGAGTGTGGGCCAATACACCAGATAAGGCATTGACCCTGGGCAATAACATCCCACTATGGCATTAGAATACTGCCTTTGTCACTGCCTAACTTTTCAATATTCCTGAAAATTCTAATTGTCACAAGTGATTTGCGGTGTATTTAACTGTTGCAAATGAGCATTTTAAAATGTCAACTGGCAAATAAACTTTTTTTTTCTTTTTCTTTTGCAATGTTTTCTTTTGCAATGTGACTCACTAGCAATGTGCCCTTATTGCCAATTTTTGTTCTATAAAAAATGCATGGGCACAGCATAAGTGGCAGGCATGGGTAGCATAAAATAATCCCCTTGAGCTTTGATTTGTTATACTTTAAGCCATGTAGAAAGCAGTCTGCTACACAATATGTACTTAGTAATGTAGGCCCGACCAGTTTTACCATGTCGCATTTAGGCCCCGCCCACCAATTAGGCCATGCCCATCACGTCTTAGGCCACGCCCCCAAATGAGGGCCCCCCCTCAGTTTCTTACCCCACTTAAAGCACTGGGTTCGGGTCAAATTACATCACTTCTGGTGATGTCATCAGGGGTCAAGGGTCGTGAGGCAAGGGGTGGGCCACTTTTTTTTGGGTCACTGGGCCTATTTCTTGTCCCAGTCTGAACCTGGCAACAGACACCCACTCCAGAGGTGTAACAGTATCTGTAACGAGCCACATTTTATTGCTAAGGCTGGCAAACAGATTACATCATACCGTCGCCATTGGCGGGCTGAGTGAAGGCAATATTACAGTGGGCAAGGGACCTCTCAGTCCCTAGGTGTGCTGGGTATACTGTGGCAAGCCTCGGTGCTGTCCACAGGAGGCGGGATGCCACTGAGCGCTGTTGCGTGCATAGCCAGTGGAATTGAGATGTCGCAGAGCAGAGTGGGTTGCGGGCTGGAAAAATGGTGGCAAATGTGTGAACCCATTCAATGGCTCACAGGGAGGCGGGCTATGTCAGGTGGTGCACAAGGAGGTTTGTGACATTTGGTGGAGCAGTCGAAGCTCCCAGTATAACACTAGGGAATTCCTGCAGTTTCACCAATCAGGATTCAGATTGTGCCAAACAGTGTTCAACTGAAGCTTTATGTACCCCGCGCGAGGGCCCTATTGGGTATTTTGAGCCCTATAGTCTCAGTAACGCTTGGTAAACACAGAGCGTGGGAGTCTATAGATCTGTCATAAACCACATCACATCAAAATGGCATGAATGGTGGATGCAGGAAAATCCATTATATGCCCATTTAAGAGGCAGTGTAGCATTCTCTACTTCCTGGAAGTAATGCCCAGTCTGCTTTTGATATTAACATTAACATTGCCAGGCAGGGACCTGTGTTGAAATCTGCCTGGGCGGTTGGGGGAAACTAGCTGCAGCTCTGTGTCGCAGGAAGCCTAGGAATGAGGCATTTCTACAGGTTGTTCCCATTCTTAGAGCATTGAGATTGTCAAATGGGAATGCCAAATGAACATTTGAAGGGCTGTAATTAAGCAAAAAATCCCTGAGGTTGGAGGCATAAAGGCGTGTTAATGGTCTGGGACCCATGTCACAGGTCAGAGTAAGTGAGGACCATAACGGGGGCCCTACCACTGTTACCAGATACTGCTTCCTAGTGAGGGGGTTATAGCTATTATTACGCTGGCATGCTCTCTGGGATGCTGGCAGATTTGAAAGTTGTTCAGCAATGCTGCAGCCCTTCACAAGTTTCAAAATAAACTTCCAAAGAAGATGGCAGAAAGGATTTAATCCTAGTTCTTTCTCCCTTTCCACGAGGGCCAGTGACGGGAAGAGGTGGCCAGTGATGTGTCGGGTGCGGGGGGTGCGGCGGTATGCCAGAGGCTAGGAGAGGCAGATGGATATGTGGTGGGAGGCTGGGGGAGTTTGGTGAGGGAGAATGTGATGGAGTTTGCTCCGAGGGCTGGGGCCGCTGGAGGACTGAGCGTTGGGGGGGGCAAGTTGGCACTATCCCGCTCGTCAGGGCGCTCAGAAGATGGGCAAAACCATGAGGTAATTCCCGTATTCTCACTCACTGAATGGCTGGGAAGCCATCAAAGGTCTCCTCTTGGGAGATAGAGAGAAATATGGCCTGAGTGCTTGAGCTAAACAGAAAGCAACCTTTTTATGTTTTGTTGCTATTAGGTGGCGCTGAAAGCGCTACCTATAAAGCCGAAAACTATTGTCATTAAAATAAGTCCTTTAACATGAGAGCTTGAAATAGGGGCTTTGCATGCAGGTTTGTAATACCTTTCAATGCAGGTTGACATACGAGGATGGATATATGTAATTTGGCTATGCGTTCCACCCATTTAACGCCCATCTATAGGATTTGCCTCCCATTCCCACCCCTTTTCCCTCCAATCACACCTCTTTGTGCACTCTTTGGCTGATTTTCTACTGTGTGGTGAATTTTCCAGCCATTTTTCCTTCCAAAATTGTGCCCGCCATATTTTAATATTATTAAAAAGTGTTTTGACTTGATTAATGCTTTAAAAAATATTTACTGCAGCTTTCAAGTTATGTTACAAATGTTACAGTATTTTTTATTAAAAATAAACAAGGTAGTGTAAGAGACACGTTTTTGTTTAAAATGGCACTGAAAATTGACATCTAGTGACTTGTGGGGCATGGATCAAGTGTTTTAGATGTACGCAGCACTTGATTGGCTGTGCAGTTAGTGATGTGATTGGATGTGCAGTGTGTGTTCCTTTCTAGAAAGAAGCCATTTTGCTTATATATTCCTAGCTGAAGACAAGTATATGAATTTGTGCGCTTTGGATTTTCTTTGTTAACGTTGGAAATCTGTGCTGGCAGCAGCTTAACAACATCAACCTGTCACTGGCACATATTTGCAACGTTAGTGCAATTAATTGAATGTTGGCGGTGGCTTGGCATTTTCGATGCTGCCGCCAACATATCATTTGTTTTACTAATGTTAGAAATATGTGCCGGCGGCGGATTAATGATATTAACCCGCCGCCGGCACATATTTTCAATGTTAGTGAAACTAATTCAGAGCCGGTGGCGGTTTTGCTCCCCCGATGCCGCCGCCGGTTCTGAGTTTGTTTTTACTAACATTCCAAATATTTGCAACATTAGTGAAACTAATTCACAGATCGTGGTGGATTGGCTTTCCCAATATCGACTCCGGCTCTGGGTTTGTTTTACTAATGTTCCAAATATTTGCAATGTTAGTGAAACTAATTCAGAGCCGGTGGCGGTTTTGCTCCCCCGATGCCGCCGCCGGTTCCGAGTTTGTTTTTACTAACATTCCAAATATTTGCAACATTAGTGAAACTAATTCACAGATCGTGGTGAATGGCTATCCCAATATCGACGCCGGCTCTGGGTTTGTTTTACTAATGTTCCAAATATTTGCAACATTAGTGAAACTAATTCACAGATCGTGGTGGATTGGCTTTCCCAATATTGACTCCGGTTCTGGGTTTGTTTTACTAATGTTCCAAATATTTGCAATGTTAGTGAAACTAATTCAGAGCCGGTGGCGGTTTTGCTCCCCCGATGCCGCCACCGGCTCTGAGTTTGTTTTACTAATCTTACAAATACGTTACAAATATTCTGAACGTTAGTGAAAGTAATTCAGAGCCGGTGACGGCTTAGCTTTCCCAATGCCCCGTCCGGCTCTAAGATATACTGGCCAGTGAAAATTTCAGTGTAAAGTTGCCTTACACAGGTGCACCATTGCAGAGCAGCAGTGAGCAATCGTGCAACACTAATTTATGTGATCATCAACCAATGTCTACCTTTTCAAAAAAACATTCTCATGCATAACATGGGATATAATTCAAACCCTTATGTTAATCCTTAGACCAATGTGAAAAAGTGCAAAAATAATACAGATGTGACTTCTATTACAGCTACTATATTGCATGTCTTGAATAAACAATACTTAGCTGTCTAATGAGGCTGGGATGATAGCTAAGGGACAACGCGTTTGTCTTGGAAACAAGACAGTGCATAGCAACGCAGTTTTAAATATCGGGCTTGTGCTCAGAGCAGATGAGCAATTATAATTTTTTTTTGTGGCTGGAATAAGTATTTGAACAAACACTGAAAAATATTCTAATAAATATATAATGACCACTTTATTTTTGTCTGCTTGCTATCAAACAATAAATGACCTACTTGTATGAGTTGCATGTCACACTTACCAGTTGAAAAATATAGTTTCATGATACATTTTAAATTGCACAAGTTTCAAAGTAAAGCAAGAACATTGTGCTCCTCTCACAAACGCAGAATTGTTTTGTGAAGGATTGAAATGACAGGGAGACGGACAGGCAGCTGGCCATACAAAAGAAATAGATTCGTAGCATCAGAAACAGCTATGCTAACAAAAGAACACAAAAACAGATGGGATTCCAATCTAGGCTCTAACAGCCCCGAGATAAAGAATACAAATCTGTATTAAAAAGGCCAAGATCACAAGTGGTTGAGAGAAATGTGGCACAGGCGATTAATCTTCAGACTACCTCATATTCGTGCAATCTATGAGGGTACCATCTCTTTCCTATTCTATCTTCCTTTGCTTGTCGCACGTTTGCACAGGTCCCTTTGCAAGCACCCTCAAACACCTTGAAAAAAAAACATTCCCTCATCACCTGGGCATACATATAATAGCAGTGCCTGGCTTAATACTTATTCAAAAGCCCAAACTGTTGGCTTTGCCAATGCTTGTTTTGATTGTCTTAGGGCATTGCAGACTGCAGAGAGACACGAGTCCTTTGAAAGTTCAGGGAGTGCACTGACTTGCAGAGCAAATAAGTGCATTCTTCAAAGCATTGGAGTTAGGCGATGAAGGTCCCTTTGTAGTGCTTGTCCCTCTTGCTGCCTTTCTCTTCAATAAGAAACGTAAACTAGTTATTCTCCCGCGCAGAGCACCCGCTTGCCAAACCCCCCCACGCGCTGCAGCCTTCCAGAGGGGCCCTTCAGCCTTTTACCCCACTTTGATCATAGGGACGGGAGCAACTGTGCTAAGTCATTGATCCAGGCAAAGGGCTTCCTTTGACCCCCACCTGCCTCAAATGATTTCCATGGCAAGCTCATCTATTCCAAGCTTCCAAGCTGTGTGCCTTGAACAGCAGGAGGGCGTCTTTGCAGACGGAATAACAATTGGCTTTACCAAATTTAATTAACACAACATACCATTATTTTATTTGAAGAACATGAGAAATGCGAATTTCCTGAGGGGGACAGTTCCAGGGAGTAAAAATCGATGATTGCAGTTCTTTGAAGGCATACGACTCTTGCGAATATTCACAGTTTAATTTGGTTTCGTGTTTGTGAATTTGCCACACAGGGGAGAAAGCTCGTACACGTAATCCACGGACGTGATCATCACAACGAGACCTAAAACGTGGGCAGATTGGAGCTAGGACTTCGAAAGGGAAACGTTACATGGTGAAGTTTTGAAGCACATTGGATTTCCAATCGCTGTGAAGAGAGCAGACAGTTTTAGCTTCTGCATAAATACATTGTTAGGTTGCTGGGTAATTCCAGCCAAAAACACACAGCTGCCGGACTGGATAGTGTATTACCCAATAACATATGTGTTATGTCCTGGTCTGGGGGCAGCCAACAGACCGTGGGCTGCGGTCACGCAGCCCGCTGACAGGCAGGGATCACCCTGCATATGTCAGGAGCACCCGACATCATGGGTCAAGTCCTAAAAATAAAAGTGTGGGGAATCGTCAACAAACGCAATGGGATGTGACGTTGCCAGAAATTAGCATATGAAGGTGAAATATGCACATTTCATTAAATTCGCTTTGCATAACCACCCAAATTGCATAGGACGAATGGCATTTGCCTTTCATAAAATCAACACACACACAAAACCAAGAGAGGGTGTTTTCTTCTAATAGTGTTTTTGAAAACGTTAAAAGGTGTGCATGTTTTAAACTCCAAGAACTAATACAAATGTTTTCCCTGGGACTTGCAGTACCAAAATGGGACATTTCACCTTTAGCTGTTTGTTATTTTTCATCAGGTTATATAGTGCAGTGGTGAAATGTTTGGCCTACAATCCTGACGACTGTGGTTCGATCCCTGATCTGCTTTAATTCACAAGTTCAAGCAAGACTTTTAATGTTTGTCATTTTAGCTGGGGGGTGGGGATGCTGAGTCCACCCTCTGAGAAAAGTGGGTGGACTCCATCCACCCATGTGTTCCCTCGACTTTAGCCCTGCCCGACATGACATCCAGGCTGGGGGCACCCAGTCAGCCCGTGAGCACACAGGCTCCTCCATGGCCTGTTGGCACCCAGGCCTGCAAGGCCATATAACATCGGTTTTGCCCAGCAGGGGCACCGGCTCCCGATGGAAGAGTTGCCTAGCAGGGGCTCTACTGTCGTGGTAGGCAGCCACGAGGGACAGTTTTGCCCGGAAGGGGCACTGTCATAGTGGAGGGCCTGGCAGCCCTCAGCAGGCTATGCAGCACCAACATGGTGCTGTGAAATAAAGACATGGCACACCATGGTTAGTTACTCGAGGACTGAATGCACGGGAGACCTCCCATTCCTTTTATTCCATGTTGTGATGTGGCTACTGCCACAAGCTCCTGGGAGATACCATGCTCCCAGGAGGGGTGACCCATTACACGCCTCCTTTTTCATGGGGAAAAAACAAATGACAAACATGCGGGACATCAATGTCCCTTACGTTTATGCTATGACAGGTACACACTAACTGGGGTGACAGGGTTGGTGGTACGTTTGGGTGCTTCAACACATTATACAAGGACCCTTTATTAACCTGGGTGTTTGATGTCTAATGTCACTGGACGGTACCAATGAGAGCTCCTGGCACCACTTAAAGCATTCCACACATACGGATGTTCAGATCTTTACATTGCCCACTAACTGGGCCATTTTAAGCAAGTCCAGGTTTGCAGGCTTCCAGCCTTCATGAGGATGTCTATGCTGTCCATCTTGCGCACTTGTGGAGTTGCGGGAGACCAGTTCATGCTTTTCACCAATTACAGTTCCGGACAGTCACACCACAGTTCATGGGCCAGCAAAGCCGCACCTGGGGAGGCCCAGGGGCCACATCGGCCATGTCCAGAGTCTTGAGGGAGCCATCAGTGGTGGGGTACTGGTGACAGGGTGGCAGGTTATTTGTTGCGCTTCACTTTCCACCTGGGGGCGGCTAGCAGGGAACACTGGTGGCAGGGTGTCTGGGTGACAGGCCTAGGACGGCGCACAAGCAATCATTAGAACTGAAACCCTTCCTCTCTCCATTCTTCCTTTTTTTTTCTTTCTTTCCAGTACCCACCCAGGAACTTCAAACAGGCCATATTGTTGTGCTGGCACATCACCCACATGGATTGCTTCCATGTGCACTGCCGATGCTGCAGTGACGTCTCTACTTTCAGCCATTTCACTTGATTCCACATGGAGCGTGGCACAATACACCACCTGTGGGCCGTGCGTCCTTTTTGGGCCCATACCCTTCCTACCCATTGGACCGGGGATCATTGCAGGTCCCAGCCTGGGGACATGCGGGAAACGCCATTATAGAGCGATATATACACATTTTTTTTTTACTCAGATCCTACCGGAGTACAGCAGCACTCACCGCTGGTGGCGCGGGTCTCAGGAGGGACCGTCCCATGGATCCGCCCTGCACCAGCGTGCAGCGCTTTATTCCTTTTCACCATCAGGCAGCCCGGGGTATCTTTACTTCGCTCCAACCAGGAACATTTCCTCCTTCGCCTCCCACCTTGCTCGGATCAAAGGGAGGCTTCAAGGCGGCAACGTGCCGTCTTGCGGGCTGGCACCATACCGGATCAGCTGCCTCCATTTGCTCTCTCCAGAAGCACTCTGGGGCTCATGACACACCTCCCCCATGGAGCGCACACCTCGCTGAAAACAGAACTGGCCTGGGAGGGAGGCTTCCCACGCAGTGCGGGTGAGCTTCGTCTCCTCGCAGGCACCGAACCCTCCTCAATGCGGCGGTTGACGCTGCTCCATATTTCGTGGACGACGCCGCCGCCTCGCCATTGTTGTGGCTGACACCCCATTGGGGCATCTTTGTGCGGCGAGGACGCCAGACATTTTCTTTCTTCCTCGATGATGCAGGCACACCATCACATGGTGCGGGGCATGGGGGCCCACACTCCCTCATCACCAATGTTATGTCCTGGTCTGAAGGCATCCAGACCAGCCAGACCAAGGCTGGGGCACCCAGCAGACTGTGAGCTGCGGTCACGCAGCACGCTGACAAGCAGGGATCACCCTGCATCAGTGGCGTAACAGGGGCCCCCACGCCATCGTCACTCAGAGCAGCAGCCCTCAGTGGCACCATAACCCAGAGAGACTACGGTCTGGCCCTCTGTCTCTGGGTCTATGGTGCCGTTGGGGTGCTGCACTACTGACTGTCTGCACTGCAGTGGACCCGGCGCCTGGGATGCACACTTACACGTGAAGTTACTGTCGCTCGGCAGGCTCAGCTCAGGCAGGCACACTAACTTGCCTTGCAGATTTGCTGAGCTGAGCCTGCGCGTGGGCTGCATCATGCTGCAAAGCGCATGCGCAGCTGGCAAGCTAGCCCTGCCTCCGCATGAGCCGAGAGCGAGTCACACGGCCCGCCCGCACCCTGACACACTACACATGATTGTAGTGAGACTTATAGTGTGTGTTGTTGCCGGCCCGGGTGGTAATCCATTGTAATTCGGCAGGCAGGATCTACTGAGGCTTCAGTTTGAAAGGTCGTCAACTAAGGTAAGTTATTTTTTATTTTAATTTAGCAGCAGGGGCACTGGGCAGCCTTACTATGATGGTGCATGCATGCGTGACTCTATTGGCCGGGCTAGGATGGGGTGCTCGCAAGCACCGTCCACGTTTCTCTGCCACAGCAGCACAAGTCACAACAGCTGTGTTTTGCTGACTGAGGCCTATCATAATGACTTTCCCAGCCTCCGAGTCACGCTCAGGCCGCGCCAGCGAATATCGATCCCGAAGCCTCGGCTCCGAAGGAAGGGACTCCCAGTGAGAGCTTTTGCACGTGTCGTCAGCACTATTCAGCGTGTTCCTGCGCGCACCCGGCCTCGGCTCGATGTCTCCCAGAGACGGAAATCTGCGGAGCTCTGACTTTACTCAGCCTGCTGCTTTTATTAGTGTCCAAGCACTATAGCTTTCTGAAGAGGCTGCTCTCAGCCAGGTCAGGGCAGCCCTTTAATCGGCCGAATTAAAAGGCGCGTATGGTATTCCCGTGAGTGGAAGCAGCTGTTATTCTGGAAAAGGGCGGCGTTTGTAAAATGGTTTAGCAAAGATTGTACCTTTCTTTGGCGAGGGGCTGTTTTGATTTCCCGATTTTCCTGTAAAGTATTTCTCTTCAATGAGTCCTTAACGTAACGTCCATCATTTTAGTTCTATTTGTTTTGTATGAACGTTATGTGGGAGCCCTGTCTGAAATGGGGTTTATTTTACATTTCATTCGATGTTGTTCCAAATCCATAGGCCTAATGTGGAATTTCACGGGGTCGTCCTTTTAATCTTGCATGATTTTAAATAACGCTCCACGGTTAGCAGAGCACGCCAGAGGCCGCTCATGTTAATTCATCCGTTTGAAAACTCAACTGATCTTACGCCTTTAATGCTGTACATTATTCGGTCTGTGCGCTTCTGAATGTGTGCAATTATCAATAGCTGCTTGAGAAATATTACCTCCCGTAACTAAATACCATTAGAATATGAAATCAGAAAACCATCAAAAATAAAAAAGAAAGTGCAGGCCCTGCGGAGAAAAGTACCTTGGCAACACCTATTCGAAGGAGATGCATTAACACTGTTCATTATTCCTCACGCATTATCTAAATTCGATCCGAGATTATCCTTTTTTTTAAATCACCATTACCATGCATCTGCCTATGTTTACGTGATTATATAGCGAATGACGTGTGGTTGTCAAATAGGAGACCCGCAACAATATTCACGGACTTCATGGCTATGGTTGGCAAAGGTAAGGATGTATAGCCTCATTTTAAATTAACATTCTCAATAGTGCTTTAAAATTGCAGGGATCAGTAAAAAAACGCGGGTACACATTTTCGGTGCATTTTCGATGATCAGAGCCATTTTGTTTAAGCTTTCTCTGATGGGATAAGAGTGGAAAATACGCTCTTTGGGTTTCCTCAAGCAACAGCATGTATATCCCATCTATTTTGGTGAATGTGGAGAGGCTTGAATGCCTACGGAATTCTCACTGCCTTTGATAATCCATCACGAATCCCTGTAAGGATGGGCGCAATATTGGCGCCATATTCCCACATGAAGGCCGTCGTTACTGATTGCACGCAGTGACCGAGGAGTATTTTCTGACCGAGGCAGTTAAAAAGGGACAGGGAGCTACAAATAGCACATAGTCGCATGCATTTTTCCACACCACCCAGAAAATACCTCATATGCGGTTGAGCAGGCGGTGGAGACAAACGTGGTCACAAAGGCAGTCTGCGTCGTGCTATTGAGAGCGTCATTTGAAATTAGCCTGTTACAGGTGCCATGCAAAAGCTACTCCTACGTGTGGTAGTAAATTATGACTGTACATTGAGTTAAGGGACAACCATGTCTACTATACATGTGTAACGTAAGCCTGTTGGAAATGGTGCTTTTTATTGGTTGAGAGTGTAAAATATTATGGGCCTGCTGCCCTGCCCTGATTCACAAAAACATTTTACAGGGGGAAACGTCACCCCCCAAAAAAACGTTTTGCAATTTTGCAAATCATTGCAAAGGACATGCTGCACGCACTTAATCAGTTTTGTTAATTATGTTTGTAGGCCAGACACTTCGCCACTGCACTTTATAACTTGATGAAAAATGACAAACAACTAAAGGTGAAATGTTTTATTTCGGTTCTGCAAGTCCCAGAGAAAACATTTGCATTGGTTCTTGAAGTTTAAAACATGCAGACCATTTAAAGTTTTAAAAACCACTATGGGGGACGGAGTCCACCCACTTTATTCAGGTGGTGTACTCAGTCCCCCCCAGCTATTGAATGTCCTCTTTGAATTCATGAATTAAATCCGACCTTAGTGATCACACCACAGTTGTCAGGTTTGTAGGCCAGACACTTCACCACTGCACTATATAACTTGATGAAAAATGGCAAAGAAATAAAGATGAAATGTTTCATTTCGGTACTGCAAGTCCCAGGGAAAACATTTATTTGCTCAATTGCCTTTTTTGTTTCCCACTGATGTTAATACACTGTCTATTGACATGCACACATGCCTTTTCTTTGTATGTATATGTGAATATACATATGTCATTAAGATTGTTTTATTTTTGGATACCTGCAATTCCAAATTTCCATTACTTGATTTGGGATAGTGACTATATTGTGTTACTGACAAGCAGAAACATATTTGATAATATTTGACTTCCATCACTATACTCTGATTTGGAGCTTGTTATCTTTATCACTTCTTTATATATATTTGCTTAGTTTGTATGTGTCGTAGGATAATATATGTTTTGCAGTATATACTGACTGTGCTATATATTAAATACAATACATTGTACATTAATTGGTAGCAATGTTTACGAAATAAGAGTGAGAACAGTGTACTTGAGTGCAGATGCTCGTCAAGGTATGAGTGGGACGAATGGCTCGTAAATATACGAGTGGAGCAAATGTGTATGGGCGGAGCATATCGTGGTGGGCATGGTCTAAACTGGTGGGCGGTGTGGGATGTATTTACCCATGCATCCGAGCCCTACCTCAAAACTGTGCAGTACTGACATGGAAAACCTCATGATGGCCAGAGCTTCCCAGAAAATGCACAGGGAAATGCATGAAGAATAGGCTGCCACTCATTTTTGCCGATGTTATGGGCACAGAAGGACACTGCCTAAAACCACCATTGGACTACCCACACAGTAGTCTGAACCCATTGGGAATGGCAATGCTGATTGCCAAAAGCAAACCCATAACTGTTGGGAATTCATTTTCTTAAATCCCAAAAAGGGGTGCAGTACCAGTACTCACCACTATCCAAAAGCCGGCGTTTTAAAACCACCAGATTTTGTAGAAAACTGAATAAATGAACCCAAAACAGGCCAAAGAAAGACTTACTGAGAGGTGGATCCAATGTAAAGTTATATTCTGAAGTGACTTGAAGGTTTATAACAAGACTGGCTGCGCTGTGGATTTCAGCAGTTTAAGTAAATTTGGACTGAAAGACACTAAAAAAAATCTAAATGTTTAAATTGACTGAGTGACCTACTTTTGAGTGTCACATAGGTTGCAATTGTTTAAATGTCATAGTTTTAAACTTAGAATCAGCCTTCTAGCTGCATATGTGAAAATGTTTAGTTTTATTTGAATGCAGAAACTGGGGAACAGAAATGACAGCTTAAAGAGATTCCAATTTGCCTGGCAACTACCCCCATCAGGAGTGAAACTTGAGTCACAGCTGTGTTCCCAGGCCTAGCTGCCCTTTTGCTGCTCACACTAAGGATATGCCATCTATCTGATAATTGAATTACCTGTGCTCTGCAGGAAAGTGAACAAAGCCCTGTCCTGGCTCAGGCAAAGGTTTTATTGGCAGGAGTCGTAAATGGTCGTAAAAAGTGGCTTCCTCCTGAGGAAAGGGGAGGGGCACTGCCTGTGAGAGCAAGCTGGCTTGGCAGAACTGGATAAACCAGTATTTCTACCTTGTGCTGAGAGGAAACCACACCCCTTTGGAGCCAGAACATAACTTTAAAAAGATGGATCATTCATAGAGCGGACATGTGAAAATTTTATAAATGATACCATAATTCTTGTGATTTTTCTGCCCACATTTTAAGAGGTTTTTCGACCCGGTGGCGTGTTCAGGGGGGTTTTAGCGGAAAAGTGGATATTACTCTAAATGTATGCATGTTAAAAATCTGAAACTTCATCAGTTAATGTCCATACTCCCTGCACACATGTATGTAAAGTTGGGTCAATGTCAGAAAGTGAAAAATCAGTTAAAAAGTGAATTATGTGCCATTTCTGAATGCAAGCTCTTAGAAACAGCAGATTTGGACAGAGACATGGCTAAATTCAGCCACACCATGTATATGTAATTTCAAGCAACTGTGTAACTGTGAAATATGTCTTTTATTATCAAATATAGAATGTGTGCAATCTGACAGAGGAGTGTCCTATCTGCAAGCCATAAAATGACATCCCTCTGACTCACAGTTCATTCCCCAATCAAATGATAAATGGAAGTTTGACCAATTAGATGCTGAGAGAGAGGTAGGGTCAGTGATGCTAGAACACACCCACATTCTAAACACATAAAAGCAGACAGACAGGACAGATAGGGACCTTCAATTCCATCTGCCGCTGGAAGCTCTGCCGGAAAAATCCATACTTACCTCCATCAACCTTCAGAGAGCAACATAGAGACTTCAAATCCATCAGGCCAGACCAGAAGCAGAGTAGAGCTGACCTGTTAGCAGAACCAGAGAGAGCTGACCCAGATCACTGTGAAGTGCAGAGACCAGAGGCGAGTTTAAAACCTGACCAGATCCATGGCGAGGCCCATTTCACTCAAGAATATAGTGTGAGTACCTAGAAAACTGTGCAGATCTCCTAGTTAAAATAATATAATTCAATCTATTTAATCTAAGTAGAACTGTCTCCTAACTGTCACCTGTCATTTGTAAAGCTGTCACTTGTCATTTCCTAGTTGCAAGCTGCACTTGTCTTTTTGAACTTTAAAATTTCAAATCTGAAAAACGACCTTCACAAAATCGCTCATATCTCCGCAACCGTTTGTGCTAGAGACTTGCAATAACTTTCATCTGAAAGGTTAGAATCGTGGCTTTCCTACGAACCTAGAACCGCATTCATACCCCTTATAGTTTTACCGCAATCGCGGAACACGCATCCGCGAATTTTACCGCGATTTGCAAATTTCTCCAAATGTAAAATCAGCTGCTGCTTGCCTTCCATTTGCCAGAAATTCGTTTAACCTGCTAACTATCCCTGCATCATTGCTAGTGTGAGCCTGGACTAATATTAACTAGATACCACTCACCCTGACCCTCTGAAAGGGAATTAAAAACATTTCCAGCATATTTCTCATCCATTGCTAGCACATATCAAAGCATTTTGCCTGTGTTTTCAAAACTCCTATCTGTTTTCTGTAGTGTAAGCTTGCTGGGGTGAACTGATTTACATTGATTGCATTTCTGAGAACTGTGTGTTTTCCTTCCATTTCCTTGCCTTGCATCAAGGGGGGGAGGGGATTGCCAGAGAAAAGTGATTACATTGTTTGGTTGAAATCATATTGAGTATTTTCTGTACTGCATTCATTGAATATTGCATCCACCTGAGCTTACATAAAGCATTCTCTACCACATTATACTTCTGTACCTATTTACCAGTGTGCTATTCAATTATTAATTTATTATAAGGTGTGACATATATATATCTATTGTTTAAATTATCAAATAAACCTTTTAACTTGCAAAACAGAACTACTTCTTGGCTCAGTGGGGTCAGGGGGATTCCAAGAGAGGGGTGTTATATAGGGGTAGTCATCCAGAACGCATGAACTGGACATAAAGATATATCAATAAGGGTTTCCATTCAGTATCCCAGACTAGGCATTGACTTAGCTGTAGTGTTGAATTGAATCCTCTTACAAAGTGGGGGCTCGAGCCGAGACGTTGGGTTAGATTTACCACTTGTGCAGCTTAATACAGTGTGCTAACTGACGGGATACATACATCCGGTCGGATCACCACGCTGCATTACGCTGTGAAGCATTCCTCAAAAGGGACACTCCAAGAAAAGTTCTGTTCTGCAAAAATAAAATACTAACTTCTGTAAGTCAGGACAGAGACCAATCTCTAGAATGACGACCTTAGTAGACATGAAAATAGCCAGAGAGCACCTCTTGCATAAGCTATTTGTGAGAGGTGAATGGACCGAACAGGGCCAGGATGCGTGGTTGCAGGCCATCACACAACAGGTCACTGAAACAGGGTCAGATATATAGAGATCAGGGTCCCTTACATGTGGCCCTGAGTGAACTGTATATGGCTCCTAAAGCCAAAGAGGAACACAATAAGATTGCCAGGATAGCAGCATACCTGTACCTATACGTGGGAGACATGCAGGATAGATGTGCTGAAAGCCAAAATCTGGCAAATAGGCAACAGATGGCATTACAGAAGGCCCAATCTGATCTGGACTCTTCTGATCAGAGGCTGCAGAGGAGCCAGGAGTCAGAAAATGACAGCAGACGATACATCACTAAAATAAAGGAGGATATGGATATACTGCAACAGGAAAAGGCTGACCAGGATACCAGATTTCTGGCCCTGCAGAAGGAGCACCAAGACAGTTTGGACTCCTTACTGCAGAGCCAGAAAAAGCTGGAGCAAAAATTAGACTTTAACAGGGCATGCACGGAGCCGGTAGCCACCCTGCAAAGTCATCTAGATAGAGTGAAGGTAGAGAGCAACAAGCTGATCTTGAAAGACCTGGATACCCAGGCAGAGTTTGATGAAGAACGCCAGAAAGCTGGTGCCTTTCAAAGGCAGAGGGACGACCTGGCGGCACAAATGCAGGCTCTTAGTCAGGAAAGAGACGCCTTAGGCCAGGAAGTCTGCCATTTAAAAAGGAAAATGGAAGAAAATCACCTGGCCCACCAGGGACTGGGTGACCTCCAAAAAGAACACCAGAACTTGTTAGAGCACACCAGGAGGGTGGAGGATGCTCTAGCAAGAAAGGAGCAGGCCAATAGGGACACAGCTCAGGAGGTAACCCTCCTGCAGCAAAGACTGGCCCAGTTCTCCAGGACCAACCAGGAAGCACAGAGGGAAAATGAGGCTCTCTGCCAGCACAATGAGAGGCTCCAGCAACAGGTAGCGATGCAGGAGAAACTGATAGAGTCGAGTAAGGCCTTAACAGAGGAACTGAAAGCACAAATGCAGGCTCTTGCATTGCAACAGGGAGCAGGGGCGGATAGAGATGAGGTCCGCTGGGAAAGAGAGACTCCTGACCATAACCGCAGGAGCCCTAACACCAGGGGCCTTCATCTCCCCCAGTCCCTGGACTCTACCACCCCCATGTCCCCTGGCGCACATGAGCACAGGGCTGCAGGGATGACAGATTACTATCCAGCTAAGAGTATGGGGCTCATAGGCCAGTACCACTCAGGAATGGAGGGGTGGGCATCCGGGTATGGGCACCCAAGTACAGTACAGTTCGATGGGGAACCCCAGGAGAGTAGGCCCATTAAGGGCATCCTGAAAACCTCTGCCCAGTTAGGTCAGTGGAGGGGGTACCCATCAAATCCTGGCAGCAAGGAGGAATCTGAAGACTCCTCTGAACTGCGCAGGACACAGGAGACCAGGTCCCCACATTCTGCCAGCCATTCCCAGGCTCGCAGAATCCGGGAAAACCTGGAAGAACAGACGGGAACCTCTGGGAGCAGTGCCTCTGAGTCCGAGGATGAATGGACAAGGGTTACCCGAACCAAAAAGGCCAATAAGGCAAAAAGGGCCTTGCTTAAGGACCCCTTAAAGCAGATTAAGGCAATCTGGAGCGTCATCACGCCTTACCATAAGAACGCTAAGTATTCTGTTTGGGAGCACTTAGAGTTGTTTGAACAAATGATGGAGACTTTCCATTTGAAGGACAGCCAAAGCTGTATTCAATATGTAAAGTGGACCTTCTCCCCGGAATACTCCAGTTTCTTTGCGGGGCTGGAGGACCAAAATCATTTAAGATGGTCCACCTATAAGGCGGCCATCTTGAAACATTTTTCTGTTCACAGAAATCCTCAAGAGGCTCGCAAGGCAGCCTACAATTTGCAATGTGGGGAGGATCAGGCCCCACAAGAATTTGTGCAGGAGTTAAAGCGTGCTTTTGCACAGACCACAAGAAGGGTGCGCACGGATAGCAGGGAATTTATTAATACGTTTTTCCATGCCTTGCCCAAATATATCATAACCCAGCTCGTGAGGGATTTTCACGAGAAAAGATCTTTAGACTGGGTCATTGAACAGGCTACCCGGATCTATGAGGTGCAGAAACCGGTAGATAGCAAAAGTAATGCCCAGAAAAACCCCAAAGCCAACAGCACCCCTGCTGCTGCCAAGGTGGCAGAGGTAAAGGTCACCCCCGTTTTGGATTTGGAGATGGGGGGGCCTAAAAACCTACCTGCACCTAATAATGCTAGGCCCAGAAGGTCCTCGGGCCAGTCACAGACAGGGAGCCAGGGAGGCAGCCCCACAAATGGGGTCCCTCGCTCTCCTGATTATGTAAGTCCCCGTTACAAGGGAAATCGACCCATCCTGGGTTATGTGTGGACTCCTCCAGCCCAAGGGGGGGGATCCAGCCAAGCACCTAACCCAGGGAACTTCCCTCCAAACTTCCCACAGGAGGGCAGCAATTTACCAAACCCTGGGCAGAACTTTTTCCCCAGATATCCTCCCGACTTTCAGCCCCAAAACCATCCATCCTTCTTTCCCCAATTCCCTGAGCCCAGACCACTGAATCCGGGAGAGGGGAGGCCAAGGGTGGAGGGGTACCCAAATCTTCCCAACCAGGGGTACTACCAAAGAAGGGACAGCTACCCTTCCCGGGATCAGCCCAGGGGAGAAAACAGGGCCCCGTATCAGCCTGAGCGGGTTTCCCAGTTAGAGCGCCAGGTTCAAAACATGGCGCGGGATCTGGGTCACATACTGAGGGCTCAGCAGAACCCTCAGATGGGCGTGCCGGCGCAGAACGCACCCAACTCTGGACCTGGTGCTCCAGAACAATGACGGGGGCAGCACCCCGATAACTCACCGGTTCCCAGGGAGGAGGCACAAAGGGAAGGGGGGTGTAAAGCCTTGGAGGAAGCTTCCTTCCTCACTTGTAAACAGCCACTGGAAACCCAGGAACCGGAAACCAAATCTCTTGCCCCTGAAAGTCTGCCTCCTAAGGAGCAGAGGGGGGGGTAGGAGAAACAAAAGACCCAAACAGACTCAGTTTGAGGAGGAGGTACAGATCTTCCAATTTGAGGGAGAGGGATCCTCAGAGGATCCTGGGAAAAGGATCTTCTCCTTCAGAGAGGGGGGAACTCCCCCCAAAGAAAAATGGGTCCCTAGGGATGCAAATCCAGACTGGGGAGATGTGGAGACTGAGCTACCGCCGCCCACCATCTCATCCCAGAACCAACAGCAAGAAAATCCCCTGGTTCAAACCCATCCTGGTGACTGCCTCCAAAAAGGGGGGGGCGGCCCAGAACCGGAGCCAGGGGAACCCAAAATGGCTCTGATCTCCAGTTGCCAACTTTCTCTTTCAGATTCCCAAGGCTCCTCACAGAATTCTGCCCAAATCTCTTCGCTAGCGATGTCCAAAACCAGAAAATTGGCTCACCAGTTGTCCAAAAATGTACATTATCTGTGCCCCCTTGAGGAGAAGGAGGGAAGATATTATGCCCCGGTACAAGTACAGGGGCAGGGTACAATTTTGGCACTGGTGGACACTGGATCTCAAGCTACCCTTCTGTCCAGAAGGGCCTTTGACGAACTAAATGCAGGAAGGGGAGAGAATTACCAAATTCCTCTCACCTCTCTTCCTGGACAACTGCAGAACTTTGACGGGAAGGAAATTCCCGTCGAGGGGACGGCAGATTTGGACATTAAAATTGGGCGACATAAGTTGAAACACCCGGTCATAGTTGTGACCCCGGAGGGCACCCCTTGTTTACTAGGGAATGACCTCCTGAGAAGGTTGTCACCCCTAATAGATTGTGTAAACAAGGTCCTCTGGACCCAGACTAGCCGACCAATAAAATTAAAACAGAGTGTCAACCATGTTAGTTTAAACGGCACATGCCACATGGTTGAACAAAATCTGACCAAGTAGAATTTCACTTCCAGAACAACCAGATTCCAGACGTGACAGTAATAGCAGTAGGACAACAGACTAGTGATGGGGGGTCCTCTCTATTTCTGAAAATCAACCTTCCTTCCAGTCTAAAGTGGTACTCCACGCTGGAAGGAAACACTCTGAAATTCTATACCAATCCACAATCTGAAACTCCCACTCCTATAGTCCAGAAAGATGTGAAATCAGCTCAGAGCCTGGCTGATATTCAGCAAATTGGAGAGCAGTTGTTCATCCCTGTTCAGTTAAATGATGGGAAGGACTCTGTTCTCGCTCGAGTGTGTGTGAACAACGGTAAGAGCTTCATCAGCGAAGCCATGTTCCGCCAACTCCCAAAAGATCCAGCCATTCCCACCTTCAAACTGATAGACAAATGGGAAATGGACCTGGAAGCACCTAATTCCAAACATCTCCTGCCAAGCAGGTGTATGCTCAAAATCTCCATTGGCAACAAGAGCATAGTCCACAATTGTTGGGTCGTGCGAGACGTCCCTGCCGCCTTTTACTTAGGCAGTGACATTCTCAATCGCTTTGCCATTAGTTTGGACCTAATAAACTTCAAAGCTTGGTCCCGATTAGCGGAGAATCCCATGGGCTTTGATGATCCAGAAAAAGCATTTAGGTCAGCTCAATTGCTACCTTATGCAGTTGAAATTCAGGTTAAAGAGGAAGTCACCATCCCAGAAAGGACCCGACAATTCTCCCTGGAAGTGAAAGTTAAAAGGGGACAAGAGTTGAAAAACCCTGATGCTTACATACATCTAAATGCTTCTCTACAACAGCAAGGGTTGGGGGTAAACCCAACTCCATTAGTCAACATAGAACATGACACCATTCTAATAGAGGTGATTAACAGCGACTTAAAGAGTATTACTCTAGCCGCAGGCACCATTATTGGAATGGCGGTTGATGACCGACATTTCTCCATTGATCTTGTAAATGAACTGTTAGGACCAATCCCCAAGAACTGTGTTGACAGTGACAGTGAGGACAATACAACACCAGACAGGATTTTTACCCGGCATGGGGGGAACTTCCTGGTGTACACTTCCTGCCCTTATGGTAAGGAAGATGTGACGTGTGACTTCAGGAGGGATGAGGTGATTTTCCAGGTCCATGAGGGCTGCCTTTCCCACCTGAAGCCTCCGGTCCAAATCAGCACTCTGACCAGGGACTTCTCCACCCAGCTGGAGGAGGTCGCGGAGATAGCCAAACCAGAAGTCTTTCCAGGCTTCAGGCAGATGGTGGAAGAGAGAGTCAACCTAGCTGATGCCTGTGTGACTCTGGAACAAAAGCAAAAGTTGAAACAAGTTTTCTTGGATTTCCAAGATCTCTTTGCGGTAGACTCATATGACTGTGGTCGCACTGACATCCACACAACAACAATCCCCACGGACCCTGGCATGACTCCTGTGTTTGTGAAGCAATATCGCTTGCCTCTCGCATCAATTCAGTCCCTTACTGAAATAATTAAGAACCTTGAGTCCCGGGGAATAATCCGTCCAGTCCACAGCACCTTCAATAATCCGGTGCTGGGGATATTGAAGCCAAACGGCCAGTGGAGACTCTGCGCCGACCTCAGGGAGCTCAACAAACGGGTCCATACTTCCCGATGGCCTCTGCCCTACATTGACCAAGGGCTGGCCCAGATCCAGGGGTCACTGGTATTCACTGCAATAGACCTGACCAATGGATACTGGACTGTGCCTGTCAGTAGGGAGGACCAATACAAGCTGGCTTTTACCTTTGGGGGCCAGCAGTACACATGGACCCGGACTCCCTTCGGATACCTCAACTCCGGCAATGAATTCAACATTTTTCTACACAAGGCCATGCCCGACTTGGGTGCAAGGGGTAACCTGGCTTATGTAGATGATGTCCTCATCAAAAGCTCAACTGTTGAGGAACACATAGCGGAGATCCGTTATGTTCTGACACAGTTGAGGGCCGCCGGAGCAAAACTTTCCTTTCAGAAAGCACAGTGGTGTAAAACCCGTGTTAACTTCTTGGGGCATGAGATTACTCCTCAGGGTCTTTGTCCCCAGGAAAAGAAAGTGGAAGCACTTCAGAAACTGAAAGACCCCACAACGCTGCGGGAACTAAGGAGCCTCCTTGGACTGACTAATTACAGCAGAAAGTTCATTGAGGGCTACGCAGAGATCACCAGACCCCTGATTCATCTCCTGAAGGGGGGGGTCAAGTGGGAATGGGGTCCAGAACAATCCGAGGCAGTAAGACAACTCAAGAGAAGCCTCTCACAAGCGCCTTGCCTAGCTTACCCTGTCAGAAACAAGGAGTTCTTCCTGGAGACAGGGTTCTCTAATACGTGCTTGACGGCCGTATTATACCAAAAGCATGACAAGGTCAATAAAGTAATCTCCTATGCGAGCAAAACTTTATCCTCTGTGGAGGAAAAATTCAACGATTGTGAGAAGGCACTCCTGGCAACGGTGTGGGCATTGAAGAATTACCGCCTGTTTATCCAGGGGGAACACATCATAGTGGAGACTCCACACCAGCCTCTGCAATATCTCCAAAGTGACAGAATCCGGGCCGGAAATGTGAGTAATTCCCAAATTACTTCCTGGATTCTGTCAATGCAAGGCTTTCCGGTGGAGGTCCGATATGGCCAAAACAAGAAGAGTCCCCTCGCGCAAGGTCTGGCTGACTTGCATGATTGTGCCAGAGAAAACTGTCTCGAGGACGAAAGTCTAAAAATAAAGGACAACATGGAGGCATACCTTAATTCCCCCCACAAAGTCTTTGAAGAGGACAAGTGTGAGGGAATGCCCACTGTCTATGTGGATGGATGCTCTTACCATGTTGACAACGACGGGGAGAAAGAACTGGTGGCCGGCGTAGGGAATGCATGGGTGAATGAGTCCCCAGAACCCTCCGCTGGATACAAAATTGGTCCCCGAAGTAGTCAGGTGGCAGAATTGATGGCTGTGCATCAGGCCATCCTCACTGCTGTCCAGCATCAACTCCACGAACTGGTCATAATCACAGATTCGGATTATGTACGGAACGGGTTCGTGGAGCACCTGGTTAATTGGAAAACCAGAGGCATGTTATGTGCTAACAACAAACCCTTGAAACATGGGAAGTTGATCCAAAACATTGATGATCTGGTCACATCGAATGGGATGACCATCTACTGGAAAAAGATCAAGGGTCATTCCAAAGTAGAGGGACCAGACAAAACTGGAAATGACTTAGCTGATCAGCTGGCCAAAACCGGGGCCATCCAAGGGGATCTAATTGAGATTGAGTCCCTGTTGGGGGAAATCCAGGTCACTGCTATCACTAGGTCCCAGACAAATGCTCACAACGACCTTTCAATTGCACAATGGAGTAAGGAGACCCCTGATGCTGATTTGATTACAGCTCAGAAGGGGGATCCAATAATTGGTAAATTTTACCAGCACCTTGAGGACCCTGAGAACTTTCCCCTGACGGATACCGATTACATTGGGAAAGAGGACCTAAGAGTGTTGATGAAATGTCCAAAAATGTTCCGAATCCAAGACGGTTTGTTGGTAAGGAAATCCAAAGCTGGCCACGATCAGTGGGTGGTTCCTACCTCATTCCGAAGTCTGATGTTAAGTCACGCCCATGATGCGGCCACCGCCGGTCATAGGGGGTTTCACACAACATTGGAAATCTTAAGAGAGGTTGCATACTGGCCACACATGGGGCAGGACCTCGACCAATACTTGAAGGGGTGTCTTGTGTGTGCACAATTTCAGCCATCATCCCTTACGCACCGGGCGCCTCTCCAAAAGAGGGGGATGACACTGCCATGGTCAGATTTACAAATCGACTTTGTAGGCCCTGTGATTCGCTCGGCTAGGGGGAATAAGTACATGTTGACGGTGACATGCTTGTTTACCAAGTGGGTGGAATGTCTCCCAGCCCCAAACTGCAAGGCAGAAACTGCAGCTGCCTTGATGATTAACCACATCTTTTCCCGTTTTGGTCTACCTCAAAGGATTGAGTCAGACAGAGGTAGCCACTTCACCAGTGAAGTAATGACAAAGATGTGGGAGATACTGGGGGTCAAGAGAAAGCTGCATATTGCTTATAGACCAGCTCTTCTGGGGCAGTAGAGAGATATAACCGGACCATTGTGAGCATATTAAAGAAGTTTGTGGCAGATTCTGGGCCAAGTTGGGATATCCGATTACCTCTGGTCCTAATGGCCATCAGATCTACCCCTTCATCTGCAACCAAAATGTCACCATTTGAGTTGATGACTGGGCGCAAGATGGTGCTTCCTCAGCATTTGCTCTACAGGACCCAAGAGCAGACACTGATAAATGCCTCCACTACTCATGAGTATGTAGAGAATTTAAGGAAACACCTCCAACATGCTTTTGCTTATGCTCAGCGGAATCTAGAAAGATCAGCTGATAGCATGAAGACCCACTATGACCTGAAAACTTCCATGAAGGAATATCAGGTGGGGGACCGGGTCTATCTATACAACTTCCAAAGGAACCAGGCCAAGCAGCGCAAATGTTTGCCTACATGGAAGGGACCATTCGAGATCATAGACAAAATCTCCCCTGTGGCCTACAAAATCCACATCCCCAAAGGTCCTTTGGCAGCGGGGGAAGACAAGTGGGTCCACATAAACCAGTTGAAATGTTGCCATCCCAGGCACACTCTGCAACAACTGGAGGAATCCTCTGGAATCCTAGCGGGTACTGTATCAGACTAATTCAGTTCCAACCATAAAACATACCACATCTAGTCTCTAAAATATTGTGATTTGCATGAAACTGTCTCTTAGTTATATTGTTTTTTTTTTTTTTCAAAATAAGAATGTAATGTTTTGTTATGATGAAATGCATATGCTGCCCCACTATCTCAACAGTGGTGGAAAAAGTCTATGAGTAGGTATTGCCGCTCTTCCTTTGTCGTCCTAGGAGAAAGAAAACCTGAAGACGGGCCAAGGAGGGCGATCAGGAGACCGGGAACGAAGATCCAATGGGCCCAGTGGACCGCCCAATATTCCCATCAGGACCGGCGAGGAGAACCGATCGATCAGTACCGGATGGAGGAAAAGATGCTGAACTGTGCCATCTATTGGAAGAAGATGAGGAAACATCCCAGGTCTTGCGAGTCCCATTAGTGAAATAGAATGGCCATCGCAAGAGGGGGGCTTGTGGGATGTATTTACCCATGCATCCGAGCCCTACCTCAAAACTGTGCAGTACTGACATGGAAAACCTCATGATGGCCAGAGCTTCCCAGAAAATGCACAGGGAAATGCATGAAGAATAGGCTGCCACTCATTTTTGCCGATGTTATGGGCACAGAAGGACACTGCCTAAAACCACCATTGGACTACCCACACAGTAGTCTGAACCCATTGGGAATGGCAATGCGGATTGCCAAAAGCAAACCCATAACTGTTGGGAATTCATTTTCTTAAATCCCAAAAAGGGGTGCAGTACCAGTACTCACCACTATCCAAAAGCCGGCGTTTTAAAACCACCAGATTTTGTAGAAAACTGAATAAATGAACCCAAAACAGGCCAAAGAAAGACTTACTGAGAGGTGGATCCAATGTAAAGTTATATTCTGAAGTGACTTGAAGGTTTATAACAAGACTGGCTGCGCTGTGGATTTCAGCAGTTTAAGTAAATTTGGACTGAAAGACACTAAAAAAAATCTAAATGTTTAAATTGACTGAGTGACCTACTTTTGAGTGTCACATAGGTTGCAATTGTTTAAATGTCATAGTTTTAAACTTAGAATCAGCCTTCTAGCTGCATATGTGAAAATGTTTAGTTTTATTTGAATGCAGAAATGACAGCTTAAAGAGATTCCAATTTGCCTGGCAACTACCCCCATCAGGAGTGAAACTTGAGTCACAGCTGTGTTCCCAGGCCTAGCTGCCCTTTTGCTGCTCACACTAAGGATATGCCATCTATCTGATAATTGAATTACCTGTGCTCTGCAGGAAAGTGAACAAAGCCCTGTCCTGGCTCAGGCAAAGGTTTTATTGGCAGGAGTCGTAAATGGTCGTAAAAAGTGGCTTCCTCCTGAGGAAAGGGGAGGGGCACTGCCTGTGAGAGCAAGCTGGCTTGGCAGAACTGGATAAACCAGTATTTCTACCTTGTGCTGAGAGGAAACCGCACCCCTTTGGAGCCAGAACATAACTTTAAAAAGATGGATCATTCATAGAGCGGACATGTGAAAATTTTATAAATGATACCATAATTCTTGTGATTTTTCTGCCCACATTTTAAGAGGTTTTTCGACCCGGTGGCGTGTTCAGGGGGGTTTTAGCGGAAAAGTGGATATTACTCTAAATGTATGCATGTTAAAAATCTGAAACTTCATCAGTTAATGTCCATACTCCCTGCACACATGTATGTAAAGTTGGGTCAATGTCAGAAAGTGAAAAATCAGTTAAAAAGTCAATTATGTGCCATTTCTGAATGCAAGCTCTTAGAAACAGCAGATTTGGACAGAGACATGGCTAAATTCAGCCACACCATGTATATATAATTTCAAGCAACTGTGTAACTGTGAAATATGTCTTTTATTATCAAATATAGAATGTGTGCAATCTGACAGAGGAGTGTCCTATCTGCAAGCCATAAAATGACATCCCTCTGACTCACAGTTCATTCCCCAATCAAATGATAAATGGAGGTTTGACCAATTAGAAGCTGAGAGAGAGGTAGGGTCAGTGATGCTAGAACACACCCACATTCTAAACACATAAAAGCAGACAGACAGGACAGATAGGGACCTTCAATTCCATCTGCCGCTGGAAGCTCTGCCGGAAAAATCCATACTTACCTCCATCAACCTTCAGAGAGCAACATAGAGACTTCAAATCCATCAGGCCAGACCAGAAGCAGAGTAGAGCTGACCTGTTAGCAGAACCAGAGAGAGCTGACCCAGATCACTGTGAAGTGCAGAGACCAGAGGCGAGTTTAAAACCTGACCAGATCCATGGCGAGGCCCATTTCACTCAAGAATATAGTGTGAGTACCTAGAAAACTGTGCAGATCTCCTAGTTAAAATAATATAATTCAATCTATTTAATCTAAGTAGAACTGTCTCCTAACTGTCACCTGTCATTTGTAAAGCTGTCACTTGTCATTTCCTAGTTGCAAGCTGCACTTGTCTTTTTGAACTTTAAAATTTCAAATCTGAAAAACGACCTTCACAAAATCGCTCATATCTCCGCAACCGTTTGTGCTAGAGACTTGCAATAACTTTCATCTGAAAGGTTAGAATCGTGGCTTTCCTACGAACCTAGAACCGCATTCCTACCCCTTATAGTTTCACCGCAATCGCGGAACACGCATCCGCGAATTTTACCGCGATTTGCAAATTTCTCCACATGTAAAATCAGCTGCTGCTTGCCTTCCATTTGCCAGAAATTCGTTTAACCTGCTAACTATCCCTGCATCATTGCTAGTGTGAGCCTGGACTAATATTAACTAGATACCACTCACCCTGAACCTCTGAAAGGGAATTAAAAACATTTCCAGCATATTTCTCATCCATTGCTAGCACATATCAAAGCATTTTGCCTGTGTTTTCAAAACTCCTATCTGTTTTCTGTAGTGTAAGCTTGCTGGGGTGAACTGATTTACCTTGATTGCATTTCTGAGAACTGTGTGTTTTCCTTCCATTTCCTTGCCTTGCATCAAGGGGGGGAGGGGATTGCCAGAGAAAAGTGATTACATTGTTTGGTTGAAATCATATTGAGTATTTTCTATACTGCATTCATTGAATATTGCATCCACCTGAGCTTACATAAAGCATTCTCTACCACATTATACTTCTGTACCTATTTACCAGTGTGCTATTCAATTATTAATTTATTATAAGGTGTGACATATATATATCTATTGTTTAAATTATCAAATAAACCTTTTAACTTGCAAAACAGAACTACTTCTTGGCTCAGTGGGGTCAGGGGGATTCCAAGAGAGGGGTGTTATATAGGGGTAGTCATCCAGAACGCATGAACTGGACATAAAGATATATCAATAAGGGTTTCCATTCAGTATCCCAGACTAGGCATTGACTTAGCTGTAGTGTTGAATTGAATCCTCTTACAGCGGGGCATACCTATGTTGGGGCGGAGTTTAGGGGGCCCCCATTGGGAGGTCTCGCAGGGGGGCCTCCACATTTTGTGTTACGCCACTGCCCTGCATGTGTCAGGAGCACCCCAATATGGCATCCAGGCTGCGGGCACCCAGCAGACAGCTCCAGACTGGGGACACCCAGTCAGCCTGTGAGCACACAGGCTCCTCCATGGCCTGGGGGCACACAGGCCTGCAAGACCATATGACGCCGGTGTTGCCCAGCAGGGGCACCGGCTCCCGATGGTAGAGTTGCCCAGCAGCGGCTCGTGGCAGGCAGCCACGAGGGACAGTGTTGCCCGGCAGGGTCACTGTCATAGTGGAGGGCCTAGTAGGGCAGGCCCTCAGCATGCTACGCAGCACCGGCATGGTGCTGTGAAATAGACATGACACACCATGGTTAGTTACTCGAGGACTGAATTCCCATTCCTTTTATTTCGTGTTGTGACGTGGCTACTGCCACGAGCTCCTGGGAGATACCATGCTCCCAGGAGGGGTGCCCCATTACACTATATTTAGTTTCAGTGGCGGCTTCTATGAGCGGGAGGAGGGGCAACGCCCTCGTTGTTTTGGGACACTCGGTAAAAGAAGTTCATTATAAAATACATCTTTTACCTAGGGAGGCACAGAAGAAACGGCAGACAAATAACGGAAAACCAAATACCTATGTTGTGCTTGAATTGTATGTATTTCTCATGCTGGGAATGCAGGCTGTTGGCATCGTATGGTACATTCATGTGCAGGTTGCTGCTCCTGCACCCTGTGCGGGGCACGTCCCACAACAGGAAGCCTCTCTTCATGACCTGGATAGCGCCGAAAAGGCTCCCTGCAGATGGCGTAGGAGGACTTTCCTTTAAGAGCACAGCGGGCCGTTGGTGTCGGTCCCTGCTACCTCTAAGCCATGCACAAACAGCGCGAGCTGTAACAATGCAGGCCTCTGTGTATGACTGACAACAGACCTGGGCCAATCCAAGACCAAAATCTTGCTGCCAGTCATACCACATTCAACATCCATTGGCTATCTTACTGATCCAATAGAAATTGAATGTGTGTGTTTTGGGGTGGGGCTGCTGAGGGTCAATGCTACACCTTCATTCAATTTGCCAGTAGGCACGTGCAGGATGAACGGAGATTACGAAACCCACTGCCAGGCCCAGGACCCAGGACTCGGAGAGGGCATGCCTGCAGTGCCACAGCTAAAATGTACCAATGCCATGAGTAAGCTACTGCCAGTGACAGAGCCCCGAATAGCCATGAAGCACTGTATTAATTGGCGCAATCACACGACTCCTCGCCTTTGTACCCATCCAAGTTACTTTTGTTCACTCGGTCCTCATCAGTACCCTATGTTTTTTACTGCCATAAGGGTCACTGGGAGAAACATTAGTGATAATATAATTGATGCGTTTAAACGAACACATTTGAATTCGGCCTATTTCTTTATCTGAACAAATGCAGACCTCTAAACTAAAATAACGGCGGAGGCTTAGAAACAAGATACACTTTGTTGTGCAGTTTTTGGACAAGTACTCTCCATACAACGATAACCATTACCTTATACTTGCAACAAGAATCTAAAGATTGAGGATAAAAATGCAGGTCTAAGGAGAGCACAGTATTTATTATTTTTCAAAAATACATTACAATGTTCGATTTTCTTTGAAATGGGTGAATGCAAGAAAACCGATTGCAGTGATGTCAGTTCTTTAGCGGTACGATTATTACAAGGCGTGGTGGTCCTGGAGCAAATCACCATATTTATTTTTTGTTGCATAAGACACTGCCCAAAACGGGCTAGACTCCGCTCACACACTTCAGAGTTGTGGAATAAATAGCCATGTTCACATTCTGCTGGATTTAAAACCTGAGAGTGTCGTGTTCGATGTCACAAGCAGTACAGAGTGTGGACAGCACATAGTATCTTTTAAAAAACGTGAGATTCACTCCATGTTGATGGTAGTGCCCAAACCATTATCCTCAGGTACAGGCCAGTGCTAACATGCCTAGAAGTCTCATGCAACAAGACCTGCATTCCACACAGGGAGCAACCAGAAAGGGTTCTATGTCATTTAATCACGGGATGTTTTTTCGCAGGTTTTTTTTACTGCAGATTTTTCAACGAAAAACCTTAATTTATTTTTTATTTTTGAGGGGGTTCCCCCCCAAATTCCACATCCCCTTTTATTTTTTTATATGTTCCCAAACACCCACACCCCAAATATATATTTTTCGAACCCCCCAAAAATTCTGATGAGTTTTTATTCATTAAAAAATCTGCTGTATAAATCCTTGCGAGAAAACATCCTGCGATGAAAGGACGTTGTACCTCAGAAAGAAACCCTCCAGTAAAAGTGGAACGTTCATTTCTGCACAACTTCATGCATCTCATGTGTGGACTGCACAGAGTGCAACGTGCTCCGAGGGGCACCACGATGTGTTCCACAGCAAGCACAGTTTATATAAGCAGATTCACCTGACACGTGCTGACAGCGACACTGCATAGTTATGTTTTTTTTTAAACATTTTTAACCACAAATACATAATCGGTACGTGGTCATTGTTTTACCAAGTGCTTGGGGCCTCTGATAAACTGCTTCTGGCTGTACATGAGAGGACATATGGGAAGAGAGAGTGGCTCATCTCTAAATCCTCCACAAATGGACGCAAGTTCACACATTCCATATGATGGGCAGCTAAGATTCTCTGGTCTTTAGACTACAGAAATAACTAAGCTACATGAATGGAAGCATGATAACCAGCAGTCATTCCGAGTCATTTTGGTATTTTTATCTTCTATAGCAATATATACAATCACAACTGATTTAAAAGCAAGCTTTTGAAACAAGAGAGTGGCGTCCTACCACACAGGTTTATGTTACTTTACATATACATTTTCTGTAAAGATTACAACATTTAGCATGCTTACTATCTATGCAGCTGTATGATTTAGCTCGTTTGCATTAATTGAGAGGGGAGCAAAAAACACATGTCGAGTGAGCTTCAGCTTATTTATTTAGCCAAAATCAAAGGGGTGCAAGCTCAATTCCGCATTGTAATTTTTTTGTTTTTTTGACAGGGTCTGCATGTTATTTGGCAGACATATTATTAAGAAAAAGAAAAAAGAACAAGCACAGGTAAAATCAAATCACTAGTAAATGAACATTAGCATAACAATATAAACACACAAGTGCAAAACAGTTATTAAGCAGTGAATAGTTTTAGGGTTGACCTCTATGTACATCACATTTGGATACTTTAAATGTTTTATAGAGCAACCAATAAGTAATATCGTAACAGTAATGTATGAACTGTAGAAATCTAGTTCAAAGAGTCGTCACTCGTACATCCTTCTTGATATTTTTGAGGTGTACTAAGTGTTGGGAAGTGACCTAGTCGTTGGTTAAAAGCAAGCTTGACAATTGCCTATGAATTCAGGGTCACACCATGATTAGCAAAGGATCACGTGGGTTTGCATGCCTACTTTAAAGTATAGCAATGATGTCAAGCAGCTTGTATCTAAGCACATTGGCAAGTGGCCATTCTGATATGCTATCACTTGTGGGAAGAACACGTTTGAAACATACATACACTTAACGTGTTTGTAAGTGGAACTTTGTGGTCTGGCAAATGGGTAACACCTCACACCCACCAACTCTATTATAAATACCTTTTTGATTTTTCACTGCTGATATGAACATTTATTTTCTCAGCAACATCACTAAATGTTTGCATGTCCTCCAGTGCACACAAAGTACAATTTTGATGCATAGCCTCCTTGCAATGATGCTGGATTTGATATTTGTAATGCCATTGTAATACCTATTGGTGCTGAAAGTGACAACGATGACATGTGCTGTGGTATCACCATTAGGAATGTGTTTTACTATGGCAGTGATGATATTGTGAGTACGAGCATCATAACCATGTGTTTTTCATTGGCAGTGTCAACTAATATTGTGGGCAGAGATATCATTCCAATGTGTTGTAAAATGCTCCCAAGTACTGTTCGCTAGCTGGCATCTATTGGATTTTTCAGTTGTTGGCAAATAGAACTGATTGGAAATTGTGTGGCATTTTGCCAATTATTTCAACAAAAATGTGCGCAGAATTGCATCAGTCACACTTAGTAATTTGTGGAAAATAATTACGCCCCTCCTTTGCAAAATTTCACGAGACGCCACTGTTCAGATTTTCAAAATAAAAAACCGGGACAGGCCGCCGCCGTAGAAATGGGACTACAATTTCACTGTGGTCACTGACACAAATGTCAGACTACATGTCGGTAGCGGCTATAAACACAAAAGATGGACTACACGTACAAACATAGGATTAATGCCAGCACTGACCATACGAGAGGTGGTGGAAAAAAAGAGTTAAAACATCCAGCAGGAAACATTGTTTTATCCTTTAAGTGAAGCAGGGCGGCGAGCAGCACTGGTTGCCCATGTGGCTGCCCAGATCCTCGATCTCTAGGGAGCAAGCAGACTGCCGACTCTAGCACAGCACTGACCTCTGCAACCATTTTTAGGAAAATGTAGCGTCCCAAACACCACTTCCCCTAAGTTGTGCATTACCTCCTTCCAAAATTCGTAGCACATCTCTCCACACTTGTATGGCAGCTCTTTGTCAGTTGTAAATGGCAGCAAGACCAGCCATATGCAAATCAGTCAGGTACTGCCACCAATGATAGCAGCTCAGCCCGAACTGCTAGGCCAAGTCCCCTCTGCACAGAAACACAAGCAAACCCAGACATGTTTCGGCCTTGTTGGGCCTCCTCAGTGAGGTGCAGCTTGGTTCCCTATGGCGCAGCGAGCGAGGGACCCACGTCTAGGCATACCCTCTCTCACATAGTGAGACAAACAGTAAGCACAAAAGTGATGGGTGGAAGGTTTTGAATGAATCTGAACCACTGGCATTGCTGACTGATTTGCATATGGTTGGTCACCTTTTGCAATGGCGCAGACGGGCTAAAAAACGGTGGTGTGAAAGCTTGCCCAGAGCAATGCCAGTGGTTCAGATTCATTCAAAACCTTCCACCCATCACTTTTGTACTTACTTATATATTTATTTACCAACCAGTGTTGAAAATATATGTGGTCAGCCAAGGATCTAAATTGCAGACTGGGCACAAGTCCTAGCTACACCACATATCTGAAAGTATGTCACTTTCAGCAAATCATTTTGAGTTCAGAAGTGGCTTAGCTTATCGTTCCCATTTTTCAAAAAAAGGCAAAATGGCGATTTTGTTGGTATACGACGTTGCAGTTGAGATTTATTAAGCGAACAGAGGCGAGTATTATGTATCTTAAACCCTTTTATTTTTACTGAACACAACACACAAGCAATCTCGTGAACCTTGCCTTTTGGGTATTCCAACTAAACGCAGAACTACATTTCAAGATACCACAACCATGTGAGACTTGCAACCAGACTGTACCATGTTGGGACGAGACGTGCTGCAGCAGAGATGAGGGCCACACAATGAGATGCAGATGGAGCGCTTGTGTAGCGGTCGCACTGCAGACAGGGCGCGGGGCCACGAGGAGGATGCTTCGAGGTTCGTGATGACGGCTCAACAGCTGGTGCAGTCCAGACTCCAGGCTGCACGGTCGGCGCAGCACAGTCAGGCATAGGGGCAGTGCAGTACTACCGCTATCCAGTAAATGACGAGAGCAATGGTAGTGCTGGACGAAGTTGCAGCTTTTAAATATGCCAGGAAGCCGGTTCCATAACCTCCCCAAAGAGAAGTGTGCAGGCTCATCTAGCGGTGCCGGCTCGTTGTCCATCTGAAAACTAGGACACCCACCTTTCCAATCCCGGGATGGGGTTTATTAAATGAAAAAATTCTCAGGACCCCAGGACGGAGGGTGAATTACCGGGACTGTCCCAGGAAAAACGGGACGTCTGGTCACCCTCGTTCAGTTACCGATATCATATTACATCTTTTGACACCACATGACAAGTAGATCACAGTTCAGGCAATCCAATAACATGTCCAAACACTCGGCTCATGCCAGGCATTTCTATGTGCAGACGCCCACATCATATGCCAGGTATTCCCATCATATGCCAGGTATTCCTATCATATGCCAGGTATTGCCATTATATGACAGGTATTCCCTTCATACGCCAGGTATTACCATCATATGCCAGGTATTCCCATCATATACCAGGTATTCCTATCATATGCCAGGTATTGCCATCATATGCCAGGTATTCCCATCATATACCAGGTATTCCTATCATATGCCAGGTATTGCCATCATATGCCAGGTATTCCCATCATATGCCAGGTATTCCTATCATATGCCAGTTATTCCCTTCAGACGCCAGGTATTGCCATCATATGATACATTTTGATATCAAAAAGTGGTGACTCAAAGCACGTGACTATTATTGCTACCATACGCCACCTACTCAACTCCATGTGGCAGGCATTAGCTTTAAAAGCTATGGACTATCTTAATATGCTATACATTTCCATGAAATGCTGATGTAATCACGTTGTATGCCAAATATTGCCATCAAACATTATTTACTTACATCATATGCCAGATATTCCCATGGAATGCCTTGCAAAGAAATTCCAGGTACTCATATCGGGTATCATATATTGTCATAAGATGGAAAGTACCTTCATTATAGAACATACATTGCTCTTTAATATGAGGAACTCGTATCACATGCCACACACTCCCACCAAAAGACATGTAGTCTCATCACATGCCAGGCAGTTCTTCGTACTAAATGTCAGGCGTGAAATGCCCAGGTAATAACATCACATGCCAGACCGTTCCATCACACTATATCTGCTCAGGTAACCGCATATTCCTACCAAACGCCCAGGTTCACATTATGCCAGGAATTACCATATGAAGCCCAATTGCCATGCATTGTCATCAGATGACAGCTCATCACATCATGTGGCAGGTATTATATTCGAACAGCTCTCTTTGCTGACACCAGGTAAGAGCACCATACATAGGCATGATTCTGAAGCCTATTGGTGAAAGATCGGGAATGGGCTATTGAATGCCATCGAGCTACAAGTTCACAGGGACCTATGAAAGTGTGCATCACAGAAGCACGCATTCATGCAGTTGTGGAAATCAGCAGTGCTGGAAATGGGAACTGTGGTATCCCACCAGCCGCGGGGGAGGTGGGGGGGGGGCGGTGGGGGAATTTGGTTGAAGAGTGGGACGTGGAGGGGCGGGAGGTTGTCTAAGAGCATGCACGTGGGGGGAGTTGCAAGTTAAAGTGCAGGAGAACGCACAAGATGTTTCTTAGCACCCCTCCCCCAATAACTATACTTGTACATTTACATTTCAGAGGATTAATTAATACATTATTAAAGAAAAGCGGTCTTTCCTGTAATGTTGCAAGTAAACTAGAAAAGGCACACATCTTTTAAATGTATTAAGCAGTTCTTCAGTATGTTGAGCAGAGAACAATCCTGAAAGGAGTATTCACAAGGGTTGTATCCCGAAGTTCCTGTACTCTAGAGGTTAAGTCACAGACCTGTTGATCCATTCTCGAGAACAAACACAAATCGTTTGAAGTAACTGGCAAAAATAGATTTCCCGGATCTGAGACCAGTTGAGACATCTTTTGCCAGATCTCGGATCGGGGAAAATACAGCCCAATGACCAGCATTTGCAAATCAGGGGGCATTTATGCACATCCTAAATAATATTCCATATTCACAGATTGGATGCATTTTAAAATGTGGTTAAAACGAAAGCATTAAGGGATGGTGCCTGGGTTTGGAAGACCTAGCGTGAATTTATCACATTTAGTTTCAGAGTTTGTTATTTATTTATTTATTAATTGTTGTTCTTAGTTCGAATGAACTTTTACAACAGTAAAACATTATACATTACTTCCATACTTGTTCATCTACACAATAATTTAAATTCATTCAATCTTATGTCAGATCATCATCTTAGAAACATCATCATTATCTCTTACCTGTCTCCCAAACTACTGTTAATACATAAGTTCCACATATATATTGATTCTAAAACATTTCATCATAGCATCTGCATATGCATTTCCATATACGACATTGTCAAAATATCTCATCAACATCAGATTAACTTCGGATTATGCTCTGTATACATCCCAAGCCTCATTGCTTCACAGATGGTGGCCTGATGTTCTCAATGGTCTTTGTCTATCATTTTCAATTTTACTCTGCCTTAAACATTGTTATAGCTATCTGTCATACGTTATATAGTGCAATAATCATGGCTTCAGAGTATAGATCGCAAAATTGTATTGGAGCTACAGAATCATAGTGATGGAAATAGCGACTATACAATCTCCTATATACTGATTCCATCTTAACACAACCAGTCAGAATGTGTCTAAAAGTCTCCAAGTTATCTTCAATAGAACATATGCGACACATGCGTTGATTCGGGGCTGGCTTCCACTGGGAGCATGAGTTGCCCGGACCGACAAATGATTAAGAAGCATTAAAAAGCAGAATCTTAGAACTTTGGGACATGGACATCTAATCAAATACAACTGGGGTGTCAGGAATGTATACGCAATATTCTCCAGATGTACATAATTACGAAGACTGCTGTAATAGATTAAATTTTCCTCCCAATCTCTTACCTTAGCTGTGATCTTAAAGGCATTTTTAATAGCCTTATAGTTCCCACAGACAGAACGCTTAAACGCACAATTTAGTTCAGCATAATGCACCATGCATAATGCTTCATATGATTTATCTGGCACTTTGATTCCTTAGAGGTCAATCACATCTTTTCCAATGATTCTTAGCATATGGCTGGTAGGATGGCTCAATGCTTTCAATGGTAATAAGGCTTTTTGATATTGTATAGTCGCTTTTAAGTGTTGCTTGGGACATGTGTGCAGGAGGCACAAGATAGTTTGCCAAAAAAAAACCTCAATCCTGTCGATCCACGTCAGATTTTCAAGGATAAAGGCTTCAAGGCCATATGATACCACCAGGACAAACCACTGCTTGTACAACAGCAGGAATCCTTTCAAAGTATATCCGGCATATTCTTGGACATACTTTCTCACTAGCAAGGTAATTTGCTTTGTTCTCGTGATTCTGCTGTCAATTAGAGTGAGGTATCCCAGTTTACAATCCATCTCTACTCCTAAATATTTGTATGAATTGACATAATCGATGGTTCCCCAGCTTACTTTCATGCATGGTCTGTTAACTCTCTTAGAGGAGCTAAACATGGACTTTTTCTTTTTCAAATTTACCATCATGTCGTGCTCACTGCAAAATCTGCCTAACTCTTCCAGTAGGTTTTTCATGCCTATTAAGGTTTGGTCTACTATAACAAGATCATCGGCATAAAGTAATGCTGTGATCTTGGTTGCAGCAAATCTGGCTGGGCAATGAGCATGTCTCTCCAAACGATATATTAGATCGGCAATACACAAATTGAAGAGGAGAGCAGCCAATAGGCAGCCCTGCTTGACACCCTTATTTATTTTTATAGGACATGACAATTTCCCATTGTTGTCAAGGTGTACCTGTTCAGTATTTTTTGTGTGAAGTTTGATTAAGATCTCCAATAACCAATGGGGGCAACGAAGAGCTCGTAATATCTGCCACAATTTGTTACGGTGAACCCTATCAAACACACAACTCAAATCAACAAAGGTAACATAAATGTATGGATTCGAGCGTTGTTTGGCTTTAGTCATAATCCCATCTAGGAGTCTGATGTTGTCAGTAGTACAGGCTCCAGTGCGAAAGCCAGATTGAAAAGGATGGAGTATCTGGTTAGCCTCTGTCCAAGATTGGAGAGGATTCAGAACAATAGCAGCAAAAATGTTACTTGTGGTGTCCAGATAGAGATAAAGTGTGGTAATTCTTGGGGCAGGCTCGAGAGCCTGCCTTATACACTGGTTATACATTTTCAATATCCAGGTAACTCTTACATTCGTGATTATTTTAAACATTTGATACAAAATATCCCACAATCATCAATTGGTGTTTCATAAAAAGTAGCTTTTATTCTGGAGACACAGGCATTCTTCATGTTGTCCAATGCATTTCGGTCTCGTGGACCATCTTCAGGGCTAAGTTCTATAAAAGTAACCAAATACATTGAGTACATCGCAAATGATTATAGATATTGTTTTCATATCATCTCTAAGTGTATCTTGCAGGTGTGTTAGTTACCTGCCTGTGATTGTGTCACTCGCACATAAGCTTCTTCTTCTTCTAGTGTGCAGTGCGCTGGTGGGCTATCCTAGGGTATATGGGGTAGACCTGGGATTCTCTTCTGTCACCTGTGATGCAAAAGATGGGTTCACTAAGTGTTCTTAATGAGGCGTGGGAATCTTTGAGTTTTAGTTAAAAAGTGTATTTTTTAACATGTCCTGAGAATTCAAGCCGTTCTTCCAATCTGGTTTCCTTTCCTAATGTCCTATATATAGACATTACAAAAAGGAGTGAAACGTGTTTCTTTAAATGTACAGTCTATTGGATTCTAAATTATGTGGCCAGGTTAGGAACTTAGAGGGTGTATACCCTGAAGCATGCCTCCGCTTACCTTATTATTGTCTCCTAGCAGCCGCTCTGGACATCAGGATCATTCTGGTGTGGATCGCTGTGTCCAGAGCGGCTTTTTACATTCTTAAAATGGCACCTGCAATTGCGTGCGTGAAGATGTCATCGTCCTGGTGACATCATCACGTGCCGGCCAGAATTTCTGTTCTTCATCGCGATTTCTATGTATGTAAATAAAGTTAGTGCATCCATCTAAGTAATCACTTAGATCTATGGGCATTCGGCTAGACATAACGTGTTTCTCTGCCTGAGCAGAGTGTGTCAATATTTATGTAACATGAAAGTACTGAATAGGTTAATAATAAGCCCAAGTGAGTACATTTTGAGAATGGGTTGACATATCTTTTACGTTGTGGCAATATTGTTTGGTCCGTGTACTACATAAGTTCGTAATTAACCCAAGTAGGTACATTGCGAGAATGGGTAGACATATTTTACACAAGGTGGCAAAAGTGTTATGTCCATGCACATGGATTTCGAACAGTAGTCACATAATTCGGTACGAGATCATCATGCTTATAATGCAGTTTTGGTTACAGGTATCTTATTGCTTTTCACACACTGTTTAGATGGGCATCCATTAAGGTCATGAGTATTGACTTAAATTGCTGGTGATACATTTTGGTTAGACCTTTCAGTGTTGTTAAAGTTACATTTGTCACATAAGATGTGAAATGTAACATACATTGTTGGTATAGCTGTACATAGTATATCTGTGGGTTCAGCACAGAATGAGTGGATGCTATCCTAAATCTCCTAAAATCTCATCAGAGACACAGGCATCTCGAATACCACTTCTGACCCTAGTACCAATATTAAAAATTTGGAATGACTAATACATAAGGAAATCAATAGAAAATTACATGCCATCACCCTTACCAAACACATGCCTGCGCACCTCCAACACTTTGCAAGGAAAGCTGTGATTTCATTCGCAAATGGAAACCGATACTTAATAAATGTTCCCTGGACTTAATTGTGCTAATTTTACAAGAATTACCTAAAGAAATAGACATTCTGACAAAGAAAATTGCAAAATACAGACTGAACTCACCAACTCACTCTCAGCCACAGATCTAGAAAAAATAGTAGAGGACCTTAACAACAATTTAGCAGACAATCGCACACAACTAGAAAACAAAAAATTATGAAAATTTAGAAGAGAGATATACAACTACCTCAATGACGTAGTATATACATGGATGGACAGATATAAACAAAACACAACAAAACACAATAGAGGTACAACAAGCTTATCGGATCAAAGTAGCACAGAATCAGAATCAACAACCAACAAACCCAAGGAAAATTAAAGAGCAGGCACTAGAAACACACTACAGCAGCAGAACACCCCAAAACAAGAGCTAGTGTTTTGTTAGGGAGCAGAGGAAGAGACAAAGGTCCAGGAGGGGACACAGGAAGAGAAACACAACATCCAACTACATGACAGAAACCAAAGAAAATCTAGTGGTAAACTTATCTAAGAGACTATTCTCACAAACAGAATTGAATCTCCTCCAGAAGGCCATCAACTTTGTTCCAACCTACAGCTTTAACTTGGTTGACAAGAAAGTTGAGTTGAGTTATTTAAATTTGCTATGAAATTGAGGCTAAAAGCCATCTTCTCACAACAGAATTACAAAAACATGGAAGAATATATAGAAGAACCTGAATTCACTCAATTCAGGCCTAAAAGTACTTTTATCCCTCCAGCCAGCTACCCCATTATTGATTTGTTTCAAAGAATGTCCACCACCAATCTTCAGAAAATATTTAACACATGTCCTAGACAAAGTAATTTCAGCAAAAAGGATCTAAACACTATACACTCATTCTTCTCAGATATCACACTCACTTTCAAACTGGCTGACAAAGGTGGCAGACTAGTTGTTCTTGAAACTGATAACTACAACAAGGAATCTGAGCCACAACTACAAGATAGAGAAATATATGCCCCCATAAACCAAGACCCCACACCCGAAATAAGATGCAATATTGAGAAATTCTTAGCCATCGCCGAAGAAAGGGGATGGATTGCAGACAGAAGAAGGAACTACCTTACTGCAGTGCACCCAAGGACACCCATTTTCTATACATTACCAAAGATCGATAAGAGTCCACTCAAACCACCAGGTCGACCCATAGTCTCAGTTACCAACAGCATAGGTACATACCTTGACTTGTTCCTTCAACCCTTCATACAAGCAACAGACACATATATTAAGTATACCACACATTTCCTCAATATACTAAACTCCCTCAAAGTAAATTGCCATGACATCCTATTCATTGCAGATGTACGCAGCCTATGCACCTCAATATGCCATGATAAGGGACAAGAAGCTGTAGAATGCCTGCTACTCAATGGAAATGAGTTGAAAGCTTCTAGACAGTTCCTTGTGTTGCTACTTGATTTCATATCCGAGAATTCCAATATAAGATACAAGAAGCAACATTACATCCAGGTTTCAGGTACATCAATGGTTGCACCCAGCTACGCAAATACCTTCATGTACACATTCGAGACTGAACACATACTTCAACACCCCATCTGGTGAAACTACGTCAGGTACTGCGGCAGATATATGGATGATGTATATGGACTATAGAGAGTCAGAGAGGAAGACTTTATACTATTCATTAGTTACTTGAACAGCTTAGACAATAGGATACATTTCACCACTTTGCACAGTAAAGAGACTTTCTAGACGTGACAGTAAATCACACTGGAGACAAACTAGAAACCACCCCTTTCCGCAAAACAACAGATCGCAATAACCTCCTACACAGACTAAGCTTTAATCCATCAAACACAATAAAAAGTTTACCATACAGTCAATTCCCCAGAGTGAAAAAGATTGTGCAGGACAAAACTGATTGCAAGAGACACCCAAGGGACATGGGCAACAGATTCAAGGCCAGAGGCTACCAAGATGACGAAATCACAAACTCGCTAAACAAGGTTGAAAGCATCACACAGGAAACTATATTGAAAAGTAATACCAAGTCTCTGCCACCTCTCATATATGTCACTGAGTACTCAATACAAAGTAACAGGATTAAGAAAATTGTAAATAAACATTGCCATTACCTTTCCCAAGACAGACCACTAGGCAAACTATAAGAAACCCTACCAGTGTTTGCATACACCAGAAGCAGAAACATAGAAGATATTCTGGTTAGGAGTGACAGTCACAGACCACCTAAAACCCCAATAAATGTGGAACATTCCCATGCCTACAGTGCACAAACTGCAGTGTGGTACAAAAAGGTGACATAGTGTTTCACCCGAAAACAGGGAAGAAGATATTTCGCAAATGCTACGCGGGAAAGCAGCAACATCAATACAGCATAAGAGGCCAATGCGGGAAGTATTATGTCGGATAGTCATCCAGAAAAGCCAAACTCTAATGGAATGATCACCGTTCCAATATCTGGACAGGCAACACGAAATCCCCAGTGACGCGACTCTTTCAAGAGGCCAGACACCAGATATCTCAAATGAATTTTCAGGCGCTAGAGGCCGTTGAAAAAAGAGAAGGGGGATCAGCATCTCCAAACTTTTAGACCAGAGAGAAACATACTGGGTAGAAAGGTTAAACTCCCTACATTCAAAAATGAAGAGTGTAACTACGCCTCCCGTTTCCTTTAAAATATGATCAGTGAACATAGTGCTGTACTGAAATTCGGAAATTCATAAATTAATTTTTCAGAGCATTTTTAAAAGAGACATTATAATTGGTTGATATAGACTTTACTTGTCACATTACATATTGCCACTATGAGGTTATTTCAGAGAGACACCATATTTCTGCCTATTTTCTTGTAAGTTGATGAGCCAACCAAATGCATCTGTGTAATCCAAGCATAGTTAAAAAATGCATTCCATATGTTACAACAGATATGGCATATCATGTCATATCTTGTCATAAAGGCATTTCACAGAGACGCTACGTACAGCTATACCAGTAATGTATGTTACTTTTCAAATTTTATTTGGCAAATCTACCTGAAACAACATTGAAAGGTCTAACCAAAATGTATCACGAGTCAATACTCATGACCTTTGTGGATGACCATCTAAACTGTGTGTGAAAAGAGATAAGATACCTGTAACCAAAACCCTATTGTGAGCATGATGATCTCACACCGAATGATGTGAATACTCTTCAAAATGCATGAACATGGCCAGAAAAATGTTGCCACTTTGTGTAAAATATCTCTACCAATACTCATCATGTACTTAATTGGGGTAATTACGAACTTATATGTCAACCCATTTTCGAAGTGCACTCACGTGGGCTTATTATTGACTTATTCAGTAACCTTTGTGTTACACCAACATACAAACACTCTGCTCAGGCAGAGAAAAACTTTATTTCTAGCTAAACGCCCTTAGGTATAAGTAAATATTTTGATGGACGCACTAATGTTATTTACATACACAAAAATCTCGATGAAAAACAAAAATGGCGGCCGGCATGCGTTGACATCTCCAGGACGATGATGTCATCATACAAGCAACTGCCGGCACCATTTTAAGAATGTAAAAGGCCGCTCTGGACATAGCGATCCACACCAGAAGGATCCTGAGGTCCAGAGCGGCTGCTAGGAGAGAATAATAAGGTAAGCAAATGCATGCTTCAGGGTATACACCCTTTAAGATTCCAACCGGACCAACAGTGTTTTAGAATCCAATAGAGTGTAGATTTAAAGAAAAACTTACCACTCCTTATTGCAATGTCTATATAAAGGACATCAGGAAAGGAAACCAGATTGGAAGAACTCCTTGAAATATCAAGGTATGGTAAAAAAGAAACTTTTTTGTAAAACTCAAAGATCCCCACGCCTCATTAAGAATACATAGTGAACCCACCTTTTGCATCAATGGCGACAGAAGAGAATTCCAGGTCTACCCCATATACCTTAGGATAGCCCACCAGTGCACTGCACACTAGAAGAAGGTGAAGCTTATGTGCGAGTGATGCAATCACAGGCCGGTAACTAACACACCTGCAAAATACACTTAGAGATGATATGAAAACAATATCTATAATCACTTGAGATGTCCTCAACGTATTTGGTTACTTTTATAGAACTTGGTCCGTGAAGATGGCTCCCAAGACCGAAATGCGTTGGACAACATAAAGAATGCCTATGTCTACAGAATAAAAGCTTCTTTTTATGAAAAACCGATTGTGGGAATTCTTTTATCAAATGTTTAAAATATTCACAAATATAAGAATTACCTGTATATTGAAAATGTATAACAAATTCACACTAGGTCCTTCCAGACGCCTGGGTCTTCCAAGCCTAGGCTCCATCCCTTGTTACTATACACATCCCACAGTGCAAGTGGGGCTATTCTGGCGACAGGACCAAAGTACGCCCAAAGAACATTGAAGCCATTAGAGTACAATCCAAGGACCTGCTCTGCCCACTTAACTTGTATCCCTGAAAAGTAATAGCATTGCCCTCTGTGGGTTTGCAAGAGAGGGCCATTTTAACTGTTTAATGCATTTTAAAATGGCACAGCAGCAGTACGAACCACTTACATTTCTATCTCCCAAACAGGGCTAGAAAGGCATTTTTAAAGATTTTACAATCGTCAGCATGTGCAATAGGTTCTCCACACTACTGTATGAAAGGGGGTTGGCCATCTCCTTTGTAATATCTATAAAAAGGTGCTTTTGCGCTCTTTTTAGATGGTGATTTACTGAGAATCAGGCCCATATTAATTTCTGTGCCCCTTCGATACTTTTTAAGGGTATTACATGTAAAAATGTTAACTTTATTAAATGAAATGCACTGAATGAATGCACAAAAACCAAGTCAAAATATTCTTAGGGCATTAATCCCCTGTTCCAACGGCGGGAACGGAAGCTAAGGGCCCAACAGCCCAAGTTATCAACCTGAGCGAAGGGAGGGTGGATAATGAGGGCACCGGGCCGTTACCCCGCCGTTCCAGCAATTGGATCAGGGGTTTGAGGCTATCAGCACCCTGGGTTGCCAAAGCGCTAATGCGGGTTTCTATAAAAATAATGTTTTCCTACGTTCAACGGGACGCGGCGTGCAACCCGTTGAACGAAGGAAAATAATTTTCCAAGATGGCCACCATGGAAAGAGAAGCGGGGCTCCATCCGGAGCCCCTCTTTCCTTTCCATGGTGGCCTGCTGGAGCGGAGAGGAAGGAGCCGCAGCGGCAGGGAGTGCTGCCACCGCAGAAATACGGTAAGTGGAGGGTGGAAAGCGGGAAACCAATAAATGGGACAGAGGGTGGGGGAAGATGGCCACAGGGTGAGCCATCGGTCAGGCGGGATGAAATGTGGGCTTTCACCAGCAGTTCAAGCCTGCATTCCTAGCCACCTGATTCGCTGGCACCCCCGTCAGGGTGCTAATAACAAAAATAAACATTTTACCAAGAAGGCCATCTGTCAGTGCTGCTTACAGGATAAAATTGTCCCACACGGAAGGCTCTTGGGTTGCGATCCTTTGAATCATCCAGTAAAATTCTTCATAAATGAAGACATTTCCTGCATGGCAGAGGACCTTGTGCTCTAAGCTGAGAACTGGCAAATCCGCAGGCACTCTTCTATTTCACTGACAGTACTACCAAGATATTTCTAGTAAAGTGAATTGCATTGTGGAAACTGAGGTTCACTGACACACACACATGTGACTACGTAGACTTTTCTAGTAACAATGAATTTCATTGTGGGAATCATAGTCTGCTACCACACAACAAAATAGAGAAACACTTCGAATAAAGTGAATTGCATTGTGGGGATTGTGGTCCACTGCCATATAAGATATTCAAAAGTAATTTCCAGTAATGTGAATTGCATTGTAGGAATCATACTATGCGGCCTGATCTGCGAATACCAGGAGTGTGCAAGTACAGTGCAACGCATTGTGGGGACCATAGTGTCTTACTCACAAGTGATTACAGAGACCTCCCAAAGAGAAGTGCATTTTGGAAACCATAGTTCAGTGCCGCTTAAGCAACCACATAGGTTATAGAAGTCAGGAGCGTCATGAGATGACCTGTGTACCACACAGTGGAGAGCTGTTGGACCTGAGTCATTTCTCGGATCCTCTGTTCAGTTTGTAAATAAACTATGCGAACTGTGGTGTTAGAAACACACGCGTACAGGACGAGCCACAGGAAGGTGCGAGTTCCGTGGATCCTTGAAAAACAGGATCACTAGATTGAGAATAAACATGCTGCTATAGAGTCTGCCTCCTTGTGGTGTGCTGAATCACTCAATGGCGCACAGTTCTCGGTGCATTTGAAAACAATAATTTAACCTCGCTGCACCCTGCATTGTAAAAGTGCAAGTAAACTTATTACATTATAATACTATTGATTGTCACACAGCGGACATTGAACGACAAACAGCGCAGACTAGGCAATCGGGTTAACAAAGGTTTTTTTTCTTTTTTAAAGGTGTACATGATTATCCAAAATAAACAAATAGTGTTTGAATGAAACTAAAAGTTGTCAGAATGGGTCTTTCTGTTTGTGGGGTAGCGGGGTAGTGCTGTGGGAAAACGTATCCAAAGCAATTGTTTCGTGTGAAAGTAAAATGTTCCAACTAAAAAATAAAACACACGCAACTAACTTTTTTTTTCTGAATACATCATGTATGTGCCATCCTATCACAAGTGGTGTCAAAAGTGGGATTTAATTGAGACTAATAGCATGTCTTAATAAGTCATATATGTTCTGCAAATAAACCACATACCCGTCCATACCCACCCACTATCCATCCATCCATTCCACCTTATTTACCCAGTCATCATCCATCCGCCCAACCCTCATATATACCCACTCGTTCATCCACTCATATTCATCCATTTGTCAATCCATCCATCATGCCATGTTCACACTCTCATCCATCCAGGCATGCAGCCATATTCACCCACGCATCCATCCGCCCGTCCTACCTTATTCACACACTCATCCAAACTTGTTTACCCACTCATTCATACAACCATATCCACCAAGTCATTCCTCCATCCTTAATCACCCATCTACCCAACCATACTCACCCACTGATACATACATCCAACCATGATACCACACTCACCCACCCACTCAGCCAGCCAGCCATCCATCCCTCCATCCACATTCACCTACTCATCTTTGCAACATCCATCCAGCCATACAGACATATTACCCACCCATTCATCCATGTACCCATCCATCGTAGTCAAATTCACTCATCTCGTTCTGAAGCGAAATAAAACAAGCCCTATTGACCACGCCACTGCTTGTTTTTGTTGAAGAAGTGAATAAACATTACTTTTGTGTTATAGCAGGTGACAACCTCGAGGCACTAACATGTGCCGATTCCGAAACCGTGTCTAAGTGAAAGATCACTACAAAGAATGACTACTTGTCCCCCGTCAGTCATTGTCAAGCAATAACAGGGATGCTGCATGATGGGCCCAAAGGATAGCACGGGCAACGCACTGGTCTTGGAAGCAAGAACTTGCGAGCAACAGATGTTCCAATCCCAGATCCCCGCTTAGAAACCCAACTCAGGTTTGGTGTTAGACACGTTATGATAAAACAATAAAATAAATAAATGTCCTGCAGTCATAGCCATACACCTACAACATACGTTGAGAACTTTCACACTATTTCAGCTCATTTGAAATTAAACATATAACATTTATACTGGTTTATAGTCATTGCATTGAATTCCTACCATCAACATACCATTCCATCTAAAAAAAAAAGCATCAAATGCATTTAATTATTTTTTTTTAATGGGGGGGATCCCTCCAACCTCCCTTTGTTTAACCTTTAAAACACATTATAATTCAACTAAAACCTTTACATTTAAAAAAATGCATTCAATGTTTTTTTTCAATGCATTTTTTTTCAATGGTAAGGCATTCGATGGTATTGCATTCGATGCAATGACCAGATACCATTTATGCCCTCTAAGGTATTTGGTTGCTTTGAAACGAGTCAAATCAAAGAATGAATTTTCCATGTGTATGGCTCTAATATTGCAAGTGCGTTAAAAGCATGAGCAACAGAGCACGATCTAATCATCATCGCTGAAGGGAAACATGGTAAAGAATGCAATTATTGAAAATTGGAAAATCACACACAGAGTCACATGCACAAAGTTCGAAGCAAGGCGTGAAAGAATTGAGATCCGGCCAAAGGAGGAAACACGGGGAGCGGGGTGGCGTTAACTTCTCTCTGTACTTCTGGACCTTGCTGTGGACAGGCTTCATCTAAATATCTGCCACCTGCCAATAATATGCCTAGGACATGTCAAGCTGTTTGCGGGTAAAATACGTGTCTGGGCAGGCTTGCTGTGTTTTCTTCTAGAGAGGAAAGACACTTTCCGCCTCTTGGCAGCATTGCTGTTAATGCATCGTGGCTTTGCACCATAATCAGGCCATCCAGCTGACAGCGAATTTCAACTCGTAACTAAAAAAAGAATATATTGTCTAGCATGCCGCAACAATTCTCAAAAGCTACTACAAAGTCACACATTATAGCATTTTCCCCATATGCCACTCATTGTATTCTGACTAAAGGACAACTCAATGCCAATAGCAGATATTCGATGACCAGGGTGCATGTGGTCATAACCCGACGCGCCATTTACATTTTGGGAATCCCAATCTAAGAGCTGGTTGTCGATCGGGAAGCCCAATAAGGATGTCAACAATGTACTCCTGCAACATGTACTCATTTGTGCTGCAATCTTTCCCTTTTCTTGCTGCATAGCTTTGTCATCAATGCAACTCTATCATGGGTGGTAGGTAGGGAGGGCGCCTGTGAAATGCTATGCAATGTGCATTTAATTGGTGTTTCTTTAATAAACATTCCCAGTTTTGTGTTGCCTCCCTCACACAGGTGCATGGCATCTGGGCCCTGCACCCAGAAATGTGACTCCCCGTTGGTCCTGAATTTCTGGTTAACAGATTTGCACAGGCTTTCAAGGGGTTAATAAAGGGGGCGTTCGTCGTGTGGACATTTCTAGTCACCCCCTGCCCCCGCAGGATACATATATCAGTGGGCGATGTGGAAACACACATCTACTTCTCTGATTCTGTTGGGTGTAGGGATTCCAAATCCATATAGGTGTAAGTAGGAGTTCTGATATCAGTTGGTGTATTACTAGGGACCCCTTTGCAAACAGCATGAAGTCATCAAGGTTCAATTGGTTCCTTTAAGTCTCTGCCCTTCTCCCGTGGTAGTCTGGTCTTGCCCTCTACTGAATCGATTTGTATCCCCAGGAATGTTAACCTGTTGAGGGGACCAACTGTTTTCCCTTCTGCTAGGGGCACTCCCAGTTCCCTAGATAATAACACAAACTGTTCCACTACCCCGCCACACTCTTCTGTCCGCTTTGTACCTATGAATAAAAAGCCATCCAGGGAGTGCATAACTCTATCACGCCTTTGTCCTCTGTTTCAGGGCCCATTCCAAGAAGGTGCTACGTTTTTTAAACAGAGCGCAAGATATTGAACATCCCATTGGCAGGCATTTATCATAATACCTCCCCTTGAATTTGAAATTCAGCAGATTATAACTCTCTTGGCTGACAGGCAAGAGTCTGAAGGCTGACTCAATAGCTGCTTTGCGCAGGAAAGCCCCTTTGCCGCTGGTCCTGACCATTTCCACTGCGTCGTCAAATGACGCCTAGGTCACCAGGCACAATTCATCATCTAGACTGTTATTTATTGACTCCCCAGCTGGGCAGGTGAGGTGGTGGATAAGACGAAAATGCCCTTTCTCCTTCTTTGGAACTAAACCAAGCTGAGACATTTTTAAATTCTCTATAGGAGGTGCGAGAAAGGGACCCGCCACTCGGCGTAGTAATAATTCCTTTCCAATTTTTTGTCTCACCACCTTCGGTTGTCCCTTTGCTGAATTAACCTTCTGTGCCTCACTGGGCCCAATGGTCCCTGAGGAAGGAATATAAAAATACCTTGAAATATCTTCCCAAATGATCTTTGCGTTTGTGAGATTTAGCAGCAGGAGTATTCTATACAGATTTATCGGGGAGGGCAATACTGTGATGTCTGTTAACCAGGTCTGCTCAGTTGCACTTGGTTGCCTCCTTTTGCTTTGCGCTGGAGATCTTCTTTGCTGCTCCAAAAGAGCATGCGCTGTGTGCCCCTGAACACTTGGTAAATGCATGTTTAAATCAACACGTCTTGCCAAAAGGGCAGGACCCTTGTTCAAATTTCCAGCAAATAGCTTGCTCCCCCTGCTGATGGCTGGACCTATTATTCCAGGAGGAGCGTCCACGAAAGGCCCCTTCTTTTATTAGCATATGCGCCTTTCTCCTTCTTATTCTAGGGCGTCTCGGGCTGTGTGCTGCTCCCAAACTCTTTAGCTGCCACTATTTTATCAATAAACCCTGTGACATCTCCCTCATCCCATGCCATTGGGGGCAATATCTGCATTTTTAACCTGAAACCTCTATCATATTTTGGGACATGCATTACCCCCGTAAATTAAATACGCATTGTGTATATATTGCTCATAATCCCATAGGGCGCAAGCGTCCGCAGGGTATTATTTCACAATGATTGGTGCTAGCATCCTGAAACCCGCTAGCCAGTTATGTATGGTTTCTTCCTTCTTTACCCAGTCTCTCTTCTTTTTCTCCTTATCCTTCTCTGGCAACTGCCTTATATCTAAACCTGTTTGCTCTAATTCAAGGAGGATGAAAATGCCAATGACCTCTTTCTGCCAATCACTTTCCTTAATTTGAATCGGGATGTGCCACACCAAAGCGTTCCCTTTCTCCCTTAGGGGTGCAAACCCTGGCATACACTTCCCATAATCTTTGCTGCTGTTGGCGCCACCTTGACATTGGCATTGGCTGCTGCCTGGCATCGCCTGAAATGACTGTAGGAGTGTTACCCCCCCGACCCTAGTGCCAATGCTTTTTCCTGCTGACTTGATGTCGGGGTGCTCCCCCCAGGCTGACCACGCTCGTCATCCCCCAATGGTGCATCCTCCTGATGGTTAACAGGCACCGTCTTTCCCCCCAACTGATTAAAAGCATTAACATTGGCACACAACAGTTACCCGCTACTAGCCCTGCCCCATGCTTGCAAGCACTCATCACAATACCTTTCATTTGCTCCAAGGAAGCCGTTTCCTCTGATGCCTCCGCTGCCGTAATGACTGCACGCTTGCTGAGCTCACTGATGGCCTCCTTTGGGCCTTCCCTCTCAGGTGCCTACGTCATGTGCTGCCGTGGTGGCTGCAATACCCTACTTCGCTCCGCTGCCTTTCTGTTGTGCTTTCTTTATACCCTCTCTCTATCTTTTTGCCACTTCTGTCTGCAGCCTCATTGCCATGGCCTTTGCTGTTAACGTATTCCTCCTTTTCGTTACTGGCTCTTCCTCCCCAAGGGAAATCAGTTCCTCCAGCGCCTGTTCTTCAGTTGATGCCGGAAAAAGCAGTGGAGATTGCGAGCCACTTTCTGATGACCCTGCTGGGCCAGCATCCAGTTCGTTGGTCATTCTCTGTAACCAGTTTGGGCCATACCTGGATGTAGCTGATCTTGCCATCTGCATGAACTGTTCCAGCTCTGCCTCTGCTTTTCCTGAATGCAGGATTGCATCAGCCCTTTGTGCATCCATCCTCTTTTTTTATTGCTGCATGCCCAACAGCATGTTGCTAGCTCACTTCAACACCTTCCTTAGGTTTTGGTGTCTTTTTTTCTGATGCAGCGGCTCTGCAGGTGAGTAAATTATTCCCCCCGCCACTCGCACTGCAGCAAACATGGTTTATTTTTGCCAAATGTATTGCCCTTGAAATTGATGAAAAATGTTCTTTCACAGCACACACACTGCATGCAGAATGCCTGAGCTCTTTTAAAAGTCCCTTTTGTTAACTGAGCGCTCGTGTTTTTCCGATGTGCAAGCTGTGCCCCACTGATGAGGAAGTTGGGCAAGAACAGTTCCTGAAGGGTAGTCTCACTTCCTCTGCGAGTGCCCGACGTGTTCCTGGAGGGATCCTCAGACATCACACTTGGCACAGCTAATGAGGGCGTTGTGCACCTGTGGTACCTGTAGGGCAGCCTTCCACCCTCTGTGAGAGCCAGACCTGTTTGTTATATCCGCCTTGCGTCCCGCTACGCAGGGACGCAAGGCGTCTAAATAAAGGCCCCACCCCCTGCGTCACGGAGGCAGTTCCGGGGCAGGACAGCAACACGAAAGGTGTCCGTGTCTTTACTGCTCCTGACGGAGCTGCGCAGCGAGGCCCACCCACACGGGCCTACTCCCCCTGCCTCTCGCCGATGCCTCAGCCGGAATCAGGGATCCAACACTGGCGACGAGGAAGCGAACGTAACGGCACGCGTGCTGCCCAGCTTCATTGAAGACGCGATCAACGGTGATATTCTTGGAAACACAGTGGGGGCACACAAACCCCCACTCAAAAAAAATAAAATAATTCTTGTTAAAACCTTATCATTCCTCCTACATCTTCCATGAACCACGTGCAACGTTGAACTGGCTCTACCACACGGCCACACGGAGCCAGAGGTCACCTACACCACACAGAGGATGCTTGAGAGGGGTGAAGACACTCCACCATGCTCAGCACGTGGAATCACGCAAGGAGAATCGAGGACTCCCACAGGGGCACACCAAGGTGAGGCATCGATCCCCACACTTTGCGCAGTGGATTTTTCAAACATGGCGACAGGCACGTCCACCCCCAGGCCTGGTACGCCTTCCAGAATGGCAGCGAACCTGTCGTTGTCTACACTGCAAGCTCACCCACAAGGGCGCTCATCGGTAGCACTCCATCCGCTTGACCCCTACACTGACCCTTCATCAGTTGGCCCAAGATAGCAACTGTGGCTACAGAAGTCTGAGATGGAAATGGAGTGTAAAGACATTGTCACTGCGAGGTAAATGAGGTCGCACTTACTGCTAAACGTGGGGGGTGAGGTATCATGCATCTTCAATTCACTGACTATTGATGACGGCCTTGATGCCTATCAACAAACGAAGGGCGCCCTAACGGCCCATTTTCTGCCACAGCTCAATCCGGATTACGAGACATTCATATTCTGCACAACCATCCAGCTTGAAGAGGAGACGTTGGACGCCTACCATACCAGGCTCTGGAAGCTCGCAATATCGTGCGAATTCATGGACACAGAGAAGGAGATCAGACGACAACTCATTAACGGAATCCAATCAGAAAAGCTGAGGAGAATGGTGCTGAGCGAGAAGGTCATCTCCCTGACCCGAATCCTTGAACTGGGCTGACAGAGGGAACTAGCAAACGCCAGGGCAGCACACATGGGCACGACCCTCCAGAAACTGCAACCGGCCCTCACATCAGCCACTGTGGCACAGATCACGAACCGCCAGCCTACAACACACCTGTGTCGATCCTCAGTGACACAACTGCAAATACCCTTTTTCGTGTATGTCTTGTAGATTATGTTGTGTACACCCTGTGTTTACAGTACCCTGGACCACCCTATGTCCCGGGTGCACTATTGTATAAGTACATGTTCCTCTAACTGTTGTATACCACTGTGCCTTTAGGTGGAACTCAACACAAAAGAGGTAAATACTCAATCTGTATTTCCACCAAACTCAATCACTATTGTCCGTTCCTTTTGAGCCTTTCGTGCTTATCGAAAGCTATGTAAACTAATTGACTATAACACTTGTGGTTTTCTGAAATAAACTCTTCTGTTCAGAACCATAGCCTGCTGATTTGTAGGATCTCACATCCTGATTTTTTTGATTATTATATAGGCGTGAGGGAAAGAAAAAGAAACAGGCCAGCGCCCGGCAGATCAAAACCACGAACTCCTCCACAGAGGAAGAAGGTGATGATGCAGCACATGCCCAAACGAAACCCGCAAATGAACAGTTGAGGAAAGGAAGGAAAGTGTACCTGGTTTCAGCCCTCAATTACGGAAACACCACGCCAAAGAGGAAGCTGAGAAGACGAAAATGCCAGGTAGCGATTCAGGGTCAAAACGTACTAATGACCATAGGCACCGGGGCCTCTGTAAACGTGATGCCACTGAAAACATTCAAGACATTGCAGCCCCAACCTGTCATGAAAACAACGGACACGCTACCATTTGGATGTAAGACCCACTGCCCATAGTAGGTAGATTCCGAACCACCATCAGCCACGGAGAAAAGTCACTGCAATCGAAAATCTACGTGGTAAATGCGGGCATGGAATGCCTCCTGAGTGGGGATGCAGCAGAGGACCTAGGGCCGGTAAGGTTCATTTGCGAAGTGACTGACTCAAAAGAAGTCGAGAACATGCTGGAGAGGTACCCAAACCTACTCAAGGGAATAGGATGCCTAAAGGGTAAATCGATCAGGCTACCCATTAATGAGTCAGTTCAACCGAGAGCAGTGCAACACAGGAGGACGCCGTTCCACATCCGCAATCAAGTGGAAAAGGAGCTAAGGGCACTGGAGAAAGCGGGCATCATCGAGGAAGTGACATTGCCCACTCCATGGGTCTCTCCCATGGTTGTCACCAAGAAGCCAAAACAACCCGGGAAGGTCAGGATATGCATAGACATGAGGCTACCTAACACAGCAATCAAGCGGGAGCGCTACATCACCCCAACCCTGGATGAGATAGTGGCTGACCTCACCAGGTCCAAGTTTTTCTCAAAGGTCGACCTGAACGCTGGTTATCACCAGCTGAAGCTACACCGGGACTCCCGGTACATAACAACATTTTCAACTCACATTGGCCTATGCAGGTACAAGCGCATGAGCTTTGGAATCTCCTCAGCTGCCGAGGTCTTCCAGCAAACAATACAGAAGGTGATCCGAGACATACCGTGTGTCCTAAATGTCAGTGACGACATTCTGATTCATGCCATCAACAAAGAGGAACACATGAGAAGGCTACACATGCTGCACAGCAGGCTGGAGAGCGCAGGCCTAACAATGCATAAAGATAAATGTGAATTCCTGAAGGATGAAATTTCATTTTTTGGGTACACGTTCAATGGAACAGGCATCTCAGCAGACCCCCAAAAAGTGGCAGACATCCAAGCTGCTACACCCCCCACAATGTCAATGGAAGTGTGCAGTTTTTTAGGAATGGCCACTTACTGTGGGAGGTTCATCCCAAACTTGGCCACGCTCTCAGAACCCCTTCAAGAACTCACAAAAGCCAGCACGAAGTGGGAATGGGGACCCGCCTGCCAAGAGGCGTTTGAGCACATTAAAGCGTCACTATCAGCTGACACTGATAGGCATATTATGACCCAGCACTTCCAACAGAACTGTATGTGGATGCCAGCCCCGTGGGCCTAGGGGCCATCCTCATACAGGTGACAAAAACGGGAGAGCAAATGCCGATTGCCTATGCCTCCAGGGCATTGACACCAACGGAGCAGCGATACTCCCACATCGAAAAAGAGGCAATAGCCGTACTGTGGGGTTGCCGCCACTTCCACCTGTACCTCTATGGCCGGAAATTCAAAACCTACACAGATGACAAACCACTGCTCCCCATCTTCACAAGCACCTCTTCTCACCCCCCGGCCCGGATCGCCAAGTGGTTGCTGCACCTCCTTCAATATGACTTCGAACTGACGTAACAGCCGGGAAGTGGCAATCCGGCGGACTTCCTGTCAAGACACCCGAGAGCTGCAACTCCAAAGCAAGTCCACGTAGCAGAAGAGACGGAAGAGCACATCTGCCAGGTGATACACGCCATGATGCCGCGAGCAATCAGTCTAGAGGACATAGCAGAGGCCACGCAAAGGGACCCGTGCTGCGATCTGATTAAGGACGCGATTATCTCAGGGGAATGGAGGTCGTTCCTACGAAACATCCACAATAGAACAGCAGAAGCCAAAGAATTCCTCACAGGGATCTTCGCCATCCGGCAGGACCTATCTATCACGGAAGAAGGACTCATCCTAAGAGGAACCCGCATCATCATCCCTCTGAGCCTACAGGACAAAGTCGTAGCCTTGGCACATGAATGTCACCAAGGAATAGTATGGACCAAAGCCCGGATAAGGCACTGGGCGTGGTTCCCCCAGATTGACGGAAAAGTCGAGCGTTTGGTCAGCACCTGCCTCCCATGCCAAACAACAGGGCCGCCGCCCAATCCGGAGCCCATCCAATCGGCGGAGCGAGGGTCCGCCAGATGGGACGCCATAAGCATAGACTTCTGCAAAATACAGGAAGGTGTCCACCTACTGGTGGCCATTGACGACCACTCCAGGTACCCGGAGGTCGAGATTGTCAACTCCACGGCAGCAGAGGTCGTCATACCCGTGATCGAGAAGATGTTTGCGACGCATGGACTGCTAAGAACAATCAAGAGCGACAATGGTCCACCCTTCACAGGGGAAGAATTCAAAAAATACCTCAAAGAACTCAACATCCGATACCACCACATAATGCTGCGATGGCCGCAGGCAAACGGCGATGTGGAATGCTTCTTGCGGACAATGAATAAGGTACTACGCCTGTTGCGCGTGAATGACAGCCCATGGCAGGTGGACTTATACCGATTCCTACGGAACTACAGGGTCACACCCCACACCATGACAGGAATACCGCCGGCAGACGTAATGTACGGCACGATCCTCAACTCCTCCATACCACATCATCCGAGCAGATGCCCAGACACCTTCGACCACGAGCGCACCGAAACAAGGAGGACAGGAGCCAATGCCCACATGAGCAACAAGAGGCGTGCCAGGCAGTCCGACCACCGAGTCAGTGATCAAGCGGTCATGGTGAGGAATCCGCCCAAATCCAAACTGGACACCCGCTATGATGCAGCCCCGTGGACAATTAGTGGATGCCATGGCACCATGATAACTGTGAGAAAGGGGCAAAGACAAGTGACAAGAAATGCGTCATGGTTCAAAGAAGTGCCCAGGAATTTGTGGACAGATGGCGAATGTCCCCAGGATGAAGAGGAGAATCCGCCGAGGAACGATGGAGCGATGGAGAAAGCATGGACGAAGGAGCCGAGGAACCGTGGAGCGAACCAGAACCGGGTGAGCAGGACAACGAAGGTGAGCAACATGAGGTGACCCAGGGGGCCATACCCAGGGGAGGACGATATGGGTTAAGAGCCAACACCTGGCCCCCAGCCAGACTCAAGACTATGTGTGGTAGAAAAACCTACACGAGTGACTTTATGAAAAGGGGCCAGTTCGTTGGCTGAGACATGTGTTGTGTTTATTGTTCAGTTATAATAAAGGAGGAATGTTATATCCGCCTTGCGTCCCGCTACGCGGTGACGCAAGGCATCTAACTAAAGGCCCCACCCCTGCACCGCAGTGGCAGTTCCGGGGCAGGAGAGCAACACTAAAGGTGTCCGTGTCTTTACTGCTCCTGATGGAGCTGTGCAGCGAGGCCCATCCACGTGGGCCTACTCTCCCTGTTTCCCTCCGACGCCTCGGCCGGAATCAGTGATCCAACACTGCTCAGTAAAGCTCCTCTGACGTCGTGCTTGGGCTGGGTCTGCTCTGATTCAGACAGGGCAATCCTCCTCTCTGTGCAAGCACTCATTGTGCTCCTCACTGTAACGCCACCCTCCTTGAAAGGTTGCCTGATCTTCTAGAATTGAAGCTGTAGGACGTGGCTGAACAACGCGTGTCTGCTCCGGACCCACAAATGCTCTCCTTGGGATCTTCCGATGTTGAACTGCAAGGTGGGGTGTGCCCAACCACCACCCGCTGTGCCATGCTTGGTCCGGATACTTTTGTTGAGCTCCATGCTAAATCGAAGCCTGATGCCTCCTGCAACGTTGGAATTCATTGGTCCCACACTGCTGCACTGCCAGGTTCCTTTGCTTCCGATTCGCCTCCCAGAAAATGATGCAAAATGCCCTGCCATGGGCAGACAGCAGCAAAGCAGATATGTTGCAGCCCTATATGGGGACTCCTTTTATGTGCATGGCAGGACAAAACCGTGGGTGGCTGGCCCCACCTCTTGCCCACACTTTTTTTCCCAGGCTTTTCTCATGGTTTCGTTGGCTTCCCTGCCCACCACTGCTTTGTCGCGGACCTGAGGCCTGCTTGAACCAGCTTCTGCCCTCACCATGTCTGGATGGGCCAGGCACCGGTTATACTTGCATGGAGAGTGTCATAAGTGTCCCGTATGTGTATAACTCAGTAGTAAGGCACATGTGTGGATTTGAATGTCTGTTCTTGAGTGATGAACTGATGTTTAGGTCATATCATTTGTCTTTGAAGATCTATTTGGATGTGAAGGAGATGTTTATGTATGTACGTGCATGCATGCGGATGTGTTCATGTGTCAGTTTAGGTTATATCATGTTTTTGGGAGATCTATGTGTTTATGAAGGGGATGTTTATGCATGTACGTGCATGCATGCTGTTGTGTTCATGTTTCTATTTAGGTCATATTATATGTTTTGGGAGATCTATGTGTTTGTGAAGGAGATGTTTATGTATGTATGTCCATGCATGCTGATGTGTTCATGTTACTGTTTAGGTCATATTATATGATTTAGGAGATCTATGTGTTTGGGCCCCCCATCGGCCACCCCACCAAAAACGAAAAAGCCAACAAAAACAAAAAAAGCATTTTTTTTCTCGCACTGAACTGTGCATGGCCAATAATAACATGCCCAGTTCAGTGCGAAAACAAAAAGTTTTTTTTTTTGTTACGGCCCAGCGAGGACTCGGACTGGAGTCAGACAGCCACGATAGTGGAGCTGCCCCCCACTGATTGCATATGCTCAGTGGAGTTGACCCGGAAATAATGTCAGCCTGAGCGCGTCATTTCTGCTTTTGCTCGCGCTTCCAGGCTGTGTTCACTACCAGGCACTGAAGGAGACCTGGACTGCAGAGCTGGGGGATTGAGTGATTCCCAGGCAAGCACCTCAGAGCTCAGGTATGTAGCACCAGGCATGGGCTTGGGAGGGCTAAAGCCACCCCCCCGATACTTTAATGTTGTTCTTCTAATGTGCAAACAAAAAGAAGGCACAGAGATGAAGCAGCCAATGGCATTCTAGATTGTGTGGCTGCACAATGGACCGGGTTATGCAAGCAGTCTTTATTTCAACTGTTACGTGTTGTTGATACCAAAACATTGCTTTACAGTAACTGATGTTGCATATAGAGATAGTTTGCAGACGGTGTGCAAGAGTCCATGCGTTCTCACCGAAGGGCCCCTAGTAGGATAATGCATTGTTGTTTTGTTCAGGTGTTGCTTCTTTACAGATTAATCCATCCTCATTGTGGGTGGAAGCAGATTTCTTCTTTATGCAAACAGTCAACCAAGCCCTCAAACGGCATTGTCGCTGCGCGGCTTTTAGCTCCGTTGACCGCCTGATTGCCGAGTGTGTTGGATGCCACATAACTGCAGGTCTCTGTAGAGCTACTCGGCCTGTGGAATCTTGATAAACTGGTGTGCACGTGCTTGGCAGTCTCTATGTTTCCTGACTTTGCTTCAGATCAGAGAGGAGGCTAATTGAATCCACCGCCGGCTTTGTTGGGGTTCCATGCTGGCTACATGGTTGGATCGGTTGCAAGAAGCAGCCAGAAGAAACATTCTCACTCCATCATTCAAAGTTTAAAGTGGGGCATCGGCTACGATTTATTTACAACTCTCGCTGTACTTATAACCCCCTCTCAACCTAAAGCGTCCCTGTATTTTGAAACCTGCTCTGTTTCCTTTTAAAACGAATAGGGCAGTCCTTTTTCCTCTCCACACGTTGCATGTAAAGTCTAGCTCGCGATTTCCCATTCATTAATGTTGTGCCTCGCAAAGGTACTATAAGGCACGTTATTGAGATGGCCAACAACCTCACTCCTTCTCACGACGCCTCTTGTTTTCTTTCTCTACCTACTTGTAAAACAGTTTGGAGCTCTTGACAAGTACAATTAATAGGCAACATCGCCCAGTTTAAAGTGCACTGGCCGACACTGAGGTGAAGCCGGCTACACTGGCTGTCAGCCTGCTATGACGGTTGCCGGAAGGTGTTCACAGTGGCCACTGACCACAGACTTCTGCAGGCCCTACCATTTGTCCATGCTGAAAGCCAATCCGAAGATCAACCTGTGTTCCAGCCACTTCAAGCAATGTATTTCTACGTGTGTTCAAGAATAGGCCACTAACCAAAAACCCTTGCCTGATCACTCTACTTCAGCTGGCCCATGGCTTGTGTTGGCACTGAAATGGAACAGCTATTCAGTTGTTGCAGATAAGTGTGGGTCCATGTTTGGTGTTTTATCAGGGCAGTTTTCTATCCCAGGGCGCAAGGTTTCTACAGTCATACTGTGAGTTTTCCCCAAAGCTCTCTTTTCTTGGCACTGATCAGCGGCATCATTGCAAAACACCAAAGCTTAATGGAGTTTGCACTAAACCTTACTTAGCTGTTGCTAACATGTTTTACCGAGAATGCATTAAACAATTAAGCTGACAGATGCCGTCTTTACTCAAACATGCCAATCGAAAACATACCTATTATTAAAATTGATGTTGGCATCTGTCAGCTGTGCCACATCGTTCCAATGTTCTCAAAATTACATTTCATTGTCACCTTTAAGATATGCTTATGGAGAGGGTGTGTTCTGTGTTTATTATCTTGCAGGGGTATGAGGCCGACACCTGTCAGTTCTCCAGAGCATGCACCCATAGCTAATTGGAGGACCCATCGTGTGTGCTTTAAAAGTAGGGCTGTTGTTAGTTGATTTGGACTCTTTACCACGTCTCTAGAAGTATTGTGTGTCAATTGTGCAAGAGTTTGTTTCATGTGTGTACGACTCTGCTTGCGATCAGCAGCACTTGCTCACATACGTGGAGTGAATGCTAGCTCTTGATCTTTCACACAGGTTAAGGTTTATGGAATCTTTACATTGGCATTAAACCCATATTTCGGGTTGTTGCATTAGATTTTGCCAAGTTTGTCGAGGGAGTGCTATTGCTTGCTGCCAATGCCATTTTTTTTTTTTTTTACATAGTCCTGGCCCATTTAGACGAGGACGTTTATGCTGCCGATCTACAGAGTGGCCTGGTGGCGGGCACGTGGAGGAATTTGTTCTCCAGGCAGGAACTCTGCCTTCAGAGATATCTTGCAGTCCTTGCATTCTCACAATGCTAATACATTCCTTGGACGAAACAGAGAGGATACACATTTTAGCATGGCTTTTTTTTGCAAATCTTGTGTGCTTTTCTTTGTGTTTTTATTTTTGTGTTTTTTTTTTAGATTTCTGCCACACAGGTCCGCTTGGCGACTTCCTGTGGCTGTGAGCATTTTTGCTTTAATTAGCCCAACATCGAAAACCCTTAGAATCACTATCCTTATGAGCACACACATTGCATAAATCATTACCAGTTAATTACAGAAACAAGCAATTTAGAAATTAATCAGGATTGAAGAAAACACAAACGCCTTAAAACGCGCCCATACAAAACAAGGATGAGATGCGTCCAAATAAACCACAAAGTTTCACATGGTAGAATAATTTGAAAGCCTGACTGCTCATTAGCACACACAGATCGTTATTGACCTTAGTTCAGCCAATCAGAATGTGAGTGCAGTCAATAACTACTGGTATTGACTGTATTCTAAACATTCTGTCTTCAAAAGCATAGAGGGAAACAACAATGCAATTCCTATGCACTATTTCTTTCAACAGGACACTTCCTCTCATGGAGAGGACCTTTTTTCTTCTTTTCTGCAAAATGCAATTTAAAGAAAGAGCTAGCACAAACATGGGAAAACACTTTCACTTTTACACAACACCTAATGTATGCCCATGTTAAACCTATTACAGTTCAAGCAACTGTGCAATTAAAGTGCTTAACTTGTGAAGACGATCTTGTTATTCAAGCATTATAAAATAATTTAATTTACTAACTTAGTTTGTTTACTTTATTCACTTAAAGTAAAAATGTGTACTTCACCCGCAAAACTCTAAAAATGTAATTTGTTACTACCGTTATGTACTAATAGTCTTATAGACCTTGGGAGGAGTCTTTATCGCTTTGGATGATGACCATTCTGGGGAATTAGTTGGGACTCATGACCCTTGGTTTCTCCTTGGGCTATGCCTGGTGACTAGTATTTGTCCAGCCACAATGACCCCTCCCGCGGTCTAGAACTCTATACTAGTTTCCCCACATCTTTGGTATAGGTCTTACAAACATGTAATTGGCTAGCGCTCACAGACTACTCTTGGTGTACTCCATGTGTCAAAATATACAAACAATATGTCATCTATTCTATTACACTGTACGGAAACATTAGATGGTATTGTATACATGTACATTATAGTTTTATCCCACAGGAATGTATTGATCCTTTCAGTAAAAGCTGATTTAAAAAAAAAAATGAATGTAACCCATTACTTGAAACTCTGCAAGCGTTGCTGCTTTTCAGAGTAGTTTGGCAAATTGAGTGCATATATGCCCAGAAGGTTATTCACCTGTGTTATGATTCTCTAATAGAACATCCTTTGATAGTTCAATTTCCACACCATGGGCCTCATTACACGGATGGCGGTGAACCATGGCGCTATTAGCGCCATGGTTCATGCTGGTAAAATACCGGCACCACCTTGGTGGAAAGGGGAATTACCGCCCTATTCCAAGGTTGGCGGGGTGGTAATTCCCCCTTCCACCATTGCCCTTCCCCATTCCCATTTTTGCCCCATAGGGCTCTATGGGAATGGGGAAGGCGCTAATTACGGTACCGCAAATTGAGGTACCGTAATTAGCTCCCTGGTCCCTTTGCGGGTTGGTTTTTACCGCCTGCAAAAAGCAAGCGTTAAATTCCCCAACCCGCAAAGGGACCTCGTAGTAAGGCGGTAAGGGTTTACCGGTACCGGTAAAATACCGGTACCGGTAAACCCTTGCCGCCTACCGTGTAATGAGGCCCCATGTGTTGTCACTAACCATTTAGGAATTGATGTGTGAAATCTGAATAAAAGAAGTCCAATAGAAGGTGTACTTGCCATGTTCTGTAGTGCCAACATAATAGAATATCGCCTATGACCCCCTCTGTGTTTGGATTTCCAACTCTAATCACACCATCCAGCAGTGGATTGGTTATCCTTGCTCTCAGAGTAAAATGTTCTTTTTAAATCTGCTTCCAATTGGTTGGGTTTGGTCAGTCAAAATGTAGGATGAAGCCGCCTCCCAGATATGATGCTCAAAGTGCTGAAGTATTGAGTTCCATTTTTAAAGGTCACGTTTTCCTTTCAAATGTTGAACTCTCATTGCATTTTATGGCTCATGTTAGGAATTTTGCTATAGTGTGTGGATGCCTTCTTAGTAATGTTCCTAGCTTGCCAGCACCATGAGTTTAACACTCACAATGCTGACTCATTTTGACTGGTTTTCAGCTTCACCCGTGTAATGCAATGCTGTCTCTTCGCAGTAGTTCACCCAATGATTTGATTGCTCTGACCGTTGTGCCTTTTGAGTGTGGTGAGACATTTGGGGACGTTTTCAGAAAGGATCATGGTCCACTCTATCCAGTAGCATGTGTCAAGTAAGGACTCCTAGCTATTGGCCAAGGAAGCGCTCTGGTCTCCTTCCTGCTCAGGTCGCTCGTAGTCCCCTGCTTATCCCATTCTTTCCGGGTCGCAGCGAGAGGCGCCACCAAGGGATGGCTAAGGCCAGCGCTGGCCGGCCCGCCTCTCAGGTGTTTGTTTTGGTGTGCCACCTCAAGATTTCCAGTGACCTCATCAGGCCACACGCTTCTTTACATTGTGAAGTGCAAATAACAAATGTTAACCCTTTGGATGTGTTATTGAACTTCACGGTGCAAACAACAAAAAACACACATGGGAAAATGCAGTGCACATATTGTTACATGAACCGGCACTCAATATAGCTTTAAAGGCCTGTAACAAGGGCTGTCTCAGGAGTTATGGAGCCTGAAGACAGAGTTAAAGGTCTGAGCGTAGCAAGGCCCTTTAGCGAGGTATGAGGGACATTAACGCCTGGTACCGCCAGAGCCGCAGGTTTATAAAGCTATTAGAACACCCTCAGTATTTTATTAGAGCAGTATTTTAATAAATCAGAAAAAGAGATACATGACTAATAAATGCTGCCGAAATTAATGGAAAGTAAATGCATTGTGAGTACTTAATCCTTGCTTTTACCAGGCAGATAATTAGTATTGGAGGGGTGGAATATTTAAATGTGGAAAGTGAATCCAGTTGTCAGTAGTTATTTGCTATTTTTATTAGGCAGGGGATGAAAGGCCAAAGTTAGGAGTTTATCGAGGGGAGGAATATTTAAATGTTTAAAGTTAATCCAGCTATATCCAGGAATATTTAAATGTGGAAAATTAATCCAGCTGTCAGTAGTTATTTGCTGTTTTTATTAGGTTGGGGAATGAAGGGCCAAAGTTAGAAATTTAACAAAGAAATATACATGGGTACTGTTACGATTTTATACAGAAATATGTTTATTAAAAAAACGAGTGTATTCTGAACGTTTAGCTAGCAGGTGGGGACTGTTGAGAATCAATTGTAAATAAACTTTATTTACCTTTGTTTAGCACATTTCCTTTTCGTGTATTGCAATGTTTGTTTTATTCGTTAAGTTTCTGACACAAAAGCTTTACTTTGAATAATTTGTGAGGGGGGGTCAACGTTATGCACGCATGCACGCACAGCAATGTCACAAATTATTGCCAGTGAGCTAGGACATGGGGCGATGCACCATCAATTAAGTACTGGACTGTAATGGCTGGTAATATGCCAGTTTGTATAGCCCGCAGATTGACCAATCACATACATGGAAACACAACATGGTTGTCCTAATGGAATATAATCCCTGTAAGGTCTTGAGAGCACAGGAAGTTCGAAGAACAGCGAACTATAAAGAAATTCACACCAGACACCACATTACAGACACTGTGCCTAATTCACGGAACGTTTAGCGCGTTGCAAAGGGACTGCAAAGTGTATTTTTGCAGTGCAAAGTCACTTTGCACGACGCTAAAAGTTCCAGAATTCGTCCCACTGTGTTTGTTAGTTGCTCCCGGGCAGTTCTTAGATTGGGTCTGGCTTTGAGGTTTGTTATGTTACACGGGCTATGAATAGCACACCTCTGCCATTCATAAGACCTTGCGCACTGCAGAATGAGGTGATGCCATGAACTGTCAAAGTGTCCATCCCTGACTCGGTGTCACACTGATCGTTGCGGCCACTAAGGGCTTGATTCACAGAAGCCTTTCATAATGGCGCAATCCCATTGGAAAAGGCTCTATGATTCACGGGGGGTTTTGCCATTTTAAACGCTTCTGTTAATTAGGGCCTAAGAGTTACTGAGCTGGCTGTTATTTCACCAGACCTTCTGCTGCATCAATTTGCAACAACAGAAATCGCCAGAGAAATATGGATGGCAGAATTTCAGTCGAAATTCACATACTGGAGACTGCTATTGCACAGACACTTGAACTGAACCTGAAACAAGTGGACAGAGGGGAACAGCAGGGAAGAAAAACGAAATGTTTGCAAAAGTTAACCTGCAAGCTGCTTTTTCCGACACAAAATTTGATGTGTTGAAGCCCCTAAAATATAGAGTTGCTTCCTCTATACTTATTGCGCAAGACCCCTTGGTGGGCACACACTCAAAACAGCGAGCCAATATCTATACCTGGATGAATGAAGTAGGTGCCCCACGCCCGCATGACCTAGAAATGACTTGAAGAAGTGGGGGCACAACGTTTGCTGGTGTGTTCATTCGCACGTGGCAGATCTCTTTTCCTGGGTTGCAGCACCATCTTTGGTGGTTCACCAAAGCAGGTGATGCCCACTCTCGGTGAGAAAAATAATCTGAGTCTTCAGCAATTTAGGAAGCCCAGATGTTATTTCGTCGGCCACTTTTTCATCGTGGGACTTTTCATCGCCGACCCTTTCATCGCCAACATTTTTATTATTATTTTTTTATTTATTAATGGGGGGCTGCGCCTCCCCCAAACCCCCCCTTACTTAAATAATCATACCCCAACCCGCACAAACAACCCCCCTAAAAATGAATTTAAAAAAAAAATGTTGGCTATGAAAGGGTTGACGATGAAAAGTCCCACGATGAAAAAGTGGTTGACGAAATGCGTGCATACCCTGCTTATTCTGGCGCTAAATGGAGTTTTAACAGAATTTGTGATTCTTTATGAACATATTTATGAGAAAGTGTCAGCTCACTCAGTGATTTTAAAAGATCTTAAAGACTGTTTGAAAGTCTGGTCAATGGAGAAGGAATGGAATAAACTGTGAACCGCATCAGGGAATTTAGAGACGGGGTGGAGGGATCCTGATACTACCATGGCCACCGGGGTGCTGGAGAAGTCCGTGGCTTTTAATAATGTGTCTTTTGTCTACGAGGCCTCAGCGAGTCTTAACCTCACGGATTTGATGAATTATACTGAATGTTCTGTTGCAGCTGGGGGCGGGGGGGTGTCGGCTCAAAGGGGGGGCACATAGACATGGCAGCCTTAAAATCCCAGGCAGCTTTAGACTCACTACATACACAATGTGTGCCAATTCAGACCCCACCCAAAGTTGTCTGCTGTCTATGAACAGCAAGGGCAGTCCTTTTGTAAGGGAGGGCCTATAGGGTGTCAGCAAGCACTGTATTATTTGCAAGCAGCTGCTGAGCCTATGCAACGCAGCCACTTAAGACTAGCAGTTTAGGCGTGCTTGATAGAATTGCCGCTGCTCAGCCTCGCCTCCAAAATATGTGCTAGGGCTGGGCACCGGAAAACACTGGCACAAATTAAGCACTGTCTCTAGGTCTTTTGGACTGCAACTCCCATCAGCCCTAGCCAGTATACTTAATGGTGAGGAGTCATGGCAGTCATAGACATAAACATCTGGAGAGCGGCAGGTTGCAGACTCCTGTCCTACAAAGACTCCCCCACCAAACATAATCCACACTACTAAGCTATTTTACAGGTAAATAAATTGTGACCCCCAAGTGTTAGGCATTTATGTGTGATATTGTGTGTGAATGGCAATGTCACTAAATAGAACCAAATGCTGTCACTGCAAGTCTGTGTGAACGCCAATGTGTACACTGATGTCCTTCACCTCTTCATTGACAATAGTAAGGTGGGGAGATCTCATGCACAATGAGATCCCACAAATGGTTCCATTACAACACCGTTCAAAATTCAGCTCACTGTTAATGAGATCAGGCCACCGGTACAGCCACAACCAACACAAGCAGTCAGAGGCAAAGTGCTCCTCTAAGCTCTAGTGCCACTGGCATCTGCATCCATGAAATCAACATCGTCCATGCCAACATCAGTATGTGGACCCAACAGTTCTTAAGTACCTGCAGGCATGATGACGTACCGCGGGTTGCTATGGCGGCTGTCGCCGCCCATCCGTATCCAACACAAGAGGACAGAGGAGATGACTGTGCACGGCAAGGCCTTGATAATGGTCGGGAAAACCCACAACACGTCAAGGCGGCTTCAATTTAATTAAATTTATTTTATTTTTGGATTTGTAGAGCGCACTACAGCCCACGGGCATTGAGGCACTATAAGGAGACGTAAGAAGGCTTGATTCAGGGTTACAGGAATGTGGCCCAACAGAGTAATACTTACAACAGATTGTTTTGTTACATACTCAATTGTTTCAATAGCACATCATGTTGACCCCTTTGCATAAGGAATGGGTCTGAGACAAGATTATGGGTGCACTGTTACCCAGCTAAAGCGTCCATGTGTCCAAGGTTGAGCAGCAACACCTGATCATGCACCATGCGGGTAATGTTGTGAAGCAACCACACAGCATGTTAGAGGGGATTTCAGGAGTGCTGTCCATCAAGAGGGCCAGCTCTGGCATTGGGTGAGCAGTTATGGCACTGATAAATAATGAATTGACATCCGAATGCACTAGTTGCCTTTTGCGAACCATGTCATCTGCTAAACAGCTAACTACTGCAGTAAACGATACACTACGATGCCTTCAGATAATATATGTGCTCTATAAAACCCACACACCCTTACTTGAGAGGCAGGCGTTGACCCTAGTACAAACAGCACTCCCGCAGCAGCGGTATCTTTCGCACCCACCCAGCCCTACAAGGAGGAGACACTCTGTTCTAATGGCACCCTATTTTTGGTAGGCAGCAATAATAATGTGTGCATAATTAATATATGTAAGGTATAAATGCCACTCCACACAGACATGTGGCGACACACACCATTCAACAAGGTTCACTTGGCAGACCAAAAAAAGGTCCATGGCAGAGGCTGCATGATCCTTGAAAGTCCCTTTAATGCATTCCACTAAGAACATAAAATGTAAAGTGCCAACGGTTTTTAAAAAAGTGCATTGGCGTCAGTGGTCGAAGTGTACATAAAGAAGTAGTGGAACTATGTACCCTGCAGGCCTTCTCCCCCTCCCCGCAAACCCCATTGTCACGCCACCTCCTACGCGCAATGCAAGCCCTCAAACAAACACAACTACTGTTTAAGTTACCGCTCAGTGCAGTGCACTGAAGTGCACGTTTCAACTTCTCCCTACACTTTTATTTTAAAACAAAACCATTCGGTTTCTTTTAAAAATAAAGTATAGGAACCATACAACTTATTTTTTAAAGTAGAGGAGCACCGATTCTAACCACTTCGATCACTTATCGGCATAAAGGGGCAACAGTAGTGGACATGCTCTTAAGTGGTACCATTACTCTATTGATCTAACATAACAGGTTTTTGGCAAAAGAAACCCTTCGTCAGGATGTGAAAAATGCTGCATCATGTTGGAAATATTCAAACTCCTGCAGAGAACAGGCCGTAGCTAAATATCAGAAGCAGTGTGGTTAGACCAGTATACCTCATATTTTTACGCAGGCTCAAAAAAGCAGCCATCTTAGGTGTTTATATGGTTAGTTTAAAATTGCACACAAAACAGTGTAATATGAATAATATGAAATAAAACAAAATAAAACAATGACTGTAGTAAACAGAGTGCAGTAATGATACCCAATTTGGCTGGGGTTGATTCAAAACACTACCAAGTGTTTCCAATATGTTGGTGAAAAACAATACTTTTGATAGACATAACATAATAAACCTACCCTGTTAACAAATGATACACATTATGCAAGATGGAAACATAACCTTCTAGTAATCACATGAACACATGTACTGAAATAAGATGAAAACAACAGTAAAACAATAGCTGCCTAACAACAAATTTAGACCACTGATAATGTTCCTCAATTTCTTCCAGGAAGAGAAAACTACTGACAATTTAAGGAACAACACATTTAGCAATAATAATGTGCAGGTGCTCAAAAATTCTATCAATTTTATACACCATCAATATATAAATGTATCAATGTTATGTACATTCTTATTATTGTTACATTATTGCAAATAAACAGAGCAGATTCATGAGAAAAGAATTTTCAATATGCATTTTTTTTTTTTTAAAACCTAATAAAAAGATAACAAGAGAAAGAACAATCACAGATGTAAAATGTATAAAATGTGACATTCCGCATCTGTATTACATCCATTAGGAATCAAGACACTTGGGGCCTCATTGTGAGTATGGAGGTAGCCATGCTGCTATTAGCACCATGGCTGCCTCCAAAACGGGCTCCATTACCGGGTTCCTGCAATGAGGACTTACCGGGTCATTCCGACATAGGAGGACCCGGTAATTCCTCCTTGCAGGAACCATTCGCCATTCCCATTTGAGCTCCCATAGGGCTCAATGGGAATGGGGATGGAGGTAACAACGGGCACATTACAAGTGTCCCGTTGTTACCACCCTCTTCCCCTCGCGAGACCCGGAAAGGACGCCTGGGTTTACCAGGCGTCCGATCCGAGTCCGGCAAAGGGAAGCTCGTAATCGGCGCTCCCATAATGATAGGGGCCGGTCCCCTTCATTCCAGGAGCGCCAGGGTTGTAATGAGACCCTTAATCTATTGATCCTTCTCCTTTCCTATTTGTGGATTTCAGCAATAGGTTGCCACCTCATTGTTGGTCTTACAGCTCACAAACTAATTGGGAGTGACTAGATTTCCAATCATTGGTACCTTACTGTATTTTACAGAGAGATGATTTTCAAATGGTCTTTTAAATCAGGATACATTTTCAGAACTTTCCAATGGTTACATTTAATATTATTGAGTTCCTAAGATTGAATGCAACATTTAGTTATAAACTGCCGTTAAATTTCACGCTTTGATCAATCTTGTTCAGGGCCGGTCTTTGCATCAAGCAGTACAGGTTGCTGCCTGAGGTGGCAGCCTCTAGCGGGCACCATGCTGCAATGCTGCATCATTTAATTTTATTTTAATAAACTTAAAGTAGTACTATATAAATTGCTTCAAAAAAATCATCAAACTAGTGAAAGCACTGCATGATGCTGCAGTGCCTGTTGTCAACGGTGTGGCGTGCAGGCAAAGCCATGCTAGCAGTGTATCTGGGATCTGCAAGCCCAGGATGATTGATTTAATGATCCTAAAAGCAACACGTGTTGCTTGAATTCTCCAGGCCTGGTCAGGCCTCACCAGGCCTCATGTGCCTCCTCCTTATCGCATTCACTGTAGCCTAGTAGTTGGGGGATGTGATTGGTCTGGGATACTCAGTCAGCTGAGCCCCTTCCTTCGGACGTTGAGCAGGGAGTCAAAGACCAGACTAACTTGGTTACTCTAAGAGATTAATCATCGCAGGGTAACCTCACTGAGGTGCCATCGGGGTAGGAGGATCTAGTTCCAGGTAGCAGCAGCAGGTTCAGCAGGGCAGGAGGCCAGGCCAGCCACTGTGCTGTGCCAAGAAACCCACCAGCCACCACCACATGCAACTGAACTGGGCTGCAGCCTGCCCGGGGCCTGCTGCTGAGTGCAGAACATTGATCACTGATTGACTGTCACCCGACCTGCTGCTGGCTGCCTGACTTCAGACACTTGCAGAGCAGCACAGTGACCACCAAGCACCAATCAAAACTGATTGAAGGTACGAGGGCAATAGTTTACCCATAATTACTTAATTGTCCTTAGACATATTTATTTCAGTTTCTGTACCATAAGCAATTTGACTTGTCATATCAAACAAAACCTATGCTAACAGAAAATGTACACTTGCTTTAGAAGACAGCACCCTACAGTATTTATCTCACAAAGGGCACGTAACACTGACCAGGGTCACGTGTACCCATTCTGCGTGTGATGCATATGTTAAGCTGGTCTATAGACCTTGGCTTGTGCTCCATACGATCTGTGAGCATTTGTCATAAAGCCAGACAAACCAGGATCTTAACTTCTCTGGGAAATAGATGTAGTCTACAGAATGAGAATGCCTCCAATATGTGACATCCCTTTTAACCCCAGCACACCCCCAGCATTGCCATGATGGTCTAGTTCCACTGTCCCCCGTCGTAAACCATGGTTTTACAGGCCTTCCCATCAAGGGGCTTTTATGTTGTCTACATAAATCATTGTGTGAAATTCAAAGCCAGGTAGCAACAATGTCTGGTTTGACATGTGCATGTTAAGGGTGACATAGCATTGCAGGATTACCACTGTGCACAAAATGTAAGGAACATCTCTAATAGCTGTTTCATTCACCCAGCGTAGGCGTCAGGGCCTTTCAACCCTTCAAATTAAAGGGGCCTTGAGCCTCAGGGGGTCCCCAGCAACTACCACCCTATTGCCAGTCAGCAGTCTAATAACATAGCATTATATTCCTTTCTATATTATTTACATTTTGGGGCTTAGAGTGTGCGCTTTGCAGCGTACGCCTCAGAAGCTACCTTGCTGGAGCCTGTCAGTCGTCACTTCCATTGGGGAAAACAGAAGTGCGATAGCCTCGTGGCTTTTCAACACTGGTTTTTCCACGCCCGCCACTTGCTTACAAAGACTGAATCATTGCCATACAGCAGGCATTCCGTGTTTCAGCTGCCTGCTGGCTCTCCGTCTGGTGATAATTGGCAGCTATTAACCTCATCTTTATCTTCATCTACATCTTCAGCCGGGATTGTATTCACCCTGCCATAATGTAATAGCCTAAACTGTGAACAATTGTCCAGCGGGCGCCCACCTGCCCCGCGAATCCTGGAGCCCAGGAATCACCCTCTGTGTGCCCCCCTTAATGCGGTTTGCTTGATGTGTATTCTAGAGCGCTTCATCGTCATGGCACTCCCCATATCAATCATTGTTTAGCAAACCTCATTTCACTTTCTTTGTAACAATAACAATGATAACTCCTCTTGTTCTGCACAAGTGTACTAGGCACTCGAGATGCACTTTAATATATGTGTAGTTCAAGTCATGGTAGTGCATGCACATGTTCTAGAGTTTATGACTGAACAAGTTCTCACTGGATTAACTCTGGTCTGTATATTCCAGTGAACCTAACCAGCCAAGCATGACTGTCATGGTCCCCACATCGACCCTTTCTGCATCTATTCGGATCAGGTGCTGCATTATATCTGCAGCACTCTGCTGCTGGAAAATGCCTCAGAGAAAACAGGACAGGCTGCCTAAACGAAAACTACATTTCCCAGAATGCCGTGACATAGGTCCATGCATTTATGTCCCGTGATCCTGTGGTTGGGGGTCAGATGCTGGATGCATAAATCACAGTGTTTCTCATTGGTCAGTGTTTATGTTTATTGAGTTTATATAGCGCTTTAATCCAAAGCGCTTAGTCAGTGCTTCTCAGCTGACCTGTATGCGGGTGAATGGTGCTACTTGTTATCGTCTCTGCTCGGCGTATCCTGCTTCTCAACTGTGGACTCTGGCAACGTTGGAAGAACTCTCCTTTGGATTTCCCTTTTCAGATTTGATGAACTATTTGACTGCCTGCTTGGAAATTTATGTTTTTAAATAAGGAGATGCAACATGGAGCGAGGAGCCCTTTGCCAATTTACTCGCATATCAAAATGGCATTTAGTTTATGGCCAGTGCGTTGTGTTCATAGTGAACACAATGACTATGTAGTCATTCCATCATGGCGGCCCGCTCTATACACTTTTCGATGCGGCATTAAGCGATCACATGATCGGAGATAATGAGAGGGGGGAGGAGCTGCCCGCTCGAGTTGCTTTCCTTAAGTTTTAAATGGGATGTGTTTACACGGATGTGGAGTTTGATCAGCCTGAGGAAGCTTGGTAGATCCAGGCGGAACGCGTGGCGATTTTTCCACCCTGGGGGGTGAGTGTTGTTTAACCTGCTTGCCATGGGGAGGTTTCTGACTTATACCTACCCTTTTTTGCACATTTGCACAGTTGGTTGTTTGTTTTTATAAAGAATAAAAACGAAGCATTTTGTAAGAAGGTGTTTTGGTCTTGAGTGCTGGGAATACTTTTGGCATGTTTTGTAGGTTTTTTTTTGTAGTGTTACAACCCTCAATTTACATGTGTTTTTTATATGTTAAGGAGCTCAGCCAAAGCTTCTTTTCCCTAGCACCAGCTACGAGTTAGGCAGTGCACTAAATTTGGCTAACTTGTTTTTACATATATATATATATATATATATATATATATATATATATATATATATATATATATATATATATATATATGAGATTTAAAATGATGTTGGATGTATTATTGTTGAGCTCATTATGACAATGTTTTAGAAATTCTACTTGCTCACCCCATATGTGGAGAAGGTTTTCAATATATTTAATTCAGAGAATGGCAATGCGATACAGCATCAAGCCCGGTTGGCATTCAGGTGCAAACCTGGTCCCCATGGACATTCCCTGATTTTGAAGAAAAACACTCAGAGTAAAACATGCATATATTATGATGTAAAATAAGTAATTACATCTTGTCTAGTATCTTGTTATATGCTGAAAAATACTTGCAGAGTAAGTAGTCAGGAACTGCTTCATTGACTTCAGGCCCGAGGTATGAACTTAACTGTTATAGAGAGATGTAACGTCCATGGTGACAAGAAGCAAAACTGTTTCCCTAGGGATGTAGAACATCCCTCATATCTTTAACATAAGAGTACTGACCAAAGGTTGAAAAAAATAAATATAGTAAGAAAAGTGTTCTGTATGAATGTCAATTACATTTCAGACGTTCATAAATACAATATGGGGTTTCAGTACAAGCAGTAAGGGTGTGCACAACTCTCCGGCGGCTCAGAACAAGGGCCTTCACAAGTTAAACATGTCTGTGATATCGGCATCCTTATTGGCTGCCATGCCCACCCTGGGTGATAATCTTTATTATGGCAATAATCACCCCCCACGCCTTGCAGGGCTTAGCGGCTCATGAAGCCCTGCTTATGGGTGATTATTGCTATGTTAGCACTCCATGTTTATAAACAGGGGTGGGGATAGCAATGTATTTGTTTGAATCAATTGATTGCACACTTGCCACGACCCGTTGATTCAAACAAATACTAACACAAGAAGGTCACCGTCGAACTGGAAGTCGGGGCTCCATGTGGAGCTGTTGAGGAGCGGCAGGGCAACCGAGGAAACCAACAATTAAGTGGGCCAGCAGAGGGTAGTGGATGGTAGGTGGTGGATGGAAACGGGTGGGAATATGGCAGGTGTTGAGCAGCACACAGCTTGCTACGAACCTGGGCTGAGATCGTGTGATTCAGCCTGGGTTTGAAGCAACCTGATTGGGTGCTGCACCCTCCTTGGGAACGTCTGTCCTTCCATGCAGGTGCCTCTGTGCCTTCATCTCTACTACATTCTAGGGCAACATTTTTGCCATCTGTGGGCTGTTGAGCAGGATACAGTCAAAGAAAGCAATTTACAACCCTTGCAACGTGTGTATGACATTGTACCACCCAGGATGAGTAGGCGTCGATTCATATTTTTAGCACTCCACACGAACGTTCTATTTTGTTCATGGGCACATACGTGATTCGTAATAGCTTATCTCCTCTGGTGTTGAGGGGACTCTGGTGGGACATCAACTATGGCATCCACAGATGACCTGCATCTTCTATAGGAAGAATGGAAAGCAAGTTTTGGTTAGTTCTTTACTCATCACTTATACTTCAATGCGGACTATTTGCGTTTCACTCTAAAAGTGTCTGTGAGATGACAGTGTGTACCTGTGTTTCGGTATATTGTAGTTGCATATACTTTACATCTGTCTGTGTCATGCACATTGGTGTGTTGTATCAGGTTCTCCTAGTCGTTCAGTGTGCATGTGTTCAGGTCAGGATATGGACCTCAAATGTCATTCCAAAAGGTGGCCATCTGAAGGTCACTGTGCTCCAGCAAAAGCCAGGTTGGTACTGCTTAAATCCTGGCCAACATTGCTCTAATGTAACTGCCCTTCAGTGTAGTGGCATCATTCCTGGATGCAAGTGAAGTGGGAAAAGTGAACAAAAGGCTCCCACCAATCCCCTCTCAACCCTGGCCTAGAGGATCACGGCCCAGACACCCGCCACGAGAGGAGTTTGCCCATCTCCCAGACGACCAAATACCCTGGTACAAGAACATACGGATGTGCCCACCCGCCTGCCCACCAGCCTGCCCTGCACATGCCGACACCTGCGGCATGGATGGACTCGTCTGAATCATCCAGCACCAAATCAGCACATCGTTAGAGATGCCATGACAACCTAGCCAACGGTCAGCACACTCGTGCAAACATACACACTGGACACTCCCACACCAATCCACACGAAGAACATACTCAGTGCTACGACGTAGGCGACGGACACACCCACGGACGTGCATCTTTATTATTTTCCACATAGGCTTTTCAAAATGCAGAAACGCAAGACGCATAATGAACTCATCTAAAAAGGCTTGCTCACGCTTCTTCTAAACCCTTGTACCATAATGAGAAATATAACGAAGACACGATACTGAGGATAGAGCAATATGATACCATAACCTAAAGCGCTCTGTATCAAACGGTTCCACCTATGCACCAGGCCCAAGTAGGCCGCAAGCAAAAGCTTCCATGAACATTGAATGAGCAAGAGTTCGGTTGCTGACCCTGCAGAATGAGCCCAGCGAAAGCAGACAGTCAAGGGCACAACGTTGCAAACTATCATACCGCAAGCCGACGCCAAGGTCGCACCTGCAAGATAAGCCAGGCACACAGTGAGAAATGCAATATTAATTGTGCAGAATTCTGCCTCAACCACGGTCCCACCTCACGTGACCAAGCCGAACCTGATAGGGTGCCAAGCCCAGGAAGAAGAAGGCGCCTGGATCCCCCGTCTCAAGACACAAGCAGATACAATTAAGCGACTCAATGGACATCTGCGGCGGTGGGAGTAGTCGACCTTCCTGCTTATGAATAAATTCTCACATTGTCTGCACATACCCATAGTGAAACATTGTTGCAAATGACAGGTGCACCGCGAGCTGGGAACAGTGATGGTCCCAGACTGGGGGGCTCGCGGGAGAACCAATCAGAACATGGGGCCCTTATCACTGACACCATTAACATTAACCAATCCTCAGGGGTCTTCATGTAACAATTTTTATGTATCAAACTGAAGGGACAACCCAAGTATACCACCTGACTGACCCTTAACCAATAACAACGTTCTCTATATGTATGCTATACTAACCCTACCACTCAGGGAACCAATCCAGAGTGGCGATAGGTTTTTTGCTAACTTTCTCAGGTGACGCAAGTAGCGCGTCATACTAATGTAAAAAGGGCCTGCGAGCCCCACGATGTTGAGAGAGTGTCAGGACGGACGCGTACGATCCTTGACCCATCCTTGCCGTTTTGTTTAATAAACAGCAGAATCACCTTGCTTCTTGCGTGTGTCTCATACTCTATCTCTTTTGGGATATACGGGAGGAGTTGGGGCCTCCCTGCCCGGAGGTCCGCGGACGGCCCAGCCGACCCCGGGAGAATTCCCCCCGACAAGTTGGAGGCACTGCTGAGATCTGTTTAAGGTCCGCTTTTATTTTTATTTTTCCAAGTACTCCCGTTGCGAGGAGGCCCGGCGGCGCGGCCCCCTCTGCCGCTGCCCCCTTTTGAGGACTACAGGACCATCGCGGAACTGCGAGAAGACCGGACAGCGCAATCCGGATATTGGCCCTCGGGAGCCGGTTGAGAAGTATCCCGCCCGCGGTTGGCGAGTGTCCAGACGTAAGCCCAGACGAGGGGAGGTGGCGAGCCGCTTGGAGGGGTGCACGCAGTCGAGCGGCCCCGCATCAAGAGAACTTGGTGAGTATGCCACGCCCAACAAGCAATGTGAAATTGTGAGGGAGGGGGGAGGAATTGAATGCGGGAGGTATTGCACGGGTGCGCGGCGAAGGTTTGATAATTTAGTGTTGGCAATGAAATGAATGGTAGCCGGACGAGTGCGAGAGCAGTCCGCTACGTTACGGGAGAGAAGGGGCGGAGCACGAAAACATCATGTGCGGCCGCTCGTAGACACTGATTGGCCTAGGTCGCGACCATGTGTAAGGGTGTGTGTGTGCGTGGTTTCCTACGATTTGGCATTTATTGATCAATGAGTAGATGAGGATCCCTATTGTTCGAGCAGGAAACTCGATAGATAGATGACGTTTCCCTGTAGGCGGTAGCTAGCTAGTTGCCCAATACGGAAGATAATTGGCTGGTTAAGCCCTCCTGTCGAGGGGCGTATCACACGCGAGGCGACGCAGCGTGTGCAGACCGATTATATTATTGACTACCTTGTTCCAGGAGTGACAGGAAGACAGCTGTGGGGTTAACGGGGGTAGATTGCAAGTGTATTTTGGACTTAAAGAATATATGAAGAACTTACCAGTAGTTCGAAGGGATCGGTGACGTCACCAGCAGGGCTTTCATAGGACATCTCGAGAACCAGGCATATTTATTTTTGAGTAGCGGGGAGGAGAGCTGTGTTGAGGGCGTGGAAATGGAGGTACACGATAATGAGTTGATCGGGGGAAGGCGAGAAGGGGGACGTGGCTGCGCACGGAGAACGCCGGCCACGGCAAGTGTACAAGAGGGAGGAGGAGCAAGTGAAAGTAGGACGGCAGTATAAGAACGTCACAAGGGGCACGCAGCCGCAGGGGGCTACGTGCGCCTCGGCCGCAGGGGGCCGTAAGGGTGTTGTATAGAGGAAGAAACGAAAGAAAAGAATATACAAATGTAAATACTATATTTTACTAATTTTTCCTTAGCGGACTATCGCAAGTCCCCAAACTTACGGGCCAGGTAAAGATATAAGGCTGTATATTGTAAACTGCTAGTGAGATAACCGCTACCAAATAGGGGAGGGTAACAAGTGGAGCGCTACTATGTCATACGGGACTGGATCGGGGGGGTGGGGGAACACCCTCACTACCCCGCTGCAACACATATGTAAAACACTATCACCCCATAGGGAGAAATTGATCAAGTACAGCATAGAATGGACACAGGGGACGGACAACAAAATGACGACACCATGGCCACCTAATGGTAGCTTTGATCCATATACCCAACACTCACTATTAAACCATCTGCATAATACATACAAGGGGAAGAAGTTGGCACACCATGTGGAGGTGTTCAACTTATGGAGGATGTTCCAAGGGTCCCGACCAGGACCAAACGGAATGTTCATTATAGGAGAAAAAATGGGAGATAAGGAGATTAAGGAGGAGGGAGAGAATGGGGAAAAGGAGAGTGAAGGCACACAGAACACGGGGAAAGGACAAGAGGGAGGAGAAAAGAGTGACAACTCAACCGAAAATGAAATAAAAAAGGAACCGAGCGAGAATATACCTCTAGCGAAGGTAGTGAAAACAGAGGGAGGGGGGTTGTATCCTTTAAGAGAACTAGGAGAAATAGCAAAAGAACAATTAAGAGCGGCTGAGGGGTACTCGAGCCCGGCATACAGCCCGCCTCCATATACACCTACAGGTGGCCACACGGGAGGGGAGCGGACTAGTACAACGGGATCAGCCCATAGGAAGATGCTAGCAGGGGTGGGGAGGGGTGAAGCAGAGCAGACTACGGGCGTAGGAAATGATGAGTGGGTAGCTGCGCAGATACTATTAAAATTACGAGGTTCATTAACAGGAGAAGAGAAGGAGGTGGTAAGGAAAATGGACGAGGATAATACCAGGAAGAGTGAAATGGAAGGGGAAGAGGGGAAAGGAAAGGGGGGAAGAGCTGTTAAGACAAAAGGAAGAGACTTTGGAGGAACGATTAGCAGAATTGAGGGATGAGCAGAATGCACTGATCAAGCAGCTCGAGAAGGGGGAAAGAGAGAGAGCACGGGAAAGGAAAGAAGGTAAGAATGAGTTGGAAAAAATGAGAGAACGAACTGAGGAGCAAAGGAGAGAAGCCGAAAGGATAAAGGCAGCAGCAGAAAGGGTATCAAGAGCAGCACTGCGCGACAGGAAAAAAGAGGAAGAGGAGAAAGAAAAAGAAATGGCAATATGGAAGAAGAGATTACTGTCAGAAACGACAAGGAAATACGAAGAAGGGAGGATGATAGAGAGTATATTAGAAAGGGAGAGGGAGAGATGGGAAAGGAAGAAAGAAGATGAAAAGATATTGGAAAAAATGAGTTGTGAAGTAATGGAAGAATTAAAAAAGAAAAGAGAGGAAATTGGTAGAGAAATAGCGGAGAGAAATGAAGGGGAAAGAGAAGATAGGAGGGGGGAGAGTGAAGTAAGGAGGCATGTATATAGAGGTACAGAAGTAGCAACAACATCGGCACAAAGGGGAGCAAGTAGTAAAGAAGAAAAGGGAGGAACAGACCTAATAGACTTAAGAACAGTAACGATTGGGGGGAAAAAGACAGTTTGGGGGTTGCCATTTATGAATGACTTTTGTAGTGAGGAAGAAGAAGGAATGGAGAAGGAAGGAAGAAATAGTGAAAGGGAAAGCCTAGATAAACTATACACCACCCGGACAAATAGAGACTCACCATGGATCTGCAGGAGAAAGGAAGAACTGCAGAGAAGTGAGGAGGAAGAGCATGGAATAGCGGAAAGGCAGACACGTGAAGCTACGCCGTCAACGTCCCATCCTACATGCTCCACCACCTCACGCTCATTACGTGCAACATGCCCATCTAAACTAGCGCCCTTCACAAGCGAACTGACACCCTATGCAGGAAGGCTTAGAGACCTCCCTGGACGCAGGCAGGGACAACTAATACACATGCCCACAATAAATAAAGGAAACGATGAAAGAAGGGGAAGTGGTGGAGGAGAAAGGGTGAAGAGCAGGAGAAATATGGACGAAACTGACGATGTAGAAGAGACTGAAGAAGAGGAGGGGTGTGAGGACTCGATTTTGTGGAACCCAGGGGGTAAAACGGGACACAACTTAATGCCTCTTCTAGAGAGGGGAGGGGTTAGACCACAATACGTGCCTTGGAAGCATACAGACAAGGAAAATATAAAGTGCAGACTCCCATCATTAAGCGGAGGTGCGGGTAAATGGATATATGAAATGGAAAAACACACCGCAGGACAGAAGTTGGCAGTGGGAGATGTAAAGGGCCTTCTAATATCAATATTAGGGGATGCTGCGGATGACATCTGGAAGAGAGCGGGCTTCCCCGGGGTCACAATAACAAACACATCGCACGATCGGGCACCATTCGCAAACTGCAGACATGCATTATGGCAGGCACTGAGGGTACAGTATCCAGACACATCAGACATAGGAGCAATTACCTCGCGCAAGATGCGTGAGAACTAAGATCCTGTTGATTATATCCAGATAATTCAAGTGAAGTGGCGAATGGAAACTAGAGAACAATGGGACAAAACACCAGCAATATTCTATCATATACTAGTACAGGGGCTCCCAGAAGCAGTCCAGAAACAACTAAAGAAAGTAGTGGGGATGGAAGCAAAAGCATGGCCAGAAATACAACTGACTATAGTACATCATTGCAGGACATGGCAAGAAAAAATGAAAAAAAAGGAAGAGGATAGGAAAACGGAAGAGGCTAAACTAGTACAGAAGAAACTCACTAAATACACGATGGAAGGCGCACTAGTAACTACACCTGCCACAATAACTCAAAGCCCCACACAAGTAGTGGCTGCACAAGAACCCTCCCAAATACAATCATCGCAGACTGTAACACAACAGATGCTGCCACTCCAACCATACACGACTAACATGGGAGGAGGATACTCAACGCCAGGAGCTGGGTATTATAATTACAACCGGGGAAGGGGAGGAATAATGAGAGGGAGAGGATACGGATATAACACACAACAACAGGTGGGGGGACTTAGAAATTCCTACCCCACCGGGCACCCAGTATACCAGGACAACACAGGAAGCTTTCCATGGCAGAACAGGGAACCACTGGTGTGTTGGATTTGTGGATTGGTAGGACACATGTCACGTACGTGTAGAGTGAGACCAGGCACACCGTTGTGGAGTGAACAGGGACAACAAGAGCTCACACAGGAACAGCAGGGCCTCCAGCAACAGCAGACATTGCAACAGGGAAATGGACAGCAACAACTAGTAACACAACAACAGCCACGGACATATCAGCCTCAACAACAGGTAGCGATTACACAACAACCCCAAGCACAGCAAGTACAGCCACGTGCACAAGTCCAAGACCATAACATAACCTCAACCAATACCCAACTACAGCAAATGCAACTGGGTAGGGTGACAGTCCTGGGACACAACCCTTACACGGGAAGTGGTCAATCATTATACCCCCAATAGGACAGCCCACAGACGGCCTTGGTGTGTCCCATCCTGTCTGTAACACCTAATAGTGCGGAGGAACCACGCATAGAGGTGACAATAGGTGACAAAAAATTATCATTCCTTGTTGACACCGGGGCGACCCGGTCTTGCATAAGGGAAGGTAAATTTAAGATGTCAGGTGAAGCCATGAACACCGAAGGATTCTCTGGGGCTAGGGGGTTGGTTCCCTTTACTGATAACATTCCCTTATCAATAGGGGATTATGACATGTCAGTCCCACTTTTATATTCTAGGGCCTCACCAGTAAATATAATGGGGAGAGACATAATGAGCAGGTTGAATATGACGATCTCCTTTACGGAGGACGGCATAATTTGCTCCACTCCAGGAATTAACATGCTCACTGCACGACAGATTATGGAGGCATACTGTGGTCAGACAGTGATTAGGGCTGAGCCAGTAGATGGTGAACTGTTCCAGTACGGGACGGACATGGCATTTGCATGGATGCCAGGGATAGAGGGAAAGATCTGGAGGAGGCCAGCAGCCTACTTGTTTAGACCAGAAACACCAGCCAACGAACCAGAAGGAAAGGTGATTTCAGTGGACATAGAGAGCATTATAGCAACCGCTGATTACATTGCAGTGCATGCCCAATACAGAGAAGGAAGAGCATGGAGGGCAGTGATAGCACTGGCAGAGGGACGTAGACTCACCCAGGTGTCAGATGAGGAGCTCTTCTCAGGAGAAAAGGAAGAAGGTGAAATGGTATTTATGATGAGTGTGGAAATATGGCTAAGGGTGACGTACAAACAAGTGGCACAGAAAATTGCAATGGCACTTGAGGCACCCACGTCCACCCCAGTTACCTTTTTTGAGGAGGATATGGCAAAAGTACCCACGTCATTATGGACTACTAGCCCCTATGACGTGGGGTGCAAAAAAAGCAAAAGGGGAGTAAGAATTAAATTGAAAAAGGGTGCAATACTCCCCAGAGTGAAACAGTACCCACTATCAAAAGAGGCAGATGAGGGCATATATGAAACAATAACGGCCCTTATAAATAATGGCATATTGGTCCCATCAGAATCTCCATGCAACACAGCTGTATACCCAGTGCGCAAGGCTAAAGGGGGATCTTGGCGCTTCATACAGGACCTCAGGCCTTTGAACAACATAGTGGAAGCAGAATACCCCATAGCAGCAAACCCGGCTACAATATTGTGCGGCATTCCAGCAGAAGAATCACGGTTTACAGTGATCGACCTTAAAAATGCCTTTTTCTCAATACCACTACACCCAGACTCACAAGATCTGACAAGCTTCACTTACAGAAACACAAAGTGGAAACACACCAGACTGCCACAAGGGTACTGCGAGTCACCCTCAATATTCAACAGAGTAATACAGATGGATTTGGGTAACATTGAAGTAGAAAGCACAGTGTTACAGTATGTTGACGACATAATAATTTTCAGCACAAACGAAAAAAGATGCAGAGAGGACTCATTAAAGATGCTGACAATATTGGCTGAAAAAGGTTACAAGGTAGACAAGGAAAAGTTACAATACTGTCAGGAACAAGTACTTTACATTGGACAGCTCATATCCCAATATGGAAGACAGATTGCACCACAAAGAGCACAGGCCATTTCAAAAACGCCATTGCCACAAACAGTGAGAGAATTACAGCAGTTCCTGGGCCTGTGCAACTACTGCAGAGCATGGGTATTTGATTACAGCTCATACATAGGACCCCTACTTGAGGGGTTAAAGGAAGCTAACAAAGGGGAGAAAAAGTTGGGGTGGACAATGGAAATGAAAGAGGCTTTTGATGAACTGAAAGATGCAATATCAACAGCTCCGGTACTGGCCACCCCAGATTATGAACGACCATTTTTTATATTTTCACATTGCGACTCAACAGTAATGAAAGCAGTGTTGGCTCAAAAAACAAGCATGGGCTACAAACCAGTAGCGTTTTACAGCGGCCACTTGGATCCTGTGATGCTAGGTCATTTCCCTTGCGAACAAGGTCTCGCCGCAGCTGCCTTTGCGGTAGAGAAAGCATCAGCAATCACCATGGGGTGCCCGACCACACTATTTGTGGAACATGCACTATTTGCAATATTGAACAAGCCTAAGTCCACGCTAACAACGCAGAGGGCGTCAGGTTATGAGATAATATTATCTAGAGCTGAACTATCAATTGTTAGATGCAGCACGGTCAACCCTGCAAGGTTTATAGCAGAAGCAATTGAGGAAGGAGACTATGCACACGATTGTACAAAGATTACTGAAATGTATGCAGTAGAAGGGTTGAAGAGAATGCACTAGACGGAGGTGAGCTCTTGTTCATTGATGGGTCATCAACAATTGACAAAAGTGACGGGATTAGGAGAACTGGGGCAGCAGTGGTAAAAATGACAGAGGTACCGGTGTGTGTGGCGATGAAATGCGTACAATTACCACAGCATTACTCCGCCCAAGCAGCGGAATTAGTTGCACTGATCTTGGCGTTGAAGGAAAGCTTTGAAAAACGAGTGACCATTTATTCCGACAGTGTATATGTCACAACTACTGTCCACTCAGGGTTGTCCAAGTGGAGGAGAAGAGGGTTTAGGAGAGCTGACGGCACCCCAGTGCAACATGCCCTCTTATTGGCTGAACTAATTGAAGTAATAAATGACCCCCAAGAATTAGCCTTGGTCAAATGCACCGCACACACTAATGGTGAAGACCATATTTCAAAAGGGAATGCAGCAGCAGATGCACACGCGAAGTATGCTGCATATTTTGGCGAGATATATAACCCCCCAGAGTCAGAGAGAGGGAGAGGGAGGGGAATAGCTAAGGAGATATTAATAAGAGAAGGGTACACCCATCTCCCAGCCACACAGATAATGGAGCTACAAGTGGCTGCACCAATGGCAGAAAAAGAAATATGGGTAAAAAGAGGATGTACAATGTCGCCAACTGACGCACTATGGCGCCAGGGTAGCACTGGAAAGATGGTAATGCCACTGGCACTATTGAACACCGCCCTGAGCCAGCTACACCACCCCGCCCACACAGGCAAGGAAGTCATCGCAGCACGAATTAGGGAAGATTGGTTCTGCCCCGAGTTAAATTCCCATGTGTCAAATTTTATCAGCAATTGTCTCACATGTCAGCAGTTCACGGCCGGTCACACGCTGAAGGTGATAAAAGGTACTATACCCCGGCCAGAGGGACCTTTCCGACACATCCATATTGACTATGTTGATATGATCAACGTATGTCAAGGAAATAGGTATATGATTGTAGTTGTGTGCCCATTCTCGAGGTGGATTGAGGCAGGGCCCTGCTCACACCCAGATGCATTCCGAGCAGCTAAATTCCTAGTGAGGGAGGTCTTCCCCAGGTGGGGGGTGTGTGAAATACTGCGGTCAGACAATGGGCCGCATTTCGCCAATGAAATGTTCCAGCATATCACATCCTTACTGAACATCAAGCATAAATTTGCATGTGCATATCACCCGCAGGCCAACGGTATATGCGAACGCCTGAATGGCCTATTAAAAGAGGCAATTGCAAAGATACAGCAAACAACAAAGAAGAGTTGGCTGTATTGCCTTCCGCTAGCCCTATTTGAGCTAAGGAATAGACCAGGCTCCGATCACCACCTCACCCCTCATGAGGTGGTGACCGGACGCCAAATGCGCCTTCCTCTGACGCCAACATCAAGAGCATTCACCGACCATGAGAGTACTGCAAATATCCTTGGTGATGAAATGTACCAATATGTGTCTTCTTTGATTACTAGTGTAGTGTTTGTGTCTCAACAGCTCGAGCGCACGCGGGGCGGGTCTAAGAGTGATCAACAAGAAGACGCGGATGAAGAATTGGAAAAGGGAAAACTGTGCAAAATTGCCAAAGGTGACCACGTACTACTCCGCAATTTCAACAGAAAGTGGAACAGCCCACGCTTCACTGGCCCCCACCTGGTAGAGGAAGTATCAACGAGAGCAGTAAAGCTACAGGACAAACGTGCCTGGAATCACCTACACGACGTAAAGATCTGCAAACTCCAGACCCGCCCTAGCGTCACCGACAGGGCCATTGGAAGAACAGCAACAGCGTCGCCAACGGAGGAAGGGACTTCTACCGCAACTAACGGCCAAAGTGTCCCCATACCCTGCCACCCCCCTGATTCCCCAGAGACAACTACTGAAATAGAAAGGGGTAATTACCATACCGCCCACCCCATGGTCACACGATCAAAGAGTAAAGAAACCTCTACCAGTTGAGCCCCAACCCTCTGCCCATCGACCCCCTACCCACTGCAGTAATAACCCAACTGAAGGACATTGTTTTGCACATACACATGTAAACACTTGAATGTTCTTTTTTTTCTCTCGCACATGCAGGTACGGTGTATTATTGTACTGCTAAGAAAACAGATGACTAACAAAGTTCACTGCCCAGGAGTAGATGATACCCTCAGACAATAACTACCCTGAAGAATTATCGCACCAATTTGTCTATTACATAAAAAGGCCAAAGTACCTGAAAAGGAGGAGGGTACGTGTCTACTACACAGCACTTCTCTTGGCCATAGAACAATCAATGCCCCACCTCCACCAATACTTGCCTGTCCTAAGAGATAGATCGCTTAGATTGGCGTGGGAACAGCTCTTCGCCTGGGCACTGAACGACTACTTGATAGGGAGAGCTTGAAAACAACAACTAACACTAATAACAAGCATATTGAGAATTTTCAGGCGGGCAACTTTAACGTCGCAAGAATTAGCTGCCGGACTGCAGCAAGGTAAGAGCAAAATGCCGGTGAGACTAGCCTCTGTAATAAAGATGATAGGGATTTTGATGATCACCGGGTTCGTGGCTGCCTCTGTATGGCAGAACAGTTATGCTATCAATATTTTTGTTGTACCCAAACCTAACATACCCCCACCCCCAGCTGCAACAGGTGTTACGTCAAGTGGTACTAGCAAAATTCCACACAAGGGAAATAGAGTTAAACGCAGCACATACTCAGACAATAAAGATATTGACAACTACATACAAAATTCAGCACACGTCTCAAACAACATGTGGTACCAGCACATGACTCAAATAGGTAAACAAACAACAGAAGACAGCTGCTACGTCTGCTCATTGATCCCATACGCCATGAGTGCCTCCCGAACTTTCGTTGCCACTGAAATAGATGAAAAAACAGCACGGTGTATAATATACCTGGCACTGTTCCAAACGAAAGGGAGATTTCAAGGGAACACGGTGCACCTGGTATGGAAAACACGAGACACATACCCGTACGAAAATAACTTCCTTAAGAGTTATTTGAGTTACCACAAGGCCAGTTTACATGCTGAAGCATTCAAATACATAACAAGTGGCCCTGAAAAAGGAGAAACGAAGAAAGTTACACTACAGTACCTACCATGTGATTGGTACGCCACTGAAGTTCCTGGTAAACAAGGATGTTGGGAAAGACCGTTGATAATAATAACAGGAAAGGTGTACCTGGGTGACAAATGGGACACAGGAGTGGTTGGCAGCAACATGGTAATGAGAGAAGATACTACAACTATTGCTGAACACAACAACAGATGTTGGATGACTTGGGTCAAGTACGTACCCATGCTAACGTGGATAGAGAAGGATGAAGACCCAATAACAATACTGCCGATGACTGCACCTAAGGTATGCTACCAACACAAAGGAGAAGTGGACGTAGGATACAACACCAACTGTGCAAGCGTGACAGAGCTACCTGAGGGGGGAGCAGGAACAGCAGTAGTAATGGACCATTACTGGGCCTGTGGAGACAAGGCATACCACACACTGCCCCCTCTGTGGAATGGTATATGCACAATAGTACACGTTAATGTACCATCACTAGTGGTGCCCCAGAAACATGTGAATGTGGCGAACTTCCCCAAAATGGATGAAGGAAACAAGAGGAAGAAGAGATCTGCACAGCTCCAGAAGGGGCCAGAGAACCGAAACAACGGCAACAACACTGTCCTGAATAGAAAGAAAAGACAAGGAGAACCTCTGACAGGAAATTACCTGTGGGGAAGGTCGGAAACAGCACTCACTTCAATTCCGCCAGAACACAGACTATTCAGCAGAGCAGCAATGTTCTTCTCCTCAATAATACATCCTGGACTACAGGCCTACGCAAACGCAAAATGGCTCCAGATAACTAGATGGGAACTAATGATGACAATTAACTCTACAGTAAATGGATTCAACGCAATAAAAGAGGAACTGCGAGCAGTGAGGATGGTAGCACTACAGAACAGATATGTACTGGACCTCCTCACAGCAAGGGAAGGAGGAGTTTGCGCAAAGATAGGACAATCATGCTGCACATCCATTCCTGCTAACGATGCTGACAATGGTACACTGACAGAAGCAGTATCACAATTGGCCAAGATGCACTCCAAAATGATGGATGAAAGCAAAGGTGTAAAAAAGGATGAGAGCTGGTTGTCGACGCTATGGTCATGGATGCCATCTTGGCTGTCAGATGGACTGAAGATCATAGTTGGATGCAGTATTTTGGCTGGAGCTGCACTTATCATAATAAGATTTTGGAAGGCCCGCAAGGCACGCACCACAGACGAGATGATCGAAATGGTCGGTATGCACCCCTTGATGCCAGCAGATGACGGCCAACACACAGGCACAATAATAAAAGAGAGAGAGAGGTTGCGCAACCAGATCATCACTAACCACCTGGACCCACCATCTGTGAAGCTCGAAAACCCAAGAAACCCAAGGAGCTACATAGAGAAATGGGTATACTGCACACCTGGAGGAACCTGTGTATATATGTACTGGTCATTTGAAGACCATGTTAACCACTATGGACATTTGGGAGGAGTAACTAAAATATGGAGAGTGAGAGGAGATAAGGAAAAGGATATGTTTGTGGTTGACAAGTCGACCAGAGGGGGGACTGAAGTGGGAAAAGTGAACAAAAGGCTCCCACCAATCCCCTCTCAACCCTGGCCTAGAGGATCACGGCCCAGACACCCGCCACGAGAGGAGTTTGCCCATCTCCCAGACGACCAAATACCCTGGTACATACGGATGTGCCCACCCGCCTGCCCACCAGCCTGCCCTGCACATGCCGACACCTGCGGCATGGATGGACTCGACTGAATCATCCAGCACCAAATCAACACATCGTTAGAGATGCCATGACGACCTAGCCAACGGTCAGCACACTCGTGCAAACATACACACCGGACACTCCCACACCAATCCACACGAAGAACATACTCAGTGCTACGACGTAGGCGACGGACACACCCACGGACGTGCATCTTTATTATTTTCCACATAGGCTTTTCAAAATGCAGAAACGCAAGACGCATAATGAACTCATCTAAAAAGGCTTGCTCACGCTTCTTCTAAACCCTTGTACCACAATGAGAAATATAACGAAGACACGATACTGGGGATAGAGCAATATGATACCATAACCTAAAGCACTCTGTATCGAACGGTTCCACCTATGCACCAGGCCCAAGTAGGCCGCAAGCAAAAGCTTCCATGAACATTGAATGAGCAAGAGTTCGGTTACTGACCCTGCAGAATGAGCCCAGCGAAAGCAGACAGTCAAGGGCACAACGTTGCAAACTCTCATACCGCAAGCCGACGCCAAGGTCGCACCTGCAAGATAAGCCAGGCACACAGTGAGAAATGCAATATTAATTGTGCCGAATTCTGCCTCAACCACGGTCCCACCTCACGTGACCAAGCCGAACCTGATAGGGTGCCAAGCCCAGGAAGAAGAAGGCGCCTGGATCCCCCGTCTCAAGACACAAGCAGATACAATTAAGCGACTCAATGGACATCTGCGGCAGTGGGAGTAGTCGACCTTCCTGCTTATGAATAAATTCTCACATTGTCTGCACATACCCATAGTGAAACATTGTTGCAAATGACAGGTGCACCGCGAGCTGGGAACAGCGATGGTCCCAGACTGGGGGGCTCGCGGGAGAACCAATCAGAATATGGGGCCCTTATCACTGACGCCATTAACATTAACCAATCCTCAGGGGTCTTCATGTAACAATTTTTATGTATCAAACTGAAGGGACAACCCAAGTATACCACCTGACTGACCCTTAACCAATAACAACGTTCTCTATACGTATGCTATACTAACCCTACCACTCAGGGAACCAATCCAGAGTGGCGATAGGTTTTTTGCTAACTTTCTCAGGTGACGCAAGTAGCGCGTCATACTAAGGTAAAAAGGGCCTGCGAGCCCCACCATGTTGAGAGAGTGTCAGGACGGACGCGTACGATCCTTGACCCATCCCTGCCGTTTTGTTTAATAAACAGCAGAATCACCTTGCTTCTTGCGTGTGTCTCATACTCTATCTCTTTTGGGATATACGGGAGGAGTTGGGGCCTCCCTGCCCGGAGGTCCGCGGACGGCCCAGCCGACCCCGGGAGAATTCCCCCCCGACACAAGGCTTCCCCCTGGTCCCCAAACTGGTCTGGTGATGTCACAGGGGCCAATGGTCGCATGACATTGGGGTCACATGACTTGTGATGTCACTGCCTGTAATGTTGCAATGGTATCAGATGCATGATGTGCCATTTTATGAATTGACATCCCCGACGCAGATCTTGCTCAGACTTGACAAAGGCACTCTGGATATCAGTCATGAATGTGCACATTGGAAGGCGTCTGTAAGCATCTCATTTAATACATATTGGGTCTCATTACGACCCTGGCGCTAATGGGTTAACGGCACCGTAAAAGGCTGCGGCGCTGTTAACCCATTAGCGCCTTACTACGAGGTCCCTTTGCGGGACCTGACCTGAACAGCTGGTTTAGACCAGCCGTTAAAGTAGGGACCCGCAAAGGGACCTTGGTGCTAAGTACGGTACCGCAATTTGCGGTACCGTACTTAGTGCCTTCCCCAGACCCATTGAGCCCTATGGGGCAAAAATGGGAATGAGGAAGGGCCAATGTTCAATGGGGAATTACCGCCCTGCCAACCTTGGAATGGGGTGGTAATTCCCCATTGAACATTGGCGGACTCGTTACGATACCGGCACCAACCATGGTGCTCATAGCGCCATGGTTTAGCGCCAGTATCGCAATGAGGGCCATTGACTGAAATTGAATGCTGAAATAACTAAGATGATCCCCTACGGTACTTCAAAAGCTATCTGGTCTCCCCCATGTGGCCTAAGACATTTTGTCAAGCACCCACTCCACTTGTGTTTGCTGTTATGGACAAACAACTCACCATGGTAACCCAGGTTCAAAAGATCTCACAAGCCTACTGTGCACAGTTTTGACCTCTCCGTTAACTTCTATATTGGTTTCCTCTAAATCAGCAAATCCTTGCTATTGATGTTTTTGTCTTGTCCTGGTTTTACCGTTGCAATTCCGCCTCACTCGGCCTTACACAAAAGACACATGAAAGAGCTTCAGCATGTCCCAAATATGGCTGTAAGTATTCTTTTGAAAGGTCCTAGACTCTCACTAATCCCCTCCCCTCTTGGGCAACTACAGCAGTGATCAGTCAGCAAAAGAGTTGCATTTAAAATCCTTTGCAAGAGCCTTCAGCAGAGGATTTCAGAAAACGGTATCAGGTAACAATGTACCCATATATATGGTCGCCATACATAATGTCGCTGGGAAGCGGTTGTGGCGACATTATATATGGTGACCATATATGGAGGGTGAAGGGGGGCAGGTGTGAAGGGGGTGTGCCCCGCTCCCCTTGAAAGGAAAGGGTTTGGGAGTTGCGGGGGTGTCCCCCACATGTTACATGTAATAATGTCCCTGCAAAAAGCGGCCATTTTTTGGCGATTTTTTTTCCTGGCGACATTTTTGCAGAGACATTATTACATGCAACCCAGAAAAAATCAAGTCCGATGCTTTCGTCTGAAGAGAAAGCGGTGGTCCACAAATCACCACCTTCTTATGATCCCAAAAATACTCTATACAAGATGAGGTGAACCCACTTTCAATTACCAAGCCCAGACTCATGGAAATGTCTCCCACAATATCTCTGCAACATTGATAATTTTTCTGCTTTTTCAAGTAAAAAATCCCACCCTCTTTTTCAGCTTCACCATGAAGCAGCATTTTCATTTCTGCTAATAGCGCCTCGGTGCCCGCGGCCTGCAGAAGGAAATAGTGACGCAGAAGGTTTCACCTGATGAACGCAGCTGGATGTTCAGCAAATGCACCAGCCTGAGGCCATGACTCGTGAGCTGACAGAGCTGCCAGCCAGTGCTCCAGCTCCAAGCGTAGAGATAAGGTGACGATGCGACGGGGCTGCAAGGAAGGCGAGTATGCGTCCATTGCTTATTCTAGGCAACACGCTGAAGAAACTTGTCTGAGTTCTCTGAGGCCCCGCTTGCAAGCAAAGAAGCGCCCTCAAGCAGCAGTGCAGCTCTGAAGCAGAGCAGCCCCTCCAGTTTCCGGGCTCCCTCCGGGTGCAGAAGGGGATGGATTTGAAGGTTTGCAATCAGTACATTGGCTCTCATTCCGAGTTTGGTAGCAGCCATGGCGCTGTTACCGCCATGGCTGCCTCCAAAATCGGTCCGACTCCGGTCTGGTGAATGGAGTAATTACCGGTCCATTCCGAGGTCGGAGGGACCGGTAATTCCCCATTCACCAGAGCCATTCCCCATTCCCATTGAGCCCCCGTAGCGGTCAATGGGAATGGGGAAGGTGCAAATAACGGTACCAAAATTTGCGGTACCAAAATTTGCTCCCTGGTCCCTTTGCGGCACCCGCTAAGGCCGCCTGGTAAAACCAGGCGGCCTTTACGGGACCCGCAAAGGGACCTCGTAGTAGGGCACAAAGGGATTACCGGCACCGGTGTCATTACCGGTACCCGGTATCCCTTTGCGCCCAGGTTCTAATGACCACCATTCTACGCGTTGTGCTAACAAGCTGATGATCTGTCGTTGTGATTGCTGTGAATAGAGTTGGTATATACGTATATCTTGTATTCACCGTCACCTGAGTATATCCACGTGAACGCAGACCTATTGGGTTTTATACAGTGCCCCCCTCCCCCACATACCGCTCCGCCCGCACCCCTACGGTGATTTATACATAATGCAAATTCAACCAGCATGACATTGGGCCTCATTAGGACCCAGGCGTTAAGGGGTCAAAGGCGCCCTAAAAGGTGTCGGCGCCGTTAAACCCTTAACGCCTTACTACGAGGTTCCTTTGCGGGACCCGACCTGAACGGCTGGTCTAGACCAGCCGTTAAAGTAGGGGCCCGCAAAGGGACTCTCGAGGTAAGTACGGTACCGCAATTTGCGGTATCGTACTTACTGCCTTCCCCATTCCCATTATGCCCTATGGGGCAAAAATGGGAATGGGGAAGGGCCATGGTGGCATGGGGAATTACCACCCCGCCAACCTTGGAATGGGGTGGTAATTCCCCATTCCGCCATGGCGGACTCCAGCATCGACCATGGTGCTTATAGCACCATGGTTTTCCGCCAGAGTCCTAATGAGGGCCATTGTATTTTTGGGGATTCAGAAAAGCTGCCAATTGTCTCAGACATTTTGTGTGACGAGACATAACAGGCTGCCTTCCTTTCTGCAAACTTTCAGAAAATAGCCAGTTGTCAATGATTAACACTTAACTTCCCTTAAACCAGCATTCTAATAGAAAATATAAGATTGCTTGCAATTACTAAACCTTGAAGAGGCCAATTTTTCCTAGGATTAGAGTTATTTTAAAGCTGGTGGAAGACTCTTTTCAGGCTATCTCTTCCCCCGGTTCAAAGTTCATGCCTACCTCTGGAATAAAGTGTCTGCTATGGGGCGGACGGAGCCCTGCATAATACAGGCCTTTCTGTACGCCATAGTCCAGCAGATAGCCTAAATTAGAGATTTTTCTTTGCAAAAAAATTCAAGTTAGAATGGGGGGCGTAGCTCTGATATCTGGCAAAGATTAACGGCGCCATAACAAGTACGCCGGAGTGGTAAAAAAGTGGCGGCAATTATGTTACCGCCACTTTTGTGGCAGCACTGGAATTACTGCCATATTTACAGCACTGACGAATTCCGACTTTGACCTTGAAGTGGAGGCTTTACCTCTGTCCTAGAGACTGCAAAAATGGGGATTAACACTGTCCTTCCACCACTCCTAATCCAGTGGCAAACCCACGGGACCGAGAGGTGGTAACGATAAATGCATTTGGCGGCAATTCATCAGATTTACTGCTGAATTACCACCAAACTCGTAATGAGGGCCTACATCCCTACTGTAAGTGTTCACAAATGCCTACCAAGCATGACTAAACCCTGTTTTTGGGAAAAACTCCCTTCTTACAATGATAGTTTAGTAATGGAATTTTGAGATTTCCCAAATGATACATGGGTGCTGAGGGTAAGGGCTAAATGGGGGAGACACAGTGGGGCCAAGTGCAGTTAGGGGGGAACCTTCCATAAAGTGAAAAGGGGGTGTGTCTTAGAAAAAAAAATCAGAAAAACTAAATTGAAACTTCCTCTGCAGGGCTGCTCGGGCCTTTGAGGTTGTCACAGAGGCTGCGTTTATCCAGTTAACTTTGCACAATACACATTACAGCATCTGTCCTATCAAAAACACAAGTTTGCCTATGCTACAGACAAATGTGTTAGCCTACTGTTAACAGTACACAAGGGTTGGGTCCATGACATACCATGGACTGTCACACACAGTTTACATGGTAAACCTCCAACATAGAACACACCCTACGCCAATACGTTTAAAACATTGCACCTATGGTGCAGTGGCTGGAGTGACTTCTAACACTGCAATGATCTCGTAGACCAGCAGCGGCAGCAGAGTACATCGGGGCACAGCATCTGATATACTGTGGCCCATCACACATAGCACCTGCTATCTTCCAACGCAGGGTACACTCCGTCCCAGCACCGTTGCAATCCTTATCTAGACTACGGGTCTGTAACCCATAGCTCTCCAGATGTCTTGCAATACAACCCCCAGCAGCCCCAGCCAGCATAGTCAAATCTCTGGAATTCTGGGATTTGTAGTCCAAAACATGTGGAAACCCGCAGGTTGCAGACCCCGGATCTAGACTATGGTGCACCGGAATCCCAATGGTGCACACTTGCACTACTAGGCTGACAAAGCACTATGATGGAAACCATTGCAATGGCAGATGGGTGATCTAAAAATGCCAGTAATTTAACATTAAAAAACATACCATAATATACAGCTCACCAGCAATGACCATAAACAAAGGATTCTGGGATGGACGAAACGCCTTCTGCTAACTCATTCAGCTTGGTCCCAGAAACTCAGTTGATAATACTTTGTCAACCCTGAATCAGCCATCCTGCCATAGGGAAAGCAGGGACCAAGCTCCACATCCACTCCTGACTCGATTGCCATCACTTCATGCGACATTAGCCCCCTCAGGTCTCAGTTATCCAAGGCAATACAGATCAGGGCAGCCTGGGATATGCCATGGATGAAGACTGGGAGTATATGGAAGGGTGATGTCCCTGTGTGCCTGCTCACTCATTTGGACCTACTGTGCCAAGGGGCAGAGTGGTGAACAGAAAACAGAAAGGAAACACCGAAAAGTAAGAGTGGTACTTACTTTTCTCATCTCCCACCCCCTGTGCCTTCACTAGCCACTCGGTAAGGACCCAGCGGGCTCACTGCATGATCAGGATGTTCACAGCATGGTGCGAGTGGGACGAGCGGAGGCAGCCGGTGGCAGGAGGAGCAGCTGCTCATGTGGCAGGAATGGGCAGCAGCAAAGCTGTGAGACTGACCCCACGCAGCACGGGTCTCCACAGACACGACGCTTCGGGACAGGGAGCATGTGCATGGCAGCGCAGCTGGAGGTAAGGGTGGATGGCTTTTGGCGGCAGGGCCGAGGGAACAATTGAGGCTGTACATTACATTTGATGACAATACATGGCATGTGAGGCTGTAAGTGGCATAAACCAGTGGTACGAGCATAAAGGAGGCTACCTTGGCCCATTGTGACAGCCCTTGCTAGTGTGGGGCGCTATTTGGCATATGATGACTATAACCCTTGTGTGAGGCTTCACCGGCATAATATCGCACTAACTGGTTATACATGGCAGTAAAACAGTAGCCAGTTGTTGTCAATTTTGATGGTATGAGTATTTAAGATTAGATCCGTGTTGTCACTTTCTCTTATTTCAATTTGATCAAGGGTCACATGACATCACTTCATGTGATGTCATGTGGCATCTAAGGCCACTTCTGCTTCCTCTTGCGTTTTAGTGAATTGACTATCCTGGCTATTAATATATAACGTATAATGTCTCCCCTTACCATGTTGGAAATGCCATGGCTTGGAGCGCTTAAGCCCTGCACTGAAGAGTGGGGTGCCCTCTTGCACGTCAAAAATCCATACTGGAAAAAAGGAAAACACTGAGAGGAAAAATGTTTGAGGAAGTCACTGAAGCAAGGAATGGAAATATACTTTAAAGAGACAACAATTCTCTGATGTGCAGTGGAGGCGAATGTGTGCTCATACCAAAAATGTTTCTCTAAATTTGAGGTTTAGATGTATGCAATATAAAATATTGAACAGACTGTACTATACCCAACATGAAACTGTTCAAAATGTACCATACTGCTGAACACTGTTGTCCTAGATGCCCAAGGGGACCATATGCACATGTCCTGGACCTGTAGCCGCCTGCAGGCGTTCTGGAACTCTGTGTTGGACACTCTATCGGAAATTGTGGACATTCCCTTAGATTGCTCCCCTGTGGGGGTATTGTTTGGAGTGTGGGAGAACCTACCAAATGAGAGACGCCATTCCTTTGTCAACACAGGCTGCATGGTAGCCAAGAGATACATACTATAGAGTGCCGCACCAAGAGCCACTGCACTGGCTGGATGGCTGTCAGAGAGGTGCCCCCTGTATCACAGGAGTGCAGCGCTGAGACCTCTAAAAGGAGTGGTGCTGACGTCAGGGCTGTCAGCTCGGCGCTCCCATGATCAGACGAGTGCCATGCTGAGACCGTCCGGGAGCGCACTTCTACCTGGGGGGATGATGTGGCATCCCTGTTTTGGCCAATTTCCATGCCATACGGGATTTCAGAGACATACTGGCTTGTATGGCGGGAAAGATGGCCAATGGGAGAGTGCCACATCACTCCCCAGAACATAATCATTATTAGAGCATACCCACAGCTAAGCAGTTAATAAATCTCGGCCTGAAACTTTTCTGTGTCCTTTTACTTAATCAACTGAACGTTCCAACAGCCGTTTATGCATGGGTCAAGTCCTAAAAATAAAAGTGGGGGGACTCATCAACAAAGCAATGGGATGTGTCGTTGCCAGAAATTAGCATATGAAGGTGAAATATGCACATTTCATTAAATTTGCTTTGCATAACCACCAAAATTGCATAGGACGAATGGCATTTGCCTTTTATAAAATCAACACACACACAAAACCAAGAGAGGATGTTTTCTTCTAATAGTGTTTTTGAAAACGTTAAAAGGTGTGCATGTTTTAAACTCCAAGAACTAATACAAATGTTTTCCCTGGAACATGCAGTACCGAACTGGGACATTTCACCTTTAGCTGTTTGTTATTTTTCATCAGGTTATATAGTGCAGTGGTGAAATGTTTGGCCTACAAACCTGATGACTGGGGTTCGATCCCTGATCTGCTTTAATTCATAAGTTCAAGCAAGACTTTTAATGTTTGTCATTTTAGCTGGGGGATGGGGATGCTGAGTCCACCCTCTGAGAAAAGTGGGTGGACTCCGGCCACCCGCGTGTACCCTCGACTCTAGCCCTGGGTTTATGACCATTAAAGTGCTGTGTGTTAGATCACTGCCTCTGCTCTGTTGCTCGTGATCACCCAGCAGTGCTCATGCGCTCCGGAAGACTACATTGGGGTCGGAGAGCCCTAGAGCAGTTCCTTCAGGGTTTTGCTCATCACGCCCATGCATGTTCTCATATAATCCCCAAAAGCCTGAGATTTCTTTGGAGATAGAGTCATTGGTTGTGGCTCCCATCCCAGATACCCGTGCTCTAGATTGTCCAACACCAACGCTACAATGAGGACTGAAGCTTCCAAAACATCTTAAAGTAGACTTTTCGGTATACCGGGAACCGAGGGCGGGGGGACTGCATTTGTGGCATGGAAATACAGGGAATTGCTCTCACTGTGGCCAATGAAGGGAATGTCAATTCAGGATCGGTGCGATTGCGACCTTTGAGGGCCTTGAGGTGGCTTCACAAGGGTGTGTTGTGAAAGAGTGGCTCTGGCTTCTGGACAAATTTATAGACACAGATTTAATTCCTGTCCACAAAGTAGAACAAGGATTAATCCTGGACAATGTCATGCTTCAAGGGGCTAACCAGATAGTACCACCAATGCGAGTCCGAACTAAGGTCCTGGTAGGGGCACATCAGGGGCATTTAGACATTAGCATTCCACCATTGTCCTTACAGTACTGTGTGTTGCACTGTGCCAGGCTAATACTGGTTTATAGATACTTGAATTGGTTGGTATCAGGTAATAATGTCCCCATACATAATGTACCGGGAAAAGCCATTGGCACATGGTGACATTATGTATGGGGATGGGTTGCAGGGATGTCCCCTGCTACCCTTGTAAAAAACAAACAAACAAACAGGGGTTGCGGGGGTGTCCCCCACATGTTCATTGTAATAATGCGGCCTTTTTTGTCAGGAGATATTTTTGCGGGGACATTATTACATGGAACCAAATAGTTGCCCTTTAGGGGCTTATTTTGCCTCAATCTGCTGTTTTAACCAAGCAATGATGTATCTTAGTTTGGAGATCCTATTATTCCAGCGTTGTGCTTGTTGATAAAGGGATGGTGTTCTTTTGTGCAGAACTAGAGAAGAAGGTATACAGGGATAATGGGTGTCCCCAAAAGTATCCAGAAATGAGGCCGTTATGAATTGGGGACAGGTCTTCGGGGCATGCGGAAGGGGGATGTAAGTGGATAGGAAGAGTTGCCTTTGGGAGAAATAAGGCTGTGGGGAGGGGGTAAGAGGGGGGAAAGTGTGGGAGGGTGCCGGGGTGGGGGAGGATGTGTTATGACTCTGAACAAGAAATGGTTAACCTGTGGTTTCAATTGTTTCAGTTATTTTACATTGTATTGGTGACGAAAATCAATAACAATTGTTTTTTAAAAAAGAAAGGGATGGTGTTTCCCAGTGGTTCGCCTGCTGCCAAGCGCCTGTAGAGTTCTGAAATGCAGAGCGTGGACAGCAGGCGCGGTTCTGAGCGGTGGCAGTTTGGCAGTTGGTGTGAGAAGCCCAGCGGGCACGCAGCTGTTATTCTCGTCTGCGACCAATAAAGCTTCTATTGTGCCGCACAGGTCCAGATTCATGAAAATATCGCAAAGCAGCAAGAAAGTAGCCTGGCAGGGGCTCCAGCTGATGGTAGCTGGAAAGCCACCGTGTCTAGAAGAACGAGTTGGCAAACCTTGAGGGCCTAAGCTGAGATGGTAGCGGGCTCCAGCACAAGTATGCGGCCCTTGGCTGGGGGGGTTATAATTACTGCAACCTGACAAGGACCTGAGTGGGAGAAGGGAGGGACCCATACCCAGAAGACCCCTATGAAAGGGAGTGGCAGTTGAACCCCACCCTCCCCAGGGCAAGAGAGGTTGGCAGGCGTGCATCTGACTATTTATATTGCTACTCGGCTTGCATATTAACTGTATATTATATTAACAACTGTGGACTCGAAGTGGGCTGCACACTTTTGGTATCATCTTATTTATTTATCTGCAAGTAAAAACGTGTGCTGGATAACTCCAAAACTCCCAGAGACTGAGGGCCTGATTCATGGAGTTTTTTTGCACGGTTCAAAGTGATCTTGCACTGCTAAAAAGTGCCGACACAAACCCGGGTTCATGGAACTGTGCAAAGTGAATGTTCGTAGTGCAAAGTAATTTTGTACTGCAAGAATGACAATGCACGGACTTTGCATTGCAAAAATACACTTTGCACAGTTCCATGAATCAGGGTTTGTATCGGTGGTGCAAAGTCACTTTTCAGCGGTGCAAAGTCACTTTGAACCATGCAAAAAATGCCATGAATCAGGCCCTTGTAGTCTATCAAAGGATGCTTTAGTGGTTGTGAACACCCTGGAAATGTGTGGGTTAGATTAGGGACTGGACATGGACCTCACGACAGTAGGTCCTCTTGCACAGTGGGCATCCTGGTGTGGTGTCTGGCTAGCCTTCTGGGCGACACCTCCCTGGCTTCCTGAGCATGCTTCTTCACCTCAGACACTTCATTACAGGTGCATCCCCTGACAGGACGTGACCTCATCTTAAATGTCTCCACACATCTCCAATTCTTTGGTGAAAATTGCTAAATATGTGTTTGTGTGGGCCATCTCTGAACACCTCCATCACACCATCGCATATCTTCAACTGGGGTTTGCCCTGGGTGTGTAGCATGGTACCTATGGCAGAATTGGCACATATTAGTATTAGCTATGGAGTGTCAACGTTTGTCCTATGGGCATGACAAGTTTTGAATTTTGTGCAAGCAATATTACTTAAACATTTGTGCTCGCTGTATTTTGCCCATTTTTAATTCAAGCAACCAGATATGACCCTTCCTCTTAGTGGACCTATAGCACAATCAGTGGGATATCATCCACTGTCACTGATGCAGGTGAAAAAGAGGTACAGGGATGCTCATTCGGTGGAATGTCTACTCTTCGAGGGACCCATCACTGCAAGCCAAGCATTCCCGATATCTACCTCTAGGAGTGGGCTGGGAGAGTAGGCTCTCAGGGATAAGTGTGGTCCCTGAGGAAAGAGGAACTTGGGGACTGTGGAAGGCAGCTTGGGTGACAGAGGGGCCCGATGGGGCATCCACGTGATTCCCAATCCCGCTTTCCGGCCCTATTTGCTGTAAAATATCCTGTTGTAGTGGTCCGCGTGCCTTATCTGCAGCTCTTTCCTCAGTCATGGCAATGGGAAATCCCACCTTCCTTTATCTGTCACAGATGGCCTCAAGAATACACTAACAAGGAGGGGCTCGTCCATAATGGGTGAGGGGAATATGTACTTACCTAGGGATACTGCCAACTATTGCAGAGCCTTGTGTACGTGTTTTCTTATAGTATCATTACTGGCATTATGTGCAGAGTAAACATAAAAACGTTCTTATATGGGAATATTGGCATATATTGGTGCAGTCAACATAGCCATTTATGGATACAGCCAACATGAAAAGTATTGTATTCTGCATATATTGCAGGGAGGGCACCATGAAAATACATTGGGAATTACTCCAGCACACTGTTGGTGACTTGCATCTATTGCATTTTTTAAATCGGAGTTACCCTACAAAACTAATTGCAAACTGTCTGGCTTTTTACCCAATTATTCACATAAGGTGTGCCGTATATTGCACCATTTTACTTAGGTGTTTCCATTAGCAAAATACATATAAGGGGGTATGACCCCACCCCCTTTCTCACACGGGGGTCCACCAAAGCTAGTCAATAGCTCCCCATCATGGTAAATATTCCAGTTTGTGCAAGGATTCCCAAACTCTGAGGGATTACAGTGTGTGAAGTTTCCCTGCCGTCCTGGTAATGTAGCAGGGAAGGTGAGAGCAGTAGCGAAATACAAGTTTAGGCACGCCCGTAATCGCATAACTTTCTGCTTACCCGGAACGCGGCCGGGCGCTTGGAAGGTCGCTTGGCAACGCTGGCGTCCTCTACACCGCAGGTTGGCCCGCCCTGCTCTGACGGCAGCACGCAATGCAGTCCCATGATTCATCTTTCTTAAACCCCTCCCCCTGAAGTTGCCGGCGCTTCTGAACGACCTTCGGTGGCGTTACAAACTTTGCTGTTTGGTTTTTTGTAAACCTTTTCTTCTTGCCTTCCTCGAATTGACCACGGACCGCTATTAGTTTTGCTTATCTGGATTCTGATTCTGCCTTTTGTCGCCTGCACCCTGCCTGACCATGGACCGCTGCTGTTTGCCTTTGGATTACGACTCAACTCTTCATTGCCTGCCTCCTGCCTGATCACGGACCGATTTCTGAGTTATTCCTTGGACACGTTTAAGGACCTTGCCGCCTGCACGCTGCCTGACCTGGAAAACTCATAGGATCGTCTTCTGATTTCCTCTTCCTTACCTTGCTCTCCTTGGTCACGGAACTTTGCACAGTGCCTGGAAAATAGATTGAATTTGGGGACTAGGTACACGGACTAGAGACTTCTGGGTGTACCTTTTGTCATCAAGGAACTTGCCACGCATGTCAGTTGCTCTGGAACTTCGTTTTGGCTGTCGGACAGGAGTCCAATACGGTAAGACTGTTATTCTGCTAATTCGACTCTTTCATGTTTTTGCCTTAGCCAATTCCCAATTTCTGGTTCCCCTCTCTGTGAATTCACTTGGCTGCTTATCATTTATTGGTTACCCTGTGTTTCCTGGTTATACGATATTGACTATTGCCTTGTCTTCAGCTGGGGGTGTGTACCTCAACCTACCTTGTGTCCAGTTCCACGACGCCAGTGGTGTGTACTCCTGCCTACCTTGTATCCAGTTCCACGACGCCAGTGTCATCGGTCTCCTGTCTTTCCATTAATAGACCATTCTGGTTGTGAATTCTAACAATCAGACAGGTACATTATTTGGAAGACTTCTTCGTCTACACTACGAGGAAACTCGCTCCATATCAAGTATTCAGTGGTTCTGACAGATTCAGAAGCCTTATACATTATGGAAGCGAACGAGACCTTAGCTGCTATATTACAATTAGTGGCCGATCTACGAAATGACATGACTGCTGCTCATTCTGCCAAACAACAACGGATTGATGAGCTACAAGTGGGTCTTCAACCTCCTGGCGTACAGGTACCACCCCCTGACATGGCATCTGGGTCGGGCTTAGGACCGGCAGTATCCGGTACAGGGCCGGTGTACATGACTGCCCAGTTTCCCTTGCCCCCCCCCCAGAATGATTCAATGGGGATCCTAAGACATATCGGACCTTTTTGAATCAATGTAGGCTACATTTTCTTTGTAGGCCTGCTTTCTTCCCGGACTCTACAACAAAGGCTGCCTTTTTACTGTCTCATTTAGGAGGCACTGCGGCCGCTTGGGCCAACCCCTTGTTAGAGGATGGCAGCCATTTGCTCTATAATTGCGACGCCTTAATAGAGGCGATGAGCCGGGTGTTTGATACACGTTACGCGACCCAGGCAACTGATTTGGAGTTGCTCGGACTCAAACAAGGGGACCTATCCCTTCTTGCATACCTGGCCAAATTTAACCAGCTTGTGGCAGAGACTGGATGGCCTGAGGACAAAAAGGGCTTCATTATTTTACAGAGGTCTATCTGAATCCTTGAAAGACACCTTGGCTACTGTTCCGATACTTCCGAATACCTTTCCTGAACTCCTTGATATAGTCTTGCAGATTGATTCCAGACGTGCGGAAAGGAAAGGGGAAAGACGAACAATCCCTCCTACTGCCGTCACCTCTCCCATACAAGCCTCAGGATATTCTGAACCTATGCAGATAGGTGTTGTACGTGGTCCTCTGTCCGCTGAAACAAGGGAACACAGAAGAAAGAATGGGTTGTGTTTCTATTGCGGGGCCTCAGACCATCTTTTGCATGCTTGTACCAAGAAACCGGCTAAGAAACAGGGAAACGCCAAAGCTCGGCAGTAGATGGGGTCCAGCTGCCGGGCATTTCCACTATGGGATCCAAGATGACCATTCCATATCGTTTGTCTGTTACCCTAGCCTCGGAAAAGATTGGTTTAAGAGAAGTGTCGGTCGTCCTAGACTCAGGAGCCACTGGGAACTACGTGGATGGAACCTATGCTTGAGAGTTAGGACTACCTATTGTACCCAAGTCTTGTCCAGAAACTGTTAATGCGGTTGATGGGCCCTCGCTGGTTTCAGGTCCTGTAACAGAGTGCACTGCCACTTTGGTTATGACCACAGGTTGTGGACATAAGGAGGAGATTACCTTTGATCTCATTGCCGCTCCGCAGTTCAGGTGCATCCTGGGACTACCCTGGTTGCAGTTACACAATCCTGTCGTTGATTGGCAAACTGGGGAGGTGATGTTCCTTTCTGATCATTGTGAAATCAATTGCTTGGAGGCCAGCCTGGATTCATCGAATCCCAGTTATGCCTTGCTTGACTCAGCTCCCATTGTGGGGGCGGTTGTCAACGTGGTTTTACCACATGAATATCAAGGGTACAAGGATGTGTTTGATGTAGGGGGAGCCGATATACTGCCACCTCATAGAAGCTACGATTGCCCTATAGAATTAGTACCTGGGGCAAAAATACCATCGGGGCGTATCTACTCTTTAACCCCTAAAGAAGATTTAATACTAAAAGAGTACATTGATAAGTCATTAAAAACAGGCTTCATCCGCCCATCAAAATCCCCCGCAGCATCTCCATTGTTCTTTGTTCCCAAGAGAAAGGGGGACCTACGCCCTTGCATTGACTATCGGGCATTGAACGCTGTTGCCATCAGGAACCAATATCCACTACCTCTGATCTCAGTCCTGTTGGACCAACTTGGCACCTCTGTCGTATTCACCAAATTAGATTTGCGGGGGGCGTACAATCTGGTCCGAATACGCAAGGGAGACGAATGGAAGACCGCATTCAAAACGAAATATGGTCTCTTCGAATACTGTGTGATGCCTTTTGGGCTGTGCAATGCACCAGCAACCTTCCAGTATTTCATCAATGAGGTTTTCCACGACATGTTGGACCGGTTCCTAGTGGTCTATCTAGATGACATTCTTATCTACTCTCCTGATCTTGCAACCCATGTTACCCATGTAACAAGTGTATTACAACGCTTGAGGGAAAATCACTTGTTTGCCAAGTTGGAAAAATGTACGTTTCACGTTCATGAGGTTGAATTCCTGGGCTATAGGATCACTGATCATGGGGTGCAAATGAGTCCTTCCAAAGTATCTGCAGTATTGCAATGGCCGATCCCTCTGAATTTGAAAGAACTACAATCCTTTTTAGGGTTCTCTAATTTCTACCGGCGTTTTATCAAGGACTTCTCAGCCATCGCCTCCCCCCTTACTGCTTTGACCAGTTCTAAGAGGGCATTTCGTTGGAACGAGGACGCTCAAAATGCTTTTGAGACCCTTAAAATCGCTTTCACTTCAGCCCCGATACTCCAACACCCTGATCCGACGCGGCCATACATTGTGGAGACGGATGCATCTAACATGGCCCTTGGGGCTATATTATCCCAACAATGCCTGGAGACTAGCAACCTCCACCCTGTTGCTTATCATTCCAGAAAGCTCACATCATACGAAAGGAATTATACGATCACAGAACGTGAGTTATTGGCAGTGAGAGATGCCTTCATGGTATGGAGACATCACCTGCTGGGTACCCCGGAGCCTGTCCAAGTATTCACTGACCACAGGAACCTGCTTGCACTTCAATCCGTCAAATGTACCACAGCACGTCACGCCCGATGGCATGAGTTTTTTTCTATGTTCAACTTTGTGATCACCTATCGCCCCGGGGCTCTCCATTCCAAAGCTGATGCACTCTCTCGTACCCATGGAAATCCCGGACCCAATAGCATGGATGGGGTTCTGCTTTTGCCTAATCAAGTGGTTTGTGGGTGTACTCTCCAACCTACTCTCAAGGAGACGATACGTGATTGGGTCAGAACGTCTCCCACTGAGATCACCACTCTTGGCTTAGAGGTAGTGCAATCTCTACCCTATAAACAGGGGAAAATCTACCTACCCGATAATACCATGAGACTTCAAGCAATGCAATGGTGCCACGACTCTTCTGTTGCCGCCCACCCAGGAATCCGGAAGACTCTGGATCTCCTGAAACGTTGGTGTTGGTGGCCCTGTATGGAGAAGGATGTCAAAGACCATTTGACAACCTGCGTGGTTTGCGCCCAGTGTAAGAATCCGCATGGCAAGCCCGTGGGATTGCTAAGACTCATGCCCGTACCCGAGTTACCCTGGACAATGATTTCTATGGACTTTGTTGTGGAATTACCCCTGGTGGAAGGATATGACACTATCTGGGTTGTCATAGATTATTTTACGAAAATGGCATTGTTCATTCCTTGTCGGGGTATTCCCACTGCTCCTGTCTTGGCTGGCTTGTTTTTGAATAAGGTGTTCAGATGTTTTGGTCTTCCTCAAATCATTATTACGGACCGTGGTTCGCAGTTTACTTCCCGTTTCTGGCAAGCACTCACTTCTGCCCTGGGTATAGACGCCAGATATTCCAGCGCCTATCACCCACAGACGGATGGGCAGACCGAACGTCTGAACGCCACTATGGAACAATATCTACGTTGTCTCATCAACCAGCGGCAGAACACTTGGGTTTCCCTTTTGGCCTTCGCAGAGTATGCGTACAACGATTCGTTGCATACTGCAACTGGTGTTTCCCCGTTCTATGCCATGTATGGCATGAATCCACGTTCCCTTCCAATCCACTTCGACCCACCGCTGGATACTCCTGTGGCGCTTGCTTGTGTGAGAGACTTAATTGGAACACGCAGGACGGTTAAGCAACATCTGCTTCAAGTCCAAGCGAAAGTGAAGGAGTCTGCGGACGTACATAGATCTCCGGCACCTCTATATGAGAAGGGTATGAAGGTTTGGCTGTCCACACGCAATCTGCGAATACCAGGTCGCAGAGCGTTGCTGCCACGATTTGTGGGGCCATATCGAATTATAGAGGTGATAAATCCGGTGGCTGTACGACTGGAACTTCCGTCAGCCTGGAAGATCCATCCAGTCTTTCATGTTTCGCTAGTAAAACCCTGCCATCCTTCTGCTAGGCTTCCATCTCGCCCGCCCCCGATTAGAGTTCACGGTTCTGATGAATATGAAGTGAGCGCTATTATGGGGACACGGATACGTAAGGGCAGACGGTTTTATTTGGTGGACTGGAGGGGTTATGGTCCGGAAGATCGTACTTGGGAACCTGCAAGTAACATACATGCCCCTGATCTCCTGTCCCGGTTCTGGTCTGCCCGCAAGGTGAAGGCCTCTTTGAGGGAGGATACTGTCAAGTTTCCCTGCCGTCCTGGTAATGTAGCAGGGAAGGTGAGAGCAGTAGCGAAATAGAAGTGTAGGCACGCCCGTAATCGCATAACTTTCTGCTTACCCGGAACGCAGCCGGGCGCTTGGAAGGTCGCTTGGCAACGCTGGCGTCCTCTACACCGCAGGTTGGCCCGCCCTGCACTGATGGCAGCACGCAATGCAGTCACATGATTCATCTTTCTTAAACCCCTCCCCTTGAAGTTGCCGGCGCTTCTGAACGACCTTCGGTGGCGTAACAAACTTTGCTGTTTGGTTTTTTGTAAACCTTTTCTTCTTGCCTTCCTCGAATTGACCACGGACCGCTATTAGTTTTGCTTATCTGGATTCTGATTCTGCCTTTTGTCGCCTGCACCCTGCCTGACCACGGACCGCTGCTGTTTGCCTTTGGATTACGACTCAACTCTTCATTGCCTGCCTCCTGCCTGATCACGGACCGATTTCTGGGTTATTCCTTGGACACGTTTAAGGACCTTGCCGCCTGCACGCTGCCTGACCTGGAAAACTCATAGGATCGTCTTCTGATTTCCTCTTCCTTACCTTGCTTTCCTTGCGTCACGGAACTTTGCACAGTGCCTGGAAAATAGATTGAATTTGGGGACTAGGTACACGGACTAGAGACTTCTGGGTGTACGTTTTGTCATCAAGGAACTTGCCACGCATGTCAGTTGCTCTTGAACTTCGTTTTGGCCGTCGGACAGGAGTCCAATACGGTAAGACTGTTATTCTGCTAATTCGACTCTTTCATGTTTTTGCCTTAGCCAATTCCCAATTTCTGGTTCCCCTCTCTGTGAATTCACTTGCTGCTTATCATTTATTGGTTACCCTGTGTTTCCTGGTTATATGATATTGACTATTTCCTTGTCTTCAGCTGGGGGTGTGTACCTCAACCTACCTTGTGTCCAGTTCCACGACGCCAGTGGTGTGTACTCCTGCCTACCTTGTATCCAGTTCCACGACGCCAGTGTCATCGGTCTCCTCTCTTTCCATTAATAGACCATTCTGGTTGTGAATTCTAACAATCAGACAGGTACATTATTTGGAAGACTTCTTCGTCTACACTACGAGGCAACTCGCTCCATATCAAGTATTCAGTGGTTCTGACACAGTGTCTGCCAGGGAACCACTCTGCTGCTCAGTCACATTCCGTGACAAATCAGATTGGATCGTCCCACGTATGCGCTGGCACTTGTAGTCAGCTATGCAGTGTCACATAGCGGTTATTCTTCCTGCAGATGCTAGTTGGGATACTTTGGTACGCTGTCCTTTTCTAGAGGCTGCTGTGGGCTGTTCCCATCCCCTCTTGATAGGGTCAGATTACTGTCCCTGTCACATATATCAGAAGATTCTTTACAGGTCTGGCCTCTCTAAGTGGCCGGCATGGCCCTCTGGTTTCCTCTCACTTACTTCATGTGTCCCGCTTCATCCAGTTCCAATCCTCTTCTCGTCTCCTGAGATTTCTCCATGCTTCATGGCATGTGGCAGGTACTTGACACAGCTCACGTGGAATGTTTGTTATTACCCATTGCTGTCTTCTACGGCTCTTTGTGTGCCCTTTGCTTCGCTGCCAAAGAGCTGCTGTTATGTGAATACTGGCTATCACTAAGGGCTGGTGCCAGGGTGCTATTGTGACGTCTGTAGTCCCCATCACAAAGGGCTGTGCACTGAGGAAACAATCGTGGTAGTGATGGCATGCACGCGCAGTTTTATTATAACTCCTTCACATAGAGCTCTAAACCTCCTGTTCCTGAATTGAGGAACCCAACATGTGACGGTGCTCCTCATTGGACTACTGGCACACCGAAGCAGCTCTCTAACCAACAAGCAAGTCACGGTATGCACCAAGTGTGGGCTATACTGCCCAAAATGTCTCCCTTAAATGGACTCCGAGGCACATATCAAATCATAACATATGTCCGTATGGATTACCCTGGCCAGGACACAAGGAAAACAGGCCTGGGGACATGCATATTTCAGACACCACAAGCGTCAAGACATTCATATTGCTACTATCTATGGCACTCCAGTCTGTTCTTCTTGTATGGAGAAGTAAATGCAGACATGGGAACTGTTGCCTGATTTAGGTGTCTGCAAGGTATGTCAAGATCTTTCGACAGGCGTAATGGTAGAGGCTGTGTACAATTCCAAAAGTACTCAATCAGGAATCAGATAGCTCTTATTCGCTAGTCTATTATAATTACATTATACATTATAATCGGTTATTTATAACGCACTTAATACCAAAAGGTTTCCACGACGAGCATGTTGCCCCTGAGCTATCCTCCCTTGGTTGAAGTGGTTCGGGTATCTTCATGCATCTGCCAGTAGGGTGTAACATAAAGGGCTGTCCAGGTAGAGGTAGTCTTTAAATGTTTATTATTTCTTTTTATTTTTACTTCGAATTTAGAACAATAATTTATTTTATTTATTTATTATAATTTTTATTGATAATTTATCAAGTCCATTCAAGACAGTTATACACCATATCTTCAACAGAGTTGTGTCTTACATTAAACAGAATACCTACAACAATGGAAGAAAATAAATAACTACCTATTAGCTCCCACTTACAGCATAATACAACCTTCCTGTGTTTTTCCCCTGAATGCATTCTTTTCATGTAATAACCTCTCACAATTAACCATCCAATCCAGCGGGGAGACAAGACAGGGACTATACTAACTAGGGAACGAGGAGGAAGGTAAAGAAGGCATGTTTTTATTAAGCCAAGAACGAAGAGATTGCATATGATTAGACAACAAGGCATGCAACACACATGGCATTTTAGCATATACATCATTAAAATAGTCCCAGATTGATACCCTTCTGGCATTTGTTTTTTCAAGTGAGATACTTTCTCACTGGCTGATAACGTTGTCATACTTTGGATCCAGTCTTCATGTTGAGGATTCACAATACTTTTCCATTTCCTTAAAATTAGTTTTTTTTGGCTACTAACAGTGCTTTATATTTATTTATTTGCATTTTTAAAGCGCCCACACAGCCTGCGGTCATCGAAGCGCTGTTACAGGAATTGTTTGCTCTTGAGTTGCGTAATTGTTTTTTTTTTTTCAGGGGTTTCTAAGCACGACCCAGGAATCGAACCTGTGTTGCTTCGTGTAGTCTTGCTTCCAAGGCAAACAGGTAGCCGCTGAGCTATCCTCCCGGGACAAATGTACAATTTTTAATCCCAGTGGAGAGATTCAGAGCTGTTGGTAGATGGCTTAGTATACAATAAAATGGAGTGTGCAGTATATTAAATTGTATACTCATCTCCATTCGACAAAGAACTTCATCCCACTTTAACGTTAAATGTTAGATGTTTTTAGTGTGCATATATTTTCAAAGTACAGGCAAAGGGGTGTTCTTTGTCAAAAATTCCAAATCACTAGGTGGGAGCATCCTAATGTACCCAACTGATAGAGTTAGGGTCGACCATGGGGTGACCAAAGGTCTAAAGACTCACAGTAACTCAAATATATCCATGCCCAATAGCGGGATCACTGCCCGCCATTGTAGATGGCTAGGGTGGGTGTCTTAGTGTAAGCCAACCACAGGCTCATTTGAGCCATGGCAAGAATATCTATCAGAGTTGCCTAAAACCATGAATTCAAGGACAATTTGACCCTCACAGTCCAGGTATTTGTAGCTCCACTGTGAAGATGTAGCGCTGAACTTCAAGAATGTGGCTAAAGATGCTGCGTTTGTCACAAATACAATGGGACAATGTGGATGGTGACTGGAGTTCAGGGTTCTTCGACTGAAAGCAGCCCCTGCTGTAAAAGCCTTAGGTATTTACAGTCAGAGATGGCCCCTTTTCTAGCGGATCCATACGATCTGATCGCATCTGACTGTGTTGCAGCCATGATTTTTAGTGCAGGTGCCAACCGTAAGTAGAGGGAAAGGTCTTGTCAATTGTCAGAAGAGTTCATGGACACTGGCTTGCTGTTCCCCAGTGCCAAGAGCTCTCTTGGTTGTCATACCCGCGACTCACAGAGGCTTTGCACAGGGAAGAACAGGTGGGGACGCATTCATGCAAGCGTAGAGTCCCATGGGGAGGTAGCACCAAGTGACACCGTGTGCTTGTATGTAGGAACGTTGGGGGACATTCCATCCTAGTGTACTTGCTGACACTCCCCGCTATCTTGTGGTACAGCTGCAGTCTCTGGGTCTTTAATCTGTGGCACATTTCAGTTCTTGTTTGGCCCTTTCTCCCAGCAGCATCGTCAAATCTGTGATCGGGTTTGGTGACAAGAGGAGGGTGGCTGAGACCTTATCATGCCTGGTCCCATTTGGGAGAAAGTAAGAGTGCACCAATCCAGGTCTCGCTCTGGAGGGTTGGATGGTGGCTTCTCCAAGGAACCCAGAGCTTTACCATCAGGCGGCCGGTGCAGGGTTTTTAGCAGGAATCTGCACCTCATTTGCAGGGCAGATTCTCCTTGTGCATAACAACAAGTAACTGGGTCAGGTCTTATTTATGGAAAGTTAGGGTTAGGGATGAGGTCTCAAACCTCCGTTAAAGGATTCAATCCATCCAAATATCCCAGCAATGTCCCAATCCATGGTGGTCAGCACATTCAACCTTCACATGTTGTTCCATCAGGGGATTTACTCAAGCTTGCATCCAGTATTAAAATACTGTTTAGAAGAGCTGGCTCTGGCTCACTCTCCCACTGGATATCCAAGGCTTATGAGCCAGGTCTATATACAATAACACACGGGTTGCACTTAGACACACACCTATGGGTATAATATCCGGTTGCAGGACCTTGCCACAGAAATGTATAGTGGGAGTCAGAAGATGCAACCGCAGACTGCAGCCTTCTCCTGTTCTATAAAAGTTATACAATAGTCACCAACTATGGTAGCTACATACAGGGAGCCAGCAAAGGGTATCACCCCGGGGGAAATATGGAATACTGGGCGTTCAAATGGAGGTTTCTTTATGGTGCACGTCAGGAATTAAATCTGTTTTGAGTTCTGGGGATCACCGACCACCAGAGAAAGATCAAGAAGCACAGGTCAATCTAGTGGGACAAATGAAAAAACATGCACACATTCAAACTGAGCTGTAGCTTGGCAGAGCTGGTGCAAGGACTTTTGGCACCCTTGGCGAAAGGTCATTTTCTGCCCAACTACCAACCCTATGTGTCCTGACTATCCCATCCCCTTATCCCATGTCCTCACTACTTCACATGCATGTCGTGAACACCACGTTCACTAGACGCAGTTACTCCATCATGCTTCAAACCTTTTAATAACACAGTGAACTGAAATCACTCTCCCTGACACATAACAAATATAATATACAGGCTGAATTAGAAACTATGTCCAGATCAGGAAGGATTAGCAATACAAATAGGCAGAAGGATGATCAACCTATGATATCAGTAGAATTGAAAGTAAAGACCATCAGAAATCCCCTTCGTACATTGCCCATTCTCCTCTCACATGTGTGTGCCTCTTTGAGGCAGTTTTCTGGGCTATTGGAAGATACTTGATGCACATACAGTTTGCATCTATTTAAAGGTTGTTAGAAGGAGGCTATTGTTTCCTTTGACCAATGTCGCAAGCTCTCTGCGAGCACCCCTGATTTGGAGGGGGAGCTTCCAATGGCTATGCTTGCCATAGCTCTGCCTCAGCCCTACTTCCACCTGCATCTATTAAGCCTCCACTAAACAGAGTGCAAGATTCTGCTGCTCGAGTTACTGAAAGTGAGAGGGTGTTAGTGGCTGTCAGTAGGTTTGCTACCCCCACTTCTAACTCTGTTTGGTTGTAGGCTCCTCACATCATCTTTCCACAGATATCAGGGATATCAGAAAAATACCCTTTGCTTGACTGCATTTGTAGGCGAGTGGAGAACATTCCTTAGGCATTTCACAGATGGAGAACAGGAGTGAGCCATCCCCCGACATCACCAAGCAGGTGTAAAGCACCATCTGGTGTTTCAGGAAATGCACTGTGTGAAAATTCTTTTGCCAGGTTGATGACCACCAATGGGCTGCCACTGGTGCCAAATAGGAAAATGGGGCAGTGGCCTGCCTCTTGGCAGGCCACTACAATATGGAGTGGAGATGTACTGAAAGCTCTGTTTGGGGCTTTAGTGTGCTGTGCAGCTGGGAGTTTTAACCAGTTTTACTGGCCCAATGTTCTTTAAAACGTCCCATTTCTCACAAAAGGTTCCTCTTGGTACTGCTTAGTTTGCTACTTCCTTGACATACAGCAAAGGTACAATATGGGCATCATAGCAAGTGACCTTCACACAAAGACCAAGAACCACATAGGGAGCAGAATTGAAAGCTTCCATCACGCACTGGACATCAACACCATGGTCAACAACAATGCAAGTTACTATAACAGGTTTTATTGCATTGCTAAAAATCACAATTAACAACAAACGCTATCCAACACTTTTGACCTCCGTTGACAGAATGACCAATATAGACCTCAGTGCAGATACCCTCCACATCCTGTATACATATGGCACCAATGTTGAAAAAGCTGGATAACATTATACAAGACTGCTAAACAAACATTTTACCCTATACAATATATTGTGCACACAATCTTTAGAGTTAACCCCTAATCAATAAAATGTGAGCTTATTTGCTAAGGCATTATTGCATTGACTTCAAATTTAAGATATGCTGGATGATAAAATGCAATTTAAAAAAAAAGTTGTGCATGGATGAGTCTGTGATGTTGCCATAACTATAGCTTTAAGGAGATGCAACACTGCATTAGGAAGTTAAGGAGTTCATAGAAGGAAAGGGGCGGTTCCCCAATCCAGCTCCAGGAAAAGCTCCATCTTTTTTCAGTCTCTTATTAAGCCGGTTTATCCTTTTGTGACACTTTGTATTTGATCAGTCAGCTCCCTTGAATTAGTTGGGCTCTTTCCTTGGTCAAATGGCATGCAAACAGAAGCCAGTTCCTGGGCTGTACCTTTTAGACAAATCTCATAAAAAGCAACCAGTAGGGTGTAAGTGCACATGTCATTCTACCACTAATTATCTCTGGAGAATTCTTCATGCAATTAATAGCAGCGATAGGGAGCCCCCAATTGGCAACAGGTCCCCAAAAGTGTGTGCTTCAAAGCAAAATATCTGCATAGCCGCCCTGACTACTATAAGATACCAACCAGGTACAGCATGGGAAGCTTCCGGTTCAAATTCCCTCACAGGCACCCATAAGTCACAGTGTAGGCACCACTGCTTCAAAGTATCCAAACGTACAAGATCTCCTCACAAATACAGCACATACAGTTACTATATGCATAGGACCAGTACAGAACAGGTACATGCACAGCATAGGCAGGTCTACAAGCTTTCCTCAAATAAGTCCAACATAGACCAAGTTATTGCAAGCTTTCCTAAAAATCCATCAGGCACTGCATGGGCAGGGCCAGTGGATGCTTTCCACAAAGAGGTACAGCATGCAAAGGGTCACTACAAGCTTCCCTAAAAACCAAGGATACATACAGGATGGACAGGGCTAGGTCAACGTTCCGTCTGAAACATGCACAGCATTTATACAAGTGCAACCATCTCTCTCAAACCGTGCAGAATGTTAAACTGGAAATTGCTGCATAAAAAAGCCAATGCAAGTGTCCCTCACAAACAAGTGCAGGATTAGAGTGGGCAGGCCAGTGCAGGTTTCAAACACAAGTGGGTACAAGTACAGCATGGACAATTCTGACATGTTGCCCTAACAAATGAGAGCATGGACAGCATGATTAGGGCCAGACAAGCTTCCCTCACAAACAGACACAGCATTTGCAGGATCACTGCAGGTTTCCATTGCAAACAGGTACAACATGGGCATGGTCAGTGCAAGTCCTGTGTAAAGAGGTACTCGCGCAGAATACCAGGGCCAGTGTAAGTTTCCCTCATAAATATGTACAAGAGCAGCATTGGTTGAGCAGCTGATTGTAAGGGCATGTGTACACTTTGTTCAAATTGGTACATTTCAGGCACACACCGGATCAGTGCAAGCTTCCCTCACACACTGGTACAGGTACAGAATGTGCTTCTAAAATAGTAAAGGTGCAACATGGTCAAAGCCAGGGCAAGCTCCCTAAACAGATAACTTTCACAGCATAGGCAGTGACAGTGCAGGTTTTATTTGAAAAGTACACGTACAGCATGAGCTCTAGATCCATGCAGCCCATTAGCTCCCAAGCCTTTGGAGAGCTCTTCTAAATTGTATAAGACCCTCTAACCCAATCAGCAGCTCTTACCAGTGATTGTCTATACACAAAATCCCATCTGCCATATTCTTTTCAATTTAGGTATCAGTAAATACAATTCCGTTTGTTTATTCGTTCTTAAAGGTATGTCCTGGGACAAACACTCAGTGCATACAAATAGATCTTAAATGACCACCAACATCAGAATACAATAGATCATATAACATGCCTACATGTCTCATGTTCTCTCATTTGCATTCACATACATACCTTAGACCAGTCTCATTGCTGGTCCACACATATCACCAACCAAAATAACACAAAGAAACAACAAAAATGAACCAAATCGGAATAGAATCCAAATCGTAGTTTTGTGTAGAAACAATACAGAACCTAATTATAAACACAATTAATCATACCCAAAGCCTGAAATTGTATAACATGGTATCATTCTTAGTGCAGTTCTTCGTATAGTGCAATCTAGTTCCAGGTGACTTTTAAAGTTGCCAATACAACCGAGCAAAGCTGCCACATTTTAGCTGACAGTTAATGCTGAATCTTCTTTTGTTGACATAACTTGTTTGAAAGAGAATGGCCTACTCGAGTTTCGACTGAACTGGCTCAGTCTGCTCTAATGGGCCTAACCTTCTTCAGGGACAAAGTACCTGCTAATGTGGCAGATGAGCTACCTGTTGAAAAAAGGGTGGTGGTCAAAACCGAGGAGTAAACCTCATGCTGTCAATGGTGGACCGGATAGGTACAGGGGACCGGGTGGGGCCAGGAAACCTCCCGTTTATCACAAGGGATCTCTCGACGCAAATCCGACAGTGCTTCCCGGCCGCCGGGTACAATTCCGGGTTCAGTGCATGTTCTCTGGTTCAAACTGGTCCAAAAAGGCTTGTGTCGGTAACACTGTTGTCCAGGTGCTATATTTTGTGGGTCAAGGCAGCCGCTGTCCAGCCGAAGGTATCTGGATCCCTCTAGGGGTCTGCTTGCCTCAATGGTAGAATTCGATAGTCAACCCAGGAAACTGGTTGTGTACACCACATCCATCTTCGATGATATGTTAGCATCAGTGATTGTGTGCTGGCTGGGGAGTGGGGCAGGTACATGGAGTGCACTGTGCAAACCTACCTGCTTTCTGAATCTGGTTGTGAGGGAAAGGGTGATATGAAAAAGATGGGGTGGTAATGGCAGCTGTTTCTGGCCTGCACAACACACACACACACACACACAAACACACACACACACAAAGATACATGCACATGACCATTGCCCATTGGAAAATGTCTCCACTTCCAAGTCTGCCCACTAGTCAATCTCAGGCTGTCCACTGAGGTGGGAGGGGCAGCCAGTGAGCATATTTAAAGACTGCTGGGCAATGCAGCCAGGAAGCTGGAGCATATGTGGCCCTTTAGAGCATAAGTGCACTGTAGGCAAAGTACCATCAGCACCACTATGTTCAGTAGCACCTCTAGTGGATTATTATTTCCTTCGGCCCTGCTTTTTCACATGCCATCAATTTGGAGCATCAGACACTTTTTTTCATCATCAAATTGCAAATTTGACCATTTGAAATTGTTCAATTTGTTTAATACTTTTCAAAGTAAGTTTAAGGGCATGGGCTGTAGTCTGAATTTGTTTGTCTTGAATATTCTAAAAATTGAAGCTATACAGAAAAAGACGCCATACATGCTGCTTTCATTCACTTGGCACATGCCTTTGATGGTGTGGACCTGGAGTTCTTATGGGCCAAAATGAGCAAGAAAGGCTGTCCTCAAGTCTACTTGCAGCCATACAAGCGTTATGCTCAGAGACGTCTATACAAATTTGTCTGGACATAATGGGACATGTAACATCTCATATACAATCAACACAAGGCGTGAAACAAGGGTGTCCTCTAGGAGCCACACTTTTTAATTTCTTCATTGCACATGTTTGTAGTGCCATAGAAGAAGTCCATTCCTTTCCACCGAAAATGAACAGTACTCCCGTTAACATAATGGTATACGAAGACGACATTGTGCTCCTGGACATGACACCAATCGACCTGCGTAGAAAGATCAACGCCTTGAAAACCTACATCGAAGAAAATAGAATTTAAATCAATGTGAAGGAATGTGAGATCCTGGTCCTTAAAAATCTACAAGGATTGAGAAGGAAAATAAGCGCGAAAAATCACTTGTGGAGGCTAGGGAAGGAAACCTTGCAAGTTATTAAGGAAGCAAAATACTTGGGAATCACAATGAATGCAAGTATTAACAACGAACCGATGGTGAAGAAAATTGCCTCCAAATGCAACCAGCTTGCTGCACAAGTGGAAAGGCTTAATAAAAAATACAGAAAGTATTCATTTTGTCCAGTAGTTTGCTTTTATAGGAATAAAATCATTCCAGCATTAACATACGGACCAGAGACTTTGCTTGGTTGCGATTATGAGATCTGGTCACAATGAGAAAATTTGATATGGAGGACGTTTCTACAACTTCCAAAAGGTTTTCCGACTGCGTGTATGAGACATGTGATCAGTTTATCCTCTATATCTTTGTCAGTGACATGGAATTCCCTGGCTTTATATAGAAAGGCGATAGGAGGCGACTACATCCCGCATTTTAAGTTCCTAAACATGATTGTAAATGCTGACGCAGATAGCCTTATAAATAAGTGGAAAACTGCGTGTGAAGACATCCTAGAGCAGCTGAATATGGATAAAGAACGCATAATACATGATCCAAATTCAGTAAAAAAAAAAAAACTATGTTTGCAAGATTAGATTGAAACGAATTAAAAGAATCCAACACATAAGAATGTTAAACACAGCGGTGGAAGCCAAAAAACTGAATGTGTTGCCGGAATACCTGGCGAAGTTCCCTTGCAAGAAGATAAGGGCAACATTTCTAAAGTTTAGATTGAATACACTCAGCACAACGGATGTCTGTCATGTTATGAAGGATGTCGAGAAAAAAAAGACTATCTGTAGACTCTGTAATTGCCAAGAAGAATCTTTGAAAAATCTGGTGCTTTTCTGCCCCAAGATGGGAGATTAAAGAACAAGATATATGGGCAGAGAATTAGACAAATATTCATCTCGATGTGCAGAACATTGGTGGTTGATCTTTTTTTTTGGACAAGATGAAAGAGAGTCTACAGAGGGTAAGCAAAGAGGAGTCATGACGATAGTCCGGAGCTATGTACTCATTTTTTTTTTTTTTAAAGGACGAATCTGGAATATGTAAACATGGATTTTAAACTGTTTGTAACTTCATCTTTTCTTAAAGTTTGTAATAAACTAAAAACAAAATTTAAAAAAGTAAGTTTAAAGTTTGACCAACATTTTAACATCATAAGACCACCATCAGAAGAACTACATACACTTTGACAGGTTGAGTGCTATGCACTTACCCTTAACATGCACATTGTCTCAGCCAGCATGCTTATCTTGGATTTATAACCTGCAGTTTATATAAATATACTAGATAGGTTTGACCTTTACGGTTCATTATTGCTTTGAAAGTGAGCAAATAAAATCTAAGAAATGCTAGATAATGCCTGAAGCTGTGCATGCACCAAGATATAAAGAAATTTGATTTAAAAATATGTACAAAATAAAGTCTATTTATACATGAATTCATTTTAAATTTGCATTAATAAATATGCATTACTTCCACTTGGCAGCAAAAGCTGGAACACGTCAATTGTGGGGGTCAGTGCTCAGAGTAAGCCCTTCCAGCATTGCATAACATGGTATATCTATCACGCTGTTCATGTTTGTGAAAATGTTTCTGAGGAAATGGGCTGCAAGCACAGCACACTTTGTTCTGTTCTGAGATCATGTAGATAAGTCCCTTCGACTGCGTTTTGCTGAACTTGCTTGAGACCCTTATGCCGACCCCATCACCCTCCTTCTCCTACCTGAGAGGTGTACTTCGCATAGCCTTTGCCTTGCTGTGATACTTTCCAGCAGGGTTCGACCATGACTCTTGGCTTTCTTGGTGTGAGTGCCCTGATCTTGAACATGCTGTTTTATCAACATTTCTTCATGCTAGGCCATCATGCTTGTATTTGAAACAGACTATGAACTGTGCTGATCAAAATCATGTGTCAATCAGCCAATGGCCCTGCTTCCAATGTCATGTTAGAGGCCCCTAGAAATATGAGCTCTGTGATCCGCAACATGGCACCTCATTATTGCAGGAAGACATTATGTAGCTACTTTAGTACAGATTGGTTTACATATCTTTTTGTAATTCATGAAAGCAGAGGGGAAAACCTGCTCTTTGGCTCCCCTGCTGGCCAGCACCATAGGCAACTGCCTAGTTTGCCCAGTTCTTGCACCAGCCCTGTAGCTTGCTAGTTTCAGTCTTACATGACAACCCTGTCTCTGGGGCAATGTTTCATGTACGTTTGACAAAGGACATCCCACCAAGCTACCAATTTTTCCACCTGGGACATTTTGTGGGATTCTGCTTGATAGCCAATGCATATTCCCTTACACTGTTCTGCCTTTTTACAGCTATTCCTCGATAGTTTGACACAGTGCTCTGCATTTAATGCCTGTTATGATGTCAGGTTGTTGTTTGCAATGCTGAGGCATTGGAATGTCGTGAGGTCAGTGTGGAATGTTAGTGTGTGTGACTTTATCAGTGTTCTGGGAATGGCAGTTCCAACTGGGAGCTGGCTGGGTGTGGATGGCCTGTGTGTCTGCCTATGGGTTTATGTCTGCATAACAACTTACCTGTATGTTACTTACCGTATTGTACTCCAACCGGCATTAAAGATACTTACAGTGAGGCCTGGATCCAGTGTCTTATGTGGCAGACAAACCCACTACAAAGCCTATTTCAATAGCTCTCATTTTCCTGAAGAAAATAATCTCATCAGAAAGTCTGATGGCCCCCCTAGGTGGGGACCATTCCTTGCCCTTATTTGGCAAAGCTTATCCGCGCGTGGGTGGACTGCGGGAACACAACAGAGGGTCGGCTGCATTTCAAGACTTTGTAAATAAATGGAAGTATGCAGGAGCTGATTCATGCGTGCATTGGCCACCACAGGTAGATTTTGACAGCGCAGCTTAAACACCTTGAAGTGCGCGGCGAGCGAGAGGGCTGGGGCACGGCAGAGCTGTGACAGTCGCTGCTTGTAGCTGAGCATCTCCTTTGTCTGATTGGACTCCATGGGGGTCGGGGGGTCCGAATGGTAGGTAGAAATCATTACACTGCTGGTGAAATTCCTGAGTTCAGAAATAGCAGAGTTGTGGGAACAGTGTTCCCGTTGTGAACAGAGCAGGAAGCTATGCGCATTGAAAGAGGAGGCATCCACAGCTTTCTACTGTTGTTTAACCCTTTCACTACCCTAGATACATATATGTCCTAAGCATTGACTTACCTGCACTCAAAGGGTTACTGGGAAACTCTTTCCATGATCAGAACAAAACAAGAATTCATGGCCTGGATGCAATCTCTTAGCAATTGGAACAAGATGCATGTGAGTGCAGGCTAAGCCACCCTATGACACAGTGTGGTACAGACAAGAACCAGCTGTGGGACAGGAGTGTGAATCACTCTGTCGTTAATGAACAGGTAATGGACTAGAACTAGTAAAACAAAATGTATTCATAATTCAAAATACACCAATATTAAAAACAACAGATGAATATGTGTCTAACAACATTTCTAGTGAGTTCCCAATCAATTGCACACAATAGAACAAATATTACAAAGATATAGGGCCTCATTACGACCCTGGCGGTAGGGGGTTAATGGGGCCAGTAGAGCTCATTACGAGGTCTGCTTGCAGGACCTGCTAAGGACACCTGGTAAAACCAGGCATCCTTAGCGGGTCCCGTGAGCAGACCAGAATGCTAAAAACGGGGCCGTTGTTAGCATCATCCCCATTCCCATTGAGCTCTATGGGGTCTCAAATGGGAATGGGGATGTACCGGGTCCAGGTTCCTTAAATGGGGAAATACCAGGCCCACCAAGGTCGGAATGGCCCGGTATTTCCCTATTCAGGCAACCCGGACCGGGTACCCGGAATGGGGGTAGCCATGCCACAAAAAGCGGCATGGTTACCTCCAGGGTCGTAATGAGGCCCATAGTGAGGTTAGTAGTTGAAGTGACTTAGTGTGCTGTACTAATTATCTGCACACTTCATCAGTCGTAATAAATGTAGCGATAATTGGTACATATGATTTGGAACTCACTAGAAATGTTGTGAGTTATAATGGGATAAAGAACCTCTTATGATTACCATACATTATAATAAAGATATTGCAAGTCACAGACAAGTTAATGTGTGACCAAATAGAGAAACAAGGCAAAGCTCTCTTATCGGGCCAAGGGACTCTGGGGTGACTTGCAATAACCCTTTTCGTGTATGGTTATTTTATTCCTTATAATACATGGATATAAAGTGTTACCCCATTAAATCTCCTGCCTGTTAATTCATATAATTCAAGAGACCGTTTATCTGTTGATACATTTAATCAATCAGGATCTTTTTGGTTGAAAAAACACTATTCAGCAGTTTGGAAGTTGTTGCAGAAATGCAGAAAAATTGGCTACACAGTTTCATTAAATGCCTTGAAAAACGTTTTGTGGTTTAAAATAAAAGATAAACTGTAGATCCATTCTTATTTTCTTCTGTTAAACTGCTGTAGTACATAAAATAAACATAGTACTTTATACAGTTCCTTATCAATTGATGACTTTAATGAGTCACAGAAAGACGTTTTGGAATACAACATTTTTGAAAAGCTTGTCATGGCTTTAACTAAGTGCTGCAGCGACCGCTGGGATTCTGCTCAGTGCTGGCTCAAGCAGCAGACATTGTGACGTCACAAGCAAACGGTAATAAGGGACTAGAGTTGCAGTAGTGATGCCATTTTCTAATTACAGATCAGATGATGTCACAACTAGCCTGTAATATATGGGATAAAGTACATTCTACCGTACATTATAAGAATATTGTGAGGAACAGAGAAGTTGCGTGACCAAATAGAGGCACAAAGCCGCAGGCCAAGCTCCTTTATAAGGTCACGGAACTCTGAGGTGACTTGCATTAGCATCCGGGCAAGTGGAGCAAGCCAATCAGATTGCTAGGAATGCAGGCTTGAAATGCTTGTACAAGTAGGCGTTCGAAGCCACCTGGCGACCGTCTCTCTCGCCGCCATCTTCCCCCCACCATCTGTTCCCTTTCCATTTTTTTTATCCCCTACTACACACCCCTACTTACCTTCTTTCGGCAGCGGTGGGTCTCCGCCGCCGCATCTGCTCCTTCTCCTTGCATGCCACAGGCCGCCATTGGAAAGGGAAGAGGGGCTCTGTATGGCTCCCCGTCTTCCCTTTCCATGGTGGGCATCTTTGTAAAGGTTTGTCCCTTGTTCAATGGGACATGCAGGGCGTCCCTTTCAACAAGGGAAAATCATTTTTTTAGCACCTCAGGCTACCGCTTTGGTAACCCGGGATACTAAAGGCCTTAACACATTATCCGACCCACTCGGATCGGGTGTTAACGCGACATTGGTGTCGAAAGAGAAAGTATATCGTGCCTCCTATTGTAATAAATATATTAATATTGGCCTACGCCAAGCTGCTTGAAAGTCGCTTGCGAAAGAAATCCGTGTTGCAAGGTCCTGACCTTAAATCCATGTAAGCCGCCATTTTAGGTCAAACCGCCATTTTAGGCTTTGCTTTGTAAAAGTCACCCTGTGAGTTAAAATGGTGGACGATGTCATTCTAGAATACAACATGGCCGTCTTGACCTCTGTACATAGCTAATATGTAACTTGCCTGCAGGCCACTTGTTGAGGTCGTGAACTGAGACCTTGTCCTTCGTTGACCTATGTGTAGAAGGATTACTCGTGCAATGAAACTAATCCACGAGCATATGTTGAGACAATGTATTCAAATACTAAACGAAGAACATTTGTTTAACTACATTTGAGAAGGCCTGCATGGAAAATCTTAGAATACACAGTTATTGCATAGGCTTGTTGATACATGTATTAAAGGCAAACCAGTTATATACGGTTGTTTGAGACTTGGCACGAACCCTAGATCGGTGATGTATTAAAAGGAATATTAACCCGAAGTGGGGCTGGACATCGTGCCCACCAAATGTATAAAAAGCAAATGCATTCTAATGTACAACATCTCTCACTGAACACACTGAACCACGCTGGAGTTCATTGTGTTGTACTGAGGGCCGATAGCTATCTGATTTTGCTATGTTTTTGTAACTGGATTCAGTATAAAATAAAGTACTTTGTATGTTCCTTTGTAACCCGTGTTCGGTTTATTTCCTTTTGGGGTACTCAGCCTCGATATTTTGATTCTGTTTTCACATTGGAACATCACAACTGAAGCATAATAACTGATTACAGAGCGGATGTGGTTTTTTATTATCTTATTACAGGTCAGTAGTGATGTCACAACTAGTCTGTAATAAGAATAATATTTCTAGGCTTTTAGACAGATCTTGCAAGCTGCCATGGTGTTTATACGAGCCATGCAGACTGCCATGTTTTATGTACTCAGCGCTCAATAAAGATGACTACATGGCTGCAATTAAATATAGTCAAGCATTTTGGACTTCACCACACATTGTAAAATTCTTTAAGTTAGACAAACAGAGGGATTTCCCGAGATCACATGGTGTGTCTCACAGCTAAGCATGGACTTGTGGATGCTGTGCATACATTAACAAATAAAAACCTCTACCTAAAAAAAGACATGTATTCTACATATTTCATCTGCCTGGGCATTATCCTGAGAGCCAAAGCTTAATTTCCAAGATGGCCACATGTCACCTTGGACATCCCGCCACTGATGCGGATTCGCGTTGGTCAGGTGCTGTTTCTTGGATGAAACGCACTGTCTGACTCCTTCCTGTCTACGTATTGATTGAAGCTGTACACAGCCAGCCTGAGCTCTGACAAGCTGGTCAGAGAAAGGAAATTAGAGGACCCCCTCTCTGCTGCTTCAATTACACAGCGCCATCCCTTTCTTTGTGCTTGGGTACTCATCCTTCGCATCTAGTACCATGATACATGTTAGAATGGGAGAGCTAGCTTTGAGACAAAGAAAAAAAGAAGAGGCAGCAGGGTCTCCAGATGCTGAAGATCTACTGGTCAGAACATGGGGGTGGGGGGCAGAGTGGCTCACTTGAACTGCAGGCCAAGCTTCACCAGCAGCCAGAGCATAATGCACAGGATAATGATATCAGATTTATTTAATAACATTTCAGCAGTTATTATAATCCAATTTAACAGAAGTCTATTTATCAACCTCAGAAGAATGAAAGGCTGATTTAGCCTAGCTCGGATACGAAGTTGCAAATTAAAGGCTGTCCCCCGTATCCTCGCCGCTCTCCATGCAAAGTCAAGTGCTTACCTTGATGAACCATTCACTCATGTGTGGTGGGGCTGTGGACCTCAATATGAGTTTGGCGGTAATTTGCCAAAGCCGTTTACTGTTACCCCTACTTGTGATCATGCGAGAACCACCTGATTGCAAGTGGCAGAATGGTGGTGTTAATCCCCTTTTTCTGAATTTGCTTTGGAGGAATTACTGCGGGTGGTAATTCTACTGCAGTAGTTACACCCGTTTTTGCAGCCAATGTGGAGAAGGCTTGAGCTGGTGGTATCGTCTCAACATCAGGGGAGTTGCTAGATCTGGAAAAGACCCGGGGCTAAGCTGATGTCGGAACTGTTGGGACTGGGGGCTAGCTAGACTTTTGGCTGTAGCTCCTGAGATTCTATCCGGGGCTACAACCAAAAGATCAGGGGCTATAGCCCCCTTAGCCCCCCCCTAGCAACGCCCCTGCTCAACATTACTGCCAAACACATAGAATGGCGGTGTGGTAGCAGAGGCAGGAATCCTGTTACTGCCACACTGCCTTAGTCATAATTAGCCGGTATGTGTTGAATGAAACCACCCAGAAATCTGTGCTTCAACTACTAGTTTCACCTGTCTGGGGGCTTCTGGAACTATACGAACAGTGACAATACTGCCTTGCAGTAGACACCTGCCTGATGTGCCACCACTGCAGAAACAACCTGCTCACAAATGTTTGGTGCAGAACGACCGAAAGCAGAACCCGTTTTGCTGTTTTTATCAGATCACCAACAGGGGGAAATAGTCAAGACCTGTGGCTGGCTGTTGTGGTGCCTGCTGCTCAGATGCTGCCTCTTGGATGCGTGGTCTGTTTTGTTCCTCAGCAGATCTGCTTTCCTGTTCCCACCTTCTAGAGTCTAAGGTCCCGATTCATGGAATTATTTGTGCAGGAAATAGGGAACTTGCATGCCAAACTGCGTGCGAAATTCTGTTCGTCGATTCATGGAATCGAATGTGCAGGATTTTCCTGGGACTTGCATGATTTCGCTGGGGTCTGACATGCCTTTGCTAGTGGCCGAGTGCCTTGAGCGAGACACCACGAAAAGCGTGGGTGTGGCTTGCTCAGAGGGCTGGGAAGGGGGCGGAACACAGAAAATGCGGAAGAACATGGGAAAAAGTGGGCGTTACGAGGGAGGGCCGTAGGCAGTCCATTGGACACTTGCTATTGCACGTAACGATAGGTATTCATGGATCCTACTGTGCACCCTCTTGGCAGGGAAATGCAACGCAAAGCCCTCATACTATCTGCCACCCGAAGGCACGCGTACAGACAATTGTGCATGAGATTTACTGCACAGAAGTAAAATCGGGTGTTGGATTTAGGGGTGTGTGTTTTCATCCGGGGTTCCGATCTAACTTAGGGGTGTGAATACGCAATGTACTGGGTTGCAGGAATGGTTTACAGAGGTTCGTATGCAGATTTTCCGAGTTTTACCCGGGTTACGATAAATCATGCGCATGTTGTCAGGTGCCGGTAACAGTTACGGGAGACCCCGCACAGGCCTGGTTGCGGAGGACCCTGTTTGAAGGGTGTGTGTATTCACGCCTGGGGCAGCATGCAAAGGTAGCTGTTCTGCCTGATTTTGCTTTGCGTGGGCGTTCCGGGCGCATCTTGCATATGCGTTTACTTTGTGCAAACAATTCCATGAATACGCGGCGCATGCATTTTTTATTCTCCGTGCAGGCTTGTGCGTTGTCATTCTCGCATGCGCGCTTGTGGAATAAATGCGGACTTTTCCATCAATCGGGCCCTAACATTTCCACTCTTCCTTCCTGTTGCTGCCAATACAGCTAGCTGTGACTGTGCCAGCTGTTCACTCACTGTTGTTTTTTTGGGGGGGGGGCAGCTGAGTATTACCATTTACTGCATGTCCCACTGTGCCAGGTGGGCTTGTACAAAACCTCTGCATGGCCATTTTCTGTGCCACCTGGGCCCTGCCCGTCTTTTGTCTGTTCTAGTTCCAAGTGTGCACTGCCTTTTCAGAACGCCACGAATGTATTTACCCGGCTCCCCCGTTTGCTGCCCATTCACCTGGTGCTCTTTGCTTTCTATTCAATTGTTTTGTTCAATTTGTAGCATAACCCCGATAAGTAATCTTACTCACCTGGTACGTCTCTATTTTCCTCTTACCTTATTGGCTTGCTCGTTTCGTCTAATGCCGCTCTCCATTCATCAACTCAGCAGATAACCATCTCCACTTCCTGAAAGGACAAAAGGCGTTTCCTCTTCCGGGAATTCTTTCACTAGAATACTGAGCATCCATGGCTATGGACAGCCTAGTCTCCTGATCCTTTTCTCTGAACCAGAGATGCCTGACTTCATTGTATTAAGCACTTCTGTTATAGAGCTTTGGTTGTACATGTATACTAGGCTGCCTAAGTTGGCGTATTGCGTCCCTGCCATGTTTTCATGTCTTATCTGTAAAAGAAAGAAGAGATTTCTAGGGAATGGGTTGGCAGAGTGTTTGGAAGTGAAAGGGGCTCGTGGGGAAAGAGTTAGGCATCGGACATCGAGTGTTTGAAAAAGCATGTTGGTCCTGTTACATAAAGAACTCTATGTAGATGTTGCAGCAGGACCATTGTAGTGTGCGTTATATGCCCGATTCATGGAAAAGTGTGCATTTCACCTGCAATTGCTGCGCGCTGAGACTGACACTGTGCGACCCTGCGCACAGAATAAAAAATGTGCACACAGCGTATTCATGGAATTCACTTCGCAAAGTAACCCTATTTGCAATTCGCTCCCGGAACACCCCTGACATGCCCCCACGCAAAGCATAAACAGCCAGAACAGCTGCATTTGCACGCTCACCCTGGTGCTAATACACCCACCATTCAAACAATGCGTGGGAGGTCTGCATCTGTTGCCGGCACCCCCACAACATGCGTATGACACTTTGTAACTCGGTCACATCAGCATGCAAACACCCGTAAACTGGCCCAGCACCCCACTATGCAGCCTTCGCGCAACCCTAAGTCGGATCAGAACCCCGTGTGCTTGCACACACCCCTCAGTCGGACATGCAAACTCACCTCCACTCTGCAAATCCTATGAACAAGTGTACTTACGCCGTCCTTTGGCTGGCGGAGAAATTGAGGGACTTGCCTGCCCATTTCCCAAGCGAGAGCTTACGCGGTCAGATCCATGAATACGCTTTGCCATGCACATTTGTGGGCGTGCCATGGACTGCCTGTGGCCCACTTTTTCCCTTGTTCTTCCAAATTCTTTGAGTTCTGACCCCCAACTCTGCCCTCTGCGCAGGACTCACCCACGCTCTGCGTGGAGTCTCGTGCAAGGCACTCGGCTGCTCGCAAAGACATACCGAGCATGTGCCAAATCCATCCAAGTCGAAGGAATATCCCACGTATTCGATTCCAGGAATCGATTAATAGGATTTCGCAAACAGTTTGCTCAGCAAGTACCCGATTTTCCGTACAATTTTTCCATGAATCGAGCCCTAAGTGTTAATAATAAACATCAATGCAGGTTATTATAACAATTCTAAAGATAACATGGTGCATTGGTTGTACGTGGGTCCCAAGATGTGCTCAAGCAGACTGTGTAGGTAAGAAAGCTCAATCCCCCTGGTTGTGTCTTGAATGTTCCAGAGGGCCAAACTTCAGAATCTTAATTCTATGACTTCCGACTCTGAGGACCAAGGAAGGTCCAGTTGAAGACTGTTCAAGCTTGGAGTGCTGTGTCAGTCACTTTGTGGCAGCTCTACTGAACTTTTCGTTGAATGCTGCCATATTCTATGGGACATGGTGCTTAGGTGCAACAGGAGCAAGTGTAGATAGAATAACAACCCTTAGAGCACCTGTCTACAGCTGAGGGCTCTGCTATACCTTAAAGGCAAAATAGATGTACAATGAATAACATGCAATTACATGCAGATTACGTGCATATTTGACAGACATGTGAAAATGGTAGACCTTTTCCAGGTTAAATGTTCCTACTAGGAACTTGTTGGCTGCTGACTTGCTTCTTTGTGAATCCGGATGGTTTTGCACATTTAAATGAGTTCTATGTCATTCCAGTGCTTAGCCCAGCTTCTAAACCAATTTATCCGAACCTGTGACCACACCAACTGCACCTTCCTTCCACCTGCCGCACAGAGCCAAGCTTCACAATCCTTCACATGCCATCAGCTCTATATCCTTTCTTTTCACCTTGCTGCCTTCTGCATCTTTACTCTCTGCAGCCCACTCCATCTCTTCCTCTTACCTGACGACTTCACAGAGCACCTCTTAACTAGCCAATTCCAACTGATGCTGAACTGCCTCCTTTGAATATGTCCCTGTTCTGCTTCACGTAGTGCTTTAAGTGGCCCGGGGATAGCTGGGGCGGTTCCTTGGCAGTCTCCAAGATCGGTCCCTGGGCTGGAGTACTGCCGGGGTTCTCGGAGCCGCCACGAGCAAGCACATGGCTCCATGTTTACAAGAGCCTGTTCGCGTTAAGGGGCACCCATGTTATGTATGTCGAAATTAACAAGCTGTGAAAGAAACATGTGCAGGGAAGCCATCTGCTGGCTCCCAAATGCTGTCTTTAAACGAGTATATATTCATTCTAGATTTCTGTCATTTTACTGTTACAGTGTTTTTATAAACAAAATAAGCAGGAAGACCAGTGTGCAGAAACACGTGTCTGGGGTTGCTGATGGTAGTCTTGTTCAGAGGAGAAGTGCTAAGCATCTCAGTACTGGACTGCCCCGACAGGTGGTACCAGACTGATACGAACATTGATATTTTATTCTGTGATAATTACAGTAATCTTAAACATGGTTGTTGATCTACTTTGGTGGGAAACAAGCCACAGATCAGTTTGTTTGGCTGTGTTCTTTCTCAGAAGATGGGTTCCCACATTTTTGCACATTTTGTAACACATGGGATTTAACTTTACAAGGGCTCAGTGTTACCTCACATATGATGAAGGCAGGCACATGTGGCTGGGCTGTTTTTGGTTGGTACTTTTGCTCAGTGGACAATAGCCTAGAGAATTTTGGAGCTGGATTGCCCTTGTGGTAGAGAGTAGACTGTTATGCAAATGCATATGTATAGGTTTTCTCTGCGAAAGGTACAGTGAGTTAAAACATGGTTGCAGATCCAAGTTGGTATGAAAATTATCCCCAATTCAAACCTTTTTCTCTAGGAAATTGTCTTTGAGGGCAGTGCTACTTTATATAAAGCTTAATAGACATGCATTTATTTTTCTTTTTTCTTTATACCGTGCTCAACACAACGCCCGGAGGCATAGGCACGCCAACAAAACATGAAACACACAGAAGAGAAAATCAGCAGGGAGAAGTGGAGGTCATGGAGAGCACATAATTAAAACATTGGCATGAGTTTACTCAAATAGGTGAGTTCTTAGCCTGCTTTTAAAGAGCTGCAGATTAGTGCAGGATCTAAGATCCAGAGGAAGGGAGTTCCATACCCATGGGCAGCATGGGGATAGGATCTGTGCTGAACAAAGGAAAGATGCGCTCTTGGCGTATTTAGCAAGCCAGTGTAGCTAGATCTCAGCACTCTGCGCTGCAGCCGGCCAGATATTTGGCCCCTGAGATACAGTTGTGTGTAATGCACATCACGCGATAGATAATACGGCTGAGAATGGGTAGCCAATGTAAAGCTCTCCTAGCCACTATGACATGTTCTCTCCTTTGCAAGCCTGAGACAATGTGCACGGCGTTGTTGTTCTGAATCAACTACGCTAGAGCAATAGTCCACTTTAGCTCCTATGACGACTCGTGCCACTATTGCGCGATTGGCTGATGACAGAAAGGGCTGTAACTGAGCTACGAGCTTCAGATGGTAACATGTACCGGAAACAAGACCATTAACCTGATTTTTCATGGACAATTCTTGGTCGAGGATCACACCAAGAGTCTTAACCTTGCACTGGGTGTCGATAATGCAGTCTGCATTTTTGAAGGAGAGGTACTTCGAATTGAGCTTCTTCAGCTGTGTTGCAGTCCTTAGCATCATGAGTTCTGTCTGATAACTATTGAGTGCCAGTTTATTGACTTGTATCCAAGATTGAAAGAGTTCATAGGTGGAGTTTATCGAGGCAGAATGTAGTCCGCTGTCAGGGGCACAAGGCACTGCGTATCGTCTGCATAATTAGCGTACACCACTCCAAGTTTGTCTAATTGCTCAAATAAAGGGAGCATGAAGCTGTTAAAAAGAGTGGGTGCGATGTGTGAACCCTGTGGGACCCTGCACATGACTGTGAACTCAGCCATGACATCCCCGAAGAAAACCCTAGCTCTACGGTCCGTCAGAAATGATTTGACCCATTCAATCACTGGATCGGAGAAATGTGGTGCTGTCTGCAACCTCTCTGCCAGAATGACATGATCAACAAGATCGAATGGGACAGAGAGATCAAGAAGCATAAGCATGGTGATTTTGCCCCCTACCATGGCCTGCATTTTGTTGGTCTTCAGCTCCTGGAGAGTGGTTTCTGTAGTTTGAGCTTTTCTAAAGCCTGACTGTTTAGGCCCCAAAATGTCATGTGCGGCCAGGTAGGCTTCGATCTGTAGATGTGCTACTTTATCTAAGATCCTCAACAGATAAGGTACATTCGTAATGGGACGATAGTTGCCTGCTATGCTAGGGTCAAGCAAGGGCTTTTTTTATTAGTGGGGAGATCCATGCTTGTTTGATGATACTAGAGACAGTATTTTCCCTGAAAGATGCATTTACAGATTTCATTATCTAGGGCAACAGGTGTGGAGCACAGGCTTTAACTGTGATAGCCGGACAGCCATCACCCTTGCAGTTAGTGGGCTTAAGTTTGCCCATAATCTCGAACAGATACTGCTCCGAGATGGTCTGAAAGGCAAACTCTGGAAACGCCTTTGGGCGCTGCCTATACTTCATTGTCCTTCAAATTTACCGGGCACTCCCTATTTTTGAGGCAGGATGCTTTCCTGTGTTTTTTTCTAGTTTGTCCAGGAGGGCCTCCTGAATATCATTGAATCATTTGGAATTTTTAACCACCTGACTGGGTGGAGAGCACGGATTCTTCAGCTCTTTGAGGTATTGAAAAGCTCCTTCGAGCTGGACGCTGCCCTGGAGATTAGATGCTCATAGTAGTTCCTTTTTGCACTGGTAATAGAAGATTTATGGGCCTTAGCCGCATGAAGATAGAGGAGTTTATCCTTGTTGGACTTGTTTTTATACCATTGTTTAAGTGCTGTGCGTATGTTGTTCCTGAGTACCCAAATCTATGGAGTATACCGTTTATGTTGGGTTGCTTGTTGAGTATGCGTGACTTAAATGGCTCTAAATTTTCAACAGCTGTTTCCAGTGTCTTATGATAGATGTTGGCGAGTTCTTCAGCCAAGTTCAGATTGGGCAGGTCATTCTTCATTGGCATGATGAAGGGTGCCATGGATGGCGGGGTGAGTTTACGGTTGTTCCTAAATGTGATCCTATGGCCCTCTCTTGGGATTTTGATGGCCAGAGAGATAGCCATCATCCAGTCCAGTAGATGATGATCTGATCATGGGCATTGGGTATTGTGTACTTCTTCGATACAGATATTTTGTGATAGACCCCAGTCTAGGGTTTTCCCTTTTTGATGAGTGGAAGACGCAAGGTTCTGGTCAAACCTGAGGTCGAGTAACATGGACCTCTCCAGCATAGCAGAAGCGTCCGAATTATTGAAGTAACCAAAGTTAAAATCCCTTAGGATCCACATTCTGGTGTTGGGCTTTAACATGGGGGCTAAGAGTTCATTGAAATTTGTCGCAAAGTTCTCTGTGCTATGGGGTGGTCTATACACGATATTAACATTAATCGTGGTTTTGGGATTCACTTGGAATTTAGCCCAGATTACTTCACAATCTGAGATCTGCACGGTCTCAATTTTGCATATGCTCAATGCTTCTTTTTAAATTAAAGCTACCCCACCACCCCTGGCATTCATCCGGCCATTTAGAAGATATCCCTCGGGTACCGCCCGAGTAAGGGCTGGGCCAGCTGTATCATGCAACCAAGACTCGGTAATCACACAGAGATCTATCTGTTGATCAATTATATGATCTGTGACCTCTGTGGCGTGCTTGATCAATCATCTAGTGTTAAGGAGCATACATTTCACCTTGCCTCTTACTAAACTATTATTGGTTTCACTGCATGGCATATCCAGTCTGCTATGCATAGAGGGTATGCATGCGTCACTTTGACATGACCCTGGTGACATCGTGCCTCCAGGAAATGTCTCTGCAAGCTCTTGTGCCGTGCCATGTCTTTCCCGGGTGGTTTTGCAATGTGAGTAGTGTGGGTAACCCCCAGGTTGGTAGAATGTGAGTTAAAGTCCAAATTAGGCCTGCTAGCTGTGCCTATCAGAAAAGGATTGCACTGGGGTTTCAGGAAAATACCCACCTCTTCCCCTCCAGCTTCGATGTTCTTAGCGGTCTGCACCACACTGTCATCTCACTAGAGTCAACTCGCCGTATGGAAAAAGACGTCATGACACCGTGAACCAGTGTGAACCGGCGTAAACCGGCCTGACTGTGGAAAATAAGTTTGGCATAAGCAATGGCAACTTGTGAAATGTAGTCCTGATAAACTACAAGCGGCTCGCAATTGGCTGAGTCAGTACAACAGTAGCAACTGTGTTAGCAAGACAGCTGTGCACAAATCCTAACTAGCCTAGCTCAATAATAACAATCTCACTAAAGCTAACTATAATGTTGCAGAAATATGAAAAGTTACAATCAGTAGATCGAGTAAATCAGGGTTGCCGTTCAGTGCAGGTGTAAAAGACGGAAACTGGCACAGGAACCGACAACATTCAAACAAACATCAAAGGAGCACTGGAAGAATGCCCGACCTTATATCCGTGTCACAGAGGGAAATAAGTGTTGCAGTGGCAACTTGGGAAATGTAGTCCTGATAAACTACAAGCCGATCGCAATTTTGAAAGGCTATCAGGATTATACTGCACTGATGATCACTAATAAGGCTGAAACCAGCTATCTAATCGTCCTGACAAGCATGTGGTTGGAGTATTGGGCCATGTATTCAATACACTAAGAATGTAACGGTGGGTTTTAAAAGGCTTGAAAAAACACTTTTACCAGAAAGGTGTAAGATATTCTATTTAAGTCAAGTTACACATTCCATAACACCACCTACTAGCTGGAAGTTTACCTCCAGTTGCAAGCCACATCAGCAAGGACTTGTGGGTATGCAAATTAGCTCAAATGCAAACCTTCGTCTTAGATGGCAGTGCTACATTATACATAGCTTAATCCACCCAAGACAGTTATTTTGCAAGGCTGTCAGGACAACTACCTACCTGTTTCACCCTTATTTAGGATCACCCATGCATCATGGTCCTGACAGCCTTGCCATTGGAGCATTAGGCCAGCTGCACAATTACACCAAGGAAGTTACGGTGGGTTTACAAAGGCCTGGAAAAAAACACTTTCACTTGAAATGTGAACATAAGATAGTCCATGTGAGCCAAGTCACACATTCCACAATGCCACCTATCGCTGGAAGTAAAAGGCAGCTCTGCATGCTAAGCCAAAGACAGTTTTCTGGAGAAAAAGGTTTGCATTGGGCTAATTTGCATACCCATAAAGCCTTGCTGATGTGGCTTGGTACTAGAGGTGAACTTCCAGTAATGGCTGCTAGGTGGCGTTGTGGAATGTGTGACTTGCTCAAATGGTGTATTGTATGTGTGGTTATATGTATATCTTTAGACATTTTCCCCATCCAAATGTGTTGTGCGATAAGACAATTTTTAAGGGGACCACAGCTTAGTTCTACAACATCCTTCACCAAAATGCATGAAGGTGCGTCTAAAAAAGCATACATTGCTCTATATAAGATGGATTATTGCGGGAGCTTATTGGCTAGTATCAGTAAACGTGATGTGCACAGGCTACAGACCATACAAAATAGGATGGTAAGAGTAGTTCTGGGTTTCTCAAGAAGAGATAACGTAACGGGTGCCAGGTGGTCTCTTCATTGGTTGCCAATTGAAGCACGTGTTACTTACAAGATTCTCACTATGACAATCAAATGTAGACAAGGGACCATGAATCATATTTGCAGGATTCCATCATCAACAAAGTTAACGGAAGAGGGGTGAGGTCCAGTGGGCAGAACTTGCTTGTCCTTCCCAGATGCAGAACTTCTAAAGCCGAGAAGGGAGCTTTCCATTTGGTGGCTCCCAAACTTTGGAATCAACTACCAAAAAATGTAAGACTCCAGAGATCGTAGTCGGCCTTTAGAAAGATTTAAAAACGTATCTGTTTGCATAACCTGTAGCCTCATTCTCTGTCTTCCACATGCTCCTTTACTCACATATCACCATGTGATAACTGTTATTCGTAATGTGTCTGCGCCTTTGTGCCTGAGGGTCCACAGCGCGCAATACAAATGCTGTAATGTAATGTAATACACAGTCGATTTATGTTACATAACAAAAAAGAAATGTGAAAAATGAAGACTCCTAATCATTGGCAGTTCAAGTTGACACTCTGGCAGACTGGTCTCAGAGCTTAGAATGATACATTCTTAAACAAGCCTGTCTTTTGGGTTTACCACATAGAGTACACTTTAACCCCACATTGTGGCCAAAACAATTCTACAGAGAAAGATGAAGGAAATGGTGTTTAGAATCACACTATTAGGTTGACATGGCAACTGGTAATTCTTTTGGCACAAATTAGCGCATCACAGCTAGCTTGTTTCTTGCTGCTCATCATGCTCTTTTTTTCCAGGATGTCTCAGCACAGGCATGGGTAGACAAAGGAAAAGTGTAGAGCCCTGTAATTGATGGCCTTTGAGCCAGCCACAGTCTCTCATCCTAATCCCAGTGCCACACCCCAGTTGCTTATCCTATTCCTGCTCTTAGTCTTTATCCATAGCCTCTCATCCTATTAACTCTTTCAAGGCTTTCATCACAGTCCTAGTTCATCATCCAAGTCCCTCTTCTTTGTTTTTCCTCCTAGCACGTGTTCTCTTTTTCTAGACTCTCCTCATCAATAGTCCCTCTCACATGTCCTAGTCTCTGTTCCTAGTCACTTGTCCATAGCCTAGACTCCTATCCTAGTCTCTCATACAAGTCCTAGCCTCTCATGCTAGTGTAATAAAGATGCAAGTTCAACGCGGTATATCGGAATATACTTATCAGCTGTGAGAGTAGCACTGTAAAAGGGAGGGGGTTCTTTCTGATATCTGTGAAATGAAATCCTTACTAAAACGAATCCATAAATGGAGGAGCACAGGTAAGTATAGTCAAACTTAGTGGTAGAACAAAACACTGTAAATAGGCTTTAAAGGTTGCTTTTAAACGTGTGTTACCATTTTGTGCGCAGCAAAGGGCGCTGTGGCTGGTGATTTACTGCACAGTCTGCAATCCCAGACCAGCGCTGAGAGAAGTACACTGTGGTTGTTATTTTTCGAGGTCACATTAAAGCTCACAGGTTTCGCCAATGAATAAATAATACATGACCATTTTATAATTCAAAATCATTTATGAACTACAGTTTTCTGATAGAGTTGAAAAGAACCACGATAGTTTCAAATTACCCCGTAGGATAGTTTCTCTGGGAAATGAGTTAGAGTGTACCTGATATGCAACATTTGTATAGCAGTATATCTGTGTTTCAAGGCTCTGATGGTGTCATGGTGAAAGGCCATTCAAATGAAAAGCAGGATGAGGCGACCAAGACAGTTGATTAAAGTTCTGCTGGTCATCTCAAATGTTTGTGACTTAACTTTGTGCTGTGGGAATTGGGGGTGGATTGTGACATCACAGGGTGCAAAAGAGGGCAGTGTGCGAGGTCTGTGGACCCAATTATTGATTTCAATGCATGTTTTTCTATAAGGGTTCAAAGTGCGAAGTCCATTTTTCATGTTGCACGATCACGAATACTAATTACTTGCATTGTATAAAAGTTCTAACTTTAGGGATGTTTCTTTGACAGCGCCTTTTCATGCAGTTCTGTTCCGCTATCTGTTTGAATTCGCTGTCCCAGCTGTGTCTGTGGATTTGAATAAAATGGTGTTACTTCTTGCACCGGTGTACACTCCTTTTTGACTAATTTTGTAATTTTTTGGTGAGTTCTACAAGGCATTTCTGATACATTTTTGGAGGCCTCAGCGAGATATGTCTGCCATTCAACCAAGGTGTAGGGTTTCCAGATGTGCTCCCGGAGGAGTGCAAGACAGCGTCCGTTGACCAGTACCAGAGCTCGAGCCAGGAGAGGTCATCGGACGCCACTTCTCAAAGATCTGGCGCTGCCTTCACTCAGACTGAAGTGCAGGCCTTTAAAGGGAGACTCTGAGGTCTAGAGAAGTGAAGAATCGCCTAAAAGGATACGTGAGTGTACCCGTGTATGAAGGCTCTAGGGGGGGAGGGACTATTATTATGGTGTATATGACGGAACCTCATTAGTGGTGGAGAGCGATTGACCAATGTAGTATTAGATGTTAGGTCTGCCGTTCTGATAGGGACCATGTAGATGGTGGCACATCTGCCCTAGAGCAGAGGGTTTCGTAGTAAGTGGAAAACATTGTTAGACAAGAATTGTGCGTAGTGCAGGCAATTGGTATGGTTGCGTCATTTTATTATCTTTGGGGAACAATTCTTTTGTGGTACATTTGTATTTGTATTTATTATTTGTATAGCATGCAAAACCCTAAGGTATCCAGGCGCTTAAACTTAGTTTCAGTGCACGTTACGGCGGAAGCAGCACACAAATGCAAAGGTCCAACAATAGGCAAATACATGGTGCCTACCCCATCTTACAGGGTGGCAACAACACACAGAAGCAAGTGTGAAAACAGTGGGCAAGTATATGGAGCCAACTCCATGTTGCAAGGCGGCAGTAACATACAGATGCAAAGGTCCAGCAGCAGGCCGATACAAGGTGCCTACCCCATGTTGCAGGCAGCAGCAGCACACAAATGCAAAGGTCAAGCAATAGTCAAAAACGTGGTGCCTGCCCCATCTTGCAGGGCGGCAGCAACACACAGATGCAAGTGACAAATCAATGGGTAAGTATATGGAGCCTACCCCATGATGCAGGGTGGCAGTAACATACAGATGCAACGGTCCAGCAGTAGGCAGATACATGGTACCTACCCCCTGTTGCAGGACGGCAGCAGCAGCACACAAATGCAAAGGTCCAGCGGTAGGCAAACACATGGTGCAAGGCGGCAGCAGCACACAAATGCAGAGGCCCAGCAATAGGCAAATACATGGTGCCTACCCCATCTTACAGGGCGGCAACAACACACAAATGCAAGTGTCAAATCGATGGCCAAGTATATGGAGCCTACCCCATGTTGCATGGTGGCAGTAACATACAGATACAAAGGTCCAGCGGTAGGCAGATACATGGTGCAGGGCGGCAGCAGCACACAAATGCAAAGGTCCAGCAATGGGCAAATACATGGTGCCTACTCCATTTTACAGGGCGGCAACAACACACAGATGCAAGTGTCAAATCAATGGGCAAGTATATGAAGCCTACCCCATGTTGCAGGGCGGAAGACACATACAGATACAAAGGCCCAGCGGTAGGCAGATACATGGTGCAGGGCGGCAGCAGCACGCAAATGCATGTGTCAAGTCAGTGGGCAAGTACAAGGAGACTACCCCCTGTTGTGGGGCAGAGGTGGCTTGCAAATGCAATGCAAAAATTAGGTAAGGTTGATTAGGGGACAGGGTGGGGGGCACTTAGAATCACAGGCGACCAAGGGAAGAGGGTCGGGGAACTCAGAATCACAGGCGATCAAGGAGAGGGGGTGGGGGCACTCAGAATCACAGGCGACCAAGGGGAGGGGTGGGAGGCACTCAGAATCACAGGCGACCAAGGGGAGAGGGTGGGGGGCACTCAGAATCGCAGGCTACCAATGGGAGTGGTGGGGGGCACTCAGAATCACAGGCAACCAAGGGGCTCACAGCACAAACTTGGATACGAACAGGGAGACAAACAGGGGCCTTAGGATCAGGCCTTCGGAGGAGGGCCAGCCAAGTCTGCCAGATTCTCATTGGCCCGTGAAAGTGTGGTGCCTGAGCCAATGGGGGCCCGGCAACAAGCACACCAGAAGACAGAGTGCGGGCCGCCATCTTGGAATGGTGGCTTGCCGTTCAAATAAAATGCAGGATAGTCAAGGCAGGCGAAAATGCACACAACCGTGTAGAAAGATCCATTGTCTCAAAGATAAAGGTGAAGTGCCACAAACATGATGGCAAAAATGCAATTTGTGGAAATGGCAGTGCCGTCGTGCATTTGCCTATGAAGGTCCAGGGGGGGGCTTACTTTCATCCCCACAAGATGCAGATGCTATGCCTGGCGATATCCAATGGAGGGGAGAGGGAGCAGTGTCCAACCGACACTAGCTTCCTTGCCAGTGCACATGCACATGTTTCGTGAGTAGCAGCAGTTTGTTCTCTAGTAGAGTGGAAAGTGATTGTATTGCTCCTTTTATGTAGGTTTGGAAAAAACAGAAGAGCCTGAGCCAAAATAAATTGTGAATAGCGTAAAGCCGTGCAGCGTGAGTAATTGATGCAGTCGAGCGAGAGGAGCAGTAATCGCTTTTTCTAACGTACTGACATAGGGCCTTGTTATTAAGGTGGTGGCCCTGCAAAGAGGGCCATTTCTGTACTCTGTACTAATATGATATAACAAGGCGGTCCTGTGGAGAAGGGCATTGCGTGCAAGTATTGATTGTGAGGTGTGAAAGGGTTGGCTAGCGGAGAAGGCTGGAGCGAGTAAAATGGCGATCGAGTGAAGTAGTATGTATAAAAATTGAGGGAGTGGAACCGCTTGAAGAAAGAGTGAGAGTTTCAAGGTTTAAAATAATAAGCGGAAGGAAGGGAAAGGGAGAGAGGAATATTCCAATAGAAAGGAACAAGGCAGAGGCAATGTCGTCCTATTGGATGGATCCTCCGTTTAGTCATATGTGCACAAAATTGCCCCAATAGCATGATAAAATAGCAAAGTACCATTTTGAGTGGGTGCACAACACAGTGGGGAAGTATTGAAAAGAATGGCCCGGAGATGGGGCACTCGACAAAGACAACGTATGTATTCCTATTTGGCAGCTACATACAAAGGAGCAAAGCCTAAAAATAGAACAGACATTTTTGGGCTTTGGAAATAGTACAAAGAGAAGGAAAAAGAGACACAGAAACGGGAGGAGGAGGAACAGGGAAGTGCGCCGGCCCCTCCCTACATGATATACCCGTTATTAAACCAGCTGCAGGGTATACAAATCCTAAATGAGTGTCTCAAGACAAGGAAGGAACACATATAAAGAAAGAAGAGGGCAACACAAGCATTATGACAGTGTTTTTCAAGGAGGCAGTAAAAGCAATAGAAAGGGAAATAGAGGAGAAAGGAAAGGAACACAAGAAGTTAGTCAACAAACAGGGGCGGACAGCAGGATGCATAAAGATTAAAATAGACAAGTGGGACAGGACTCGGACCATAGTGAAACTGATACAGCAGAAGAAGGGCACACCATATCAGACCTGGAAGACAGTAGTGACAACAATCATGGGAATGATGAAACAGAGACACGCCATCTGACGGTCAGAAGAATGGAAAGAAAAAGAGAAGAGAGGGAAGAAGAGGAAAGAAGAGGAAAGAAAAGAACCACTGGGTGACTGTGGAAATAGGCTCCCGAGCAGGAAAACCAGAATAATGGTAGTCAAGAGATCACAACATGGCAATAAATGCAGAGCTTGCACACAAATGCCCCTTTTACAGAAAGTGAGGGGCGAGGTTCATTACATACCATGGCAGACAATGGACAGGGACTATTTAGTTTACAGTCTACCTTCATTGATGGTGGGGTCGAGAAAGTGGATTTATGTTTTTGAAAAGGAGACAGCAGGAATCCCATTGGCCATAGGAGACATAAAAAGTTTATTGGCAGTATTGGTCGGGGAGAGAAGTAACAAAATATGGCAACAGGCTGAATATGCAAGGGTAAAATTAAGCTCTAATATACATGATGGAGCACCCTTTAACAACTATCGAGCACATGTTTGTAAGCCTCCAAGGGAGCTGTATCCAGACACGTCAGACATGGGTTCTATATTGGCTCGCAAAATGAAGCCTGATGAGGATCCCGTGGAATACATACGATCCATACAAGAAATGTGGAAACAGGAAAATAAAAAGTCATGGGATGAAAAAATACCCTGGTTTTGTCAGATCTTAGTGAGGGGCCTCCCTGCAGATGTGCAGGCCTCTTTAGAAAGGATAGTGAGAATTGAGAGAAAGGGGTGGCCTGAGATACAAGCAACAATTGTACACTGTTGCAAAGGGAAGCAGGAGAAGCATGAGGAAACAGTTGCTAATGCAGCCAAAGCAGAAAACAAATTGGTTCAGAAAGAAATGGCAACAATACATATGGAGAGTGCAGTAATCACAGGGCCAGTTGTCATTCTTAAGGTTCAGTAAGGAGGGCTTTCAGTGGCCATGGTAGTGCAGCCAGGAGGTTACACTCAGGTACCACCCAACCAGCATTGGGGAACGGTACAGATGCAGCAGCAACCCACATTCATAAACGTGTAGTAGCAGCAGCAGCCAGGGGTCATGCAGGCAGGAGGGGGAAATTGGTACATGGGACAGTATCAGAATGGCAGAGGATATTATGCATGTGGAAGGGGAATGAGATACAGGGAACCGACTCCACGTTTTGGAGTATAGTGCTTAGTTTGTGGGAATTCTTTACATTTTGCATGAACATGTCCACTTACTGCACAGGCAGGACAGTCACTCCTCAACAGGTGCCGGTCATGCCACAGCAAGAACAGAAATACATGCAGCAGACTCCACAGCAGGTGCAGGTAATGACACAGAAACAGCAATTACAGATACAGCCAACACAAACACTGGGTATTACTACCCAGGGACAAGTGCAGGTACAAAGTGGGAAATTACAGGAATTCAAGGTGCAGTGAGCGTACTTCAGGCACCAGTACAGACACAAATCCCAGCAGGGTTAACAATATTGCGACGAAATACCATGCCCCAATACACAGGAGTAACAGTGGTGGACGGTAACCCATTTATGCCATCCGTGAACCCATTTTCCCAATAGGGGTGCCCAGAGAGAGTGCAAGTGTGTCCTGTTCTAGCAGCAACTGAAGTCTCTGAGGAGGAACCCTAGGTAGCAGTTCAAATAGGACAGAGGGGATTTTCCTTTCTGATAGATACTGGAGCAACTAGATCATGCATCAAGGAAGAAGGATTTCCATTATCTAATACAAGTTTGGACACACAAGGATTTCCAGGTACAATTTTGAAAGTTCCTCTGACAAAAGATTTACCCTTGACAAGAGGGACACAGCACATTGTGGCACCTTTGCTGTATTCAAAAGACACTCCCATCAATATTCTAGGGAGGTACCTATTCAGCAAACTGAACACCACAATTTCAATTTCAGAGAAAGGGATGGTGTGCAACACATCCGGGATGTATCCATCTCGGGTGGCAGTACTGATTCAGGCATACTATGCACACAGCACAATGAGAGGGATACCCACACACAGAGGTGTTTGTGTACGGGTTACACATGTTTTTGAGATGGTTGTCAGAATTTGAAGGGAAGGTGTTTTCCGATTGTCCAATGAATGTTTGTTCAGGATCCAGTGTTCCTCCTCAGCTCAGGCACTTACACTCTAATGTACTTGGAGGAAGTTGTGGTACGGAAATACATGATTATACTAGTTTCCACTGTTAACAACAACATGGAATGGCACTCAATATTATATATTGACCCCACACAGACATGGACAGGATTAAGTGGCACACCTACCTTGACCAGTACACATAAAAGAAAGGACAGTGTCCCAGATGGCCCAGATAACAGAAAGAAAGCACAATATTTGCAGGAAGATTTGGAAAAGGTGCCCAAGAGTTTGTGGACAACAGGACCCCATGATGTAGGAATACTTAAAGGTACCAGGGCGGTACATATTAAGTTAAAAAAGGGAGCACTATTACCACAAGTGAAGCAGTACCCACTTTCTAAAGAAGCAGCTGAGGTCATGTACGAGACACTGCATACCCTATGGCAGCAAAGCAGGGGCGTGGTGTTTTATGCAGGACTTACACCCTCTGAACTACATTATTGAGGCAGAGTATCCATTGGTTTCCAACCCTGTGACAATTTTTTGTACGATTCCTGCAGAGACACACTATTTCACAGTAGTTTACTTAAAAACACTTTCTTTATCATTGCACTACACCCGAACTACTGATATCTCTTGCCTTTACGTATTGAAGGACCCAGTTTGAACATACTAGAATGCCTCAGGGGTACTACGAAGGGCCTAGCATCTTCAACAGAGTAATACAAATGGAGCAATTTGCAGGTTGCTAGCACAGTAATGCAGTACGTTGATGACTTATTGATGTGCAGGCAGACAGAATTGGAGTGTAGAAGGGACTCAGTGACACTACTGACTTGACTAGCATACAAAGATACAAAGTGGACAGGGAGAAATTGCAATACCGTCAAAAAGAGGTGGTGTACTTGGGTCAGATTGTGTCAGCAGATGGGAGAAAAATAACGCCAGAAAGAGTAGAGGCCATACACAATACTCCACAACCTAAAACAGTGAAAGAGATGTAGCAAGTGTTGGGCTTGTGCAACTATTGCAGAGCATGGGTTTTGATTATTCCACATACACCAGGTAATTGTTGCAAGCACTAAAAGAAGCACAGCAAAAAAAACCACACATACAATGGACAGCTGAAATTACTCCTAATAACAGAGAAAGGTTTCACCTGTTTTCACATTCAGATGGAAATGTAATGACAGCAGCACTGACACAGAAAAAAGGGACAGGGACACAAGCCACTTATCACAGTGGGTCACTTGATGCAGTAATGAAGGGACATTTCCCATGTGAGCCAGCACTTGCTTCTACTATATTCGCTATTGAGAAGGCTTCCACAGTAACTATGGGGTGCCGGGTAGTTTTGTATGTGGAACATGCATTATTTGCCATGCTGGAGAAAAGAAAATCAACACCGACAACTCAGGGGTCTTCAGGGTATGAGGTAATACTTACCAACCCAACAATAGAAGTGGTGAGGTATAGGACAATACACCCAGTAGAGTAAATTCCAGGGAACATAGAAGAAGGGGATTATGTACATGACTGTGGAGATGCATCGACAGCAGCAAAGGTAACCCCCTACTAGTTAAGGAAGAAGCGATCGAAGGGGGGACATGATTTTCAGTGAAGGGAGTTCCAGCATTGACCAGACCATGGGGCAAAGGTATTCAGGGTGCGCAGCGGTGGGGTATGGACCAGGAGTACACAAATGGGAGGAGTAGTGAATAGTGTACTCACTGCCATGACTACCAAACCATTACTCAGCACAAGCAGCTGAACTAGTGGTCTTGATTGAAGCACTAAACATGTCAGAAGGCCAAGCAGTGAACATCTTCTCTGATTTGGCCTATGTTAACTCTATAGTGCACTCAGGATTAGCAAGGTGGGAAAGAAGAGGGTTTAAAAGAAGTGATGGCACTCCCGTTGAGCATGCAGCATTACTGTGTAAACTACAAGATATGTTGCCGCTCCCAGTAGAGTTAGCATTAATAAAGTGCAAAGCCCATACAGGAGGGAAATATTTGATATTACTAGGAAATGAAACGGCAGACAGATCAGCAGACAAACCAGCATATATGCCACAGGGATCAAATGTGCTGTCCCCCTGCTAAGAAGAAAAAATAAAATAAATACTAAATACTAAATACTAAATACCCCTAATAGCGGTATTGGAAGTGAGCAAAGAGAAAGATGTATTGCCAGAAAATTTGAATGCAACACCAATATTGCAAATAATTGAATTGCAGGGAGAAGCATTAGATGCTGAAAAAGAGCGGTTGAAAAAGAGAAGATTTTCTCTGTCCCCGACTGACTTGGTTTGGCAACATGATAGAACAGGAAAGATTGTCATGCAGAAGAAATTGTTACAATTGGCATTGCAACAGCTTCACTATCCTACCTACGTATCGAAAGAGCATGTGGCTGCAGGGTTAAGTGAAGACTGGTTTGTGCCAAATCTTTTTGAACATTTCACTGAGTACCTAAATAACTGCATGACCTGCCAGAAGTTTCAGCAAGGTCACACAGTGAGAGTCGTACAGTGAATATTTCCATGACCGGAAGGCCCCTACCGGCACTTGCATATTAATTATGTTGATATGCAAGAAAGGCAGTGATCGAAGTGAGCGGGAGCGGATGGGAGCGGTGCTCCTCTACTTTTTTTTTTTCTTCATTACCATTCCTATACTTTTATTTTAAAAAGAAACCGCTCCGGAGCGTTCCTTTTTAAAGTAAAAGTATAGGAACGGTGGCAGCACTGCACTGTCTGATGCAGGCTGCAAACAGTAGGCTGATGGCAGAGCCTTGGCCCACGCCTGCGCATTGAGATGCAGTGCCTTTCATTTCTGCACGTGCCCCTCACTATGTGCAGGCGTGGGCCAGTGACCAGCAGCCTCTGTCGGAGATGGACTTCGCCAGGCAGCAGGCCTAGAATTTCATTACCTCCTGCAGACTGCGCTGCCAGGTAGGTAAAGGGGGGGGCAGATGGAGGCGAGTGTATAGTGGGTCGGGAGAGAGGGACGGTTGGTTCTGTGCCAACCGCCCCTCTCTCCGACCTGAGCATATTTTATTTCGGTGTGGGCGGGAGGTCACAGCAGGGCCAGGCCAGGTGCTGGGTCGGGAGATAAGGACGGTTCAGTGCTGTCCCTCTCTCCCGACCCGAGCATATTACTGCATGCACTGCACTGCAGTGCAGTGCATGTGCATGGTGCGGGCGGGTCGCGGGAGGTCGGGGGCCAGCTAGACAGATGACTAGTGGGTCGGGACTCGGAGGGACGGTTCAGTGCCGTCCCTCTCTTCCGACCTGAGCATTTTTTATTTTGTTTTGGTGCAGCCCGCACCAAAACAAAAAAAAAAATGCTCAGGTCGGGAGAGAGGGACGGCACTGAACCGTCTCTCCCGACCCACTAGTCATCTGCCTGGCTGGCCCCCGACCTCCCGCCCGCACCATGCACATGCACTGCAGTCAGGGGTCAAGTCCTAAAAATATAAGTGGGGGGACTCATCAAGAAACGCAATGGGATGTGACGTTGCCAGAAATGAGCATATCAAGGTGAAATATGCACATTTCATTAAACTGCCTTTGCATAACCACCACCCAAATTGCACAAGACAAATGGCATTTGCCCTTCATAAAATCAACACCCACACAAAACCAAGAGAGGATATTTTCTTCGAATAGTGTTTTTAAAAACATTAAAAGGTGTGCATGTTTTAAACTCCGAGAACCAAAACAAATGTTTTCCCTGAAAATTGCAGTACCGAAAATGGGCATTTTCACCTTTAGTTGTTTGTTATTTTTCATCAGGTTATATAGTGCAGTGGGCAAGTGTCAGGCCTGCAAACCTGACGACTGTGGCTCGATCCGTGAGGTTGGCTTTAATTCATAAACTAAAAGAGCACATTCAATGCTTCTCATTTTAACTGGGGGGACTGAGTCCACCCACTGAAAAAAGTGGGTGGACTCCGTCCCCCCGCGTGTACCCTCGACTTGAGCCCTGACTGCACTGCACTACTGCAGTGCAGTGCAGTATAATATGTGGAAATCAAGGCAAACTCACTTCTGATCTTGGTTGTGTAAGTTCAAAATTGTTAGATGATGTCATTTGTGGCGAGGGGCACCAAATGTTGTGTAGTCAAAAGGTAACAAATGCCCTGATAACTAACACTTCCTTGAATTACGAGGTCAGTTGTTTCTGTGGGGTCTACTGGCCTTGCACCTTCCGTTATTTATGAGAGATCCAGCAATAGTAATTGCATAACTGAGGTGATCACAGTGTATCCACCATGTAAGTTGGAAGGGAATAGCCTAAGCGCTATATCCCAAGTACATAGGACTATTATAAATAGTCAGTGTGTAAACTTAAAATTAGATCTTCCCATATGTGAGTTGGAGGACGACGGAGTACAGTTTCCTGGGCAGAACATGTCCCAATCCTTTTGTGAGTCCTCCACTCCTCTAGTTGATATAAAAAAAGTCCCCATTAGCAGTGGATGTGATGTTCCCACAAGGGTCAATGAACGCTCCTAGCGTTCTCAGTGGCTTGAAAGATGGGTTTATTTCTGGTGGTCTGTCATGGGGTGCAGGCATGCACAATTCTGCACCTAATGCGCTTCCACTGTCAAAGGCTTTGCCTGACCCGAGTATATGTAAGAATGAAAGTATTGGCGATAGCACTATGACATCTAGTATGATGTTGAATGCCTTTGAGAACCTGCTGACAGATCTCTTGGCAAAATGTGCACGGTTAGAATAAAAAATTGATATACAGGCACTGCTAATACACAAAAGTATGAACATTGGGCGGAAAGTAGGATGTGAACGCAGCACCAGCACATCTGGATTGAAAATGGTACACCATAAAGAAAATGCTGAGACCAAAAAAAAACGAACAAATGCCGCACCTTGTAAGCCTAAATCTAATTATGCGTTCATGTATAGTAATCTAATTAAACTGAGGAAAAATAAAAAAGGTAAGGCTAATTTGATATGATAGGTTATTTATAACGCGCTTAATACCCAGAGGTTTCTAAGCGCGAACCCGGGGATCAAACCTGTGGTGCTCCATGACGTCTTGCTTCCACAGCGAGCACGTTGCCCCTGAGACTATCCTCCCGAGACAGAGAAGTCTAAAGAATGCCACTGGAGAACCGCTCATTGGTTCCCCGTTAGATGAATCTGTGTTAGAACAGGGCCAGGCCAAGTGCTGGGTCGGGAGAGAAGGACGGTTCAATGCTGTCCCTCTCTCCCGTCCCGAGCATATTGTACTGCACTGCACTGCAGTAGTGCAGTGCATGTGCATGGTGTGGGCGGGAGGTCGGGGGCCAGCCAGGCCAGATGACTAGTGGGTCGGGAGAGAGGGACGGTTCAGTGCCGTCCCTCTCTCCTGACCATATTGAAAGGTATAGCAGGAGGGAATGTGGCAGGGTCAGATGGTTGGTGGGCAGGAGAGGGGTGTTGTGCACTGGGATGGAGGCCACTGGGATATTGAAAGGTGTACCAGGAGGGAATGTGGCTGGGTCAGATGGTTGGTGGGCAGGAGAGGGGTGTTGCTCAGAGGGATTTGGGTTCACAGGGATGGAGGCCACTGGGATATTGAAAGGTGTACCAGGAGGGAATGTGGCTGGGTCAGATGGTTGTAACCATATTCTGGAAACCTTGTTTTTGTGGTTGGTTCGGATTGTCTCATTGGGAAGGATTAGTTCATGTGCTTAAGAGGTTACAGTATATTGGGCCCTAACTGGTGTGTGGGCATGAGTGTAAGTGTGGAGTGTGGTGTGCTTGCCTTGGTGTGAGGCTGTCTCTCCTTAGTGTAGGTATAGTCTGCGAGTGGGTAGCTTGCATGGGGTCTCTTTGTCCTCCCCTAGTAGTTTCAATCATGAACTTCCACTTTCGCATGACCTCATTCGACCTTTGCAATTAGAGTCTTAGCTCTCATCGACACACATGGGGCACACATTCATGCATTGCGAGCTCAGCGGTAACTGAAAATAAAGGTGGTGCGGCGGGCACCTTCATCTGATTTTTTTAAGTACACCTGATTATGAGGAAAAACGCATGCATGTACATGATAGTATCACCTACAGACACAGGATGATGGTGAGTTTACTACCACTGGTAATATCTCTATTCCCCTTAATGTCCTTTAGGAGTACGGAATGGAGAATAACGGTAATCTCATAATAAAACAGAGGCACCACTGTTACCACAGGTGGTAATGGTATTTCAGCTTTGTGGTATTAGCACCACCAATGTGACGACCAAACTCATAATGATCCCTAGAGTGTCCTGTAGCATTAATTTCTCTTTCACTTATTGTAATTGAATGGTGTTATTCCCGCCAATAACGTGTCATGCGAGTATAGGTGTGACCTCCAACACAATCAAGGCATGGATAGGACCAACGTCACCAGAAGATACAGCGCCTCTGTCCTGGTTCCGCCCACCCTGTGCTGTGAAGCGCTACAGCAGATGCCTTCCCAATAAACCTCGGTGCCCACGGACTGCCCTTTAGGAATCCCTAGACGCGATCACATTCAGCGCAAACTGTCTCACAGTTAGAAACACGGCTGTTAATGAAGTTTCACTTCCGCTCTAGCTGTCGGTGCCGCACTAATGAAGCTCACAAGAGCATGGTCACCTGAGCATTTTTTATTTGGTTTTGGTGCGGGCGTGAGGTCACACAGGGCCAGGTGCTGGGTCGCGAGAGAAGGACGGTTCAGTGTTGTCCCTCTCTCCCGACCCAAGCATATTGTACTGCACTGCACTGCACTGCAGTAGTATGAGTTCAGAGGATAGCGCCCAGAAGCTGCGTGTTTCCACTTCTGCAGGAGTGAGACACTTTTTGGGCCAATATGGGCCAATTTTATGAGTTACTTAACTATGCGGATAGTAGTTTTGACCAGTGTTGCTGAATAAATATTCATTAAAATGCACAATTTTTGTCCCGTTTTATAAAAATACCTCCCCCTTGGGTAAACAGTGTCAAAAGAATGAATTGCCATTTGCAACTTTGGGCCACTTTTTCATTAGTGCCCAAGACAATTTTATGGTCCAGTCCGACCGTGGGGGAAAATGAATACAATTTGAGAGTGGAAGGGTAAGGCTGGAGACCACAAAAACCCAGAGCATTCGCAGACTGAGGGCATCCATTGCTTTTCTTACCTATGCGAGCATAGCCAGGCGCCTAGAAGCTATCCAGGAACCATGGCATTATAAAAATGCTTCAAAAATAGAACACACAGGCGAATAATTAAACTGCATTGCACTGGGTAACACAAGCAAACCCGCACTACCTTTTTTACAATATAATGGGAAATGCAGTACAGCTCTAAGTAAATGTTTATTAAACATGTAAATGGAAAGTGATTCTTACCTTAATCCGGTCCCATGCAGGTGGTAGAATGAGAATTAATTTTAGGGGGGGGGTTGCTGAGATAGTTTGCTCGTGTTGCCCCCGAGGACACTGATCCAAGGCCCCCCAAGTCAGAGCACCAACGCAGTTTCCTGGGATGTTCAGTCTCATCCTGGCAGGGTGCCGGCAGGAGGTCAGGGGCCAGCCAGGCCACCCATAATGTCTAATAGTTTGATGCTAAAAACTAAAGTTTGCTTTGATGTCCTTAGTTGAATATTCTTAAAACCATACATAACAACACGTCACGCTGGAGGTTTGTGACGAATCTCCAAACCTAAGTGAGTTCATGACACAACTTATTTTATTGTGAGTGTGTCTTAAATCGCTGAAAATAAAGTGGGTAAATAGATATTTTGCCTCTTGCATCTTATTATTTTCCATTTAGGATGTGGAAAATAAAAGGTACACTGATATTATTTTGGCCCAACATGCTGCTATACGAATGTACATGTTGTCATGATGCTTTACACTATGCAATTTGTGTATTTTGCAAGTAAACTCTATAGGACATTATTATAATAGGTCTTGATTGAGACCCAAAACTTAAATATTTGTTCCGATTAAAACATGGAAGAAGATGGCTGTGCCCAAATTGCACAGTGGGTTAAAATCCCTGTTCACTGTTTAGCTTAAGTGTGTGATCCTGAGCATATAATGTAATCTCACCCTGGCTTCAACTGCAAAAATGTGAGTGTGTATAAGTGATTACATTTAAAACCTTAGAAAAGGGCTTGATTTGACAGGTAGACATAGTCTCAACAGCGAATCAGCACACCAGAGATTCTAGTATAGCGCACTAACTGTGGTTGAACCAACATTACATTTTCTCCTCTGTTGCTCCCAGCCACTGAAGTTGCTTGGTTCGTCCAGAGTACTGCCCCACACTCTATGTCCTGCTATGCTATGATATTGAGTCTTTCATTGCACACCACCATCTGACATTCTCACACTTTCTAGGATCTTCAGGATCTGCAAGAAGTGGGTGTTTTCAGACATAAAGGAGAGAGCTAACTGTTTGTTACATTGAAGCTGCACTAGAATAGTCTCATTACTGGTAATGAAGTTAGATGCCCCTACACAAGTAATTTAGCGCCTCTTCCAATATTTGAAGGGTTCACCCCGCCCTATAATTTTAGACTAGGTGCACCCCTATAGCATTCTCAGACAACCTGTTCTAAAAGGACAGCAGCCTGCAAAACGAAGTACTTGCCTAAATAATGAAAGAACACATAATTGAAAATGGATGCATGTTGTGATGTGCTGATGTGAGTCTGATCAACGTGCATGCGGAATACACTGCATGGTCCCCATTGCGGCAGGGCAGCCCATTACGTAAGAGATACCCCCAACTGGAAGCTATTGGGCACCCTCATTTATCTCAAACTTCTTGTTACTTTATTGGGGACGTGCACAGTTGAAAGTAATTTACGTGTAAAATGTAGATATGGGATTTCAGCTGATGCTTATTTCATTTATTTATTAGTTTTTTTTTTGTAACACACTACATGCTTTGCATTGCTCCAGAGTGGATTGCCGGGAGAAGGGAGAGTTTCTGGGGTTGACTCTTTGGGAGAGAATGTAATGGATGGGGGAAGCAAGCAATCTTAATAAATAGGTCAAAGGAGGGTTATGTGGCGACTGCAAAGAATGTTATGTAATCAAAGGATAGCCTCCCAATAGGACCAGCACAGACTTTTATCCTTCTAAAGTTAACACAAATTAATACTATTGAATGCAGTAATATTAATGTCATCCATTACTACAGGATCTGGAAACATCCTAGGTTTGAACAGAATACAAAAGCAGTATTCTTTTTGTTACCTAAAACGTATTTATTTTCAAGTTGATGAGCTTTGGAAGCAGTGATGTGTGGGTATTTCATCAGCTTCCTACCCAACCCCACAAAAGCAGAAAAACAAAGTTCGATGTAGGGAAATATTTCTGGAAGCACAGTGGAGTTCCTAAATAAAATGCATTGAGCTGTGACAGGGACAGTGTCAGGGCATTTCAAACTTTTCATGTCAAGTGGGCCCCTCCAGCAACAGTCCCAGTGTTGCCAGTCATCAGTTTTGTAACACTGCAATATATACATTTCTCTATTTTCATTCTGGGGCTTGAAATGTGTACTTTGCAGTGCTCGCTGTGTTTTTTCTTCCCACTGGATATACAGAAGTGTTATTATATAGATACATTTGGAAAATGGTGTGCTGTATATGTGCAATTGAGGTGGTAAGTGATTTTTTTATGGCTGGCTAGTAGTTTGGAACTTGAAATATTCACCCCTGTATCCCATACCCCACCTAGCTCTTAACACATTTTTAAGCAAGGGATGTTCATGATAAGACCAGCAAATGATAAAGAGTATCTGTGTAAAGTAATGTCTAGGAAATGGTCTGAGTACCAAGCACATGAGGAATACCATACATGGGATCCCACTCGTGTGTGCATGCTCCTCGTAGTGCCCTGGTTTCTTAAATACTCGACTTCCTAGCCTCTTAGAATGAGTATGCCCTTATCAGTATTCCACATCCTTCAACCTCAAGCTTCACTCTTTCCTGGACGCATCCTTCTCTTAGTAGACTACCTGATTCAAGCTTTGCAAACATTCTCTAACATGTGAATGCCTGTTCTTCATTCCCTAGGGATTCATCTGTCCACAAGAGAACAACCAGGTGACTGAAATCCTGCCCAGCCAACCCAGAGGCATTTAGGAAGTGTTGTTTCCAGACTGCTCAAGGTAAGAGAACATGGTTGTATATCTTCCATATGTTATTAGTGATAAAGCACTTGAAGGAAGACACCATTCAGTCTGTTTACATAGCTACTAGTCCGTCCTACGTGGCTCCTGAATGTGTAGAAAGCAGCTGCAGATTATCCATGGTGTAGCTGTTGTGGTGGTGTATCCACTTGCCTCTCAGATCATGTGTACCCCTTAACCTGCCATGATTTTGTGGGTTGTGGCCTGTGGGCTGAGATTCTACACTCCATTTTTTCCAAAAGAGAACACATATGGCCACTTAATGAGGCAAAATTTGACACAGAGCTACAGAAAGGCAGGACTTTTTCATTAGCAGGGCCATAGATGGCTGCAGCCATCCCCAATCTTAGCCAGAGTCTTTGAAGTCTCCCACTCTTGTAACCAGTCTACTCAAATCACTGCTAAGGTAAAGAGAGAAATAAATCTGGGGAATCAGATTTAAGCATAAATCTCTTTGCCATGCAAATTGGTCTGCATTTCTCACCCTTACCAAAGAATAGGGTTTTCAATATCTAAATCTGATATATATCCCCATGAGGTAGGGCTATCTCTTTCCTGAATAGTTCGACTCAGACCTATATTGTACAGGTGTATCCGAGGTAGGGGAAACCCCTAACACAAGCATAAAGTGGATTGATTAAAGAGACAATAAAAACATTGTGAAATGCAACTTCAATCTCTATCCTGCCATGCAAGATTAATGCATTGCACACAACTGAATGATTCATTTATCGGAAAAACACATTGATGTAATAGGCCACAAAACATGGAGACACTGTTCGCAATGGGCGAGTGAATATTCACTCTGGGCGAGTAAGAAAGACTGTTTGAATTTAGAGAATTGGCTTTAATTAATAATAGCAAGTGACGTGTATGTCTAGCTACTAGCTTATAACGAGCATTTATAAAAGTATCTTTCTTTACAAAACTATTTACATAGGATGCTAAAGTGGCTAAAGAAGAAAAATGCTCCAGCTACATCTATGGAAACAGCTCAAAAGAGCTCAGATGTCAGAGTAGAAGACCCAGCAGTGGCAGAAAATCTAGGCGGGGAAAGCAACTTTAGTCCAGTGCCTGCAAGTAGAACAGATGAAATGCTTAAGGTACCTGAGAAAAAAAGAAAAGTACCCCCTGAAGAGGTTATGCCAGTGATGATAGAAGCTTCCGATGAGAGAGACAGTGTAATGGACCTGGTCCTTGGTGAAGAGGAAAATGTGAGGGAGGAGGAGGAAAGAAGTGAGCATCCTGATTGCTGGTCATGGGAACAGTATGAAAATAAATGCAAAGAATACCCTTGGCTTACTTCTTCCAAAGGGAAGCTTGGATGTAAAATCTGTAGGGAAGTTAAAAATCTTGGAACAGAAACAAGTCAAGGTGTGCATTTCTCTCTGGAATGGGTGAATTCTTCAGTCAGCTCGTATGGTCCCACTAAAGAGAAACAACACAGCGCCCTGCGTAAAAAAATGTATCTCCATAAGAGCAGCGCTTGCCATTTGAAAGCAGTGGCCATTTTAGATGTAAGGACTTGTGAATCCATTACTCAGTTAAATTCCAGAATGCAAGTTAAATTATATGAAGACACATGCCGTGTATTTAGAAGTGCCTACAAAATAGGTAAACATGAACGTCCTTTTACTGATCTACCATTGGATGTAGATGTTCAAAGAATGAATGGTGTTGATTTGGGAAGAGTGTTGCATTCTGACCACAGCTGTGCTGACATTATTGAGCACATAGCAACCACGATGAGGGCAAAACTGGTTCACCATATCTTGCAAAATGAATCAAAAATATCTGTATTAATAGACGAATCCACCACCTTCAGTAAACTAACAACTTTAATTATTTGTATACGAGCATGCATTGAGAAGGAGGATCCACCTTTGACCTTTTTCTTGGACCTTGTTGAACTGCCTGGTACTTCAGCAGAAATAATTTTTGATAAGTTATTGGCATGCTTGCAGAGTTATGGCCTTACAGATGACTATCTAAGAATGCATTTGATTCAGCTAGTGACTGATGGGGCTTCTAACATGATAGGAAGGAAGTCTGGTATAGGAACACTACTTAAGATTAAGTTTCCACAGTTGACTATTTGGCACTGTGCTAACCACAAATTAGAGCTTGCGGTTGGCGATGTTTCAAAAGAAGTCACAGGGATTAATCAACTTAAGATTTTTTTTGACAAGCTGTATGCAACTTACCATGCCTCCCCAAAAAATCAGCGCGAGCTAGGGGAATGTGCAGCACAGGTAGAAGTGAGGCTTCTCAAAATAGGAAAGATTTTAGATATACGTTGGGTGGCCTCCAGCGAAAGGTCAGTAAAGGCTGTGTGGAATAATTATAAAGCTCTAAATAAGCATTTTGGTGAATCTTCTTGTGACACAGCGAGGAGTGAAATTGAGCGTAACAAATACTGTGGCTTAAACAGAATGTTAACATCTACAGTATTTGTGGAGAACCTGGGGATAATGTTCGATGCCCTGACAGAACTGGGTGACTTATCCAGACAACTGCAGCGTCGTGACATGACATTATATGAGGCAGACAGAATAATCCAAACGCATATTTATGTCTTTGAATCAATGGCATTGTCACCTGGGCCTTATGCTACAGCTACAGCTACTGCTGTCGAACAAATGAAATTTAATGGGATACAACTGCAGCACAGTAACACCAAAGGTTGTATTAGCATATCAAGAGCTCAGTTCTTTAGGAGTTTGACAAATAATATTTGCCAAAGAATGACAACAGCAACAGCATCAAATCTTTCAAAGAATACCTCCAACAGAGAGGGAGAAATTGAGTACAAAAAGCTGATAGATGCAATGAAGCTTCTGAATCCACATTATTGGCCCGTTCCTGTGGATATTCAGTATGGTGATGCTGATTTGCAGGCATTTTGTGATAAGTTACATGTTTTTGATGCCCGACAGTACATAAACGCTTTCAGGGATTACAAACAAAATAAAGATTGCATGATACCTATACAGTTGAAACCTTTAGCAAGAATTGTGGAAACATTTTCCACATCCACTGCTGATTGTGAGCGTGGCTTTAGCGTGATGAATGATGTGCTTACCCCATTGCGCAATAGGATGTCAGTTACTAGATTGTCCTCTGTAATGTTCTTAAAAATTGTTGGGCCTCCTGTGACAGAGTTTATCCCACACTGCTACGTAAGGAAATGGTTGCAAAAAGGCAGGAGAAGCGCTGATGCCACAAACTGTATGGCTCGCAGACAAGTTGTTAATGAATCAGCTTATAAGCAAATCTGGAACGTTCTGGCCAGTGAATAATTTTTACTTTCTGAGCACAAGTTCCCTTTGCAACAAATCAATTCTGAATAAAGGTCCCTTAGCATCAGCGTACATGGAATACAACACAATATCATTGCACTCTGTACCAATGTTTAAATACATATTTAAATGTAAATTACAATATTTATTTTGATAGTTTTTCTGTATATATTTATGTCAGTACTACTGCCTATAAGCTTAATTAACAGCTGCCTCTGCTTGAAGTGTAAAATAAAATGTAATTCAACTATTAAGTTAGCATGTTGTTGAATGAGCCAAGTTCATATGTATTGTTCAGCTGCTACAGCTTTAGGTTGACAAGGCAGTACTCGCCTGTAATACTCTGAGCAGCACCAATCAATGCAGCCGAACCTACATGCTTTTTCTAGAGCCAGCCGTGCAGTTCTTATCATCCAAAATCAAGCCCTAAATGGATTTATAGTACAATCTTTTCCTTTTCTTTGAATGGATACCTATGCATCCCTGATAGTAGTTCTAGCTAAGTGAAATATTGCCAGAAAGATAGATCTGAATGATTTAGCCATGCCCCCAACAAGCCTCCTGCACAAAAACAGGAGCAGACCGTCTGAAAAGGGAGTTAGGGTGTGAACCTGCCAGATGCCACACATTATAGGCAATCCACCAAAATGTAATGAGGAAGACTGGTTTCCCTTTAATCTGCAGTGCCCCAGCACGCATGCCCAATAAGCAAAGCAAGGCCAGGGTATTTTGATTCCCCAGTCTTGTATGGCCCATTCGGGATGCAGGCTGGCAACCTGCAGGTTCAAATATGCTGTGAGGGTGCTCCTGCGCCTCACAGCGCATTTCAGTCTATGTGGCTATGAGATGTAGGTACTGTGATTCTATCACATATGTCAGGACCCAGGAAGCTCACCCTGCTTTCTGGTTCCTATATGTGGAATCCTGGAGCCGGAGGCCTGGATTGAAGAGCTTCGTTGAGTTCGGATCTGCAGGAAAACAAGTAATGGGTAAAAAAAGCATTTGTGTATTCATCTGTGGTTGTCAGATGTGAGTGCATGTCTTTTGGCAAGAGGTGTCTGTATTAGTGGGTATATAAGAGTACAGTTTGACTGGTGGGTATAGGTGCGCATGTGAATACAAATGTAGTGTGAATATTCTGTGCGTGTGTGAATGATTGAGAGAACCTGTATGGGTGCATGCCTGCTGGTGTGAATGTGGATGAATATGTGTTTGCATAGAAGGTTGGGGCTTAAGGGAGTGTTGGTGCACTGAAATGTTTTATCAGGTGGCATAGCGGGGAAAGCAAATAAAATGAACATTCTTACATTGCAGTAGCATTTATGCATCAAATTAAAACATTATTTCTTATTATAAATTGCATTTTATACTGGGGTTAAGCGCAAAGCCAATATAAGTGTTCTTACGTGGCCAACCTGGAAAGGTTTTCTTACTATGGCATGGCATTTTGATCTGTGTTGAGAGGTCAAAGCCATCATGAAGTGTATCCATAATATGGGTGGTGTGGGCATTTGTAATTTGTTCTTCCAGCACGGACATGTTTTATTACTGTGGCATGCCATCTTAAACTGACGTTAAGGGCAAAGCCAACATGATGAGTGTTTTCTATGTGGCCTCGCCAGCCAACACGGTGCAGCCAGTCAGGACCTGTTTCAATTGCCAGTATGGACATGTTTCACTATAGTATCTTTACTGTTAATATGGTCAAAGCAAACACTAGTACATTCTTATGTGTAAATACTAGCATATATTGGTTTAACCTTCATGAACATGTATGGGTGCAGTCAGCATTAAATTACTTTTTTTACAATGGCAGAAAATTACATTGTAGTGGGAAAAGGCATCATGAAAATGTGTTCGGAAATGCTCCTGGGCACTGTTGGTGAATCTACATCAAATTGATTTTTCACGACTTACCCTAGAAATCTGTTTGTAAACTTTCTATTTTTTTACCCAATTTTCTCTGAAAATGTGCTGCAAAAAAAGCACTGTTTAACCCATTATTTAAAAATAATTCTCATGGGCAAAACCCTCGGAACCCTTCTCATTTATTTAAGGCTCACTTGCTACGCTTGGTTGCTACCACGTATTTATGGTAAATTTTTATTCCCAGTCCCGCCCATTTATAAAATCCACCAGCCGTCGCTGGAAACAACACCAATTTTTCTACAAAATCCATAGCTCCACTACTATTTTTCTTCCACTTCGACCACTGAAGAAAGGTGTACTTCTTACAAGTCCCTGATTGTAGTTGTGTGTCCATTCTCACGTTGGCTTAACACAGGTCCCTGTGCCCACAATGGTGCCTGCTATGTGGCTAAATTTCTGGTGAGGGAGATGTTTCCGCAGGTGGGGGATTCCAGATGAAATTCGTTCTGATAATGGCCAGCACTTTGCCAATGATTTGATAAGGGAAATAACAACACTCCTGTGGATAAAGCATAACCTATGCATGGTTTACCATCCTCAAACAAGTGGTTTGGTGGAGAAGATGAATGGACTGTTGAAAATGCAATTGGCTAAGCTTACGCAAACGCTTGAAAAATCATGGGTGCACTTCTTTAGTATAGCGCGGACAATGCATGCGCCAATTCTGCCGTCGCGTAAAATCTCTGACGCTCACTCTACCTCTGCTATTCTGCAGGTGGAATTCGATACATATCTTAAAGAACTTACCAAGTCCCTTAAATATATCTCCTTTCAGAGAATGCCTAAAAGCCAATCCCACAAGCAGCACTTTTTTTTCCGGGTGACCACCTCCTCGTGAGGAACCACATCAGCAAATTGAAAGAGGAGCACTTCCCTTACCCACACACCGTCATGTATTCAACACCAACTGCTGTCAAGCTCAAAGGACGGCGCGGATGGGTCCACATAATGGATGTTCACTGATACAAAAGCACTGTCTCCCAAAGCACAACATAATGGGCAGTACAACTGAACTTTCTCTGCATTTTCTAACAGCCCTTGGAATTTATGAAAATCCAGTAAAAGAGGGTGCTGACGTTTATAATGAAAAATGTGTGGCAAAGAAAAAGACATGTTCAGGTTTCTGGAGCATACTGATGTTAATATATTTTAGTGTAGTATTAATAATTTTGTTTTGTTTGACGTTTAAAGAAAAAAGTGAAACACACATGAAGGAACAAAAACAAAACATGGGAAAGACAAATGTGATGAATGGGGAGGGCTTCAACCAAAGCACTGATAAGGAGCATAATTCATTAACAGGAAACATTTGGTATGATGAAATGATGCATGTGGGAAGATAGAGAGTAAATGGCACCTGCTACATGTGTTCTCTCATTCCACATGTAGTTGGAGTGTCCAAGCTTTTCCTGCCCCAAGCTGTGTCCTATGAGGAGGAGCAGGATGCCTGATGCACATGTCTCTCTGTAGAATTCAAAGCTTAGTCAGGGGAAAAAAGTAGCAGTTCATTGGGTGGATGAAGGGGAAAATGTATATGAAGACAATTTCATAAAATGAACACATGCTTCAAAATTAGGAATCCCGGCAACAGGTGGTGGAGTATGTCACTGAAGGACCTAAACAAGGGGAATTACAAATAAGACACCATAAAAGATTGCAATGCACAACTAAAGAAGGGCAAATCGCCCCTGGTGTATCAGAAGGCCACTGATGAGAATAGAAGGAGCAGTATGGTATAGGGACACATGGGAGGGGGCAAAAATGCAGTGTTGTGCTGAAGGACTGGTGGGCTTTAAACAAAACGTGGAGCCAAGGTTATGACAGCTGCCGAGAAACTAGGGGAAAATACGTTCATGCTTTAAGTTGCATGCATGAAAAACATCAACCAGTTCACATAAGGAACTTTACAGGATTCCCTTTATGTTTCGGGTCAAGTGGGTCCTTTTTCCTGGGGACTAATTCAGGCTGCACCAAGGTGATGAAGAATGCAGCACTGACTCGGGGAACAGCAGCAGTGATGGATTTTTGGTGGGCCTGCTGATCCAAAGCATATGGACTGACTGGAGTGGAGTTTGCGCTTTCGTCACTTTGCACAGCCCTGCAATTGTGGTGCCTCAGAATAGCACCGCCATGAAGATTGCAGTGCAGGGAAAAATGGCACAACAAAATGAGTAGCAATAAATAGGAGGGCAAAACGAGAAAACAATTATTTCTCAAGAAAGAGCACAGAGAACATGGCTGCTATCCATGATGAATACCGTTTATTCTCCACGGCTGCCACCTTTTTAACTTCATTTTTGCTTCTAGGAGTGCAGGCTGCAGAAAATTTGAAATGGCTTGAGCTGACTCGATATGAGTTATTGCAACTGGCCAACTCAACAGCAAAAGGTTTAAATGCTATTTAAGAGGAGATGAGGGCGTTGCGCTTGGTTGCCCTCCAAAATAGTTTCGTCCTGGATCTTCTAACAGCCATCAAAGGAGGTGTCTGTGCCAAGTTTGTGACAAGTTGCTGCATGGCCATACCTAATGGTGAGGCCTCTACCGGAACTCTAAATGCAGCTATACAAGAGATACGGACACCCCAGGGAAAGATGAAAACCGAGGTCAATGGAGTACAAGCAAAAGACTGGCCGGACAATATCTTCACATGGATACCCACCTGGCATCCTGGATTGTTTCGAGTGACTGTCCCCGTGCTGGTGCTCATTCTCATCATCTTCTGCATTTTTAAGAACATTTTAAAGGTATATTTTACCAAACAAGAAGGACATTTGATGTTACCCATGAGTGTTGACAAAAATGGTTTTGAATTTAAGAGTAGAAACAAAATAGTGGGGAAAGATGAAGAGACAGATCCTGCTGAACGGGATTTTACACAGCTTGCAGATTTTGAAATTTACAAAGAGTTCTGGATTCAATGTCTAAAGGATGGGTTAAATAGTTGGGAAGAGACCGGGGAAGCCATGACACGATTGGGATGAATTTGGATACATAAAGATGAAGTAGCTAAAAAGAAACAAGAGGTCCAAAAAGATTTAGTCATTAATAAATTAATAAAAGTGGGCAATAATGTAATAAAGATGCAAGTTCAACAGGGTATAACGGAACACACTTATCAGCTTTGAGAATAGCACTGTAAAAGGGGAGTGGGCTCTTTCTGATATCTGTCAAATAAAATCCACAGGTAAGTATAATCAAACTTAGTGGTAGAATGAAATGCAGTAAATAGGCATTAAAGCTTGCTTTTACTTTAAACTTATGTTAGCATTTTGTGTGCGGCAAAGGCTGCTGTGGCTGGTGATTTAGTACAGAGTCTGCAAACCCAGGCCGTGCTGAGAGAAGTAGATAGTGGTTGTTATTTATTGGAGGTCACAGATTAGAGCTCACATGTTTCCCCAATGAATAAGTAATACATGACCATTTTATAATTCAAAATTATCTATGAAATACAATTTTCTAATGGAGTCGAAAAGAACCACATTGGTTTCAAACTGCCTCGTAGGACATTTTCCCTGGGCAACAGGTTAGAGTGTCCCTGAAATGCAACATTTGTACACCAGTATGTCCGTGGTTCAACCTCTGATGAAAGGCCTCTGGTGAAAGGCCATTCTCGTGTGTATCAGGATGAGGCGACCAAGGCAGTTGAATAAAGTTCGGCTGGTCGTCTCAAATGTTTCAATGACTTAACTTGCTGTGGGAATTGGGGTTGTATTGTGACATCACAGGGTGTAAATGAGGGCATTGTGGAAAGGTTTTGTGGACCCAATTACTGATTGAAATGTAGGTTTTCTATAAGGGTTCAAAGTGTAAAGTCCAATCAGATTTGTGTGGGGAGATTTTTTTCATGTTGCACGATCAGAAATACTAATTACGTGCATTTTATGAAAGTTCTAACCTTAGGGGTGTTTCTTTGACAGCACCTTTTCATGCAGTTCTGCTCCACGATCTGTTTGAATTTGCTGTCCCAGATGCGTCTGGGCCCTGAATAAAACTGTTACTTCTTGCAGCGGCGTACACTCCTTTTTGACTACTTTTGTAATTTTTTGGTGAATTCTACGAGGCAACCCCCGATACACTACTATCTCACCCTAGTCCCTTGTCTCTCATTTTAGCCTTTTGTCCTCCTCTCTCATTCTAGTCTTCATCTTCCCTCATTTTAGTCAAAACCCTTGTTCTAGTACCAGGCCCTCATCCCAGGACTTTGTCCTAGTACTAGTCCCTTGCCCACTTCCTTCATCCTAGTTCCTCATCCTAGCTCCTTCTCCTTGTCAATTATCGTAGTCCTAGACCATATTTCAAGTCCTAGTCTCTTCTCCTAATCCCATGTCCTTGTCCCTCATCTGAGTTCTAGTCACTCATTCAAGTCCCTTATCCTAGTGCGTTGTCCGAGTACATGGGGTCTGCACCATTTGGCTTTTCAGATGTTTTGGACTATAATTCCAAACAGATCCAGCCAGCATAGTCAATGCTGAGGAATCATGTGAGATGTAATCAGAAGATTCTCGAGAGCCACAGGTTGCAAACTCCCCCTTTAGTCCCTCATCATATTACTAGTCCCCATCTTAGTCCCTTCTCCATGTTTCTCATCATAACCTCTGTCCGTAGTCACTCTTCCTAGTCCCTCATCCTCCCCCTTGCTCCTTGTAATAGTCCACCATCCCATCCCCTGTCCCCTTGTCTTAGTGCCTTGCACCTAGCCTCTAATTCAAATCTCTCATCCATGTCTCATTACTTCATCCTGGCCCTTTGGCTTAGTCTCTTATCCTAGTCCCTCATCCTAATCTCTCATGCCAGTCCTAGTACTATAAAGTTCTACACGCATCCATTACTGCGCCACCAAAAAAAAAATATTGTTCAAAAGCAGTTATGTTTGTTCATTTTCAGCCTTGTTTATTTTTAGTTGCAGCCCATATTGATGACACGTGTTTCGGCACTCTAACTTTGCCTTTCTCAAATCTGGGCAATTATTCTTATACAAATTACTATCCAAACGATCTTTTGTTGTTCATGGTTTCTCTAAATGACGTGGGTGATACAAAATTTACACGCCTAGTAAATACACGACGCTTGATGCCAGAATTGTGACTTTTCAGGACGTACCTCGTCCACGAGTCTGACGGGACTCTCCCCATTTGTATCACCCACGTCATTTAGAGAAACCATGAACAACAAAAGATCGTTTGGATAGTAATTTGTATAAGAATAATTGCCCAGATTTGAGAAAGGCAAAGTTAGAGTGCCGAAACACGTGTCATCAATATGGGCTGCAACTAAAAATAAACAAGGCTGAAAATGAACAAACATAACTGCTTTTGAACAATATTTTTTTTTGGTGGCGCAGTAATGGATGCGTGTAGAACTTTATAGTTTCATTTTTGACAAGCGAAGTGGGGGAACTCTGTGTCTTCGCTCTCTACACACATCATTGCGACACGATTTAGTTATTACTTTTGTATTAAGTCGCGGAGATCTAAGAGTGCAGCTAGAAAAGTTCCCCAAATTTGCAAACAGTCCTAGTACTAGTCTTTCATCCTATTGTTTTGTTCCAGTCTTTCATCTGAGTCTCTTGTCCTAGTCACTTACTATAGTCTCTAATCCTTATCTCTTCATCATCCTAGTTCCTCATGCCGGTCCTAATCACTCATCAAATTCGATCACATCACTCCGACCCGCATCAAACTGCACTGACTCCTGCTGCTAGCTAGCCTGTATTGTTTTCAAATCCTCCTGCATCATTTACAAAGCTGTCACCCTGAAGTCCCCAAGCTACCTCACTGAGAAACTCACCATCTCCGTGGGCCTGAAATCCACTAGAAGTAAGGAAATGTGTAGACTTGAACTCTGCCGGTGCAGGAAGGAAAAAAAAAACACCCAGTCTACAGGGTCTGTCTACACCCAAAGTCTATGGAACCTCCTCCCCATCAACATATGACTTGCCTCCTCACTTCTACAGTTTATGAAGGAGCTCAAGACCCTCCTTTTCAAGGAATGGTTCCTCCCTAATACCTAGGACCATACACTGTCCACTCCCCACCATACCCGAGACAGGGTGATCTGATCCTCACTGTTTCCTCACCTGGTTACTTGTAGATTATTTGCTGACAATTGCCCACCCTCCCCTGTTTTTCGAACCCCACTCCCTTGTTTCTCTGCTGCCTAACCTTCTTTTCCCCCATTATGATTGTAAAGCGCTCAGCTGCTTCATGAATCTAGGTCCACGCTCAATAATTACATCAATAATAATAATGTAAATAACAGTAATAATAATCCTTATCTTTTTTCCTACTGTCTCTGTCCATAGTGCCTTACCCCTAGTCCTTGACCCTCATCCCAGTACCCCATTCCTGTCCTTGTCTTTAGTCCTGTCTCCTATCACTGTTTGCTAGTCTCAAATTTTAGTCTAGCTTTCTAGTCCCAGCACCTCATCCTAGTCACTTGTTCTAGTTGTAGCACCTCCTCCTCCTCCGTTTTCCTCTTGTTAGGCCTTCATCCTACTCTGATGTCCTAGTTCATTATCTCTCATCTAGTTTGTAGAGTTCATCACTCTTCTAGTCTCTCCCCCATAATGACTGATAATAATCGTACATTCTAGTCCTATTCCCTCGTTTCTTGTTTTAGACTCTGATCCCAGTCCTTTGTCCTAACCTCTCATCCTAGTCCTCCTCATTCTATTGCCTCATTTAATTTGCTTGTCCTAGTTCGTCATCCTTGGCTCTAGTCCTAGTCTGTAATCCAAGTCTCTCATTTTAGTCTCTCATCCTAGTCTCTCATCCTAGTTTCTGTCCCAGTCCATAGTCTCTTGTCCAAATTCCTCATCCTAGTTCTCCTCTTTCAAGTTCCTCATTATATTTCTAGTGCCTTATCTGATTTCTAGTTCTTTCATCCTAGTTTTGCATTCTAGTTCTAGTCTCTCATCCTTTTCTCAGTCTCGTGTAGTAATCCCTTGTCCTAGTCCCTAATGCTATTCCCAGGCCTTCAACTCTCACCCTCGTCCCACGTCCTAATCCCTTGCCATAATCTTAATCCCTCATTCAAATTCCTCACCCTTGTTTCAACTCCTAATTTCAAATCTCTCATCCTAGTCCTAGTCTCTTGTGATAGTATCATGTCCCATTTTCTTGTCCTAGACTAAGTATCTTGACTGTAGTCCTTCTCTCTCTCAACTGTGTCCCTCATCCTAGTCCTAGTGCTTAATCATTGCCCCTAGTTTCTTATCCAAATTTATCATCCCTAGTGTCTTGTCCTTGTCCTAGGCCTTCGCCCTCATTTTAGTCTCTTGTAATAGTCTGTCATGCTAATTCCTCGACCTAGTAACTAATATCTTGTCCCTAAACTCACATCCTAATCTCTCATTGTATTCCCTTGACTAGCCCAACAAACTAGTCTCTCATCCACTATGTAGTCACTCATCTGAGTTCTATTTCTAGTCTCTCATCCCAGTCCAAGTCCTATTCTTTCATCCTACTCTCTAGTCTCTTGTTCTAGTCTCTCATCATAGTTTATCATTGTTATCCTTATCTCTCACCCTACCCCTAGTCTCTGATCTCAGTCCAAGCCTCTCATTCTACTCTCATCCTAGTGATAGTCTCTCATTTGTCTTAGCCACTCATCTAAAATACCTCAACCCTCTTCCTAGTCCCTAGTCCCTGTGCCTTATCCTAGACCTTGTCTCTTCTTCTAGTTCCTTCTCCTGATCTCTTGTACCTAGTCTCTTATCCCTCTTTGTCATCCTTTTCCCTCCTAACAGCCACATGTCCTACTTCCTATTCCTAGTCTCGTGTCATTGCACTTGTCCTAGTCTCTCAACCCTATTCCCTATTCTCTTGATCCTAGGTTCTTGGCTGTAGCCTCTAATTATAGTGCTGGTTCCTTGTCGTAGTCCCTGGTCGTAGTCCATCATCCTAGTCTCTAATCAATAGTCCTAGTTTCTTGTCCTCTTCCCATTCCCTAGTCTTAGTCCCTTATCCTTATCCTGTTCCCCCAACCTAATCCCAGTCTGTCCCCCAAGTTGCCAGTCTCTTGTGCCACATTCACAGTCTTAGTCCCTCCTCCCTCCTCCAAATCATTTGATGTAGCCCTTACACCTACTCCCTTGTCCAAATCACTAGTTTTAGTCTATTGTCTTAGTCTCTAGTCTAGTCTCTTGTCCTGGTCTTTCACCCTAGTCACTCATCGTAATCCTATTCTCCTATACCAATCCCTCATTATAATCATAGTCCCTTGTTGTAGTCCCTCCCTCAAGTCTATTGTCCAAAGCCTAGCTTCTCATCCTAGTAAAATGTTGTTGACCTTCATTCAAGTACTGTCTCCTAGTTTTAACTCGTCATCCTCCTCCAAGTCTTTTTTCCCAGTCCCTCATCCCTGCCTAGTCGCTCATTCAGTACTAGTCCCTCATCCAACTCCATCATTCTAATCCAAGTCCCTCATCCTAGTCCTCATCCTAGTGTCTTGTTCTAGTGTCTTTCCTAGTCCTTGATCCTAGTCCAAGTCCATCTTCATCATCCTTGCCCTTCATTCTAGTCCCCGTCCCTCATCCTAGAATATCACCCGAGTCCCTGTCCCTTGTCATATTCTCTCATTCTAGTCTCAGTCCATGTTTATAGTCCAAGTGCTTCATTTTAGTCTCTTGTTGTAGTCCCTCATTTTTGTTTTAGGCTCTTGTCCTTGCCCAAATCTGTCCTAATCCCTCATCCTAATCTCTCATTTTAGTCCTAGTCTCTCTTCCTGACCATGATGTTGAGACATTATGGTCAGGAAGAGAGACTAGGATTAGCTGTATGTTCCTGTCCCTTGTTCTAGTCCTTAGCATTTTTCTCATCATATTCATGGTCCCTCATACTAGTCCCCATCCCCGTTTCTAGTGCTAGGGTCTGTTCCTTGTCTCTTCTCCTAATCTCTTGTCTGTGTCCTTCACCCTAATCTCTTGTGCTAATCCCTTGTCTGAATAGATCTTCCTAGTCCCACATCCATCATACTTATCCCTTGTTCCTCATTTTTGTTCTGCTCCCTAGTTTCACTTCCTAATATCTCAAACTAGTCATATTCTCTTGTTTTAGACCCCTGCCCTCCTCATCCCCCATTCTATTCCAAGTCTCTCATCATAGTACCTCAAACTAGTCCTGGGCCCTTTTCCTTGTTCCAATCCCTCATTCTAGTTCCTCATCCTAATGTATCGTTCCAGTCTCTCAACCCTGTCTCTCATCCTAGTCATAATGCTTCATGATAATCTATATATCTAGTCCTTCATCCTTTTGTGCCAGTCCAAGCCCTGCCTTTAGCTCTAGTCTTTGATTTTAGTTATAATCTCTAATCCGAGTCCCACAACCTGGTCCCTTATCCTACTCTCTGGCCATAGTCCCTCATCCTTGTCACTCATCCGGGTGACAATCCTTGTCACTCATCCGGGTGACAGTGTCTAATTCCAGTCCTTGCCTTGTCCCTAGTTGAAGTCCTAGTTTTGTATCCTAGTCCCTACCCCTAATTTTGGTTGTTTCGGCTACAAGATCCTCTCCGTGCCCAGGCCCAACCGTTCAGGGGGTGGTGTTGCCCTTATCTTCCCTGAGTGGATTCCTGCCACTGTCACTCCTACGCAGACCTACTCCTCTTTTGAATGTCTTGTCTGCCGACTCTCTCTCTCTCCTAGCCATTCCCTTACCGTGGCTACTATCTATCGGCCACCTGGTCAAATTTCCTCCTTCCTCTCTGAGTGGGCTGACCTCTCCTCCTCACTCCTGTCCTCAACCACCCAACTCCTCTTTCTCGGTGACTTCAACATCCACCTCGATGCCTCCTGTCCCCCCACTGGTCTCTTTCGCGAACTCTGCAACTCTCTCTCACTCTCTATTCTCCCGTCTGGGCCTACTCACTCTGCAGGGCACACTCTTGATGCTCTGATCTCTTCTGACCTTCCCCTCTCCCTCCCTCTCTCCACTCCTCTCTCCTGGAGTGATCACTTTCTCCTATCCTCCCACCTCTCCCTCCCTACCCCACAGGCAAAGCCACCCTCTTCACTGCCACCCACCTTCTCGGTCATCCGGCCCATGAAGCGCGTGTCAGTTGAGGCTTTCGCTGCTACCTTCTCGCCCCCTCCCCCCCCCCCGGCTGACTCCCACCCTGACACAGCCCTCTCCATGCTCTATTCCTCTATATCTGATACTCTCGATATCCTTGCCCCCGTCATGAGAATCCGCCTGAAGCCCAAAGCCAAATGTAACTCCTGGTATGACTCGGATCTCGTCACCCTAAAACGCAAGTGCAGGGTGGCAGAGAGGAAATGGCGTGCTTCATGTTCATCCTCTGACAAACTGGCCTGCCGCCTGCTCCAAAGGCAATACCGGCTCTCCGTTCTCACCAAGAAGAGAGCCCTTATCCAAGCCCGCATCTCTGAGGCATCTAATAACTCGGCCGAACTCTTTAAAATCTGCAAGGAGCTGGCCAACCCTGCTGCAGTCTCTACCTCTCCTGTCCCCTCCCAGGCCCTCTGCACTGCACTGGCCTCGCACTTCATCTCAAAAACTCAGGACATCCTGTCCTCGCTCTCCTCCGCTCTCCTCCCTCCCTCTCTTCCCGGCTCTTCCTCTTGCTCTCTTGCAGCCGCCCCTCCGCCCTCCTTCTCTGCTTTTCCACCTTTTTCTGCTGATGAGGTTTCCAGACAAGTCCGATCTATGAAAGCCTCGTCTAAACAGGTTCACCCCTGTTCCTCCAAAACCATCAAGGACCACATCGACTCCCTGGCTCCTGCCCTGGCTGACTTTTGCAACCACTCATTCGCCTCTGGAGTCTTCCCATCCCCCCTCAAGCACTCCCTTGTGCACCCCCTCCTCAAGAAACCCTCTTCCGACCCCTCCTGCCCGGCCAACTATCGCCCAATCTCCATTACTCCCTTCCTGGGCAAACTCCTGGAGAAACTGGCCATCTCCCAGCTTAACCTCCATGCTGAATCTGTTGGTAATCTTCATGACCATCAATCCGGCTTCAGAGCGGCCAGAAGCACGGAAACTGCTCTCCTGAACATCCGTGAGGACCTGCTCCTTAACCTCGATTCCAACACTCCCTGTGTTCTCATTCTGCTCGATCTCTCCTCTGCCTTTGACACTGTCAACCATGCCATCCTGCTCAACCGTCTCCGTGATAACCTGGGTATCACTGGTCAGGCTCTGGCTTGGCTGACCTCTTTCCTTTCCGGTCGACCCTCCCAGGTCCAAATGGGCTCCTTCCTCTCTGACATCTTTTTCTCCACCTGTGGTGTCCCCCAGGGATCCAACCTCTCTCCCTGGCTTTTCAACCAGTATCTGGCACTCCTTGCCCACCGCATCGCCGCTCTCTGCCCCCACTTCCAGTGCTATGCGGACGATACCCAGCTCATTTTCAGGCTACCCTCGGCCTCCTCCTCTCCTTCCCTCATCTCCGACTGTCTGTCTGCTATCCAGGAATGGTGTGCTGCCAATGACCTCTGCCTTAACGCCAGTAAGACTGAGATTCTACTCATCGGCACACCCACTCCCTCCTTCCCTGCAGCTCTCTGGCCGGCCTCCCTTGGCCCCCTTCCCGCCCCTACCTGCAAGGCTAAAAACCTCGGGGTCATCTTCGACTCCACACTCTCCTTCTCTCCTCATATATCTGACGTCTCTAAGAAGTCACACTACCAGCTGCACCTCCTCAGAGGTATTCTTCCCTTCCTCTCCTTCCCCCAGAAGCTCACTGTCTCCCGAGCCCTGGTTCTCTCAAGGCTGGACTACTGTAACAGCCTCTATCTTAATCTGCCTGCCTCCACTCTCCGCCCTCTGCAACTTATCCAGAACAGAACTGCGAGACTTGTCCTTGGCCTCAAGCCCAGGGACCGTATCTCTCCAGGACTGAAATCTCTTCACTGGCTCCCAGTGGCTGCGAGGATTAAGTTCAAAACCCTCTGCATTGTCCACAAGGCCTTCTGGGGCCTGGGGCCTAAATACCTTCAACTCTCTCTTCCTAAATATCTTCCTTCACGAGCCCTTCGCTCATCCGTCTCCAACTCCCTCATGGTCAGCCGCTTCTCGAAGCAACGAGCTGGGGGTAGATCTCTCTCCGCAGCAGGGGCCTCCCTCTGGAACAGCCTTCCTGCCTCCCTGAAACTTGAGGAGAACCATCTCCGGTTCCGGAAGTACCTCAAAACCTTCCTCTTCGCTTCTGCCTTCTCTCTCCCTCTCCCCTGCTAAACCTGCTTACTCCCCACTGAGTTCTGCACTAAACCTGCATCTGGGCCACTCTCAGCGACCTCGGTCCAGGGCCCAGCCACTCTCCACTTGCACTGCCTCCCTGGCTCCCCCTGCACTGTGGGACTGTCACTGTATCCCTACAGCCCCCCTTCCCAGCACTTCTCAGCACTTGCTCTGCACTTACCTTGCACTTGCCACCAGCTGGCCCTTTTTATTTATTATTTTATTACGCTACTTACCTTGTACTGCACTTCCCCCCCACCTCCTCCCCCTGCACTTTCTCCTTTTCCCCTTACCTCTGCACTTGCGCGATCTGAATGACACCTGGCCTAGTAGGATCGTTTGTCTGTTCTTCCCCTTGTTTCCCTCCCTCCCTGCCTCGTCGCGCCTTGAAACACTTGTGTATAGGCGCGTTACAAATACCATATCATATCATATCATATCATATCTTATCCTAGTCCATCATCCTATTCCTGAATCCTACTACTAATCTCTTATCCTAGTCTTTTCTCTTACTCCCTCATCCTAGCTCATATTCTCAACCCCTTGTCCTACTCCAAACATCTCATCCTTTTCTCTCATCCTAGACCCTCTCCTTAGCCCTAGTTCTTCAACATAGTTCCTCATCTGAATCCCTTGCCTTAATCATAGTCCATCATCATCACCACTGCCCCCCATCTTCCTTCAGGTCTCTCAACCTCATCCTAGTTTCCCATCCGTATCCCAGTCTCTCATCAAAAATGCTAGTCTTTCCTCCTACTCCCGTGCCCCAGCCCCTTGCCCTAGTCCCTCATCCTAGTTCCTCCTCCTAGTTCTAGTCCCTTGTCCTTGTCATGCTCCCTTATTCTAGTCCCTCATCCTAATCTCATGTACCAATAATATCCCTAGTGTCTTATCCTAGTCTCAGATCCTAGTTATAGTGTCTCATCATAGCTCCTCAACCTAGTCCATTGCCCTTGTTTTAGTCGCTAAAATATTCTCGTCCCTGTCTTGTCCTTGTCTCCCATCCTAGTGAAAGTGTCTCACCATACTTGCTCAATCCTTTCCTTTTCCTAGTGCATAGTCTAAGTGTCTCATCCTAAATCCTAGCCCCTTCTCCTAGTCCCTCATCCAACTCCCTCGCCCTACTCTCATCCTAATCATAGTGTCTCCACAAAGTCCTTCACCATTTCCACTTATCCTAGTGCCTGGTCTTTGTCCTGGTACTTAATCCTATTGACTCGCACCATTAATAGGCCCTCATCTTAGTCTCTCATCCTCGCAGCTCATCCTAATGCCTTATCCTAGAATTAGGCTCTCGCTTTTTGTCTCTCATCCAAGTCCCTCAGTCTAGTCTCTTGTCCTAAACCCTCAATCCAGACCCTAATGCTAGTCCGTGTCCTCATACCAGTCCCTCCTCGTCCTCCCAATCACTTGTGCTCTTCTTTTTCTCTCATATTAATCTCTCCTCGATATCCTTGTGCTGGTCCCTTGCTTTCCACCAATCTCTCATTTTAATCCCTCATCCTCATATCTGAACCTAGACTCTAATCCTAGTCTCTCATCCTCCTCTCTTGTCATTTTCTCTTGTCCTAGTCCCTTGTCCTAGGCCCTCATCCTAATCTCTCTTCATTCACCCTCAGTCCTCATCCTAGTCTCTGCTATCTAGTTGTAGTTCATCATTCATCCTAGTCTCTCATCCTAGTGCTAGTCTGGCATTCTAGTCCTAGTCTCACATCCTTGTTTTCATCTGCATTATAGTCCTAGCCTTTCATCATAGTCCCAGTCCCTGCCTCTCATCCTAGTGCAAGCCAGTATCTCAGGTAAAGTATTTGTCAGTCAGTGTGAGAGTCTTTATCTCTCATGAACCCCTCCACATTATACATTCAGCTTGCTTTTGTTCTCCCCCCCCATTTGTCACCTTTGTCTCTCCCTATATATCTCTCAGACTCTCCTCCTCTTACCAGTTCTCTCTTGCTCTCTCATTCCCTCCCTATCACTGGCGATTTAGAGCAATTCCAGATAGAAATTACACCATAGAAGGGAAGAAACAATTAAAAGCTGCATAGGGAGTTCCGTGAGGACTGGATGCTTAAACACCATGAAATATTGTGTAATCTATTCGAATTTTGCTCTGTATTTATCCTTAAGTGTTGTTCATCTTGGGTTGAAAAAGATATGCATAAAATAGCACTGTCAAAGAAGACAAAGGCAGCCTTTCAGAAGCCAAAAGTTAGCATTTGAGCAACATGCACATACAACGCATTGCTCATGTGGCTCTGTACTGTCGGTGAATTTACAATGAAGGCTACAGGGTTACGGGGTGGGATTTGTGACTTAGCTGAACTTGGTTATTCTACTTTCACATTGCTGGTGAAAGTGTTTTTCCAAGCTTTTATAAACCCACCATAACTTTGCTGTTGTTTGCTAAACATGCCCCAATGCTTCAACTACGAGGATGCCAGGATGTACTACACTGATGAGCACTAGTAAGGGCGAAATGGCTGTGCATTTGTGTGCATTCTTGGGATCTGTGCGTATTGGTTTGAAAAAGCTTTGTATGAAACAGCATTGCACTATTACAGTAATAGGATTTTCGGGAGAAAAACAATTTCATTGGGGCTAATTTGCATATCCATAATTCATTGCTCATGCAGCTCAGAACTGGAAGTGTACTGGTAGTGATGGCTACTGAGTGGACCTGTGGAATGTGCGATTTAGCTGAAATAGCCTATTCAGCGTTCACGTTTCACGGGAAAATGATTTTAAACTTTTATAAACCCACCATTAGGCTGCTGGTGCTCTGTTATATTGAAATATCTGCACCCTGAGCATGTGGTAGTTCTAAATTTCACAATTGGGGGCCTTACTTACTTGCAGGGTTTGGCCCATGCGTAACATTGAACCTCTAGTATAAAGCGTGCAATTTGCAGTCAAGCACCGAGTAGAGCAGCTTCTTCAGTTGTCTTGGATGTCAATGGTAAGGAATGAATGCTGCTCAGACCGAAATTGGCATATGGTCGTCACATGATCAAATCTTCCTTACATCAACTATAACTAGCATTTTTACATGAATGTTTCTGCCCTCTTTGCAGGGAGATGGCTGATAAACCTGTGTTGGATCCAGGTACAGCACAATACTCGGATCCTACAGCAAACAATAGTTATCAAGAAGTAAATGCCCTCAAGCACATGGTGCCATTCATCATGCATGTCTGTACTCCATTTCTGATTTGGTACAGTCCTACTTATAAGCCCTTTTGTATACAGATTGTTAGTAGTTACCTTGTTCTGTTAGATATTGTTTTCTGCCCTGGGCAATTGTTAGGACAGTTTTTCTGAAGTCCAACTAAGGGTTTAGTAAAACCATTCAACTGAGGCAGTACAAGACTCCACTCTTAGTATAAGGTTGTACCACATGAGTTCATGGTTGTGTAGACAGAGCAGCCAGGTGTATCTCAGGAGGGAGAGAGAGCTGTTGAATCAGTACAAATGAAATTGTAATACAAATGGTCCAAAGAAACAATGAAACACTACGTATTGTAAACATAAAGGATTTATTTAAATACAGGTAGACCCAGATAAATCTAAGGGTAAACAAGTATTATCAAACATTATATGTAATCACAATTATAAAAACACAACACTATATGTGAAGGTACACAGACCAAAGTATGCACCTTAATTGGAACACCTAACAGTAGTTATAGTGAAGCCAAAACCTTTTCATACACATTCAGTATAGGTCACATCTCTTCTTGGGGAGTAAAAACCAATGGTTACTTTCACAATTACATTCAGTAATCCAAGGGCAGTAGATCCTACCAGTTGTACAATGACTCTCACTAACCAATCACATAATCAATCAACTGGACAGCATACATTTTGTGAATACTGGAACACTTATTCCAGGTACAGTATAAACCTGTAACTACTTTTGTGATAACACACAGTTATACTAGGTGAGTAAAGCCTAAGGATGTAATAATCAATTAGAAGTGATTTTGAGATCAGTGAAACACAGATTGAGATAAGCAGGAACTCTGGTAATTTATTTTTGGGATGCGACACAGCTAACTCAAGGTTAGTAAAACCCATATACTTGTTTAGTCTCCCAATGAAGTCTAGGTTAGACCTTTCCTAGCAATACAAGTTACTTATGTATGACTTATGAGGGACAGTTAGAACCAAAGAGACTCTGTGAGTCTATCTACAACAGCACAGGGATAGCAAAACCCAATCTTACACTTTACTGAATGACTCAAAGTTATTCTAGGTAGGCAACAACCCAATGCAGACTTATTCTGGAAAGGCTAGCAGCAAGTCAGGGAAGCTAGGCCCAGTTGGGGAACACTCATAAATGTATCCTAACAGGAGTAATCTGGTGAAACCAACACATTACTTTTTGGAAGAGGCACAACCTAATCACAGGTGGGTAATCTACCCTCACATCTACTTTCTACAAGAATGGCAAAACGGTTTCTAAGGAAAGAAAGATGTTAACCATACTTTTAAGAATAGTGCATCACATATCCAAGGTAAGTAAGAACTTTTGTAACTGTTCACTCTTAGAGTTACAATTACCAACCAACTCTTTTACAAGCAACTTTGAAACACTTATTTCCTTTTCTAGGCAAAAGGACCAATCTCTTAAAGATCTTTCCCTTTTTGTTGGAGCGTGAGTTTTTTCAGTCGCAGAAGGTGGGTCACTAGGATCCAGTGTCCAACAGGCAGTGTCAGGATAGGCTCTTAAGTAGTAAAAGTCAGAGTTCCTTACAATGACTGGGCAAACAGGTGAGTATTTTACTTTTAGAGTTAGAAGAAGGTCCAGGGGCTTCACAGAAGAAACCCTAGCAGGATTCTAGCAGTGGGACTGGGTACACTGGATGAGAGGCCTCCCCATCAAATAAAACACCCCACAGCTACACAGAAATCCCAAGGGACTTAAGGTAAGTACATACCCAAGCCAACACAGTACCTCAGCATTGAAGAAGATTTTGCAGCAGGAGAACTTCAGGATCTGCAGCCAAATACCCGGTGAGTGGATTCCTTGTTGTGGTGACTGAAAATAAGACCTCAGAAGGAACTTTGCAGCAGGGATCAATGGAAAAGGCTCTAGGGAAGGGTTTCCTTGTGGCTGAATGCGGTTCTGTGGATTTGGCGCCTTTTCAAGGAGCACAGAAGAAGACAGACAATCGTGGTTGAATTCTCATTGTTACAAAGATCCAGACCTATGTGAGGGGATGTTTCAGACTTCATTTGTATCTCTGGTGATCCACCAGGATGCCCACAAAGTCTCAGCAAGATTCGGAATTCAGAAGACCATGCACCACACAGTGGCTTGAGGTCCCAGAGTATTGGGTTATTGCGGCAACACAAGGTGGCAGCAACATGTGGTATGGCTCAAAATGCAGGTCTTCTCGAGTCCAGTGGATCCCACCATCATTGGAAGGAAGGGCTACAGCAGGCTCTGGTTACATAGCAGGCTCTCTGGTCACTGGAAATCCTTCCAGCCGCTTTTCCTTCATCATCCTCTTTGGTTTTGGTTCCATTGGTCGACTTGTCTTCAGCTTCCAGGTTCACAGTATTTAACAGGAACTACAGCACAACTTCTGCATTCCCTCCCTGAATTTTACAACAAGGGGCGGTCTGGTTGCCCGATCAGGACAGCCAGCCCCCCACTATGATTTGTCCCCATTCAGGCAATGAGGAAGACAAAGGGCTGTGGAGTTTTGGACTCCTCTCTCGCTTCCTGTCCTCACAGACAGACTGGAGCCTGGGAGGGGAGTCCAGGGGACTACTGCCGAAGATATAAATCACACAAAGGAATTTTCCACCCCGATGTCAGGGGAAGGAACAAGCAAAGGACAAGAAACACTACAATGGTGCAAAAAGAAGACGGGCCATTTTGGTGAAATGTGCACACTTAGGTGCCTTTACTGCAGCTGTGCACACAGCCCGCGGTAATGGTGCACCAAATTAATACAAGGTATCACTTCCACCAGCCATTGAAGGTAAGCCTCTCCCTGTAACAGAATTGTTACAGTTTTAGTGTGAAAGGGGATACATTGTATCTCCCCAGAACTTCACATAAGGTTGCGTGTGCTGGTTTCACCTGACACAATGTAAGAGGGATCTAAAGATCCTTTCTTACCTTGTGAACTGTAGTTCTCTCAAGTTTCGCCAGAGAAAGTTTAAAAGGGGAGCCCCTGGTAACAACAGGCACTTATTGCCGAAAAGTTGTTAACGAGGATAACTTTAAAAAGACACTATGCAGAGTCAAATAAATTACACCCATGAAAAGAGTAAAACATTCTGTGGGTGTGGAAAAAGGTTCCCACTCACAGAGGTATGAAGGAAAACTATCCCACTAGTAAAGCAAAAAAGTTCTGGGGTTGACCCAGGTCAGCAAGATTTACCATTTCTATGAATATCTTACCTAACAGCAATTTCAGCTTGATGGAATGTTTTAACATTTTTGATGAGGCCCCACCAGATGATATGGGGGAAGATTGTATGGTATTCGTTGTCTTGATTTGTAAACTGCATGCTTGCTGACTCAGCCGCTGATGTAATATGTAAGAAGTATTTAATCAGCCGTAAAAGGTGAGCAGCACAGATTATAATAGTAACGTGATGACTGGCCCTTCTACTTGCCCAGTCTTTATGGGACTGACAGAAACGTGTTCCTACGCATGTAAAAGCAAATGAACAATTGCAAACGGCAAAGTGATTGGATTAGAAGGTAATCAACTCAGCAATATATACTCAGCGGCTTCAAGGTTGGACGGTTGGCATACTGTGTGAGTGAAGGCACATAACCATATAGATGATACCCCACTAATGCTGGTGGATGATACCCCTCAGAAGTCTCAAAAACACTACGACTAGCGTGCATGAAAACGCTCTCTCCTAGGATTTGCCCGAAAGTGATAGTCTAAGGTTAGACAGTAGAATGACACAAAACCATGGCAGCCACTGCACAGTGTTATAAGGGGCCCTTGAGACTGTCATCACTCAGAGACAGACAAGGGCACTGACCCAGATGGGGGGGTCGGATCGAGACAGATGAGGTCCCCTGTACGGGGGAGACAGCACTATATGTCACATCCCTGATGAGATGCAGAAGGTCCAATGGACTCTTGACATGTGCTTCCCTGTTAAAAGAAGACACATATAGAGAGGTTCATTCAATGTCAAATAACTTAAAAGCTTCAGGCTCTCTCCACCCATATATCTATTTGTATATGTCTCTGTACACTGATAATTTAGTTGAAGAGACATTGGGGTTACCGGAATAGTAGAAGTGGAGTTTTGTATTTGCAGAGAAGATATTGAAAATCCATAAAAAGTGAAGTTAAAGTTACACCGCGAGGGGCGAGGCTAACTAGCCATGTAGGAGGTTGGGCTGCTCTGGAGCTCCTGAGGATCCGTCCATTATCCTGCTGATGCCTGCTACCTAAAATACTGAAAATGTGCTACAGAATCAGGTGAATGGATGGGAAAGAATGCTGCACGCAACGAGATGCCCAGAAGCCGTAACTATGTTGCACAGAGGAAACTGACCGAGTTAAAAGAAACATACGGTTACAGAGACCACTACAACAAAATGGCCGCTCTGAAGAACAAAGGGCTCAGGAGACCGAGCGCTGCAGTGACAAGCGAGTGCTGACTCGCATATAAGACGGAAAGGATGGTCACTGGAAAGCGCTCGACTGTGAGCCTGGCTGCGTGTTGAGAAAAGGGCATGTGGGCAATTGAAGCATGCCAGCCCTGTGTGCACGCAGACCAAGGCCCCTGCACAACGTTGTGACTTGAGCCACTGACACGGATAAGAATACGTGGACCAGCTGGAAGCATCAGAGCCAGTGCATGAGAGTGTGCCGGCCCCCATGGGGATCGGGTCTGCACTGCCCCCAACGGAGCTGCATGCAGCACGCGGCCAAATTGCTGTGGGGCAGAGACTGGCTGCTTCTGTTGCGGCTGGAGCATCCGCACTACAGTGCTAAAGGACTGGCCGCGATAGTTGAAGGGGACACAAGGCCAATGTATAAGAAGCACATGACCTGAATTGGAGGAATGGGACCGCCGTCAAGCCAAGCAAAGCCAGTATAACACATGGCTAAATAATTAGGAGGGTGAGACACCAGGATATAAAACTCCAGCCCCATTTGAACATGTGCAGGAGCGCAAGTGGCAGGACAGGAGCGCATGAGACCGGCAGAGGTGGCCCCACTACAGATATCTCAAATGAGGTGGACCACACCGTACAGTGACCTGCAAATATAGCACCAAGTAGGGCCACTGCACCGAAGGGTGTTGGTACACAAGAGCCTCCAGACAACGCACAGCCAGTGCCTCATACAAAAGGGGAAACACAGCAGGGGTGTAAGAGACACCATGGAATAGCAGGCGAGACTGAGGCCGGCACAACACATGTGGAATTCACAATACACAGCGCCCCAGAACACACGTGGACAACCACCCCCACCGGCAGGAAAGGACAACCGCCCCAGGGGAACAAGCGACACAGAGAACTTGGACCCTAAAAGTGCGTGCATGGCAAAGCAACCAAAATTTAGCCGGAGCAGGGAGAAGAATCTAAAGGTTATGAGAGACACCTGGGCATTCTACATCCTGAGAGAAGCACCACGTCCATGCAGTGAGTAACCCCCGGACGGACCCCAGCGCCAGGCAGGAGAGCGAGCGCAAATATTGGGAACCTTGGCCCCAACCACTAAGACTTGAAACGTTGGGACATACAGAGATGGCATCCAAGCTGCCCAAGTCGAAGGGGAAGCAGCCCACAATGGAGGACTTTACAAAAACTCCACAAATAACAGAGGGAGCCAGGAACAAAGAGAGGAATGTTCAGGTGGATGCACTGCCAACAAGTGGAGACCGACAGATCCTGGAGGCTATCGCAGACCTGAAAGTGACATGGGAAACAAAACCGGAGGCGGCCATGAACACACTCAAAGAGTCGCTAGAGGTCAAAATTGATGCAGTACAGGTGGACGTTAACTTAATGAGGCAAGATGTAAGGTCAATAGCGGAACACACAGGCACGCTGGAAAGGGAAGTAAAAACAAACACAACTGCCTGTGTGTCACACGCCTCAGAGATCCATGCACTGTGGCAACAAGTGAGCAACTTGGAAAATAGAGCTGAGGAAGCCAATACTCCGGGACATACGTATCGTGGGCCTCCCGGAGGGAGAGGAAGGATCAAACCCCACAGATTACATTGAGACAATGCTGCAAGAAATAGAAGGGGGATTTGCGGTGGAGAGGGCGCACAGGGCCCTGTCGTGAAGCCCCCCCCGGCATCCCTCCAGAGACCAATCATAGCCAAGATATTGAACTACCGCGACAGGGAGATGATTTTGGAATACTTTCGCAAAGGAGGCACAATACAAAGGTGTTCTGCGTCCATCACTGCGTATCCTTTTATACACTCCAGGTTCAAAGACGGCGGCTGAACTTCAGAACAGTGAAGAAGAGGCTTCGTGAAGCGGGCCTCAAATACATGATGATGTAACCGGCAAAGATGAAAGTGTTCCACAGGAACCAAGCAATATTTTTTGAGACCCCTGAGGATGCGTTGGAGTGGCTGGATACACAGAACTGCCCAACGGGGACAGATGACCAGAAGGAAGGCGGGACGGAGAAATGAGGCACTGGCTCCAGAGACTGAGGTATTGTATAAATTGGGACATTGGGACTGGATTATAGACCTGTGAAGTTAGACAAAGGTGGGCAGAACTTGATGGAGTGGTAGTTCGAGAGGTACAGAGGACACAAACTCATACCCCAGTAGATAGTTTAGTTGGGCTACCAGTAGTACGGTAACCCCCTGCAGGGCACCTAGTACCGGGTTAGCCAGGGTAGGGCCAAATGCGGGATCGCCTGAGATCCAGGGATGGAGATGGGCAACAGTTGGGGCAGGGATGGGAGGGGGGATGGAGGGGAGTTGGGGAGTTTGTTGTGGGGTTTGAGGGGGAACGAGCATACACCCACATGCCACTGAGCGTGATATGGAGTCTGAAGGAGGTTAGAGGAGGAACAAGGTACGGCTGAAAATGGGGGACCTGAAGATAGTAGCCTGGAATGTCAGGGGACTTAACAGTTATTTAATAAGGAATAAGGTAATAATGTACACGAAGAGACAGATGAAGAGACAGAAAATGGACATTTCCCTACTACAGGAAACCCACCTCACAAGGAATAAACAGGAAATGATATGGGGAAAATGGAAGGGTACCACTATTGGGGCAACATATTGGGCATACGCCAGGGGGGTGGCTACCTGGATCACTCCACATGCACCCTTTCAGCAAATACAGTCCACAGAGGACACAGATGGGAGGATGGTGGCGATAAGGGGATTGATCGAAAATAAGGAGGTGAGCATCATTAATTCATCCAACCAGGAGACCGTGGCATACTTCAAGACCCTATATGGTAAAGTCAGTCCATACCTAGGAGGGGTAGTTATATGGGGAGGTGACTTCAATTGTACGCTGGACCCAGGGATGGATAGATCGGATGATAGACAAAGCAAACCCACCCCCGCTGCCAAAACCTTGAAGACCTTGTTAGGGGAACTACAACTAGAGGACACCTGAAGGTCACGCCACCCCCAAGCTAGACAGTACTCGCACTATGCGGCTGTAACGCTCACCTGACTCCCACGGAGGTGCTGGCCTGGTTCGCGCTGCTTTGACCTCTTCTAAGGTGATGCGCAGGGTTCGGAAGACGGACTGGACCGGGCCCCCAAATCTGGCTTGTCTGGCTCGCAGAAGTATCCTTCTGTAGGTGAAAATAGGGGATTAACTGTCTGCGGGGTAATGCAATCAGCCTCCCACTTTCCCCTCTCATCCCCCCTCGAAACCCTTCTGTGATTCCTCGTAGCGTCTCACCTTAGGGTCTGGAAGGACGAGCTCTCCATCCTGCTTCTGATGCAGGGGCGCATTGGTATCCAGTTACTTCACTGGATTTTCGGATTGGTGAGAACCAAACTTGCTTGGCTTCCAGGTAAGTTTTTTGATAAGAGGTTCCCCTTGTGTCCATGCATTAATGTACTAATGCTAGTGTCTTTTTCCCCATAGGGGCCGGGGTACGGAATGCCGGGGAACAGGCACCGACCCGAGATGAGAGGTGAAATCCTTGTAGAAATCAGGTGAGTCTTTAATGAGCGTTTTTTGGTAATGTCTTTTCATTCGCTCATTAACGCTGATGTCTCTTTTTCCCCTTAGGGGCCGGGGTCCGGAAATGCCAGGATGCGGCGCGGACCCGAAATGAAGAGGGAATGAATCAACAGGTAAGTCTTAACATGGAGATTTAGCTTTCAATATTCCCTTCTCTCTCTCACCTTTTGTTCTGGTCTTTTTCTCCCTAGGCGCTGGGGCGTGACTGCGAATCCGGATGATCGCTGCTGAACATGGAGGCGCCCAGTAAAGGTGAGTGGAATGCGGCGCTGCAGCGATCGACGCAATGAGCTTTTAAATAAAAGTCTTCCTTTTCAGGATTGTCGGCGAGATGTCTCTGGGATGCGGATTTAGCAGGTAAAGACTTTTCCTTCTTCTGTTCTCTTCTTCTCTTCCTTTGCAGGTGATCCAGGATGCTGGCAGGCGTGGCAGAAGTCAGGATGCAGGAGCAGACACGGTGAGCGTCCAGCTGCTAGATGCAGAACAACGTGAAGCACGAGTGGCTGTTCGGGTGGGGTTTAAATAGCCTTGGAAGAAGTTCCAGGTATGTATCCTTCCTCCAATCAGGTATGTATCCTTCCCCGACCACGCCCGGATGGTAAATTAGTCCCACAGGTAAAGTAGTTCCTTTCAGGCCTCAAGGAGGCCGGGATCCTGCAGCATGGTCTGCATCAGGTAAGTGCACCCAAGCACATCCATAATGAGCCTGGCGCCCATGGCGCCAGGACTGATGTCTTTTATGAGCCTGGCGCCATAGGCGCCAGGACACTGTCCAAAGGGCCCCTATATGGGGTTGCTGGGTCCTTCCTTGGGGACTGGATGTCCGCTTTCGGGGACGCAGGGCTTGAACCGGCTCCCCGGGAGCGGGCATCATGACAGCGGCCCCACAAAACATATACATATACACTCGGCTGGATTACGTGTTTGTCTCTTCGGAGGTGACTGGGGTTATAGCGCAGGCAGAATACAAAGCGAGGGTCCTCTCAGACCACTCAACACTGATAATAACATGGCGATACCTGCCCTCCAGACCAAGGATCCCCACATGGCGGCTCAGAGTTGAGGCATTGAAAGATACAGTGTTCCGAGTGGATTTAAGGGAGGATATTATTGAATATTTTGAGATAAACACTGGTAGTGTACAATCTGCGGGCACCCTGTGGGAGGCTTTTAAGGTGGTGGTGAGGGGATCAGCCATATAGAAATTGAAAGGGCTCCAAGGTTATATAATTCGGGACCTAGGAAAAGCTGAGGAGAAACTTGAAACAGTCATGAAAAAGGGTGATAGCTCCCCGGGGGACGCTGAAGCCATAAGTAAACTACAGCAAGAATGTGGGGGACTCTGGGAGAGGCTATGTAACCTAAATTATAAGAAATATACGGAGAGACAACATGCGGGTGGGGATAAGCCGGGGAGGTCACTGGCATGGCTGTACAAGAAGGAAACGCCTACATCAGTTATTCGAGCAATAAAAGGGGGGAATGGTCAAACGCTAGACACCTAAGAGGGAGTGAATGAGGGGTTCCTTAAATTTTACCAACAGCTGTACCAAGATACAGGAAAGTGGGAGGGGAGCGAGATCACAGAAATATTGGAGGATATAGGCCACCAAAACTAAGTATGGAAGAAAGAGAGCACCTGGATGCCCCTATTAGGCTAGAGGAGCTGGAAGCAGTGGTAAAGCACTTGCCCACCAGTAAGGCCCTAGGAACGGATGGACTGCCTAGTGAATTTTATAAAATGTATAACACGGATGTACTTCACCCAGTGCTAAATATGCTGAACGAGGCATCAAGCCCAACAACCAAACGTGGATTGCGGGTCATACAGACCGCTCTCCATGTTAAATCAGGATAGTAAGATTCTTACGGAGGTACTGGCAACCAGATTGAGACAAGTCATAGGCAAGCTTACACACCCTGATCAAACCGGATATGTACCACATAGAAGCATAGCTGATAACTTAAGGAGGCTCCATCATGTAATAGAACAAGTAGAAGGAAGACACGCAGGAAGTGGCTATAGCCTCGCTAGACACGGTGAAGGCTTTTGACTCAGTCAGATGGCCTTGGCTGCTGGCCGCCTTGAAAGAATACTGAATAGGGCCTGGGTATTTATGATGGGCTAAACTGTTGTACAGCTCCCCACTAGCCAGAGTCAAGACGCAGGCGATCATCTCAGATAGATGGCAGCTCAGCAGGGGAACCAGACACCACCCTGATCTCTGATGCTGTATATCCTTGCATTGGAACCCCTAGTGATATGTCTGAGACAACAGTATGAAACTGTGGGAATCCACACCAAGGGGGGACCACATCTCATATCTTTGTATGCTGATGATATACTGCTATACCTGAGTTATCCAGAGGAAAATTTGCAATATATCCTTGAAGTAAAGGAGCGATTTGCGTCGCTCTCTGGGATTGTGGTTAATCCCCTGAAATCCAGACTGTTCCCCCTTGGCAGATACAAAGGGGCCTTGCGAGAGAACCTACTAGTATTACAGAGACCAGCACCTTTAGATACTTGGGGGTTGATATATATCACAGGGTGGAAGACAAACACATACACAACACGGAGAAGGCAGTAGCAAACTTGGATAAGAGCATGAAATTCTGGGCAAAGCTCCCCCTGGCCATGGTAGGAAGGGTGCAGTGTTGAAAATGGTGGCACGGCCCAGGCTATTACACTTCTTTGTCAATATCCCCTACATGATAACCAAGTGATTCTTTGGTAAACTACAGAGCTTATGCAGAGGTTTTAATATGGCACAATACCAGAAACAGGATACCCTTATGGAAACACCAGAACACGTATGACAGTGAGGGTATCAAATTACCCAACTTCGACATCTATTACCTGGCTGGCCAACTACAGCACTTGGCTAAATGGCTAAATTAGGACCTCACGGCTGAGTCTAATTTGCTCAAGTAGGAATGTGCCCCATTTTTCCTGAAAGAAATAATATGGGTGCCCAAAATAGTACTGATAGGGCGAACAAGGCTGTTGGAACTGGGATGGAGTATATGGCGTAAGGCCTGTTGGGCCTTGGAGAACCCGACTCCATGCTCCCCACAGGTGCCGCTAGTGGCGCTGGAGGGAGTAGACGAACAACTGCGAAAGACGATCCGGAAGCACTGGGAAATGGTGGGCATTGCGACAGTGGGAGACCTATGGCAGGAGGGGAAGGTTATAGAATTTGATGAGCTGATAAATGGAACCGGAGTACACCCCGGTCAATATATCACCTACACCAGGGTGGTACGACAGGTGAGAGAATCATGGCCTGATTTGGTGCTGGAAGATCAGCCAGATGCAACCGTTGAAGCAATGTATGATATCTCGGAGGGTGGACATGAGATCTCCCTAATGTATGAACTCCTGATGTCCAGAGTGGGGAAGGAGGTGATGCAACTGAGGCAGGATTGGGAGGAAGAAGTAGGGGTATCCATGCATGACGGGATGTGGCAGAGAGCCCAACGATACCACAAAAAAGTGTCCAGGAACACGAGTTTGCAGCAGATCTAACTATACGTAACCCACAGGGCATTTATGACCCCTCACAGGGTCGCTAGATTTAAAAACACAGGAACACAAGCTTGCCCTAAATGTGGAGAGGTGAACGCTGGGATGGTGCACATGTTCTGGGCATGCCCAGAGATTCGGAAATTTTGGGGCGAAATCACCCAACGATTAGCCAAGAAAAGAATCCAGCTAGACATGAAATCAGTGTGGGCATGCGTGGTGGGGAGCTTCACGAGACCTCGCAACCTGAGGCATGTAAGCAAACTCAAGGACCTGGCCTATATACTGGCCAAGCGTAGAATTGACATGGGTTGGAAGGCGAGCCACAAACCCAGTATAGAGGTGGTGTGGTGGTGGGACCCCCTGAAATGGGCAGAGGCAGAAACAGTGCTATGGAATGAGGCGACCAATGGGGGGAACCGGAAACTCTGATGGCTTGGAGACACTTAATAGCTACACTGTATGGGTCCACCCAGGACTGGCCAGATGAACAGATTTCCTCTAGCGATACAGAGGCGAGGGAACCTCTGGAAGACACCATAGTGGAAGGAGTGGGTGAGTAGGCTCGAGTTGGGGGGTGGGTTAAGGGAGAGCAGTGGTTAACTTGATGTAATGTGTCAAACGCCTGATGAAAATGACATACACTGCTGGATTGTGTTTGTGTGTTGATTGTTGTTATATAAATAATAAAAAAAAATGTGTTACAGCGCAAGTCAAAAAAGTCCCCACATTTCCCAGTTCAACTATTCAAATGTTGAACTTTAAAATCTCTCCACACCCATTCACTGGTCATGGCTTCACAGAGGAAATCACAAGGTAAATTAGGGGGCAATTCTCCTTAATTGCCAATAGAAAGATGCTGCTGTTGACAAGCTCCACAGGAAGCTCTTGGTACAGGGAAATCCTGGATAAGCACTGGTTCCCCACTTCTGAACCAGAACCATGGAGCAATACTGGACTAGTGAAGGCTATGCTTTCCCTTGAGATGTGCGCAGACTTCTGGACGTCTCCCGGCTGAAGGACTGGCACATCAATTCCTTGCCAAACAGCATTGAGGTGGGCAGTCGGCCAACCACTCCTTGATACAATTGCCCATTTGATTGATTCTGCCTGTAAATAGATCGCAGCTAACTATTAAAGAATATTGCTGAGGCCTTGCAACATTTTCGACAGTGCCATGCATCAGACATGGATACACGCCATGAAGCCATTCTTGCCCTAAACTGAGAGAATTGCTCACTGAACGTTTAAGCCACACAATGTTGATCTCTTCCCTAATTAAAGCGGCTGGGCGGCCATTAAGCAGCAGCAGGGGGGGTTACATTTAATGAGCTGAAAAGGCACGGCAAGGATGTTGATTCTCATTATGCTTCCAATCGGGTAGGGAAATAAACAGGTTTCACATTTGGATCCGGGCTCTGACTATTAAATGTTTGGTGAGCATTATAATTCAAACCAAACACAAAATAAATACTTACAGCATTAATTAGTGACCTCATAACCTAGTGGGCGTGTGTGGCAGCGGGCATGAGCTGCATGGGCAGCTTTTTGCATTGGACTGAACACTTGCACAGAGGAATTGCTGCTCTAGAAGAGACTTTACACCGTCTGCACAGTTTGAGCATCTGTGGCGATTTGGCAACTGAGTGCGGACCTTCAGATGATGGAAGGAGGGCATGGTTAACTATGCGCTGCCTAATCATTTGCATCACAGCTGTTCTGTGCTACATGCAGTGGTAGAAGTGTACCAAGAAAAGTAGTGGAACTGTGGTCTCGGCAAGGGATAGGTGGAATCATAGTGCAACATGTGACAAGTGTTGCAGCCGGGGCATTCCAATAGTCCAAGTGACTAGTAACTAAGGCTCCTACACTTGCACAGGGACATGAATGGACAAATCCTCCATACAGAATGGTGAATATGGTCGTAAAAAGTAGAGGAGTAGTAAGCAGAAAAAAATAAAAGTAGTGCAACACTGCTCCCGAATGCTCCTGCTCCCTTTGATTACTGGCTACATGTCGCTGGAAGGTCCTGAACGTGTTGCGATTTGATGCCCTAGAGTTGTTGCGATAGAAAGGGTGACTCCAGGACCCGAGGCTGGATCAAAAGTATCAGTGTGTTTGAAGACATCTCAGAAGTGTGGTTTCCGGCCAACTCAATCTTGAAGCTCTAGGAGCTAGGATTTATGAAATGTTTTGGGTGCTCTCCTAAAGGAAATTGCTGACTTATTCATTATGGGTTCTCGTCAGGCAAAGTGAGTGTTTGTTGTTCTTTTTGTGCAGGCACGGGTGTGGGCAGATTTCCCTAGGGGTACTCCAGCTGGGAATGCCCCCAGGGAAATCTGTCCGGAACCCCTTTCATGAGATACCTCCAGCCAGGACAATCTACCAAGTGGGAGGCTTCTGTTTGTGTTATGGGTCCTACAGTGAGTATGGAATTCTGTCTGTGCTATTTAAATTAACTATTACATTATCCTTCATGCTAAGTCTGTTTTTATCTCTTCCCCTCTTTCCTTCAGTCAATCATGCCCCCTGATTGCAGGGAGGTACTGCAACACTTTGCAACTTTGGATTATGGATAAAACACAAGCAGTTTCCAGCCCGCAATTCCTTTGGTGGAGTAAGCTTCCTTCCCAAACAGCGCTGCCACAGTAAACAGGATATCCACTCCTTGCTGGTTTGTGACCCACAAATGTTATATTTGGTTGTCTCCTTTCTCTCCTGTTTGCTTTGTCAAATCCAAGCTTTGAAAGTCACTTTAGTTCCGCTCACACTTGTCCCAACCTTTTCCCCAATTCCCTCCCTTTTGTCCCAAAGACATCTAATTTGCTCCACCCTTTTTGCTGCCAATTGGCCACCATTCCCTTTTCACCTATATGCCAGTAACCTGTTGCGTCACTGATCCATTTTTCCCCTGGTTGTCAGGCTCAGCCTGGCCTATAGGGCAATAGGCCCATGGTTGAACCAACAATGCAAAATGCTGGTGTGGGCCAGTTTTTTTCGGTCAAAGTGGGCTACTTTTTGGGACAATGTGGGCCATTTTGATGAGTTTCTTCACTATGTGGCTAGTAGTTTTCACCAGTGTTGCTGAATAAATATCTTTAAAATGCATAGTTTGCATTGCATTTCATCAGAAAACTCCCTTTGGGTTCTACTCAAACAGTGTCACAAAAGTCATGAATTTTGGTGCTGGACTGGCCCTGGGCAGGACAAAGACTGATATGTTTGGGATATTTCTCCTCTATGAAAGATAGTGAGCTAAAGAATCTGGGTAAGGCTCTTGCAAACAGGACTAATGTCTGGCAGAGAGACTCTCAGGACCCCCCCTGGTTTTTGCATATTTAAGTAACTTTGGGTCGCACCCTAAGTTACTAGGGTAATCCAGACTTGGACCCTTTGCTCACTATTCTTAGAGAGGCACAGCTCCACCCTACTGATGAGGTCCATCCAGACCAAAACACGTGTCTGGGGTTGCTGTTGGTACTCTTGATCAGAGGAGAATTGCCTAGCATTTCGGTGCTGGACTGCCCCTGGGCAGGACAAAGACTGATATGTTTGGGATACATCTCCTCTGTGAAAGATAGTGAGCTAAAGAATCTTGGTAAGGCTCTCGCAACCAGGACTAATGTCTGGCAGAGAGACTCCCAGGACCCCCCTTGTTTTTTACAAAAGTCATGAATAGCCGTTTACAAATGTCGGCCACTTTTTTCATTGGTGCCGGAGTCAATTTTATGACCCAGTCCAACCCTGCTGGTTGTCCCTGCTGTGTCCAAGCCCCAAATAAGTGCCCAGTCGTCAACCCCGCCCCAAGGTTTTCAAGCCCCATTTAAGGACCTTTTGGCCCCCTGATCACATTCAGCCTCAATTATTCCCTCTGCTTCACATTCCATGACGTGCCAAGTTATCACAGCAGTCTTTACGCAGGCAGGTGGAAGCAGAGGTTCGGGGGCCCAGAATCGGGGGAGAGACAAAAATGTAGACCACCGGGGTGTCCAGAGTGAAAAAAAACACATGTAAAAATTATCCAGTTTAAGACAGTTCAGATGGACAAGACAGACTCCACCCATGTAAATAGCATAGTGGGAGATTCAGAAGAAGGCCTTGTGGTGTGCTGCTTTAAGAAAGCACTCAACTGAGTGGCATCACTCCGGCGCGTGGAATAAAGGGTGAGTTCCTGCAATGTGCTAGTCAGGGCAAGCGTGGAGCCCGGATAGATACCAAGGCTTTCCGTGTCGTCTGTGGGGACCGGGGTGATGGAGTAACAATGGCGATGAGGGGCCTCTTCCTAACAACGGACCCGGCGGGTGGGCCATGCAGCGGTGATCCCCAACTCACTTGCTTCAGGCGGTGGTTGACAGGGGAGACGTTTGAGGAAACACATCTTGTTTGTTATACGGAGGTTGCGTCTCCCTAGTGGAGTACATGTGCGCCTCAACAACCAGGGGAAGCAACTGCGGCTGCTGGTCCTACCCCAGTAGGAATACAATTGGCTCAGCCGCAGGGTTCACTTGCCCCAATGCCTGAATTTGATGTCTCTGGGTGCCCTCTAGTCTGGGCCGAGGTGGGACTTATGGGTCGATCGGCTGGATATGTATTTCAGGGCCACAGGAGAAACCAATGATGAAGCCAAAGTGCCAACCCTTGTGTATGCGGCTGTCCCAGCGATCCATCATATCTTCAAAACGCTACTGCCCATTGACAACTCCTATGTAGCTGCAAAGAAAGTGCTGATGGAACACTTCAAGCCTCTCACAAACATGGATTACGATCGATTCATCATGTGCAATTCCAAATAGAAAGACGATGAGTCGCTGGACACATTTCATGGCCGACCACTGCACATCTCATTCACGTGCGCGTGGGACAATGAAGAGGGGATGATACATAACCCACTAATACAAGGCTCTGCATCGGGGTAGCTGCAATAAAAAGTTTTAAGAGAGCCTGGCCTGACATTAGCACAGATTCTGGAACTGGGTAGGTTGTATGAGCTAGCAGACACACAGGCTTCCAGGATGGATGCAGCCATTTGTACCCTGAAAATTGATGACGTTTGTGCTGTGGGACGCAACCTAGGGGCTAGTGGGGGCTGGAGAAACATGACGGCAGCGAGGGAGAAAGGAACAAGTTCACCAGCGTCATGTCCACAGTGTGGATATGACCTCCCACACCCATCGGAATGTCCAGCAATAGGTAAAGCATGTGAAAGATGTGGTAACCCTGAGCACTATGCACAAATGTGTTGTGCACCCTAGCCAGTTGTGATAAAGAGAGGCCTTGTCAGGGTGGGGTCATTCAGACCACAACATTCCCAGAGTGTATCCCTCACAGGTCCAGAGGAGGATGTGGCTAGACAGGATACAGAGGAGGAGGATGAAGAGAACATTTTCTTTAAATCCAAGGTGTTTGAGATAAAGGCAAAAGCAAGATGACAGCCCAAATGTGTGGTACGAGTCAAGGGTTCCAAAATTACAGAACTATTGACTACTGGGGTGTCCGTAAATGTCATGGTGAAAAGACTCTATGAAGGGAAGGCTGACCCCTGGTTTTGAAGCGCCTGAAGGCACGCATCTTCACATTTGGCAGTGACCGACCTATCCCTCTGATGGGTGCATTTGTCTTCCGGGTGGAGCACAGTTCCAATTTGGTCAAAGCCAGTCTTTGTCACCAATTTTGAAGCGCCTGAAGGCACGCATCTTCACATTTGGCAGTGACCGACCTATCCCTCTGATGGGTGCATTTGTCTTCCGGGTGTAGCACAGTTCCAATTTGGTCAAAGCCAGTCTTTGTCACCGATATAAGTTGCACACCCTGCTAACCTGCGCAGCAGTGGAGGCCCTGAAGATAGTGAGCTTCACATATGGTGTGTATGTCAAGGATTTTCAGGCAGTACTGGGGAGTTTTACAGACGTTTTTGTTGGAATTGGACAGTTGGTAGGAGATCCCGTCAGACTGCACATAGATGACTCCATTTACCCGGTCGCCCTGAAGCATAACACGGGGTGCCCTGGCTGATTTGGAGGGGGTACTCAACATACGTTATGACATTCTGGTGTTTGCAGGGTCAGAAGCCGAACACATGGTGAGGCTGGTCAAGACACTGGAACAGATCCAATCGTTAGGCCTCACTGTGCACAAGGAGAAATGTGAGTTTCTAAAACCCAGGATTGAGTTCTTTGGATTTGTCTTCTAAAAGTGAAGTGTATCCCCTGACCCAAGAAAAGTAAAGGACATCCAAAATGCCAAACCCCCGGAAACTGTAACGGATGTCGGCAGCTTCCTGGGTATGGTGACATACTGTAGGCATTTTATCAGGAACCTGGCCACACTATCGGAGCCCTTGAGGAACCTGACTAAGAAGGACACTTTATGGCAGTGGGGTCCACTTGAACAAGTTGCATTTGGTGATGTAAAAATGGCTATCACGGCAAACAACACCATGGCGTTCTTCATCCTTGCCCTACCCTCTGAGATCATTGTTGACACAAGCCCATTTGGTCTTGGAGCAGATTGACACCAACTGCGAGCTGAGGCCGATAACATTTGCTAGCGGCGCTCTCCCAGAAACAGAGCAGAGATATTTTGCAGATTGAGCGGGAAGCACTGGCAGTGTTATGGGGATGACGTAATTTCTGCCTGTATTTTTTGGGAAGGGCCGTCAACATGGTAACAGACCATAACCCCCCTTATTGTTATTATGGCGGGGTCATCTTCCAAACCACCAGCAAGAATACAGAGGTGGATGTTGGCCCTTCCCAAGTATGGCGTCTCACTGGTATACAGACCAGGTGCAAACATTGCAGCTAAGTATCTGTCGAGGCACCCAGAGAGAGTTGCCCGACAACGAACGAAAATACCACTGAGAAGTCGAGGAGCATGTGCAAACTCGATGACCATTCAGGAAGTGGCGAAGGCGTCAGGAGAGAACAAGTGTTTCTGCCTTCTAAGAGGTGCGTTGCAGAAGGGAGAGTGGAAGGCGATTCCGGAAGGCCTCAATAAAAAGACTCATGATGCCCAGGTCACCCTTGAGCAATTGTGGAAAGTGAGAGAGGAGTTGGCATTTTCTGACTCAGGCCTACTGTAGAGAAGTTCCAAAATGATGGTCCCGGTGAGCAAAATCCAGCAGGTAACATCACTGGCGCATCAAGGACATCAGGGCAAAGCCAAGACAAAGGACTGCCTGAGATTGAAGGTCTGGTTTCTAAACCTGGAAAGGGGGGTGGATGAGCTTGTGGCAAGTTGTGTATGGTGCCAGGCGGCTGCCCCCACCCACCGAGAGCCAACCATTGAATCCATGCCCAGGAGCGTACAGCTGTGGGAAATGGTCCACATAGACTTTGGCTCAGCTGGGAGAGATATGCATTTTTCTGTGGTAATATACCAATGGACAAGATATGGACAAGATATGCCGAAGTGGAGTTCCTGGAATCAGTTGAATTTGACAACGTGACCACGGCAACTGGAAAAGATTTTTGCCACTCATGGGCTGACGCAGGTGGTGTGCTCGGACAATGGGCCGCCTTTTCAAGGAGAGAGCTTTGGACAGTTAATGCGAGAATATGGAATCCACCACCAAAAGATCTCCCCGGTGTGGCCCAGGCAAATGGCGAGGCAGAATGTTTTATGAGGACCCTTAAAGTATTCTGCGTTGCCCACGGCCAGGGACAGTGCCTCAAAAGAGCTCTCTACTAATTCTTGAGGTAGTATTGAGAGACTCTCCACTGCTCCACTGGAGTTGCACCGGCAGAGCACTATTTAAAAGATGCCTCAGAGGGCTGTTGCGAGACGCCGGAGAACGGGAGCCAGCTGAGATTGACGACGACAGGGTGGCAGTGGAAATTAACGCAAGAATGTCCAGAGAGCAGTCCGTCCACATCAACTGGAGCCTGGAGATGAGGTGCTGGTGAGAAACAGGCATACAAAGGGAAGATGTCACTCCCATATGAGGCAAACCTCATGGGTGTAGTAAGAGCTCAATGGTGACAGCGTCCGATGGAAAAAGCATCATTACAAGGAATTCCAGCTTCTTCAGGAAGTTAGGCGAGAAAACTCAGCTAAGTGTCTCACCAGAGTGCGCTGAAGAGTCTGATGAAGTGACCGCAACCGCCCGCATCACTCCTTGGACCAAGGAGATGCAGGTGAGGAGAGGTTGTGCTGGACATGGGACCGACGGTACCCTCAACAGGCATTTCACAGAAAACTGGTTGACGCAGTAACAGGCCTGTAAGATTGGCACAGGGAAGTGAAGAGAACACGAAGTAGCTGGCATTAATAGCTACTTCAAAACGCCTCTCACTCTCCTACTCATCTTCCCAGCTAATCATTTTTGCCCATTGCTTGCCATGTGTGGATTTTACTGTCCATGCACCATTGACCATGTGTGTTGTCTTTGCAATTTGAACCTCTCCGTAATCCACATCGTCCTATCAATACGCACCCGTTTCCTGTTCCTGAAGGAATCCCTGCTCCTTTTTGTACAGATTCTGGTGTCCCTGCACTGACTCCTGGAGCCCACATCCTACACCCACATACTCACCAACATTTGAGAGGGAAGGCTGGTCAAGCTGTGGTATGGTCTGTGGCTGCGGCAGCAGTACGTTCTCAGTCTGATCTCTCTACAAGCCATTCCATGTCCTGTCCTGATGCTCGTTCTCTGTCCCTTTGGGTCCCTCTCCCCATCTATTGATCTGATTGTTTCGTTTGTGCAGCACATTACGAAACAACTGGGTATCACAGCACTGACACTCACGAAGGAGGCAGCACACTATCTAGATTGCTAAAACAGAATACTTTTTTAATGCTTCCTGAAGGCAAGGAGATGGTTGATTGTCTGGCAGTGCATTCTAGAGCTTGATAACTTGGACTTAAAAAGAGCGGCCCATGGCATTTTTCTTTGCTTAACCCCTTAAGTACCAAGGACCAGTATGCTCATCCTTTTTGCATAGACTTTTATAATAGACTGGCAGTTCATGAGGATCTGAAATCAAGAATATATTTAAGGAGCAAAGCTTTTTCAAAGAATTGCTCTTTTTCATCATATGCTGTAGTTAGGCAGGCCCAAATAATGCTATTTTGACCAAAGTAAAAGCCTCAAATGTAATTCGAGCCAATACGCTCAGCCTGTACAACCTAACGGGCAAGATGTGAGTGGGCCAATGGGAATTGGCGACTTTCCCGGCAGCCGTATCTTAAAGAACTTGCAGATGCTGCAGAAATCCAAAAACAGAACATTGCAGTAGTCGAGTTTGGCCCCCAATGATTTCTTGGGCTACGACAGCACAATTCGTCTTAAAAGGGTTCAATTTGACATATAATCATTAGGCAGATGCAGGGCTAGCTGGTGTATGGCGCTGGCTGATGGTTCCATAGATCAATTAGAATCAAGGACTAATGCTAGCGACTTCACATGACCCTGAGTGTTGATTCTGGTTTGAGAGATAGTAATGTAGGGATACATGACATGCATTGCGGCCTTTAACTGATGGGTTGAAATTAATATTCTGTATTTTATTTGATTGAGTTAAACTAAGCCAGCTACCCCCATCCAAACTCTATGGTGTTGAATAGAGATTGGATGTGATTCAGGTTTTCAGGATTATCACCTGAAACATTCAATATATCCCTCCCTCTCCACGCATTTGGCATCTAGCTTCCTCCACGCCCACAGTCTTTGCCGAGCTCCTCCTGTTAAAATCTCCCTTCTGATATTGCTATAGAGCTACTGCAGTATTTGGAGCAGCTCCTGGAGTCCACCATCTGGACCCTTGTCCAGCGTTCCATGAAAGAACAGAACACACGGGTCATGATGCCTCTGTTAAGATCTCACCAAGTCTTTCAGTCCTGTCCGTGTCCAACGTCTTCCCTGCCTCATGCCTATGATTAGGTGTCTACGACCCTACTTACAGTATATGTATTCCCCTCCTAATTCCTTCCACTCTTCACTCCCAACATCTCTGCCGTTTCCCACCCTACTGCCAGTGTCTGTGCCACTCACCCTGACTAGTGCCAGGGTTTTTTCTTTGTTTCTTTCTTTCCAGCTCATAGGTTCTGATTTGTGCCTCATCGTAAAATATGTCATCTGTTTTCTTTGCAGCATCTGATCTCACCACAGACACTCCTGGAGCCACATCTTGGATCCATCACTACATCCATATCAAATGATGGACTGGTGTTCGTATGACAGCTCCTCTGGGCTCCTGTAAATTGGCAGACTGTTCTCTTTGTCCTTTGCTCCAGGTTTCTGCATCCTCTTTGCTTGGTCCTTGTCCTACCTCCTATACTAAAGTTTGTCCTCTGGCCTTGTTCCAGCTCATGCATTTGTATGTGGCACTTACTGGATCCACATGGACCCGACAGAAACATGTAAGTATTCTTTTACATTCACCAAGCATGTGCCAATCAGATGGATGTGTCCCCGTTTAAGTCCTAGACTCACTGTCCCTCTATGGCTACTGTCACAGTGTCCCTATGCATATATCTCAGGTCCTGGTGTCTTTGCAACTGATCTGCTTCTAATGTTTGCAAGCACTCCTTTAGTCTACCAGGCTCAATGTATAAACTTAAATACACTTGCAACAAAAAGACAAAGGTTGTAGACTCCTAGAAATTGAGCAAAACACACACACACACAAAGCACACATACGCACACACACACGGATTTGTGAGGCACTGACACCATAAGACTGGTTTGATTTGATTTGAACATTTGATTTGAACATTTGTATAGCATGTATCCCGTAGGAAGATAGCAAAACTGCATCTAGGCGCAGATGAAAGAAGATTCTTTCAATATAGCAGTTTGTAAAGAGTAACTACTGGAAAGAGAACCAAGCAGCTCTTATTCAAATAGATAGGTTTTCAGCAGTTTTTGAAAACTGGATAAGGATTTGGTCTCACGCAAGGATTGTGGGAGAGAATTCCAAACACGAGGACCAAAGACAGAAAACCATCTCTCTCCCCACGTAGAAGTGCAGGGATTGTCAGTAGTCCCTGTCCGTATGATCGTAGAGTACGAATCGAACAGTAGGATGAGATCTTACAGCTCAGATACAGAGGTGCCAGTCTATGAAAACATTTAAACACCAGACACAGAATCTTAAATTCTATCCACCATTGTACCATCAGCCAACGTAAGCATCTGCAGAACTTTAAGATAGAGGCCATCCAGGAAAGGGAAAAGAAAATGCGTATAGCTGAATTCTGAGCCACCTGCAGACGTTGAACTTGATGTTTTGGAATGCAGCTAGAAGAGTATCACAATAATCTAGCTTTGAGTTTGTTATGGTACCTACCACAGTGTGGCGATCTTTTATAGAGATGAGGGGTAATAGAGGTTTTAGGAGCCTAATCTGAAAATACATGGACTTTATCATTTGATTCACATGTAAATGACAGCTCAGGCCCGCCTCCCATACACAGTCCAGATTTTTTACAGACTGGGTGTATTTGGTAGGCAACCCGAATAGGGCGGGACATGGGGTTCCTGATATAACTTTAGACAACTTGTCTTTAGGGCCAAGAATAATAACCTCTGTCTTAGAAGGATTCAGCTGGAGTTTATTTTCCAACATCCAACATTGAATCATTTCAGCACAATTCACCGACTGTTCCACTGCCTCTGCTGGGTGACATAGGCAGACATAAATCTGAGTATCATCTGCATATGAGTGATACTGTAATTTAAACTGGCCAAAAATATTGAGCAGAGCGGCACTCCACACGTAACTTGTCATTCGTTGGACACAAATAGGCCAACTTTGACCTATTGTCAACAGTCAGTTAAAAAATACTCAAACCATTTGATTGTTTCCTTAGAGACGGGAGCCAGTGACACAGCTCTGGATTTAAGTGTGTTAAAGTCAACTGTTTTGCATGCTGCGGACAAGTCAAGCATGACAAGCATGCTAAATTCTCCTTTGTCCGCATCTTTGAGAAGGTCGTCCCCGACTGTCACTAGGGCCACCTCGGTACCATGACCTGGTCTGAAGCCAGATTTACATGTGTCCAAGATATAGTTATCTTCCAAGAAAGTCTGAAGCTGGGATGTAACAACTTTCTCCAATATTTCTGAGGGCCATATAAGGCCAGCAATAGGATGATAGTTTGATAACATGTTTTGATCCAAGGATTGCTTCTTCAGCAGTGGAGTAAGGTAGGATTTCTTCAGGGCTGAAGGAACACTTCCCTGGACCAAGGAGGCATTAACAAACTCTTGTAAAGGCTTACTGAGCCCATTTGCGTGTTTTTTTGGCTAGGCAGGCCGGAATAGGGTCAGAGGAATGATTGGTTGGCATAAGATGTTTAATCAATCTCTCAAAAGTCTCTTCGATGACTGGTGAGAAATAGAATTCTGAATTAGGTTATGGGTACCCATATGTTCTAGGTGTGTATAATCAGCATTAGTAGAATCGTCACACCAAATATTAAGGTCTACCAAGATTAAAAGCTTTGGGTGACAGAGTGCTTCTGTCCCTAAATAAGAATATGTGGCTTTGAGAAAGGACCCTCCCGCTCCTGGGGGTCTATAACAAAGGATCAGTAGACAGGAATCATTGGGAGGGATGTGATAGGTACAGGCCAATACCTGGCAGACCTCATCACATTGCAAGGAACACAAATGTTGCAAATTTAGGCTTTGTTTATAAAGAAGGGCAGCCCCCCTTCCTTTATGATGTTCTCTATTAAGCCATTTGATCTTGTAGTTTTCAGGCACCAGTGAGGGAAAGGATGACACAGCAGAGTCTGTAAACCAGGATTCTGTTACAAAAAAAGTCTAGGTCATTAGACTGGATATATTCCTAAATGGCTGTAGCAATTTTGATGGCAGATCCAGCATTTATCAGTGACATTTTAACATAGGCACGATAGTAGGTGAAAGGTTAGTCTTGATAGGAGCAGGCATACTTTGTGCAGACCTAATCTTATTCAATGCACGCAAGGAAATATTGCCTTGAAGTGAGTCTTTAATGGACAACACTAAAATATCTAGGATATATGTTCCTCCTTGTTTTAGTAGTCAGGCCAGGTGCCATTTCAGTCATAGTTCTGCAAGAAGTACACCAGGGGAGGCTGAAAACAGATGAAGCGTATTGGACTCACCAATGTATGCAGAGATCAGAGCACCTGTACGTCACGGACTGGCACAGATCGGTTGGTCCCTCTCCTTCCTGGTCTGCAAATTAGTAGGGCACCAAGAAACTATGATACATGCGGGAGTTGTAGTTTTTACTCCATGTAATTGGAATGAGTTCAGGGTAGAATCGTGTTCATCCATAGACGCACACTAACGAAATATGCTGTCACAAGGTACCAGCAATACACAATCAGAGATTCACAATATGAAAATGCTAAAAATTGCGAATATTTTAGAAAGCGTCCCTAGCAACAATGTAATTTCTAATATGAATGTGCGCAGGGGTGTTGCTAGGTCTGGAAAAGACCCGGGGCTAAGCTGATGTCGGAACTGTTGGGACTGGGGGCTAGCTAACCTTTCGGCTGTAGCTCCTGAGATTCTATCCGGGGCTACAACCAAAAGATCAGGGGCTATAGCCCCCTTAGCCCCCCACCTAGCAACGCCTCTGAATGTGCGGTACTTACAAGTACAAACACAGGCTCTGTATCAATTTTAAATAAGTAGGGGTTCGTGAGTGTAGCTGCCTTTTATATGCTGGCACAGACAGGCTGGTCCCTCTCGCACCAGCGCACTCGCACCTGGTCTGAAAATTAGTAGGGCACCGAGACACTAGGATAGCAGACCTCCAATCTGCTAAGGCTTGTTGCCTTACCTTAAAGTAGATCGCATGAAAGGAGCCTGGGAAACGGTCACTCGTTTCCAGTCCAGGTGGCACAGGCCTGGGACGAGTTGCTGGAAACACTTCGAAAGGAGGAAAATCATCTGGTTGTTAGGAAACTGTTAAAGACCAGACTGTTCAAGTAAATATCTTGTGTCCCTGGTTGGTCCCTTCTTTATATCATCTGTTCTGTCTCAGCGCCTGCACGCCCTACGGCTTTGGTGCTATACAAATAAAGTAACATAACATAAAATAACACGTGGGAGTTGTAGTTTTTACTCCACGTTATTGGAATAAATGCAGGCTAGAAACATGTTGCATAACAAACTATGCTGTCACAAGGTAGCAACAATATACAATCAGAGATTCACAATGCTAAAAACTGCTAATATTTTAAAAAGCGACCCTAACAACAATTTAATTTCTAAAATGAATTTGCGGTATTTACAGGTACAAACACACGCTCTGCATCAATGTTCTTGGACTATTTTACAGCTGTTGCCATGTTATGGGTAGGTCTATTATGGCAGTGGTTGGGAAATGTCTGCCCTTGATTTGTAGCTATGTCTATCCTGTTCTGATTAAAATAGGACTGATGTGCTCTTGCATCTGTTCCTTGCGCTTAAGTATTGTTAGAGAAGTACTAACAAAGACTAATATATATATATATATTTTTTTTTATTAAGTGTATTTGGTTTATTACAAACCTTTCACAATCAGTAAAACATTTCATTTTGCAAAGAGATCTGTCATATATATATATAACACTTTTTATAATAGAGTTGCCATCCCTATCCATCATGGCGAAACAGAAGAGTAAAATTATTTCACTGCAGTGCAACACATTTTTTAACAGAGTTGACATCCCTATCCATCATGGTTGCTTTTATGTATAGCTGCAGCGAAAGTCACCTCTTCAGTGTTTACTATTGTGGTGTTTTAAGCGTTGTTGTTTGGGAGTTGGAGTCACTGTAAACAAGCCACTACCTTGTGGCGAAACGTGTTGGTCTCCCTGCTGGCAGTATTTACACTGTGAGAATGTTATTATAAACTGCTATTTGTATTGTGAAACTAAAGGTTGTGAGATTCATCAACCTTGGCAGTTTTTACTTCTTTGTTCGAAAGACATGGACTACCTGAATGTGATCAAAATTGATTTGGATGTCTTGTTGGATTTCTACAAAAATAAGAATCTGCTACAGCCTGAAGAGGTACTCTTCATGAAGAAAGGTCATCCCACCACTCTGATACATTACTTCATCCCCAAGATACACAAAGATTAGTTGATACTCCCTGGGAGACCTATAGTCTCTTTGAAAAGCTCCCCTCTAGAAAATATTATCAAATATTTGGATGTGTTTTTACAGCCATTTGTCAGAGACTTTAATTCCTTTGTAACAGACACAACAGATCGATTAGCTAAGATACAGGATATGCAATGGGATACAATCTACTTGCTAGTATCCCTAGATGTCATTTCCCTGTATACATCTATACAGCACAAATATGGTCAATTTGGCTTGTCAATTTTTCCTTAACACTAGGTCTGTGAGTTTTAGACAACAGAATGAGATGATCATGGTACTATTGGAGTTTTGTTTAGAACATAATGTGTTCATTTTACAACAAATTGTTTAGACAGAAATGTGGCACAGCCATGGGTTCGTGTATAGCCCCCACATACGCTAACCTATATATGGGGTGGTGGGAATAGACAATGGCTTGGTCTGAACAAAATGATCAATATGTCAACCAGGTAGTTTGTTGGTACAGATATATCGACAACCTTTTCCTAGTGTGGAATGGCAGTCAAGACTCTCTATTACAATATGTGAACATACTCAACACTAATGATATGAATCTAAAATTAACTAGTGTGAGTAGTAACGAGAAATTGGTATTTTTAGATCTAGAACTGTACGTAAGAGCTAACAAAATTGAGAGCAAACTCTATAGGAAACCTGTATCCTCTAATTCAATCCTCCATGGTAAAAGTCATCATCCAGAAAAGCTTAAAGCGAGCATAGCATATGGAGAAATGATTCGGGCTAAACGTAATTGCTCTGTGGACCTAGAGTTTCAGAGGGAAGCCAACAAAATTAGTGTACAATTTCTGGAAGGAGGTTACAATAAAAAGGACGTAATTAAGGCCTATAGCCAAACTGTACAAATTGAAAGGATAGATTTGTTGAAAGTGAAATCTCCTAAAAATAGAGACACAGAACCCATTAGATTTATCAGTAAATTTAGCAATCAAACGAATGAGATAAGACAAATCTTACAAAAACATTGGTCCATCCTGTGTGCAGATACAGATATATGTAAGACTATCAGTAACAGACCTATGATTACCTTTGGTAAGACCAAATCCTTGAAAGAATTGATAGCCCCTAGTATGGTTGACTTGAAAGGTTGCCAGAGAATTGGCTTGATACTGCAAACTGAAAAAATGGCTTTAACAAGTGCAATGATTGTACAATGTGCAAATATGCAGAAAAAAGAACCATGATTAACTATGGACATAAACTAAACAAGACATGGAAAATCAAGCAGAAAATCAACTGTTTAATGAAATTTGTACTGAATGCAATATTGTGCCCATGCATGTATACTGGGTCGACCATTTGCCAATTGAAATTCAGATATTGCAGCATTACAGAGTTATTCTCAATATGTGACCTATCCTTTGACTGTGCACTTTATGGAAAAGCATGCCAGTGATGCTACTGAATTAAGTTCTTTGCTTTAGCTCATATTCCCATACATAAGAGAAGTGGAAATAGAGAGAGCAAGTTGAGGAAATAAGAGTCAAGATTGATTATTACATTTAATAGGAAGAAGCCTAATGGTCATAATGCTGGGGAACAGCTGGCAATACATCTTTTGGAAGACTAATATTAAGAATGTAAACATACACACTTCCCTATGGTTGAGATATGCTTAAATATTGGTTACATAGAGGCACTGTGCGTATGAGATCCAGTCTGGTTTTTGTTATGGTTCATTATTCCCAGATAGAAGCCCTGTCTGATGGAAATGCACTTTAGCACTTTGACACTTTAATAGCGATATATTTTGCACATAGTTGTTGAATTGGCTCTATATTTTCTAAGGATGATACGATATTCATTAGTACTTTATAACGTAGAAATGTGCCTCTTTTGCACATAGTCACTTTAATAGATCTAGTTAGCCCACTTGGGCTGGACTCCGTGTCTTCAGAATAGTATCCGATAGACTACACCTCTATATATACTTCTTCAACACTGACCAATACAGGTTGCTTGAGATCAGAAGGTACACCAATCCATGATTTTCGCCCACTTGGACTTGATATTTGATGAAAAATATAAATATTTTATGACTTGTGAATGATATAGACTGAGATGCTGTATGTCACTTGGCCTCAACAAGCTGCGGTTTTTGACCGTTGCCGTGCAGGATGCACTGCATCGGTACTACATCAGAATATAGATAGTTTATCTTTTGGGCAATGTGTTGATTATATATTGTAACTAACAAACAGAAATTAATTACAATGTTAATGTTGTAGTAACATGAATATTTAATACATTTGTAAACTAAACCTGAGCAATTTTAGACTGTGATTGACTAGCTTAAGATGGCGACTCGGGAGAACCCACACTAGAGTGTATCACAAATATTTCACATGACCGGGGTAACTGTGTTTCCTGTTTGTTAATACAAAAATAGCCCCTAAGCCCTAGGCTGTAAGATAAGCCTGAAGAAGTCCCTGGTAAGGGATGTAACGCATGGCAGTAGGAACAGCGGTTTTGAAGCCCTGCAACAAGTTTTGTAAGCCCATGCTGACTTAGATTGTTTTTATGGGCAATATTTCATTGTAAATAAACATTATGTTTTAGCACTTCTATCTGGGATCGAGTGCTTGTGTTATTCGGGCTGTATAGAGTGGAAAGTGCCTAGTTGTAGTCACTTTCCCTTAAACACAGCTTTGTGTGTAAACATGAGCACCCGCTTAAAGTCGACTTGAGCGCCACTGGAGGAAAATTGGAGTGAATATATATATATATATATATATATATATATATATATATATATATATATATATATATATATATATATATCAGTAAAAAAACTTTGTTAAAGGGACGTTATGGTTAAGTTGCGCTACTAAAAACCTATGAAATTCAGTTAAAAAACTTTGTTAAAGGGACGTTACGGTTCAAAGTAAAACCGAAAAACCCCTGAAATTCGGCAGGTATGGTAACATAAGCAACCATAACTCGCACCACCGTGCACTGCTAACACTAACACCCAGGACAACAAAGATGACATCACAAATGTCATTGATGACATCACTGATGACATCACATGTGCATTTACTTTTCATAAAAACTCTGTACAAGGGATTCTTATAATGCTGACCACAAACTGTCAAGGATCATTGGGATAAATATCATGAGCTAATTAGTGAATTAAGCAATGCATTGATATAAATAGCATTCTATTATGAAGTTCTATCCAGTATACTAAGCTACTCATGCAGAAACATAGGCAGTGTGTGCAGCATATATGATGAAGGTGCCATATTCATAATCTTGCCATGTTGAATACTGAAATGATAACTGCTTTCTTATTAGAGTTTTGCGTACTGTGAAACATGTAATAAGTAGATAATAAAACCCACTTAATACATAATTATTACAGACAAAACACAAAGAGACAACAACACATACAAATATGAGTATATAAAGGGACAGTGAAGTAAACAAAAAAGCAGAAGTAGTAGCAGAAAGAGTTCATAACCTAACTGATTGTCTTTATGCAGAGAAAGTATTGCTCTGTTTCAAAGCTGCTACTTACCATATGTATGTGTATCACATGATGTGACTGCACCCAAAGGAAAGGAGAGTGAGTATAATGTATACAAATATGAGCATATACAGGGAAGGTAGAGTAATAAAAATAAAACTATGAGAAAGTGCTGATAACCCTAATGATTATCTTCATGCACAGAAAGGATTGCTCTCTTTCAAGCCTGTGTCTTCCGCTATGTATATGTTTCATATGATGTGACTTGACCCTAAGTCTACAAATATAGTACCTTTTCAATTTTTACTTCCTGACTGTTACTGAAGAAAACTATGTGGCTTTGATATGTCAGTAAAGGATAAAAAGGGAGAGCCAGCCTTGTGATGTCATCAGTGATGTCATCAATGACATTTATGACGTCATCTTTGATGTCCTGGGTGTTAGTGGTAGCAGTGCACGGTGGCGCGAGTTATGGTTGCTTATGTTACCATAACTGCCGAATTTCAGGGGTTTTTCGGTTTTACTTTGAAACATAACGTCCCTTTAACAAAGTTTTTTCACTGAATTTCATAGGTTTTTAGTAGCGCAACTTAAACATAACGTCCCTTTAACAAAGTTTTTTTACTGAATTTCATAGGTTTTTAGTAGCGCAACTTAACCATAACGTCCCTTTAACAAAGTTTTTTCACTGAATTTCATAGGTTTTTAGTAGCACAACTTAACCATAATATCCCTGACTTCATATACATGTAACATAGAACATACTAACCCCCTCGTAGTGATTTTCATGTCCGCGGACTACTGCCATGTCCGCGGACATATCGAAAATCTGAGCGTGGTGAATGTAAATTTAAATAGTGTGCCCCATTTCCCCTTTGAAGTTGGCTCTGAAAAGAGCCATTTTTTTTTGTTTTTTTTACAGATGCTTGACTGTATTTTTTTTCTTGTTTTTTTTTCTTACTTTACTCCTAAAATCTTCACATAACCTTCTCTAAAGCAACCCTTACATTCCAAAATAGAAAGGCATTTTCCGTAAAAGATAAAGAAATGCCATCTTCTTTAAAATTAACAGCATTACTGGAATCAATATTCTCATTATTACAGAAGAACATACCAGCTCTAAGCATGAAGGCACACATGCCTCGGTTGATGACACACCTAGCAATGTTTTGCTGAGGACAAAAAACTGAACTATTGTCCCTTTTTGCCCTAGGTAGTAATCCAGAAAAAAATTACTTTCGCATTTGGAAGGATCTTCATTACGGCTTGAACCAAGCGTTCCAAATCAGCCAACAAAGTAGTTGCACTGACGTTGCCCAAATGGAAAGCACCATAGTGCAAAACTACCACATGCGGACTGTTCATCGTGGCCATATCCTCACAAACTTGTACAATTCCCTGTACATTGCAATCAGGCACAGTGCTCCACACCACCTCCACTCCTTTCACATCAAAGTTCTTTGCAACATGCCTGCATTGAGCATACTGTTGTAAACCATGCACAAACATATCTCCAAGCACCAACACCCTGACTTTCTCTACTTCTGCCATCTTCACCACACACAGTCTCTTTCAACACAAATCCACAACCTCGACATCTGATTGGCTGATCTGTAGAGTCTTCTTTCCATGTTGGATTTCCTGGAAAAACCTGGATGTAGCACGCCCTGTCCACGAACAGCCGCGGTGTCCGCGGACGGCGTCCACTTTACTCTTTGTGCCATTCCCTAATTGCATACAGCTAAGCAATCACACAATACGAATAACGTCCTCAGAACACCCCCATTTTGTGAATTTTTTAACATTTCAGGACAATTATCATTTCATTATTCAACATATTAACATTACAAATATTATACTTTCATCTTGTACTCTGCACACAATGCTATGTTTCTCCATTAGTAGCTCAGTATACCAGATAGAATCCCATAATACAATGTTATTTATATCAATGCATCGTTCAAAGCACTAATAACGGTATGATATTTATTGCAATATCCTGGACACTTTTTTCGCAACATTATAATAAAAATCCCTAGTACACAAATTCCATGAAAAGTACATACACATGTGATGTCATCAGTGATTTCATCAATGACATTTGCGATGTAATCTTTGATGTTCTGGGTGTTAGTCTTAGCAGTGCACGGTGGTGGCGTGAGTTATTTTTCATAGTTTACCATAACTTGCGATTTTCAGGGGTCTTTCGGCTGTACTTAGAACCATAACGTCCCTTAAACAAACTTTTTTTAATATCACGCAAACAATATACAAACATGGCGTGCAAAAACCAACTTCTACAGATGCTTTACACAGAATGTTGCAAAGTAAGAATTTATGCTCGTTCACAGTGAAGGTCAGATGCTTCAATTTTTTCCTCGGGCCCCGGAGAGGCTCACGAAGCGGACTATAAGGTTGTATTGTCTTTTGACCTTGAAAGACAGATATTGTGATGAAAGACTTCTCTTGAAGGAGTGTTGCTAAAACGTAAGAGAAGATAAGGATGAAATTTCTGAAACAAAACCACTTTTATATATTATATCACTTTGCGAAAGATCGTTCGCTCACGCAGAGTCGAATTTTGGGACTGCACTACTCGTAGACAATGGAAATTGCAATTGTACTGTAAGTAACCCTTTAGATTATTTTATACCAAATATAATTACAATAACGTAGCATTAAAGACTGCTGAAGTTGAACTTGTTCGTTGAAAGTGGCATAATGTTTTCTACGGCGCACTATCACCGCCAAATTGATCCCCTGTCATTTAGAGGGCTCTGAAAAAGGCAGACGACACAGGGTGGGTTAATAGAAATAATTTAACCGGTCTATAGGCGGTCAAGCGCTCTACTCGCTGTGCCACTTCACTGTAGCCTGTCAAGTGGCACAGCGAGTACAACGCTCGCTTTGACATCCGTGCACAGCTTGCTAACGCAAGTTCGAATCCCGGCAAGGCCAAACTTAGCCTTTCATCCTTCCGTGGCCGATAAATGAGCACCACACACCGTGGTTAATAATAAGCACCGCTTAGATACCTCACGGTTCTTAGCGCTATATGAATGGGAAAATATTATTATTTTATTATTAACATACTCCGTTGCACTATCTTCGATAGCAAATAGTTTCACGCCCTAATAAATAAAATGATGATTTTTAATGAAGATCGGCTGGTGAGACTAATTTATGTTTTTTAAAACTGGTATGTGGCCCCATTTTGCCTATGTCACGATTTACAGACTCCAGCGGATGGGGTCTTCAACTGCCAGGTGCAGGTCCAAATATGCAACTTCATGACCCTCACTATTTTATGGGACAATCGCCAAGGACCAATATGCCCTTATGCAGTACTAGCGGCTACAAACAACATACCAAGCAATAGGGTGGTCTAATGGCTCGTTGTTGGAGCAACCTTCCGATTATCAGAGCGACCATTTACTGCGTTTATCATAAACCAACAGCCTATCTACCACAAAGGAACAACGCGTGGCTCAAAATAAACTTTTGCTGATCGACAGCAGAGACAATAGCAAATCGCTGAATATTCACTAAACATTTCATGTGAAATAAATGGACTTTACCAAATATACAATCCTGCTGTTTACTTTTAAACCACAGTTTCATATTCCGAATTGTGGCGCACTGAGTTGTAAGCTGATCTAACACCCTCTGTACCGCAAAGGAACATAGCGTGCCTCAACATGAACTTTTGCGGATCGACAACAAAGACAAATGCAAATTGCTGAATATTCTCTAAACATTTGATGTCAAATAAATGTACTTTACAAAATTTACAATCTTGCTGTTTGCTTTTAAAACACTGTTTCATATTCTGAATTGTGGCGCGCTGTGTTGTGACATAATATGTGTTGTCTTCCGCGTTCTGTGTAAAGTCACTTAGGACTGCAGAGAACTGGGCGCGTTTGATGACGCACCCTGTAACGTCACGGAGAGAGGCGGGGAATATGAATGCTTTGATAATATCAGGCTTAGGGGCGGGAGATATGATTTAGTGTCGCAAAAGCAAGTCAGCCAGGTCAATAGCGCCAGTCATAGGATTATCACATAATGTCGGCGCACACCAGCCGGATTTATCGTTTCTTTAGTGGACAAAAAGTCGGTTGACGCCCATAGGAAATTGTACTATTAGCGGACAAAAGGAGTGGTCTTAAAACACTTTCACCCTGACAACGAACAATACAAACAACGTTCTCAGAACACCCCCATTTTGTGTAATTGCAACCATTTCGGGACACCGCGAGTGTTCTTAGAACACATTCAACTAGACAGATTACAATACGGACAGCGTCCTGAGGACACACCCAGTTTGTGTATTTACGAACAATTAAGTACACTGCGAGTGTTCATAGCTCATTTTTACCTTCCTTGCGAACAAAAATGACACATACTCCGTCCTCTAAACACCCCACCATTTAGTGTATTTACAAAATGTCAGAACAGCCGTGTTCTCCGCGCACAAATCGAACGCAACAAAAACGTCTAGCACATAAAAAAACAAAACATTGAACCTATCTCATACTCCCCCACCCTCCCCAAACACTCTTAGACACCAACACACGGCACTAAATACAATTTTTTATCCACGTTTCACCGTGCTGTACGCGGTCGACGGCGAATACAAGATGGCGGGCGCCACAGAAAATCTGACGCGCTCCACGCCCCTCGCCGTCCATTCAGCGAACACATCACATGTCCGCGGACATGACGCAAGGCCATGGGCCAATCGGGGTGGTGTCCGCAGAGCGAACAGGGAAGTCCGTCCGCGAAGCAAACACAGATATCACAAATTCTTTTGCCTTACGTTTTGGTCATTTTATAAAAAACTACTGGACGGATTTACACCAAATTTGCAAAAGCACGCTTTCGGGACCAAGCCCCCGCTCCTGCCGCAAATTTGGTGTAAATCCGTCTAGCGGTTTGGCCTGTGGCCGTGCGCAATTTTTTTCCCATTATATATATAGGAAAAAACAAAGGTTTTGGGACCCCCCTTATAACTTTGCCCCCCCTGGACCAAACCTCTCCAAACTTAGCAGAAAAAATTCAGAGTGGGCCATATACGCGGTAGCGTCCATGTAGTTATGGTTAAGTTGGTGTTTCCATAGGAAGAGAATTTTTTGGGTGGCTTGTAACTTCGCTCCCTCTGGACGAATCCTCACCAAACTTTGCACAAAAAGTATATGGCCCACTCTGAATTTTTTTATAGGGGGGGGGGGTTCCCAAAACTTTTGTTTTTTCCCATAGACATAATGGGAAAAAACTTTGCGCACGCCTACAGCCCAAACCGCTGGACGGTTTTACACCAAATTTACGGCATGAGCGGGGGATTTGTCCCGAAAGCGTGCTTTTGCAAATTTGGTGTAAATCAGTCCAGTAGTTTTTTTTTAAAATGACCAAAATGTAAGGCAAAAAAATGTGTGATATCTCCGTTCGCTTCGTGGACGGACTTCCCGGTTCGCTCCGCGGACAGTGCCCTGATTGGCCGAGCGGATTACGCGATGTCCGCGGACATCCGATGTGTTTGCTGATTGGACGCCATGGGGCGTGGAGCGCGTCATATTTTTTTGTGGCACCCGCCATCTTGTATTCGCCGACGACCACGGACAGCGCGGTGAAACTTGGATTAAAAATTGTATTTAGTGGAGTGTGTTGGTGCGAAAGAGTGTTTGGGGAGGGTGGGGGAGTTTGAGATACATTCAATGTTCTGTTTTTTTTATGTGCTAGACGCTTTTGTTGTCTTCGATTTTTCTGCGGACAACACGGCTGTTCTGAAATGTTCGTAAATAAACAGAATGGATTCGGTGTCAAGTTGAAAGTGTTCTAAGAAGACTCGTGGGGTTCCTGGAATGTTCGCAGGGGGTGTCCTGAAGACGTCTGTATTGTTCGTTCTCAAGCTGAAAGTGTTCTAAGAACACTCGCGGTGTCCTGAAATGTTCGTACATAAAGAAAATGGGGGTGTTCTGAGGACGTTATCCGTATTGTTCGCTGGCAAGTTTAATGTGTTCTAAGAACACTTGCGGTGTCCTGAAATGTTCGAAAATAAACAAAATGGGGGTGTTCTGAGGACGTTCTCCGTATTGTGTGCCTGCTTAGCTGTATCCAATGAGGGAATGTATACAATAAGAGTTACGCGTGCTACATCCGGGGTTTTCAAGCAAATCCAGCATGGAAAGAAGACTGTAGGGATCAGCCAATCAGATGTTGAGGTTGTGGATTTGTGTTCAAAGAGACTGTGTGTAGTGAAGATGGCAGAAGTGGAGAAAGTCAGGGTGTTGGTGCTTGGAGATATGTTTGTGCATGATTTACAACAGTATGCTCAATGCAGGCATGTTGCAAAGAATTTTGATGTTAAAGGAGTGGAGGCGGTGTGGAGCACTGTGCCTGATTGCAATGTGCAGGGAATTGTACACGTTTGTGAAGATATGGGCAGGATGAACAGTCCCCATGTGGTAGTTTTGCACTAGGGTGCTTTCCATTTGGGCTATGTCAGTGCCCCTACTTTGTTGGTAGATTTGGAACACTTGGTTCAAGCAGTAATGAACATCCTTCCAAATGCCAAAGTAATATTTTCTGGATTAGTACCTATGGCAATATGGGACAATAATTCCGTTTTTTTTCCTCAGCAAAACAATGCTTGGTGTGTAATCAACCGAGGCATGTGTGCCTTCATGCTTAGAGCTGGTATGTTCTTCTGTAATAATGAGAATATTGATTCCAGTAAGGCTGTTTATTTTAAAGAAGATGGCATTTCCTTATCTGTTTTGGAATGTAAGGGTTGCTTTGGAGAAGGTTATGTGAAGATTTTAAGAGTAAAGTAAGAAAAATAAAAAAAAATACAAAATAACAGGTGTCTGTCAAGCATCTGCAAAAAAACCCCAAAATAACGGCTCTTTTCAGAGCCAACCTCAAAGGGGAAATGGGGCACACTATTTAAATTTACATTCACCAGGCTCAGATTTTCGATATGTCCGCGGACATGGCGGTAGTCCGCGCACATCGAAATCACTAGCTGGGGGTTCAGTATGTTCTATGTTACGTATATATAAAGTCAGGGATATTATGGTTAAGTTGTGCTACTAAAAACATATGAAATTCAGTAAAAAAACTTTATTAAAGGGACGTTATGGTTAAGTTGCGCTAATAAAAACCTATGAAATTCAATGAAAAAACTTTGTTAAAAGGGACGTTATGGTTAAGTTGCGCTACTAAAAACCTATCAAATTCAGTAACAAAACTTTGTTAAAGGGAAGTTATGGTTCAAAGTAAAACCGAAAAACCCCTGAAATTCGGCAGTTATGGTAAAATAAGCAACCATAATTCGCGCCACTGTGCACTGCTAACACTAACACCCACAACATCAAAGATGACATCACAAATGTCATTGATGACATCACTGATGACATCACATGGCTGGCTCTCCCTTTTTTTCCTTTACTGACATATCTAAGCCATATAGTTTTCTTCAGTAACAGTCAGGAAGTAAAAATTGAAAAGGTACTATATTTGTAGACTTAGGGTCAAGTCATATCACATGAAACATATATTTAGCGGAAGACACAGGCTTGAAAGAGAGCAATCCTTTCTATCCATGAAGATAATCATTAGAGTTATCAGCACTTTCTCATAGTTTTATTATATACTATACCTTCCCTGTATATGCTCATATTTGTATACATTGTACTCACACTCCTTTCCTTAGGGTTCACTAACATCATTTGATACACATACATACAGTTAGTAGCAGCTTTGAAACAAAGCAATCATTTCTCTGCATAAAGATAATCAGTTAGGTTATGAACTCTTTCTGCTACTACTTTTTTGCTTACTTCTCTGTCCCTGTATATACTCATATTTGTATGTGTTGTTGTCTTTTTGTGTTTTGCCTGTAATAATGTAATTATGTATTAAGTGGGTTTTATTAGCTACTTATTACATGTTTCACAGTATGCAAAACTCTAATAAGAAAGCAGTTATCATTTCATTATTCTACATGGCAAGATTATGAATATTGCACCTTCATCATGTATACTGCACACACTGTCTAAGTTTCTGCATGAGTTGCTTAGTATACTGGACAGAACTTCATAATAGAATGCTATTTATATCAATGCATTGCTTAATGCACTAATTAGCTCATGATATTTATTCAAATGATCCTTGACACTTTTTGGTCAACATTATAAGAATCCCGCCTACAGAGTTTTCATGAAAAGTAAATGCACATGTGATGTCATCAGGGATGTCATCAATGACATTTATGATGTCATCTTCGATGCCCGGGTGTTAGTGTTAGCAGTGCACGGTGGCGCGAGTTATGGTTGCTTATCTTACCATAACTGCCGAATTTCAGGGGTCTTTCAGTTTTACTTTGAACCATAACGTCCCTTTAACAAAGTTTTTTTACTGAATTTGATATGTTTTTAGTAGCGCAACTTAACCATAACGTCCCTTTTAACAAAGTTTTTTCATTGATATATATATTAATATATATTAATTATAGGGTCTGGGGTAGCGGCCCTGTAGTTATGGTTAAGATGCTCAACCCATAGGAAGATCACTTTTTGGGTGGCTTATAACTTTACTCCCCGTGGACGAAGCCTCCCAAAAAATTTGCAAACAAAGTATATGGCCTGTCATATCAATTCTGCAAGGTTTGGTGAGGTTTCATCAAGGGGGGGGGCAAAGTTATTGGGGGTCCGAACATTTGTGGTTTTTCCCATAGACGCAATGGAAAAATAAATGTTCTCACACCTGCAGCCCAAACTGCTGGACAGATTTTCACCAAATTTGCGGCAGGAGCGGCGGCTTGGTCCCGAAAATATGCTTTTGTAAATTTGGTGTAAATCCGTCCAGTAGTTTTTTAAAAAATGACCAAAAAGTAGGTAAAAAAGAATTGTGATATCTGGGTTCGGTCCGCAAACTCACTTCCCTGTTCAGTCTGCAGATGAGCCTCCAACTGGTCCAGAGGACGATGTGGGGTCTGCGGATATCAGACACGCCTGCTGATTGGTCAATAAAAAACATGAGGTGAGTCAGATTTTTGGACACTCCTGCCATGTTGTGAGCGCCCATTGTCAGCGAACATCGCTGTAAAAACATATTAAAAAACACAACATTGCACTTGTCAAAACTTATCAAACAATCTCCAGGGAGGTGAGGGGTGATGAGGATGGGTTGGGATATGGCCTTAAAAAGCCAAAAAATAGCGTGTTTCTTCTCCAATGTCTGCGAACAGTCTGGGGCAGCCCTGAGATGTTCGCAAACATCCGAGATGTTCGAGGGCATCTATGCTTACAGGGTTGGTGAAAAGCAGTTCTTGGATGGCTTATAACTTTGGTGCCACTCAATGAAACTTTATGAAATTTTGGAATTTCATTTTAGATCTAATTTTGAGTGGTGCTGTTTAGTCAAGAGGGAACACAATTAGTGGGGATCCCAAAATATTGTAAACGCTTATTAATGTGGTGCCATTCTTGAATGTACAAAGGTTTGCAGAAAGATCTTTGATCTAGATATAAATGTTTTTGCAAAGTGTAGTGGGATTTTGTCAAGAGGGGGCAAAATTAGAGGGGTGGTCCCAAATTATTATAAAGGTTTATAAATGTGGTGCCATTTGATGAATCTGAACACAAGTTTAAAAAAGATTTTAGATTGAGATATAACTGATTTTGCAAAGTTTGGTGAAGTTTTGTCAAGAGGGGGATAAATTAGAGGGGGGTCTCAACATTTTTAGATGCCTTATAACTTTGTTGCGGTTTGACGAATTTGCAGAAATGTTTTCGGACAGATTATAGACCCAACCTTGAATGTTTGTGCAAAGTATGAATGGATTTTGTCAAGTAGGGGCTTAGTTATACGACTGTTTTATATACATAAATTTTGACACATTTTAAAAAATAACATGGGCAGGTTTGCCGCAAACTCGTGCCAGAAGTATTGGCAAGGACCTGAAAGCATGGTTTTGCAAATGTGTCCGTGTTTTATTTTTTGAAAAGTGTCATAATGCAGGAACAAAAAAAGTGATATACCTTTTGGTGACTGAGGTATAGACTGTGGCTATGGGCAGTGAGCATATTGTCCGCGTCATGGCCTAAGGTGATGACCACGACTATCTGGCTACTGACCATGAACACAAGGGGTTAGCAATAGGGTTAAAGTGGGCATGGCCACCAGGGACCGGCTATGTTGTAAAGTTTTTTGAAATTGGGAAAGGTTTGAATGGGAAAAAAAAAACATCTGCTTGTGGGTACAGGTTGAAATGCTGGATGGGATTGCAGCAAATATGCACTAGGAGGGTCAGCAAGCACTTCAAAGCATGGTTTTGCAAATATGTCCTGTATTCATTTGGAAAGCGTGAACATGTAAGTACACAAAACAGTGATATAGTATTGGTGTCTGGGCAATGGGCCTGGCAGACTGCTGACTGGAGAAATGTGTACTGTAATTTGCTTATTGGAGCATGCAGCATGGGCAAAGCGTTAGGTTTGAATGGGAAAAAATATTCTGCTTGCGTCTACAGCCTGCAGTGGTGGACTAAATTACAACAAACTTGCGCGACGAGAATCAGCAAGGACCTAAAAGCATGTTTTTGGAAATATGTCTTGTGTTTTATTTTTTCCAAAGTGTAAGAATGTAAGCAGAAAAACTAGTGATATACATTTGGTGTCTGGGTAGTGCGCCTGGCCCTCGGCAAACGCAAATGTGTACTCTGAGTTGCTTATTGGGGAATCCGGCATGACCGAAGCCCATGCCCCATGGATTTGGAGACTGGCCATGGCTGCAAGCCATGAGCACTGGCCATTGGTTAGATTATTAGGGTATAGTGGACACTGAGCTAGGATGCAGGGTATGTGCAGTGAATAATATGGGTGGTTTGGTTTGGCTGGTGTCATGGTGGAGTGTTATGCCATCCCCAGCATGCAGTGCTGATAATGACAGACATTAGTATGTGTTGCAAAATATATGTTTCTGAAAGGAGGTTTATAGTTCTTTCATATATATGAAAAGAGGAATTATTAATAACTTACATACAGTGATGTAACACCATGAAAAATATATAATTATAAAAATCTATTAACCCTTAAGTGCAAGGCTATTATGCAAGTCTATGCAAAAAGGACAAGCATACTCATCTTTGGCAGTTAATGGGTTAAATTGACAGAAACCACTTTGTTAAAGGGATGTTATAGTTAAGATGCATCCCACACTTAGGACTCCTCTCCTCCAGCATTTAGCCAGAGGCATCCCACTTTGGCATCCGAAATTCAGATGCAAAAGATTTGGAAAATATTGTTAAGTGGCAGTTGGTTTGTGGAAGCTTAACATGGTCATAGGGTTATATGTACAGTTTTTGGAAATGATTGGTGGATGGATGTGACTGAAAGCAGGCATTGAGGGATTGTTACAAATATAAAATTAAAAAGGGTAGAAGGGCTACCATCCAGGTCTTTTAACGATCCATGGCCAGGAACGGGGACTATGGAGACTGTGGATAGTTATAAAGGTCCATCGATTATGGTCCTTATTGTATGATAGAGAAAAGTATTTGGGACAGAAAATAGTTTCTGTCCTTTTATATTTTTCTCTTGTATACAATTGTCCATTGTACGCCGGTATAAACCCCATTCCAAGCCACCTGACGTCCGGCTCTCCCAACTGCCATCGCCCCCACCCCACCCTCCATTCCATTTCTTTTTTTAACCCCTCACCTACCTAGTTACCTTATTTTGGCTTTGGTGGGTGCTGCCGGTGCATTTGCTGCTTCTCTTTGCCTCCCGCACGTGGCCATCTTGGTAAAGGATTTTCCTTCCTACAGTGGGATGCTGCACGCATCCCACCGTAGGAAGGAAAATGCTCTTTTATAGCACCCCCTTTACCGCTTTGGCAACCCGGGGTGCTAATGGCCTTCATCCCCCGTTGCAGGGGCTGGAACGGGGGATAATGGCCTGGAGCTCTCATTTTCCACCATCGCTTTACTTGGGCCAAAAACTTGGGCTGCCGGGCCATTATCCCCCGTTCCAGAATCTGGAATGGGGGATAAACGCCACATTATTCCCATTAGCATAACACAAAATGCTAATCAAAATGTTCGAGAATCGTACTGAGTCTATCTACTTTACTGAGAAATATAAAGTATACAGAGTTAAGATTATTTCTTTTAGTTCTATTTTTGAACTCTGATCCTTAAGGAACGTTTTTTTTGTTGCAGGAGAGGTAAAAAAGTAAGGTTGGGAGGGAAATGAGGGAAGAGGCACCAACCACTAATATGGAGGGGCAGGTGGACAGGGGAAGATATTGCGCTTGTGTTACATCTATTGTAGGGGGGTAGTGTTTCTCATGCTCCTTGTTTACGGCTTCAAAAGAACTTCGAAATTGCTCCCCCCTACAGAGTGGTGTTGTCTCTGAAAGATATGGATCAACAGCTTCTTTATGGCTTGTAACGTAGCTTGTGGGATTTTGTGTCCCACAGAAGAAGGCTGTGTGGTTAGAGTATTGGTTGAGGAAGATTTGGTGGAGGAAGACAGCCTACTACTTGCTAAGAAAGGAACAACCTTTTTGGGCACTTTGCGGTGGTTGGATTGGGTGTGGCGGTGCATGGAGGTGTTCTCATGGGAGTACTGTCCAGGTAGTCCGCGACTGAGTGCAACGTTGCACTCATTGCATTTCAGTTTGGCAGCTTTAGCCTTTGGTACATTCCCAACAGTGGTAAAGAACTGTCACAGCCATGATTCTCTCTGGGTGCTAGAGGTAGGCACTTCCTGTACCTCATCTTCTTGGTCCTCTTCATTATTTTTGAAAGTACTGTTTTTTTCTGTTGTGTAGGTCCTCCAACTGGTGGTGGTGGCTCTTGGGGAAGAGGGATGACAATAGCTGATGCCATTTGTAAGATAAATAGCAGTTATTTTAATGGATAATGAGTAAGAATAAGTGTAGGAGCTGTGCAAGGGGAGCATTTTGAGATTCAAAGTTCCTTGATGAGCTGAAAATTCATTTCCGAACTGTCTGCAAAGCAGGGACCTGATCGTGAAGCGCGGACGCGTTCACAAACAAATCAAAATGCCGCGCGCGGGAGGTTGGTCACTTTGTCCGGAAGGTCCGGGATGACGTCAGATGTCCGTGAATGTTGACGGACGCAAAATCAGTGCAAAAAGTTGCAATGAGTACATAGAAGTGTTAAAAATAATGCTAGAAGGTGGGAAATGAAAGAGCTTTAAGGTGAAACTTTGTAAATTGGACAAAAATGTTGCTATATTGGGTTAAGTATGATATTAGTAAGTTGTAGGAAATAAGCATGACTGGTAGAAACCCATGAAATTCACTGAAAAAATTTTGTTAAAGGGACGTTATGGTTAAGTTGCAATAATAAAAACCTGTGACATTCACTGAAAACATGTTGTTAAAGGGATGTTATGGTTAATTTGCACTAATAAAAACCTATGAAATTCAATGAAAATCTTTGTTAAAGGGACGTTATGGTTACAAGCAAAACCGAAAAACACCAGAAATTCTCCATTTATGGTAAGCTAAGCAATCATAACTCACGTGCAGTGCTAAGACTAACACCCAGGACATCAAATATGATTTCACAAATGTCATTTAAAGGTACCTTTTGAACACCTAATACAGACAGATGCACCCACAATAAGGCCACTATTCTAAAACAAACCAATTCTTGTACAAATCCAAGGAAACAATCTACAGTAAGCAGTATTCTCAGCAGGTGATCCATATTCTTGATCAAATTATTTTTACAGGGGCCATCTTCTGCAATAGTAACCCAAAGGAGAGCACAACATGTAAGGCTAGAGGTCTGTCCCTGCATCCTAATTGATACCTAAGAAAGTGAAAAGACTAGATAAAAGACAAACAAATGGGAGACATACCTCTAGTTTTAAGGGATGCCACAAAGAAGGGCAGCAATGCAATTCGAAATTTAGCACTCAGAGGAAACAATCCCTCTTCAGATTGAGACTGAATCTGTGAAGTTAAACGGACTAAACTTAGATCACTGAGATATGTAACATCTACATCAGGTATAGTGGAAAGGAGTACATAAAGCAGTCTCCTTTACTATAAATACATATATATTCAATAACAAAAAACCTTGTTAAAGGGACGCTATGGTTAAGTTGCACCACTACAAAACCTATGAAATTCAATGGTAAAACGTTGCTAAAGGGACGTTATGGTTAAAGTTAAACCTAAAAACCCTAGAAATTTGCAGGTTATGGTGCGCTACGCAACCATAACTCGCGCTACCTCTATGCACTGCAAGGACTAACACTAACACACATGGCATCAAAGATGACATCACAAATGTCATTGCTGACATCACTGATGACATCACAAGTCTGGCACCCTCTTTTTTTTTTTTAGTTTAGTGAGATATGTACACTAGGGGCCTCATTACGACCCTGGCGGAAATCGTGGCGCCAAATGCACCATGGAGCACGGCGGAAAGCTGCCGATAGCGCCATGGGGGTTGGCGGATTTACCGCCCCATTCCGACCTTGGCGGGGCGGTAAATCCCCATTCCCCATTTTACCCTTCCCCATTCCCATTTTTGCCCCATAGTGTATAATGGGAGTGGGGAAGGCGTTAATTACGCCACCGTAAAATACGGTGGCGTAATTAACAACAAGGTCCCGTAGCGCCATGGATTTCTCCGCCCGGAAAAACCAGGCGGAAAACGCTCCATGGCGCTACGGGAACTCGTAGTAGGGCGGACGGGTCCGCCGCGAATACCGCTGGCGTAAACCCACTCCGCCAGGGTCGTAATGAGGCCCTAGGTGATTTTCTTCACTAGCAGTGAGGAATTGCAAAGTGAGAAGGTACTACATTTGTACACCTTACCGTTTTCATATGTTCTTACAGTGCTTTCCTTAGGGTGCAGGGACATCATATGCTACATATGTATACAGGAAGAAGGAAGCCTGAAATGCAGCACTTATTTCTGTGCATTCAAATAATCAGTTAGGTTATGAACATGTTGTGGTAGTACTGCTACGTTTTTGCTTACTTTACTTTCTTTGTATATGCTGCTATTCATATGCGTTGTGCTGTCTTTCATTTTTGTATGCAGTGGTATATTTATATAGTAACTGAGGGATTGGTAGCTACTTATCACATGTTTAACAGTCCACAAAAGCCTAACAGCAAAGTATAAATCATTTCACTATGCAACATGGGAAAATGTGGATATTGCACCTGTATTATGCATGCTGCACACACTGCTTACGTTTGCCCATGAGTTCGGTCTTGTAATTGAAAGAAATGTGTAATGCAATACTGTTTATAGCAATGCCTTGTGTAATTACCTACTTATGTAATGATAGTTCTCCCCATGATCTCTGATCGTTTTATGGCAACATAACAAAGACAATCCCTTCTGGAGGCTTTTCATGACAACTACATATACATGTGATCTCATCAGTGATGTCATCAATGACATTTGTGATATCATCTTTGATGTCATGGGTGTTAGTCCTTGCAGTGCACAGCGGTAGCGCGATTTATGATTGCATAGCATACCATAACTTGCGAATTTCTGGGGTTTTTAGGTTTTACCTGTAACCATAACGTCCCTGTAGCAACGTATTTCCATTGAATTTCATAGGTTTTGTAGTGGTACAACTTAACCATAACATCCCTTTAACAATATTTTTTGTTAGTGAATTTCCTAGGTTTTTAGTACGGCACTTTAACCATAACATTGCTTTTGGGTAGTTTTTTGCATTAAAGGCAAAAGGTGTTTGGTAGAGCAACTTAACCATAACATTTTTTGTTAGTGAATTTCATAGGTTTTTACTAGGGCATTGTATGCAGAACGTTGCTTTAGGGTAGTTTTTTCAGGAAAGTCAAAAGGTTTGTAGTAGTGCAACTTAACCATAACGTCCCTTCAACAATGGGCCTCATTAGGACCCTGGCGGAGAGGGTGTTACGCCAGCGTAGTGCATGGCGTACCTCTCCGCCATACTACGAGTTCCCGTAGCGCCATGGCGGCCTTTTCCGCCTGGTTTTACCAGGCGGAGAAAACCATGGCGCTACGGGACCTCGTTGTTAATTACGCCACCGTATTTTACGGTGGCGTAATTAACTCCTTCCCCACTCCCATTATACCCTATGGGGCAAAAATGGGAATGGGGAAGGGCAGAATGGGGATTGGGGATTTACCGCTCCGCCGAGGTCGGAATGGGGCGGTAAATCCGCCAACCCCCATGGCGCTATCGGCGGCTTTCCGCCATGCTTCGCGGTGCATTTAGCACCGCGAAGTCCGCCTGGGTCGTAATGAGGCCCAATGTATTTTGTTAGTGAATTTCATAGGTTTTTATTACGGCACTGTAAACGTAACTTTGCTTTAGCATACTGTATTTGGAAATGATGCTATGTTTGTAATAGCGCACCTGTATCTTAACGTCCCTTTAGGAATGGTTTGTGTACGTGATTATCACATCTCCTTTTACAGTGTCACAAAGTAAGTGGCAATGAAGGGAGTAAGTGCAACGCGCATCATATACCCGCCACACAATTGTTTGCTAAATGGAAGGAACGGTGCTAGTGTGGAAAACACTTCAGTGAAAACAGGTAGAAATAGGTACCTGATGAAAGAGATAGTTGTGTGTGTTGCAGTGCACCTTCAAGGGCGCAAGTGCGCAACAGCAATGAGAAACATTTTTCATGTACTTTGAAAAAGGGCACCAAAGCAATGAGTGTACAGCGGGCACAAAAGGAAAATGCAGTTATAGGAAAATGAAAGCTATTTGTGGGGGAAAATATGCTTGTGCTGGCAAAAGATAGATTCCCATGTGTATAGTAGGACAATGGCACAAGTTGTAAAAAGACACAAATACACTTCACAATATACTGCGCTTTCTCCATTTCCGCACCAAATGAAATAACGTCCATACATGGGTGGCTGCATATTGGGAAACAAAATTATGCAGGAGATTGGAAACATAATCATTGCCTGCCCTACTACCTCCCTCAGCACAAACACCACTTAACATTGTGTTACATGGTGTGCATTTCTCCCCACACAAGCAGCAACAATAATGTCATCTGGATCTAGCATCACCAAAGTCTCACTCAAAGAAACCAAAAGCAATCACTTCAGTGTAGGTGCTCCATATGCATACAAACCTACATGATACACTGCACACAACTCCCATCGGACGCACTTTTTCATTCACTGTCAAGTAATGTTGTGCAAATCACCCACAGAGCATACGCTGTGGAGCATACAACACACAGTCATAAGCTCACCTTCTGCATTAAGGTGAACAAATATATCGTACAGCACATTCTGTGTGTGCTTTGCACACCCACAAAGCTTATTGCGCAATCCTGTGTCCTCCACAGTCCCAAACAGAATATGTGCATTTACAAAATCGGCGTATGTTACAATTACAACCCTGCAATTGTGGCGATCTTTGTGATTTTTTGCAGGTGTGCACGCGTGGCAGTAGGGGAATAAATGTTAACCAAGGTAGGGGATGTGTTTTGTAGAGGTGGCTTTTAAAAAAAGCCATTTTTTTTTAGAACAACTTCCACAGTAACAGCTCCTTTGTCAGGCTTTTATAATGGTTTTTAATTGTTGCTCTGTGCCTCACATTCTTACAATAGGTTCTTCACTGCAGCCTGTAAATTCGAAAACCAAATGTCATTGCCACTGTGCGACAATGAAATGCCATTTCCATTGAGAAGGTGCAGATATCGATGAGCAATATTTCTCATTCTTACAGGAATACATCCCAGCATCACGCAAAAAGTTTCACTTACTTCTGTTTATAAGACGCCTTTCCACCTCTGGCTGCTGACAACATTCATTAGAATAGTTATATACTGGGCTCAGTGGTATATATGAGAAAATCACCTTTGCAGTGGCAAAAATGCGCTTCACTTCCTATCATCATCTTTTTCAGTTGGCGGTACACACTTGCACAAGCTATTGAACCCAAAAACAATGCTCCATAATGCACTAACACTATGTGCACAGTACCTAAAGTGGCCACTCTTCGTCATTCTTCAACCAAATGGTGGAAACAACGGACAGGGACACTGCACCACAAAGTCTCCACTTTGTCCAAATTCAAAATTGCTATTAAGGCCTCTTTCAACGGCATACTGGAGAAGATCGAGCACAAAGCGATCACCCACTATCAAAACTTTGCGTTTCGCCATCTCTGCCCGCCTCACTACACACAGGAATTAAACAAAATATGGCCGCCTTCTCCTGTGACGCACAATCTAAGCACCTCATTGGACAATTGCAACAATCAGATTTCCATTGGCCAGCACGTTCAAAGGCACAGAATATAGCATGTGCTCCTCGCAAAGTAACGTTAGAGGCGCACCCCAACGATTAATTTACAGTCCTTCTTCACTTTCCACTATCCTCTTCCCACCATGCTCTGATTAGGTATGTGTAAGTACTGACACACGCATCCACCAATGGCCTCCAAGACTTCAGCATCCTACAGTGTCATTTCTCTACAACAGTTCATATGTACCGTTACAAAATTAGGCTGTTATTGGGAAGCACTTCCAGTTACAACTTCAGTGAAACATTGCAGTAATGATAAATGCACATTCATGCACATAAGCACCCATCACCACAAAATAAACTGATGGACATTTTTTTAGCAGTGCGTGCACAACTCTGTTAGGAGTACCTGAGCGCACAATATCTGCTTATAAGCGTCCACTACGTCTTTAAAATGCATACTAATGTTCCTCCCATCTGCCACCATGAAGTGGCAATTTGTTGCTATATGCGTCCAACGTTTTTATTTACTGATATCATACACTATAGTAGCTAATCAGTAACTCTGTTCTTGCCTTCCCACATTGAGACCAAATGTGTTCCCCACTAACCCACCTACTACATAACTCGTAAAAAGAAGGCACTAAATGCACAACTGAAAGTATTTTAGCAATTTACAGGCACTTTCCAAAAGGTCAGTGTCTGCACGGGTGTGGTGCTTTGTATGCTGCCCACCTCCACTTTCTGTCCTCAATTACCCATGCATGAAATAGTGTGCACGGCAGATATACTACCTCTGCTTTAGTAAAATGTGTGCACTACCTCCCACTGACTTCGAACAATAAAATAAAAGCCCTGTGCATTATGCAGAATGACATCTGGTCCTTGGGACCTCAATACCTTCCACTCTCACTTCCTATATATCTGCTTGCTTTACCTTTCCCCTCATCAGCCTCATACTCTGTCCGGGTCAGTTGCTTGTACACGCAATCAGATGATGGTATATGTCTTTCTTCTGCTGCAGCCTCCCTGTGCAACACGCTCTCTGTCTCCCTGCACTGGGAGGAGAGTAATGGTAGGCTCTCAAAGCACCTGAAAACCTTTTCATGTACTTCTATGTTTCCCCTCTTGTCCGCTGCTGACTTCCTGGCTAAAAAGTATTGTGCACTGGTTTCTTACCCAACTTATCAGTGTCTCATTCCACTTCCCTCCCTACACTTCCACCCCTGCACTAGCTTTCAGCCAACCCCCGCACTTGCATACTGCTTTCTAGAATCCTAACAGTTCACACATTACTTTATGTCAACACTTATCCTTCCACTTGCCAGCACCGGCCGTAGTTGCATGTATTTGTGTTTCTTATTGTTCCCATATACTGCACTTTGCCCTCCCCCTTCCCATTCACTTGCGCACGGTCAATGTCAGCTGGCCTAGAGGAATCAATATCTCTGTATGGCCTCCGTTCTGTGTCCCTTTCCTCAGCACTCCTTCACACACTTGTGTGTATGCGCAATACAAACGTCAGAAAGTACCATAGCATATCATATGATTTAATGCACACACTGCTTGCATAACAACATCATGGCTGCCACATACTTTATGCACTTCACAATATGGTCTTCCATTGTAATGCATGTACTACAAATGTCCCACAAAAGCAGCAGGGAATGTATAGTAGCAACGTTACGTAAGTGCGTTCAGTCCATGCATACAAACATGATACATGCCCCTAACCTTGCACACTTTCACCATAGCCTCCTACATTTATGTGTACAAGCAAACCTTCTCTCACAGTCTTTGTGTACACATGAAAACCAGTAAGCCCATTGCCCAATTGCTTTGCCTCCTCAATGGCAATTCTATAGCTGCCATCCTAAAAAAAAACGGATGTGCCACGTGGAATCCTCAAAGTACTGTGGATTGTGCAACATTACCGTGCTATACCCTAGAGGGGGAGGGGTTTGAGAGGGCGTTAGGAGTGGTGGGGGGTGAAATAATGGGGTGGGATTGTGTATTTAGGATGGTGTGTAAAACCACTGTAGTGGCCTAGAAGGATGACAGGACGCTGTATTGTTTAAGTGGGTGTTTATTTAGACACCAGCACAATAACAATGTGGGGGCTTGGGTATGGTCCAGAGCAGGGCTGGGGTCCGTGCTCACTGTTGTGCTGTCTAATGATGCAGTTAACTTCACTACATCCAGGGTGTCATGGAATGAGACACACTTAGCCGGCAAGAGCACCCAGGAAGCTGTCCTCAGCCTTGGTATTACGCTCTGCTGGCTGGGACCCTGTCAGGTGGCCTCTGTCACTCATGAAGCTCCTTCTCAGGAGGAGGGCCGGGGCTGACTGCCTTGGTCATCTTCCCGCCGAGTTCTGGTGCTCTGTTCTCTTCATGCTCTTCGCGCTCCTTAATTGTCGCTAGATCACGCGAGGAGGAGTCCCCAAAAACAATATATTTTTTGTCCTTTTTGTCGTGTGTTTATTACATACGTGCATTCATAAAAAAAAATTCTTCTTCTGTGTTTTGCTCACTGTCTGTTTCCTTCTCCTCCTGAAATTTTTCTCCACTGAAGATTAACCGTTATCTTACATTTATACAGGACTGTTGCAAAGCTTCGTGCACAGTGGCAAACACAACAGCAATGCCAATGGAAGTAAAATAAATGCCACTTCCCTTTAACCACTGGAACTATCGATGGTTATTAATGCTATCATAGTCCATGCACAACATCCCAACACTGGACATAAAGTCGCACATACTTCTGTCTATCCAACGTCTCTCAACCTCTAGCTGTGGACAACTGACACCGGCATGCTCCTATTTTCCTCTTGGTGTCATCGATGAGAAAATCACCTTTTCAGTAGGAAATATCTGCATCACAGCTCTCATCAACCTCTTTAAATAAACGCGCAAATATAAACACGACATGTGCCACAAATGTAGTCCTCCGAAATGCACGACCACTACATCCACAGTACCAACAGAGGCCACATATTTACAAAGACGATCCATGCAGCCGAAACCCCACTCATAAACTGTGGCCCAAAAAGCCTGCACTCCTTCCAACTGAAAATCAGTATCGAAGCCTCTTTCCATGGCATACCTGTACAGATCGTGCACAAAGCTATCACCGACTATAAGCACTTGCCGTCTCTCCATGTTCGCCAACCTCAATACATCTACCTTTTGGTAAATATGTCACCGCTCCATCTGTTAAACCACACCCTCCAATCCTCATTGGAGAATCCCCACAATTCCATTTGTGAAGGCGACATGCTCATAAAGCCATGATGTGGCACTTGCACTTTCCCAGCTACAGCTAGGGCCACGCTCCAGTAACTCACACACAATACTTCTTCCCTTTGTACTCCATTTTTCCAAGAAAGGCATGATGTGGCACGTGCGCTTTCCCAGCTAAAGCTAAGGCCATGCCCCAATAAAGCAGACACAATACTTCTTCCCTTTGCACTTGATTTCTCCAACAGTTCCATACTGCCGCCTATTAAGAACCATCACATTTTCTAAAATGCCTGCACCAATCACATACTTAAACTCTGCATTGCACACTTTTATTTCTAGACACAACTCCTTATGTCCCCTTTAACAGTCTGAGAACACGTTCCCTTTGCTTCCAAAGCCCCTCCACCAGAAACCTTTCCTACAAAATGCCCTATTTCTGCATCCACAACAATCTGCCGTGATACCCAGCACACCTTTTCCCATGCACACAGCACTCCACCCTTGCATACACCCACAACAACACTATGAATGCATGCATACAACCATTTACGCAGCTAAAATAGTACACAAACGTAACATACATAGCGGCACTACAACCAAACTCCATAAAGCACCCATTCACTAAAACAGGTCGCAATTACCACCATGCACAAACATACCATAGCCTCCATCACTCCTACCCACTACCATGCAGAGAATATTGTTTCACTAACAACCTAACCACAACATTGTCACAACATTTCCCCTACCTCAACAATTCTGCACACATCATAGTAAAGAACCCATTTAAACTGCACTTCAATCATACCCTGTGCCATACTGCCGGTATGCACACACTGCACCAAGTGGGCACACTGCGTGACTTTTCATAGCACCATGTCCAATCATACATCCAAAACTTTACCATATTCTACCATCCACCTCACCTGCGGAACCAAACATACACACCTGCCAGCTCATTTGCATTGCTCTATGTCATCTGCAACTTACTGCACAACCATTCTTTGCAGGTCATCACTGTCTACCAGATGCACAGTCAACATTGCATTAGTGGCTTGGGTGTCCCCAAGTCCTAGGCTCTTCAATCCATGGTCTACAACCTACCACCTTCGGCCATACACCCAATAGGCTACAGCTTCAACACAGGCCCCGCAACTCCATAGTGACATTATGCAAACCCAGCGCCCAGTGGACACACTGCATCACTTTTCACAGCACCATCTCCAAGTACACATAAAAAATGCTACCATGTTGTAACAGTGTCCTCACCAGCAAAACCACACAAGCAGTCATGGCAGCTCACTTGTCCTGCTCTATTGTGTCTGAAATGTGCTCCACACCCATTCTTTACAGGTCACAACCCTCTGCCTGCTGCTGTATCTAAAATGCCTTACTACCATGCGTGTCCTAAAGTCCTAGCCTCTTAAGTGCATGGCCCACTGCCTTCAGCCAGGCACCCAACAGTCTAGACTGTCACTGTACGTATTAGCATCATCCATTTTACCATTTCACCAACTTCGCATATCCACATACACAGCAGTACCATCAGCACTACTACCCAACATGCGCACCGTCATGGACCTATAGAGAAACCATTTGTACCACTTATCATAATGTGGAAATAAAACACTCTCTCCTACACTTTCATTCACATACTATGGCCATCCCCATTCCCATTCCCAAACTATAGTGCCAGTGCCTAAGTAGCCACATTCAGTTCGCAACAGTAGCCTACTGCAATACATGTGCACACGCCGCACTATGCAAGCCCCACCCTGCACCAGATGTACACCCACACTTGCTTTACTGCGGTAGATCTGGTAAAGGCCTATGCTCTTCACTGCATGCCCTACGGACAACGGCCTTTGTCCATGCAGCCAATATTATAATCCTTCCACAAACCCAACGAAGCTTCCTTAACACATGCATGCCACCATGTGCAAAGGTACTGCATTCCATCCGCATGACACAGCCACCCGCCCTCCCACCCAACCTATTTCATGTGCAATTAATTACTTCCCCTTCTACACTGTACCTGCCAACACTTAGCACAGAAAGAGGTGGCTGCAAACAGGTCACCTGCACACGCATCCACCAATCACATACAGAACCTCTGCATTCCTCCTGATCACTAAAACAGTTAACTATAACCAAAATGCACAAACATACCACAGCCTCCACCAACCCTAACCAGACCCATTCACAAAGTATGGTATCACTACCAACCTAACCACAACTGTTGCACAACATTGGCCCTAATGCCACACTTTCATCACACAGCATAGTTACCAATCACAATTAAGGTGCACTTCTACCATATCCTCTGCCATAGTAACAGTATGCAAACCCAGCACCCAGCTCCCACACTGCATCGCTTTTCACATCACCATCTCCAAGTACACATCAAATACTTTACCATGTTGTAACAGTGTCCTCACCAGCAAAACCAAACATGCAGGCATGGCAGCTCACTTGTTCTGCTCTGTTGCGTTTCAAATGTGCTCCACACCCTTTTTTTACAGGTCACCACCCTCTACGTGCTGCAAATTCCAAAATGCATTAGTACCGTGACTGTCCTAAAGTCCTAGCCTCTTGAGTGCATGGCCTATGGCCTACGGCCTTTGGCCATGCACCCAACAGTCTAAGCCTTCAAAAGTCTCACTTCTACATAATGGCACCATCCATTCACCAGCCTGTAACTGCTACACATTCCGAAATGCATTAGTGCTGTGTGTGTCCTACAGTCCTAGCCTCTTGAGTGCATGGCCTACAACCTACGGCCTTTGGCCATGCACCCAACAGTGTACACCTTCAACACGATCAGTGCTACATAATTGCACCATCCATTTGACCATGTGACCAACGTCACCTATCCACATACACAGCACTACCACCAGCACTACTACCCAACCTTCCCACAGCCATGTACCTACACAGCAACAAATTGCACCCCTTACCACAATGTAGAAAGAATACACTCTCTCCTGCACCCCTGTGCACTTTCATTCACATACTATAGCCGTCCCAATTCCATTCCTAAACTGCATGCCACTGCCATAACAGTATCCAAACCCAGCACCCAGTTTCCACACTACATCACTTTTCACATCCCCTTCTCCAAGTACACATCAAATACTTTACCATGTTGTAACAGTGTCCTCACCAGCAAAACCAAACATAAAGGCATGGCAGCTCACTTGTTCTGCTCTATTGCATTTCAAATGGGCTCCACATCCTTTTTTTCCAGGTCACCACCCTCTACGTACTGCAAATTCGAAGATGTATTATTACTGTGTCTGTCCTAAAGTCCTAGCCTCGTGAGTGCATGGCCTACGGCCTACGGCCTTCGGCCATGCACCCAACAATTTCGGCCTTCCATAGTCTCACTTCTACATAATGGCACCATCCATTCACCAGCCTGTAACTGCTGTACATTCTGAAATGCATTAGTGCTGTGTGTGTCCTTCAGTCCTAGCCTCTGTAGTTTATGGCCTATGGCCTACGGCCTTCGGCCATGCACCCAACAATGTACACATTCAGCACTATCACTGCTACATAATTGCACCATCCATTTGACCATGTGACCAACTCTACCTATCCACATACACAGCACTACCACCAACACTACTACCCAACCTGTGCACTCGCATTTACCTACACAGCAACAAATTGCACCCCTTACCACAATTTACAAAAAAAAACACTCTTCCTTCACTCCTGTGTACTTTCCTCCACATACTATGCCCGTCCCCACTTCCATTCCTAAACTATAGTGCCACTGCCAAAGTACCCACATTCGGTTTGCAAAACTAGCCTTTCCACACACTGCACGATGCAAACACCACCTGCACCTGGTGTACACTCACACTTGCTGCGTTAATGTGTTACGTATGGTAAAGGCCTATGTTTTTCACTCCGTGCCCTACGGTCTACATCCTTACTCCATGCAACCAATATTGTAATCCTTCCACTAACCCAACGCAAGTTCCTCAGCCCATGCATAGCACCATGTGGGCCAACTACTGCATTCCATCCGCATCAGAAATAGGTGGGCGCAAACAAGTGGCGGCACAATGTATGGGGCTGTTGCGCCACCTGCCTCTAATCACCACACAAAGTACTCGCCAGTTCACGCAGTACGCACCAACTGTACAGGCACTCCTCCATCTTCTTCCACCGACACACATATTTCACATAAGCCACTTTTCACTCCCCCACCCGTTGCGTACGATCCATTTTCCACACGCTTCGGCCACCGCACTGTCCTCTGATACACCATAGCGGCGTTAACAAAAACTTTGACGCAGAGCCCGCTTACCTCCAGCCAACCACCGGCCGCGTCCAACGTTCGCCGACATCATGGCGTACCACAGGCCAATGACACTGCGGTCTGCGTGTGAACAGGGAAATGGGTCAGCGGAGTGGACCCATATATCACTAATTTTTTGGGAAGTATATTTCAGTAATTTTAAAAAAATGTACTGGTCGGATTTCCATCAAACACACAAAAGCACGCTTTCTGACCAAAGCCCCCACTCCTGCCGCAAATTTGCCAAAAATCTGTCTAGCCGTTTGGCCTGTAGCCTTGCGCAAAGTTTTTCCCCAATCACTCTATGAGAAAAAAATATTTTTTGGGACCCACCGTACAACTCCCCCTACCCCCTACACTTCAGCAAACTTGGAGAAAAAATTCAAAGCCGCCCATATACTTTTTTTGCAAAGTTTGGTGCAGATTCGTCCTTGGGGAGAGAAGTTATAAACCGATGAAAAAGTGCTCTTCCTATGAGTTTGGCAACTTAACCATAACTACACGCCCGCTACCGCGGGCTGTGTAATATATCACCAGGAAGCTAGGGACTGGGTTATCTTAACAATAGCTCAGGATGCCGAGACTGACTGCTCTTGTCGTCTTCTTCTTGATGATAGATTGTATCCATCAGCAATGATTTTTGGGTCATTTACTGAGGCTTGAGCCTCATTACTCCATCTTCTCAGGTTGAGTATGTAGTCGTGGGCTAGGATTCTTCATGGTCTGTGTGGACTTGTCACAGTAGTGCTGGTATGACAGGGTCTTCGCTATGAGGGGCACCGGGTTTGTTTGTTTGTTTATTTTATTTCTATAGCGCTACGGACCCGGGAGTAAAAGGGCGCTTAGTAAAAGTTTATTTTATTTATTTATTTATTTTAATTCTTGTAATGCGCCAACATGCCCGTAGGCCTCAGGGCGCACATAAAACTGGACGAACAAACAGACACACATGGCAAAGAAAGAAGAAGGGTCAAAGATTTACAAGGCACAATACATGGTAATAAGCAGTAATAGTTGAATAACAGTTATATACAGAATATACAGACAGTGGAGGTAATAGCAACCAATAAAGACAAAAATGAGACATGTGCAATATGTACAATTTATAGCTAAGTCTAACTTAAAGGTTGACTTTTGTCAAGAGCCACCCAATGGCAAGTTTCCTGAACGACTGGAAGGATTTGGATGACTTAGTGGCAGGGCGTTCCAGAGTTGGGAGGCGAGGACAGTGAAACTCGAGCCTCCGGCTCTTTAAGAGGTAAATCTGGGTACTGTGAGGCATAAGGTATTGGAAGATCTCGTGGTTCTGATGGAAGATTTCATGGTGAATTTGTTCAGCTTTGCTAAATGTTCATCCAACAGCTAGTTCAAAATATATATATATATATATATATGTATATATATATATATATATATATATATATATATATATATATATATATATATATATATATATATATATACATATATATATATATATATACATAAAGACTGGCCCAAAGTCATCATGTCATCGCGTCACATTGGGGGATGCCACAGCGTCATTGGTCCAACAGCAGGCTGCCCTGGAATTCCCCTGCATAACGCATCATTTTTATTTGGAAAGTAAAAAATAAGAAAGAAAGGGTTTTATTTGCTGGTTCCAGCAAATGCGGCAGTCTCGTGAGACGCTCCGGGAGCAGCCTGCATGCTGTGCTTTTCATATTAGCCGGGGGACGGAATTACATACAGAGATATTTCAACAGTAGCTGCACTGAAAACACTATGAATTGGAAGGTCACGCTGCAGTGAAGGCTACAGTATAATTACATTCATGCTTTTCACATTGGTTTGATAGTTGAAATTGACTACAGCGGCGGTGACAGTAATGAGAAACACTCATATTAGATTAATTCACACTGCAGTGATGGCTACAATCTAGTGGTTTTGTAGAGTAGAAGATACAACAGATGCAATAGCTATCGGTCAAGAGAGCAAAACCAGTGGGAACAATATAAGAATATAACCCATTCACATCAGTGTGAAGTAGATCACCCAGGGCACCAGAGTTCAGCCTGATACTGTGGTTGGTCTTGCCCAAGGCACTGGAGGTCAGCCTGACACTGTGGCTGGCTGATCTTGCCCAAGGCACTGGAGGTCAGCCTGACACTGTGGCTGATCTTGCCCAAGGCACTGGAGGTCAGCCTGACACTGTGGCTGATTTTGCCTGACCATCCCACCAATGGATCTCAGTGCATTCAAGGGGTGTCCAGCCAAAGGATCGAAAAAAGAAAAAGGATTGAATGCCTTTTGTTCGACACCAAAAGGACTGGAAAAAAAAGGGTTGAATGTTTTTTTATTTATTTATTTATATCTTTTTTTAAGTTTGGTATGCAAAAAAAAATGTTAAAAAGAAAAACGGGCGGTTGGGGGGAAACCCCCCCATAACAAAAAAAATGACCCTGTTTTTAGGTCCTTTTGGTTTCGAAAATAAGGGCATTAGATCCTTTTTTTTCGATCCTTTCACCTACAACCGATCAAGGTAATGTCATCCTGCTGGAGAGGTGAGCTGCCAACCCAAGTCACTACAGCCATATTCATTTGGAATCTCTTATTAAAGGATAGTTCCGGGACTTTTTCTTTATTGTCCCTACGGTTCGGCCATGTGTTTTTAAGCATAAATCGGTAGATCGTAGAAAACTTTCCTATGGACCTTACCCGACTTTTCGTCCATTAACGCACTCGAAATCAGCCGCCATTTTCTGATAATCCTATCATTTCCCCCCATCGCCCTGGCTCACCTGCTTTTGCGGCACTAAATCAAATCCCCCGCCCCTGAGCCTGACATCAGCAGACGCGTACCGCCCATTTCCCAACGCCAAAGCACGTTTCGTGTCAACAATCGCTGCGCCTCAGCTAATGAAGTGTTGCCATGGAAATGGCAGGACGCCTCTTTCCTCAATAAGTATAAACACACCGTTTCACAACACACAGCAACAGATTTTCGATTCCATTACTCTCTCTGTGTTACTTTGAGTATTCTGTGACTCGTTTCTGTGCTCTGGTCAGCTACCTTCGCCGCTTCTAGGCCTTGTGAACACCTGTACCATCTCTGTAAATTATTTTACTTTCTTTACCACACAATGGCTACAATAATGCCGTATATGTACGAGCCCGAGTACACCGAGGAGGAACTACTGGAAAGGCAAGCACGCGAAAACGATGGGGATTCGGACGGCAGTTGGGAGGACCAGTCAACGGATGAAGAGCCTGGACCATGTCGCATGGACGGCGTCTCCACCTGGTGCACGTGCAATCGGTGCAAGCTAATGCCAACTGAGGAGGAGAACTGCTGCTGCCGTGAAAATTCCGGGTGCTTGGCCTACATTTCGGAAGGCGAGCCAAGTCCGCAATGCATCACCGAGCTGCCAGAGTTCAGGGAAGCCTGCCTCTCACGGACCGTGTTGAGGATGATGATGGTGCTTATGCACGAACTTCGCGGCACTGTTCGTCCGCGTAATCCGAGTAACGAGTAAGTATACTCTGGTTGTGATGTCAGTGATGCCACTACTATTTCATGGTCGTCTCCCACATATAAAATTACATCTACATATCATTCGAACGCATGTAAATTGGTTCCATATTGTGCATTTTCTAGATAGAATTTTTTTTCAAAGCAGAATGACATTTTTCACCTGAATCGACATTGATAAGAAAGTTTTGTCATTTTAATACAGTTTGCATCTTTCTTTTTCACAGGTGGTACAGGCTGGTGTCCTATCGTTGCTTCACTTGGTGGCTTCACGGGAGGCTCGGACACCGCGTTCGGAGAGTAATACCTGCCTGTGCGGTACTTGCCATTAGACAACATTTCCCCAGCGACAGTGGACAATACCGCGGATTTTCCCTGGATGTGCTGCAACCGGAACTTTACAATGTGTAATGTTTATTATTTATGTTCAATTGAAATTACGATCTAAAATAAAACCCAACATATATTTTAACAATGGTTGTTTTGATTTTTTAAATGAATCTAGTGTGTCTCCATTGAATAGTCTTCCTGTGCCTTGTCTTGTCACACCACATGTCTCCGGCCAGCATCCTCCCTCACGCTGGCCGCCCACCTTCAATCCACATAACCGTTGAACCCATATGCAGCAGACATACATATGTTATTTTGCGGGTTGGCATCAAGCCTCCCGGCCTTGCCTCCTCCCCCAAAAATACTTACCACACCACTTTGTTCAAGCGTTGGCAATAAAAGGCCGTTGGATTTTATTGATACAAAACATGGTTATAGGTAAATAATCAATATGGTTGATCATAATAAATCATCCTTTTGGGCACCGGGTACAGAGATGACCCCCTCTGGCCCGTGCCGCCTTGCCACCACAGGCCAGCCTGCTGCTGACTAACTGCCTAGGCATCCAGGGTCTCCAGGGTGAACTGCACCCATATATTCTCCTGGGAGGGTGAGGTATTTATAAACTCACCCCCCTGCCTTCCATGTACTAGATCCTGCAGCCTGCCTCTTACATGCAGTTAGATGGCCTCTCCTTGGTGAGGCCCTGCGGCAAACGAGTCTTGTCTGCATGACCACCGCCCCAATCCACCCCCCGCCCTATCAAAGGCAGTTCGCACCGGGGTACTTGCGCTGGCAAGTGGAGCTGTCAGGGAGTCAGGGAGCGATAAAGGCCAAGAGGTGCCAAAGACCATGTACACTTCAAAGTGGTCAATAGAGCATGGGTTGTTGTTCCCATGTCTACCTCCAGACCCCGTGTCTCCTGCCAAGCATCCCCCCTCACGCTGGACGCCCCCCTGCAATCCACATAAGTGTGTCTCCATTCACGAGTCTTCCTGTGTCTTGTCTGCACGACCACCGCCCCAATCCACCCCCCGCCCTATCAAAGGCAGTTCGCACCGGGGTACTTGCGCTGGCAAGTGGAGCTGTCAGGGAGCGATAAAGGCCAAGAGGTGCCAAAGACCATGTACACTTCAAAGTGGTCTATAGAGCATGGGTTGTTGTTCCCATGTCTACCTCCAGACCCCGTGTCTCCTGCCAAGCATCACCCCTCACGCTGGACGCCCCCCTGCAAACCGCATAATGCCACGACATATACACGTCATTCATTCACAAACACACCCCTGTTTCGAATTCTTTATAACCCACTTCATATTTCTAATGAGAACTTCTTTGGGCTTTGCTAGTCAACCCGTGAAGGTGCTGGTTATCTGCTCTTCGTCTCTGTGAACTTCCGTGACCACTTCGAGGAAACTCGTCAGTTTGCAACCTGTGTACTGCTCCCTGTTCTACGACAAGAAACTACTCTGATCCCTGCATCTAACTGTTTGTTCGTCAAGGTAAGGCCATGTACCATAATCATTTTGCGTCCAATTTCTTTTCGTTCAAGACAGTACATGCAAGGAACTAGTCACATGTTCTGAGTTTAGTGACATTATTTTTCTATTTTTTTAAAGTTATTCAAATACTTATCCGCATGTGAATAACGTGTATAGTTCCAAGAACCAAAAAGAACCTTGCATTGAACCTTTTATGTGTCATTTAATTTTTTAACACATTGGTATTCATAGAGAATTGTTGATCTTTACTTTTCAGAACTTTCCACAATGCCTGCCTGTTCCATTGGCGGTTGCCCTTCGAAGACTCATAGTAAATCTGAAGGTACTATAATGCATGTTTTCCCTAAGACAATAGATCATATAAGAGAATGGGTCCGATATTGCGGATATCCACCGTCTGAGCTTGAAAGTAGAGTCCTAGAAGTCTTTGCGGACAAGAGGGGTGATCGATACCGCATCTGCAGCAGGCACTTTACCTCTGACATGTACTCCACATCATTGCTAATAAAGAAGAACACACCGCGAGCGAAGCGAAAATTGCTCTCAACCGCTATTCCCACTCTATTCGTCCACATCCCTTCACTGGTGAGTCAAGTTTACGTATTTATCTCTCGGCCTTGCGGTAGTGTGTAGCATTAGCTAACAATAATTTCCCCATTTATGTATCCACTCAATATGAAGGCAGAAGATTCTCCATTCGTGTCGTTATTGCAGTCATCAGCCACTTCAAGCGCCTATCGGGTAATCTTACTTAGCTATTCTGCCACTGACTTGTTTTAGGCATGTAAATCAATAGTTTTAATTTATCGTGTGATTATTTTACCTAATGGTACACCCTTGTACTCGTCCTCTAGTCTTTGCTTTCAGTTATAATTATTGTTATCCAAAATAATGCAAGTACTGTCTTTCAGGGAGATGCTGAGGAGTCCAACGCATTGACGACAACCGTTGATGTCACTCAGATGCTCGAGGTACGTTTCCGGACAGTTCCATCGATGGAGATCATCAGATCTTGCATTCTTGTAGCGTGATTGTTACACACAATGTTTCTTTCGTTTTTAGCCATTCATATGTCCTTCTGTCGTCGCCCTCCTATGTGTCTTCTTTTTTCAATAATGTGTTCATTACTGATGAAAGTCCTATGTTTCAGGGAGTCGATGGAGCATTAGTCCAAGAAGAAGGGGGAGGATGCAGTTACGGGTCGGCGCTACAGCTTGCAGAAGTGTGCACCACAGTTACATCGTCCCTTGATGTTCTTATGCATTTCGAGGTATGGATACTGACAATTCGATCAAGCGAAATCATATGACGTGATTACATCCGCTATACTTCCTTCTTTATTAACGCAAGTACTATGTTTCAGGGAGATGACAGAGCTTCTTCTACAAGAACATCACCCCTAGTAGTTGATGCAGATCTCTGGGTGGTGACACTTGCAACGATCGAGCAAATCGAATCATATTTAGATATCCATTATTTAACTGATCATTTGTGCAGGTCTATTTAGATGAGCCGTTGACGCCTGCACAAAGTGTATGTTCTTTTTAACAAAATAGAAAACCATACTAATGCAATTACTGTGTTTCAGGGAAAGCATCATCTTCAATAATATCATCAATGGAAGTCTATGAGGAGCCCGAGGCATGGATCTTGACAGTTCCATCTAACTAGATCAACAATGCGTGAATAATTGTCGTTTGAATGTTCTACACAAAGCGTTCATTCGTGTTTTGCTATTGAGATGTACGTGGGTATTGGTCCCCAAGTACATTTTGTGTTTTCAATATTATTATACATACTAATGAAAGTTCTATGTTTCAGGGAGTCGATGGAGCGTCAGTGCGTGATGGATGTGTTTATCATGAAAATATAGTCGTTGCAGCGCAAGAGGAAGTGGAGACATGCACACACGAGTCGGAGCAACAGCGTCCCGATGTTGAAGTTCGAGGCAAGAAAGTTTCAAAGAAAAGAAAGCAAGAGAAGGTTAGTGTCCTGGTCACTATATTATGTTGTTTTTCACTGCTAATAGTTCAATCCTGTAACTTGTGTTTAAACTGAACATCCCTTTTCCAATCTGTCCTCTAGTTGCGAGTGGGTGTACGAACTAGATCTACACAGACAGTGAAGCGAACGAGAGATGTTGCTTGTCAAACCTTTTGGCAGGGACTTGAGACCGGAGATGCATCGTGCCAATGGGAAGAATATGAAGTGATTGACAACGGAGCTATACCACATCCAGCCATTGATAGTGAATGTCCTCCTGGTAGTTCGGATGCAGTCGGAGATCAATTCACAGAATCCACACCCGCAAAAACTAAGACCGCGAGAAAGTTGAAGAAATTGTTTTATTCACCCATCGCCGGAGAAGGAACAGATGTTGCAATGGAAGAGAATGAAGTGGACGACAATGAAACACCATCAATATCACTGAACATAGCGGAAGACGATATCAGAGATTCTACCTTTCATGTGAGTGACATGTCCTCAACGTTACAGGCCGAACCAGCTGGGATGCAGAGTGACAGTATAAGGAAAGAGGCCAAATTCATTGTATTCGATAGTTGTTTGATTGATATTATTATTCGGATGAAATGTGGGCATTCGGTTGGTGGGGAAGTATGTGGGGAGCCATTGATTAATGTGACTCGTGCAATTCGAGGCACTAACCTTAAAATACATGCCACCTGTACAAAATATCATCCTTTCTCATGGTCTGCACAACCCATGCTGGGGCAACTGCCAGCAGGCAATCTACTTTGTGCAGCGGCTGCACTTTTTAGTGGTTCAAGTTTTAAAAAGTTAGAGTCTTTCTTTCAGTTTGTGGGAATCCATTTCATTGCGAAAACTCAGTTCTACAAATACCAAACCGATTATCTATTTCCAGCCATTAGCGAAGCTTGGAGAATGGAAAAAATGTCTATTGATAGTACATTCGCGGGCAAACGGTTCAGGCTAGCCGGTGATGGACAGTGCGACAGCCCAGGATTTTCAGCCAAGTACTGCACCTACCACTTTCAGGACATGGAAAGTAAGAAAATTGTGAGTTCGGTGGTCGTACAGGTGTCACAAAGCACATCCTCAGTGGCCATGGAGAAAGTTGGCTTTGTAGCATCATTGCAAGAACTACAATCGCGGGGAATGGTGATCGACCTGATTGAGATGGCCTTACACTGAATGTAGCTAACTAGGAATGTGTGCTCGTTCAAAGTGAAGGTCAGCTGCTTTGATTTTTTGCTCAGGTGCCGGAATGGCCCACGACTCAGTATAAGGTTCTATTGTTATTTGACCTTGACAGGCCGGGACCATCCCGAAAGACTTCTTTTTGGGGGTGTGGTGCAATAACGTAAGAAACGATAATGAATAAAATTTCAGAAACGATAGCCATTTAATGTTCGTTCATTAGAAGAAATAACGTCGGCATAGAAGGAGTGGTATTTCGGGGCTGCCCTACGCACAGACACAATGGAAAATGCAAATATAATGTAAGTAACTCTTTAGATGAGTTTATACCGCAATTTAATTACTATACAGTAGCTTAAAAGACGGGTTAAGTTGTACTTGTTCGTTCTATGTGGCATATTGTTTTGTACCGCGCACTATCTTGAGGAGAACCATCTCCTTTTACGGAAGCACCTCAAAACCTTCCTCTTTGCTTCTGCTTTCTCTCTCCCTCTCCCCTGCTACAACTGGTCCACTGTCTGCGACCTCGGTCCTGGGCCCTTCCACTCTCCACCTGCACTGCCTCCCTGTCAACCCCTACACTGGGGGACTGTCTCAGTACCCTACAGCCCCCCCATTGACGTATAATACCCAGTTGCACTGTCCTAGCTATGAAATAATTTCCCGACCTAATATATAAAATGAATAATTTTAATAAAGATCTGATGGTGAGACTAATTTCATTTTTTATGTTTTTAAAACAGGTACATCACTCATTATTGTATGTGTCACGAGTACCAGACACCGGCGGATGGCTTTTATAACCGCCAGTTGCTTCTCCGCGTGAACAACGTTACCACCCTGACCATTTTATGGGACGATCGCCAAGTACAAGTATGCCCTTACGCGGTACTAACGGCTAGATGCAACATACAGACCGTTGTGGTGGCCTAGTGCCTCGTTGTTGGAACAGCCATGCGATTATCAGTGCGACCGAAGAGCTTATTTTATCGTAAACCAACACCCTGTGTACTGCACACGAACATCGCTTGCCTCAAGACGAACTATTTTGGATCGAGAGCAAAGAAAAATGCAAATCGCTGAATATTCTCGAAACATTTGATGTCCAATAAATGTACTTTGCCAAATGTACAATCTTGCCGTTTGCTTTTAAACCACAGTTTCATATTCCGAATTGTGGCGCTGCATTGTGAGATGATCTAAGACCCTGTGTACAGCAAAGGAACATCGCGTGCCTCAAAACGAACTTTTTGGAACGTGAGCAAATAAAAATGCAAATCGCTGAATATTCTCTAAACATTTGATGTCAAATAAATGTACTTTACCAAATTTACAATCTTGCGGTTTGATTTAAAAGTACAGTTTCATATTCTGAATTGTGGCGCGCTGTGTTGTGAGCTAATCTGTGTTGGTTTCCGGGTTCTGTGTGGAGTCGCGTAGAAGACGCCTGGGCGCGTTTGCCTACGCAGCACAGTCACGTCACGGATAGAGGCGGGGAATATGAATGTTTTGATAAAGTCTGTTTCAGGGGCGGGGAATTTGATTTAGTGCCGCAAAAGCAGGTGAGCCAGGGCGATGGGGGGAAATGATAGGATTATCAGAAAATGGCGGCTGATTTCGAGTCCGTTAATGGACGAAAAGTCGGGTAAGGTCCATAGGAAAGTTTTCTACGATCTACCGATTTATGCTTAAAAACACATGGCCGAACCGTAGGGACAATAAAAAAAAAGTCCCGGAACTATCCTTTAAATGCTAAAGTGATGTGATTAAAATCAAGAACATATCGCTTTATCTTTACTGGTTCCCTTAAATTTAAAAAATAACCTTATTGAATGGCTTTTAATACTTATTCAGGGCAACGTGGTGCTATAAATATAAACTTTTTTTTAAGAAGCTTAATTCCATCATGATCACTTTTGTTTGAAATTCGAAGATGCCTGGCAGATCCTAGATATGGCTTCAGCATCGTTCGTCATTAAGGTGTGTTAGTCTCTCCCTCGGTCCATACTTTTGGTATAGCTGACCGGCTGAGGGTGGTAGAATGGCATGTGCAATGAACTTTAAACCACAATCCTGAGTCAGGCATCAATACTCTACTCCTCTCAGATCGGTTCCAGCACAATAGCATGCTCATATTCAAGATTTCCTAGTTCTTTTAACAGGTCACACTAAAGATGATGCAAGCTAGTTTCCGGACATTTGCTGATATTAAACACTCATTTAAGAGCTTGACTCTTATACGTATGCATCTATGTGGAACAACTCTGGGGTTTACCCTGATATTACAGACGGTTCGGCAAGATTGTGAGAATCTTGGGATATCAAGGCGCTCAATGATCTCTACGATAACGATATCTTTCAGACTTTGCAAGTATCTACAAATTTGGTAAAGTGTATTAGACCAGTACCTGATCAAAATATGTGCCCTTCGGTATCAATATTGAATGTTTTTCCAGAAGAACATACTGTTCATCATTGCTATCAGGCTACCATCAACTCTTTTCCCAACAACCCTGATAATCTGTAGCAGATGTTCAAAAGAACTCAGAGGAGTATTACAGCTGGATGATATTACCATTTCCACACCATAAGTGTCTAAGGCAGTATTGTCGGCAATGCTTTGCATGCAACCCTTTAATACGCTCTTCCATCTCTATCAGATTCCGGGGCGACCGTTCCAGCAGAAAGTCAGTGGCATTGACATTAGCATTAAGTGCAATTAAATTATCAACAGATAACGGCCACATGTCCACCAAGGAGGATGTGTCGGACTCAGATTTTTTGCAAAAATCAATGAATATGTGACACTCGCATCTGCCAGCCGATGTTGTGCTGATTATCTTGGGCTGCAACACTGACTGTACAAGCCAATTCAATATATTTGAAATTGGGGCACCTGCAACAGCCAGACCAACGATCGCCAAACGCTGGATTGAGATTCGGCCATGCACGCATGAAACAGGGTTTCAGAATATTTTTGTGTCAATATATTTTATTGAGAGGTAATGGTAACCATATGGAAGGTGGCCAATGCTACATTTTTTATATGCGTGAATATTTGTTTATTTAAATTCTTGGCTTTCTGCATTATGTGGAAGCATGTATTTATTGTTTATAATGATGTTATTGTACAATAAAGTATGTTGAAAGCAAAAAAAGAGACAATCAAATGATGCCCAGGAGACGCAGTATGGAAAGGGCAGAAATGTTGAACAAAAGGGCATATGCACACCTGCCCTTAACAAAGATGGCCACCGAGGCCTACTATATGCTGGGCTGAACAATGGTGATGAAGGCAGCTCCATTTCTAAAAGGAGAGTAGGGTAGGCCCCTTTTGGCTCAATGATCATATTGAATATACTGTATCACTAGAAGGACAATCCAAGCCAGTATTGGGTGACTCACAACATGTATTCATGGCCACAGTAGGTACGCAATATGTCCCTGTAATTACACGAGTTTGCATGTGTCCCCTCCAACATCCCAATTACCCAAAAGATCTCTTTTTTCCATGGTTCGTGAATTAGTTGTCTTCTGTAAAACCCAGAGCCCCACATTCCAAAATGTAAGTACATTGTCCATCGCTCCTCCGTTCCGCAGACTCCCCAATTTCTTCTGTAACTTCTCCACCGTTCTGCTCTCCTTTTCCTTTTCCTCTCGGTCTCAGGTCTATTTCTTATTGTGCCAGTCCACAATCTGCCCCTCTTAATTGGCATTTGTGTTTCTCACTGGAACTGCACACACTCTATTTCACCCCTCAAGCATCCTTGCCGCCGCCATTCATCGGTTAGGCCCTCCAGACTTCAGGCCCAAAATAGCATAACCAGGGTGCCGCCCGCTGCAGGTAACAAGGATACAAGTGCGGCAGAGTGGGCTCACGTGGAATGAAGATGTTTCTTTTTTTAATAAGCAGATTATTTTCAGTTTCTTACGAAGATATAGCACCGCAATAACAGCTTGATGCGCACAATAGCACAATGCAGCACCGACTCGTGCGGTATTTGAAGGTCTACAGAGAAGCAGGAATGATCATTATAATTCCCAGAAATGTAGGGTTGGAGTTATGTGGGAGAACAACAAGGCCATGGTCTGAGAAATTCAGCTGTGCCTTGCATTAGCTCCAGCCAACCCGCACCTTTCTGTGCCTCCTCCGCCTTCTGAAATGCCATAACCCCCACCCTCTGAAATCCCCCCTGAGCGCCCTCTTAAACCATATATGTCCCCTGTGAACAATGTACCGCAGTTGAAACCGGAGGTGCAGACCTGAGCAGACTTCACTGTATTCCCGCTTTCCTTGTCTCTTGATGGTGGCAGGCAACAGAAAGTATGTGCTTTGACACAGGTCTCCCCACAAATATTCTACTTTCAGCCGGCCTTATGAGAAGCAAAGAGAGCAGGGAACGAAAACAGCAAGGTCAGGAGCATGGAGTGCCGGTGTCGCAAAATACATCCACCCCTGCACAGACTCTCCCGCCGGAGATTTCATTTCAGAATGAATTCTCCCCAGAGACTTTATTCTGAAATAGAATCTCCCGGGATAGACTGATTTTTTATTGTTATGCAAATATCGACAGCATTCGTTTGTATCAGGCCATGTTATAAACCAAGCTGGAGCTTAGTCCACTGAGCTATTTGAGGGACTGCTCTGATTCTGTGAGAAACATTATGTAGTCTGCAAATGTGAAAACAGTCCAGCAGTGACCTTGGGTATGATTTATATTATGTTAACACTGTACTACTTTAATTAACAAAAGTCCAGTGCTGAATGATCAAAGCTCTTCTCCAAGCATTCATGTTATTTATTTATTTATTTACATTTATTTATTGAGCATACACCTAGCTTTGGAAAGGGCTATACCGACTAATTGATACTGGTTTGATTAAAAAAAAAAGTTAAATATATATAGCGCAAGAACACTGGCCCAGCTTCAAGCACATATTGAAATACATTTGGACTGATAAACTTGCAAACATTGCCAGTGCGCTGAAATCATAGTGCCCATAGCCCAACTTCACACCAACTTGATTTGGTCATGGGCACTATGATTTCAGGGCACTAGATATTTGTGCAAGTTTAACAGTCCAACAGTATTTTCATGGAACAGTACAGTAACACTAGCTACTTTACTGATCGCACACAACCAGTCCAGACAATCAACACAATAGAGACCTGTACGCAAACCAACTCTCAGTCCCCAACTTCAATAGAGTTAAAGCTGGCGGCTCGAGCTTCGAAGTCCTAGCGCCAAAAGCATGGAACTCTCTACCGCCCAAACTGAGAGCAGAAACATCCCTCATTGCCTTCAGAAAAGCACTGAAAACCACCTTGTTTAAGTGAATCCCTCTTATAACTCTACTGCAATGTAAATAATCTCTGTATTATACTGCTGTACCAAAGTTCACTGTTCCCATGTAACCTCGTATCTTCAACCTTGTCTGTAACCATGTCCACTGCCTTTCATGATACTCACCTGTGTTAAGTAAACCTTCTTGTAACAGCGCCACGATGCCCTAGGGAGCTGTGCGCTTTAAAAATGCAAATAAATAAATAAAAAATAAATAAATATACAAGTTTGCTTTGCTTTTGCAATTTTGTACATGCCATAGAACTGTCTAAGTGACCGGTTGTGGTGTCATTGACAACTCTCCCCAGACATTGTTCTGCTGTGAAATAACAGTATGCCTGCATTTTCCTGCTTGAAAGTGCCCTATAGGCAGTGCTATACTCCATGGTGACTGGTAAATTCTTTAATTGGAGGGATGTATATACTTCCTACAAACATGTAGGAGTGACTGGGTTTTGGAAGTGACCCTGAAGCGTGTGGGGGTTCTTCCCTAATTGTGCCCATTATATTTATAAATGTCAGTATTCACATTCATCAACATATTCATGTTTGCTTTGTGCATAACTTCTGTAACAATACTATGAGAAAACATGTCCATGCTGTTCTGGCAATATAGCACAGTATTCATTCAGGCGTAAGAACATACTCCTGTTGGCTTTTCCAATAAAAATGCCATGCCACAATATGAAAAAATGTAAAAACTGGCTGCACTAACATGCCATTCTAGCCATGTAATAACACATCATGCTTGATTTTTTAATTATGTCCAGTAAAAATGTCAAGTCACAGTGATAAATAGCCAGACTGGCTGCACCAAGATGCTAATATAGCCACGTAATAACACACCATGCGTGCCATAAAACAGGTGCCCAGTAAAACAAGCATTGGCAAACCCAATCGTTTTGACCTTTGTAGTTGTTTATAGCATTGCACATTTAGCATGGAGGAAAGGAATGAGAAATGACAGCCCAGAGAGGATGACAACATAGAAGGGAATGAAGGGCACCACTGGGACAGTGGGGGGATGGTTGGGGTGAGAGAAGCACTGTGTGGGGAGGAATAAGAAATAAATGGCATCACAAGGAAGAATACAAATATCCAATAGCTGAAAGGTAGGCGAGCAACAGTACACAGGAGCATTGGACAACATTTGAATGAAGGAATGACAGCACAAATGGGGGGAAGGAGTGACAAGGAAAATGAGGGTAGAGCAACAGCACAAGAGGGGGTTGATCAACATCACAGAGGTGGGTGGAATGACAGCGCGAAGGTGGGCAACGTGATAGCAATAGAGGCGGAAGAAGTGACAATTCAAGGGGGAAGGAGCGACAGCACACGGGCGAGTGACAGCACAAGGCTGGAAGGAGGGACAGCGCAAAGCGGAAGGAGGACAGTGTAAGTGGGAAAGGAGCAACAATGGAAAGGGGAAGGAGGGACAGTGCAAGGGGAAGGGCAGTGTAAGGGGAGAGGAGGCACACTGCAAAATGGAAGGAGGGACAGTGCAAGGGGGAGAAGAACAATTTAAGGGGGAGCAGAAAAAGCACATGGGGTTAGGGCCATGGACAAGGGGTGAGGAGGGACAGTGCAATGGAGGGAGAAAGGACAGTGCAAGGGAGGGAGCAGGGACAGTGCAAGGGTGGGAGGAAAGGCAGCACAAGTGAGGGATGAGTGAGAGTGCAAAGGAGGGGGAAGAAGCGACAGCGCACGGGGAAGAAGTGACAATGAAAGGGACATGGAGGAGGGACAGTGCAAGGGGGAAGAGAGATTGTGCAGGGGGGGATGAGGGACACCACAAAGGGGAGGGACAGTGTAAGGGAGAGATGCAACAGCACAATGGGTGAGGGACAGCACTGGTGGGAGAAGGGACAGTGGAAGCGGGATTAGAAAAAGCACACGGGGGAGGATGGAAAGTGCAGGCAGGGACAGTCCGAGGGGGGCGGTAGCCAGCACAAGAGGGTGAGAAGGGTCAGTGCAAGAGTGTAAGGAGGGACAGTGCACGGGAGGGAGGAGGGACACCGCAAGGGCAGAAGGAGGGACAGCGCAAAGGTGGATGAAGGTACTGTGCAAGGGATGAAAGGAACAATAGCACATGGGGGAACAAGCAATAGCACAAGGGGGATAAAGTGACAGTGTGTAACTTGTAAGGAGCGACAGTACAAGGGGGAAGAAGCAACAGTGCATTGGTCAGGGAGGAGGGACAGACGAAGGGCAGAGGAGGGAGAGCGCAAGGAGGGGCAGTAGGGACAGTGCTGGGGGGAGAAGAGACAGTGCAAGGGTTGGGGAGGAGGGACAGAGCAATGGGGGAGGAGGGACAGCACAAGGGAGGAGGAAGGGAGGGACTGTAGGGTCAGTGCTAGGGGGAAAGGAGAACAGTGCAAGTGGGGAGTGACATCTGTTGGTTGTATGTATAATTACAGCGTTTGGTCATAGTTGTTCTATATTGCAGTTTTGATCTTATGTGTGTGGAACGGCGGGAGTGTCCCCATGCACATTCACACTTGCAGTTCCCAATCCTGAATTCCCAATGGGCCAGGCAAAGCTGGGGAAGCAAAATTATATGATATGATTGGTTACTTATAACATGCCTAATACCCAGAGGTTTCTAAGCGCGGACGCAGTGATCGAACCTGTGTTGCTCTGATCGTCTTGCTTCTAAAACGAGCACAGTGTCTCTGAGATATCCTCCTGAGATGAAATGCCTATAGACTTGCATAGTACATTGGACAAGTATGCTGTGGAACAAAATCTATCAAAGGGGAAACCACATTTCCTTTTGAAAGTTTAATCCAGCTCAGCAGTGCTTCTTGGCTTCATAAAGAAGCTAGGGGAGTGTTTGGTGTTTACACTGGACTGGATAGTTGATTCTGCCGTACTGAGAGAGGGTTCTGGTGGGTCAGCACTCCCTTGCCCATTATGATTGAGCCTCCACTTACTATAATGCAGGTCAAGTAGGGGAACTAATAAGCCCCATAATGCTTGCGCATTCAGGGGAGAGACATCCACATGCAAAAGCCATAAAAGAAGGCTAGTAAAAACTCAATTGTGACATGTGAAGGGAAAAGGATAGCATTAACGATACAATGCTGATAAGGAGGAGCTGCACACTGATGGGAGTTTGATTTTTCTCCAGGCTCCTTTGACGAATCGAGAGTATTCGCCCCTTTCCCCCAGAGGAAAGTAACCACCTTTGAGGCTAGGGCAGTAAGTTCGCTCTGCAAGACCCTGACTAGGGAGGCAAGTGGGACCTCACTGCGAGTGACACCCCTCGAGGGGACACCGACTCTCATTTCCACAAGGAACACCCTATGCAAGCAACACTGTCTGACTATATGGGATTGCCTTCAATCACAAGTAATGTGTTTTCCTTTTGTTTGGCTTCAGGTAATGCTATATCAAATCCAACACCTGAAGAAAAATGGAACAACCCTTTGAACATGAACCTCTATGTAACAGGGATGAACCGATCGAGAAGAGAGAGAAAGATTCATACGCAGGGCAAGCCCTCTGATGTAGCAACTTCTTGATGGGGCAGAGCAGTGTGGAGCCGCAGATCCCGTGGCAGCCTTGCAAGAGAGAGAACAGCAGAGAAGGATGCCATTGGGCCAGCATAGAGAACAGTGGGGAAACCACTGTCAGGGCAGAGTCCTGGAGACCATCCTATGTGGTGGCGTGACCACAGACAGGTCGTGGTGAGTCTGGGGCCTGATCAACAAAGCCGAAACCAGAAGGAATGGGAAGAAAAAAACCTCCCATCGGCAAACCTATACCGAACTGACAGATCCATAGAGAAGCTGAGAATGAATGCAAAGGGGAGTTGAGAGAGAGGAGACAGAGAGTCGGGGATGCTGACTCATCCTGACGCCAAGACCCAAAAATCCCCCCACTCCAAGTGAAGGTACCAGAGTGGAACAGAGAAAGGGGAGGAAGTAGCCAAAGTTGCAATAGTGATTACAGGGCATGTAGAAAGCCTGAGCATACATATTGGATGATACCAAGGAGAGCTACAACCAATATTGATTCTGAAGCCTTGAGAACACCTGAGCATACCTACTGGAAGAGACCAAGTATAGTTGTAAACAATATTGATTGAGGGGACAGTGAGAAAGCATGAACGTAAGGGCTAGAAGATACCAAAGAGGGTTACCCCCTACGGTGACTGTGAATCATCAAGAAAGCACAAATATATTGATTGGGAAACAGCTAGAAAGCTACCAAGTATAATTAGGGATGAACATTGGAAGCCATTACCAAGAGACTTTGAAAACCACTCTGATTTAAGTTCAAGTATCAATCTCGAAAATCAAAGACAGGAACAGGGGAAAAAAGTAGAGAGGCCACAAGACCGGTGGTGCCTCACAATTGTTAAGGATATACCAAACCCCTACCGAAAGAGAGTCAAGTATAAAGAGCCTAAATGACTAATATACAGAGGTAGTAACGTAAAAGAGTACATACTGAAAGACAGTAAGAAAAACATTGAAAGATCTCCCACACTCTGGGATAGCCGACCAGTGAAAATACAGCACAAACTACAGGAGCACATGAAAGAGACACTGTGAACCAGGATAAATACTTTTACTAACATGTTTCCTGTTAATACCGTAATCAGACTTGTTGCAATAGGACAAATCCTGAAATAAAGCTCCAAGGCATACGGCTAAAGGGAAGGTGCCAGGAGATATATATTTTGGCACTCTTTAGTTATTAGTTTTAGCGGTAGTGTCAGAAGTAGACTTTGGACTGAGAACATTTTTCATTGGACTTTTGATGACACACGAGCAGTCTTAGTTAGTTTGTGTAAGTAGGGAACATTCCCCTAGCAGTAGGGCGAGTTAGGCTTTTTCTTATTATTTAAAATAAAACAATTAAACATGGCCAACGTGAGTCCGTCTCCTTCTCCTGACTCGCCACACTACTCATTCAAATTGGAAACACGTACCAAAATGTGAGTAATAATAATTGGTAATTTTACCATCTGTTGCCAAGAGCTTTGGAACAGTTTCCCCGGTAAATTAGCACTATATAAAGAAAACCAAGATTATGCATATTCTCCTTTCCCAGTGTTCCTCTTCACTCATATACAGTGTCTATAGACTGAAAAAGCCACATTTTGATATACACAAAGGTATCTGAGCCAGGACTAACCATCTAAAACGAATATCTTTTTGTATGCCATTCTTGTGTTACTTGTGGTATGCACCTTACTTGCCACTTTGGCTGAAGGACAATTAACTCTTAATTTAATGGTGTCTATCTGAATTGTGTGGAAATAATCTGCAGTTGAAGGGTATCTCATTGACAGGTTAATCTGGAAGATGTCGACTTGTCCACAAACACACACAGAATTTAGTAATGGACATCATGTCCCTGATCAGCAAATGTATTGAGAATATGAACATTATAAAGGCTTTTTGGGTTGAATGAATTACACATTTTGTATGATAATCAATTTGATATCAAGGTCTCCCTGAAATCCTATTTCAAACTGGAAGAGGTGCTATTCAACCTCTGAGAGAAAAGCAAAGTTAAGGGTTGTGACTTAATTTCTTGCTGCAGAAAACGAACATGGGTACTTGATCTAGGGTGATGCTAGTTTGTCAAATATTTAATAGCAGCACTTCAAATGAACACATGCAAGAAGAATATACAGGTTCCCATGGAATCCTAGACCGTGTTCCACCATCCCCTAAATCAACATCTCTTTATATATTATTCATTCCATTATTTTCAATGAACTAAGCAGCATATTACTATGACCTCATAAAGGAGGGTTCGGTCTTTTCCAAATAGCACAATAACAGATTTAATTGCACTGTTATGATTTGAGTATGGTATATTAGAGAGGCAGTATTGAGATCGTGGATTACAAAATTGCTAGGTAAAATTGGATGTGTGGAAATCCCGATTTGTGGTCAAGTAAGTATTGACAAGTGTTATATAAGGTGACGAAATGGGGATACACCTCTCCAAAACTTATATAAGTCCCTCTCATGGTATCAAGGCAAAATACGCATGTATAGCGCAGAATGGGCTTGCTGTACCGAGGGCAAGTTGCCAACGCCAAGACCCGAAGACAGAGCTTTTCCAAATGTGTACAGCAACAATTGACGACTTATTTGCAGGCCACCTATAAGGGGAACAAATTAAGCAAGCAACTGACCATATTAGAGTTATGGAAAATGTTTCAGGACAAGGAAGGGGACTTGATCCAGTGGCATTGGATGCTGTGCCAATGGGATATGGAAGGCAAAGGGCCCTCGGCTCCCCCTCCTCAAACTGCAGACATAGATGCAGCAACAGAAAGTAAGGGATTTTACGCTGTAAAGGATTTAAAACCAGCAGCAGGATACACCAATTACCACTTTCGCACCTCCCGTGTATAGTGGCAGTGATGCACTTAGTGGCGCAAAGCAAGTGAGTAAAGAAACACGAGATATCAGCAGCAAATGTAAAGAGCGCAACGAGCTGCAAGTGAAGCTAAAGGAGAATGACCTAGGGAAGACAGGGCTTGGTGAGGGCCAAGAATTGATAGTTCTGAATGAATGGATAGGTGGACGGATATTGCTCAAACTGGATGAAAATGCTGCAAAAGAGACAGGCCATGTGGGGAAGGAACTACCTAGTAGTAAAGACGTGGAGGAGGAAGCTAAAGAATCGGCTGGGATAATGGAAAACATACATAGAAGGGAAAGGGAAGAGAAGGAAAAAGGCAAAAAGCTGTGAAAAGAGAGGGAGCAAGCAGAACCATGCAAAAGAGAAGTAAATGAGAAAAGGAAACAGAGAGAACTAGAGGACATAGCAAGGAGATAAGCAGAAGAAGAGCGGGAAAAGCTTTTTCAAATAAAAACAGAAAGACTGACAGGGTGTCCTGTACAATGTTGGGTGTGTGGGCAAATGGGCCACATATCGCAAGTGTGTAGGATCAGGGGTGGGATGCACCAGAATGGGGGAATGTAACACCAAACCACATATCAAACAGAGCAGACTGACTATTACGACCAGGATCACGCACATCCACAAACATACGCTCCGCAACAGACGTACACACGGGACATGCAAGTGCAGCCATATCAGTCCATGACACATGCATCGCAGATGCAGGGACACATGCAGCCATTACAACCAGCACAGCAGAACTTCATAACAATGACACATGCAGACTCCATGATGCCAACTCTTGTGCAAAAGCAGGGGGGAGCGAATGTTGTAGGGAGCAATCCATTCACAAGGATGGGAATGTCATTATACCCACAATAGGACAGCCCACAGACCGACCTGATGTGTTCAATCCTATCTATCACAACTAATCCATCTGAGGAACCACATATAGGGGTGACAATGGGTGACACGATTTCCTCCTTTCTCTTGGATACAGGGGTGACTTGGTCCTGTATTAGGTAAGGAAGATGCCCAATAACAGGCATCAGCATGAATGAGCAGGGATTTTCTGGGTCTACAGATTTGGTTCCTTTTACCGATGAACTTCCACTTTCCATAGGAGGCCATGCCCTGACCATGTCACTGTTATACTCCCACCGGTGAACATAATGGGTACAGACTTGATGAGCCCATTTAGCATGACCACAGGGGCGTTGGAGACCCATAAAATCTGGGGGGGACAGGGGACACCTGGAGGACTTTGCTTTTTTTATTTATTTATTGTGTTTTAGTCAAAGAACTTGACTTTTCACAACATTAAAATAGCAGTATGTATTAAATTACATATATCATCACTGTATAAAACAAGAGAAAAGAAGTAAAGGAAACAGAAGAAAATTAAGAAAAAGCAAAGCAGTTCAGAGTATAAAATCCTCCCAGCGATGGACATTTAGAGAGACCTTTTATAATACTCTCACCTGTGCTTTAAGTGCAGATGCTTTATGGAGTTTGGCCAATCCATCCTAGCCTATTCCACATGAACCCTAAATGATGGAACATGAGTGTGCCCCTTTACAGCAGTGTATGGGCTGCAATCATACCTCAGCACCAGGGTATTCACTGGATTTACATGGATAGCCAAACAAGTGCTGTTGTGAATCTCGAGGCTCTGCTTTATTTTTTTCTGGGTCACCCAGATGGCTTATGGTGGCCTCTATTAAAACTTGTCTACAACTCATTATTCAGCTGGTGGTGGGTACCAAAAATGCAGTTGCATCCCTATTTTAAAACAAGTGTTGGCAACGACAACCGTTTCAGCTTTAATGTAGGCATGAAAAAGGCACTTGCCAAGCACCGCCATAGTGGTATTAGGTACCCACTGATGGTGGCAGCTGCAAAATGGTGCAAATACCTGGACATTTAATAGAAGTGCCTGGCAAATGCCCAATATGTATACACAAGCAAACGGTTGCCATTGCTGGTTTTTAGCAGGAGTTCGGTGAAGGAGGTGCATAGTGCTAATAGAGTGGCTGAAGGCATCCCTGGATAAGACATTTGTATTACACCAGTAGTATGTTCCCAGCTCCTATTAATTCACTAACTACACAGGGCTTTGTAGTAAACATCCCTAAGACAGTGGCTTTATCCAAACCAGAACTGGCACTTTATGTGCCCTTTATAGATCATTCTATTTTTTTTTTTTTAAAGGAATAGGTTATGGCTAAAATGAGTCTGCGGCCTGCGTGGCATCCATCCAAAACCCATGAAGGTTGCTAAAATAGCCCACATAACATGATGTTGTTTAGCAAGGCAAGATGCCACACACCCTGGCACCAGCTCCCACTACAGGACAGGTCACAGGTGAATATATACCTCATTTAAGGTTAGTGCTGACTTCAGACCTAGGCTGCAGGTAGGATTGAGTGAAAAGGGAGTTGATGCAGGACCATCCTGCTGTGACTGTCTCTTCCTGGAGAGGAACCAGACAGGAGTGCAGATGACACTGGGGCAGTGGGAGAGCGCCAAGCCCGTACTGCCACGTTCCCTCTAATAAATCCTCTCCATGCCGGCCTGCACCTGGGAGAGGGGGGACAATGTGTGTATTATCAGGCCCAATCAAGGCGCATACAGATGTGGTGTAGTGTATATATCTGCAATTATTTCAACTTTCAACTTCTAATCGTCCTCGTGCAGGCCTCGTGAGCATGGATCAAGCGTTAGTAGAAGACGCATTCGTGACTGCACGCTTTATCTGGGAAAATGAGGCAGGGGGCCATTCTTCCTTGTACAAATCTACCCACTGTACCCTTCTCTATTCCACATTCTTGTCTGCTGTACACCCTTCTCTCCCAAGTCCCTTCCCTGCACCCCACACCAAGTCACTCCTCTGACTCACTGCCCTATGCACTTTCTCACTTGTCTGTACTTCGCTCTCATTTGCAAAACCCAAAGAACCTCCTATGCCGTTTCGGCCCTAAAACACTCTCCCTGTGTTCTGGTCTTTCCTGGACCCCTCTCTTCCCAGCACACACTGGCCACCTCGTGCTGTAAACCATTCCTATATTTCATCTGCACTCTGTTCTTGTTCCCATCTCTCCCCTCCCTTGCTCCTCTCTTTTTCTGTCCTCTGCACCCTTTCTACCCTTTTTCACTTTGCATTTCCACACTCTACTACACCCCAGTCCCTCGCTTCTCATTCCCGCATGGCCAGCACCCCACACAACTCTCATCTGTACACTTACTCAGCACTTTCTCCTCAATCTTCAGAGCACTCTCGATATCCTGGCTTGCATTTCACAGGTTTTCTCTTGCCCGCCTTGCATGACCAACCACTCCATATAGCTTCTCAGAATAAGCTGCAACAGGCATGCCAGATCCATGACCTTAAAAGGGCCCATTGATACCTGCAAGAATTAACTCTTAAGAAATAGTCAGGAGCATGGATATTTGGAAGGGGGGACAGACACAGAAGTCACTAAATGAACGTACTGCCGAGGTTCCACCCCAGACATCTGATCGCACTGCAACCACTCAAGTGCGCTGACAGAAACAGCCAGGCTGAATAAAACAGGGTGAAGCTTAGCCAAGACCTTCAGAAGATTAGTGCTTGATTTCTTTTGAGAGATGCGCAGGATGGGCACCAACAAATGGTTTATTTTGGGCAGGGACAGAGATCAGGTCTGGGCTGGTAATAGTTTGTTTTATCGAATATAATAACACTTTGGTCATAGCGCTTCATGCTAGATGCTTTCAGTTTCTAGGCAATGTAATAGCAGGTATTATTACCCTCATTTGAACGGTACTGAATTCATGAAAGGTTAAGTGTACCCGGCTGCTGCTGGGTTTGAAATAGCGAAATACAGGTAGCCCTCGTGTCAGAGACCAAGCTTTAGGTGTGGTACCATCCAAACCTCAAGCAGGTGTGAGTTGGTGGGAAGAGGTGGAGGGGTGTGTTTTAAGTCCGACTGATATTAGAGTATACATCAAGTGTTTTCCCTTTCCTACCTTAGACACTACTATGGAAGTAGCGGCCCTTCTTGAGATTGGCTCATCCGCCTTTTACTTTATGTGGTTTCATCAGGATTTCGTATACAATGTCAGGCTGATATCTCAGGCAGTGTCTGCACTTTGCAAGCCAGGCCTGGGGTACAGGGACATCTTGGAGAAAATCCAGTCTTTGCCAGATTGTATGATCCTGAGCGAATCATGTGACCCGCCCCCCCACCCCCACTGTGCATTATTTTCTCTAAATGTTTACTTGGGATCACCTGGAAGTGACTCATTTTGCAGTGTACACTATAAAGAAATGCCTCAATCATAAATGTTCTAACAGAGTTTCTTGTTGTTCCATGTATGCTAAGCATGTTGAGTGAGTGCGAAGAGGGATAAAGTGTCACAGCAATAGATGTCCCCTCTAGCTGGGGGACCGGGTCTCATTTTGGGAAGCAGTTATAGATACATTCATAGAATTTGTAATGTTTTTTTGCAGAGAAACATGTCAGGTGCAGTCAGCGTGATCCAACTCTAAGGAAATAAACTAGGAACAATCTCAAAGTAACCTGACAGTTTAGGGGCACCAGTGTAAGCAGCAAAAATAATCGTCACATCCTTCTCCTTAAAAAGGGCAATGTATAATATATTAAACAGTGTTGTGCCTGGCAGTTGTATAGAAACTGCATGTACATGTCAATACTGTTAGGAAAGATTTCCATTTATGTGTAATTTTCCCTCCAGTTGTGTACCCCCCAACATTTTGCTGCTGTTTAATACCATAGTCTGACTTGTTGCAACTTTTCTGCAACATGTAACAAGTGCACAATGTACCTTACAGTACAGTGCACTTGGGTCTCTTAATCATTTCCAAAGGCCCTAGAGACTCTTGAAGGATTTTTTAGGAGATGTGCCGATGTGTCACAGACAGGGCTGGTGGCAGCTTATCTTTTCTTATAATTTGAACCCTTCCTGCCAGGTAAACCGCTATAACCACGTTTGGCACAAATAGGTGGCCTGGCTCCAAAAAGCCCATGCCACGAGGTTCTTTGTCCTGTCCTTTGGGCATCTTGCCAACCCGGGTCAGTCCTTATTTGGGCATGCATTTTCCCGCTAAACGCCAAGCTTTTGGAGGCTTCTGCATGCCTTGTGTGTGTGCCTCCAGGATGTGAGCTGGGGTGTCTGTCCCCAATACACATCCTGGGTGCCAGAGAGTCTGGAGTGCCTGGGACCACCGTGGTCCATGCTTGGTCCATGAATGGTATGCCTGAATGTGAGCAGATCTCCCATTGGGTCCTCTTCGTTTTGGCGTGAAGGAGATTCTGGATAAGAGAAGCCCCCAAACAGCTATACCATGTCGATCTCTGGAGTTCTCACTGAATGATGGATAGGATCCAAGTATCCTAAAGTTAAGAAGCCGAGTCGAGGAACCGCTGGTGACCCACTGGAAGGTTTGGCACCTTGAGCCCGCTGTCGTCCCGTGGGACCCCTCTGCATCTGGTCACCCTAGAAGTTCTGCGAAGATTCTTCGACCTATTGGAATAGTGGGACCAACTATTCTCGGCACCTTCACCAAAACCTGCAAGTAAGCCTTCTCGGAAGTGTCCCTGGGCCAACCAGTGGGCTGACCAACTTACACAGGACCTTTGCTCTGTCTCCTCTGCTGTTTCGAGGAGGCCCTCAAAACTTGGTATACTACTATAACTGTGTTCACAGCACCCTCACACCAAATTTCGTACAATTGGCATTCCCAGGTCTGAAGTGAGACGAGTGTGCCAGAACCGGAGCATAAGCGGTTACTGTGTCGCCCAGCCGTGGTGACGATCTTTGCAGGTGCGCTGCAATTGTGCAACTGTTGCCCCTGAAGCCTGCTGCAGTGAAACTGGCCTGATCCATCCACCAGGAGCAGAGAAATCGCTGATGTCCTGTTTGGGAATCATCGCTGTATCTTCGTCACTGAAAGCAGCCGAGCCGCCAAATTGCTGCACTTGAACCTGCAACCGAAGTGGACTCGACTGCCGAAGTTTGGTCTGGAGGGTGCCGGGGGTTGGTGAGTAATTGCAACCCTAACTGGTGGCCCCTAGCGCATCTATCCATTTTTACGCACGAGTGGCCCCTGGGGGCCTCTCTCCTTTCCACTGCTAGTGCGAACTAGCAAACTATTCCCAATTCTAGGAATCTACTCTGCCCTCAAGTGGAGACCCTCCTCGAATAGTGGGAACCTATTCTTCATCGCCTCACCCACCTTCCAAGCTGCTAGAGACCCCTGGAGAGACCCTGTTTTTGCCATTGGAACTACCGCGTGCGCTTGCATTGCCTGTACTTTTGAGCATTAGGCTCCTCTCTTCTTAGGGATCTGACTGCCTCTTAGTTAGGAGTGTGCTAGATGTTAAAGGGGCTAAAGACTATTTGCACTGCCTGTTTCCTTCCCCTTTAGGTTGTGGACCCATTTTAAATGTGAGTCGAGGCTGCCCAACGGTAAGGAACGAACAAAGAGCTGTTCCAATGTGATGTTCCTCTTTGGCAGGGACACCCTTTCATGAATTGAAAAACCTGAGGGCAGCAGGGCCTCAGGTTTTTCAATTCATGAAAGTATGCCAACGTCAGATATACAGTTTCTAAACACGCATAGTGCATTGCAAACTGATCAGGGAATCATGGCCTCTTAAAGTTTCATCATGAAACATTAAGATGCCAGGATTCCCATCAGTTTTGCAACGCGCTGCACGTGTTTAGAAACTGTATATCTGACGTTGGCAGTGGCACATTGCCTTTAATAAATCCTCCCCATGTCGCCCTACACCTAGGATAGGGGGGCCACGCCACTTAACTTACCTTATGGTAGCTGAGTTCTCAGGTGGAGGTTGAGTCGCAGTCGGACTCGGAGTCTGTCTCACTCTGTCTCCCTCGATAACACACGCTGTCCCAGAGTCACTGGAGCACGGGTCGCTGCCTGGCTTCTCCTTCATTCTGGAAAAAGGAAGGCTGAGGCTGCGCAGCAGTGCACTGCGCAGGCAGGGCAAGTGCAGTTTGTTCCCCGGCCTGGGCACGTTCATTATGCGCAGGCGCGGGGCACTGCAGCAGAAGTTGCAGACAGTCTACTTTTAACTTTTGTAAACTGACATCGTATTTTACACGCTGCAGATACTTGCCTGGTGTTCCAGGGCCAGCTAAACCACCCGTACCTTCAAGATGGCCGAATTCAGATGTTGGTAGAGGTGATCCCGTTAAAAGCAAATTAGATCACATATATTCTGGCGGTAAAGAGGGATTACTAGTCTGCCAACCCCTTTCTAGATTATGAAATATCTTTCGCTTTTCGTGAGGCTGAAGCTGATACCAAGGAGGGTGCTGTTGGTACGCCTCAAATTAGGTTGATGTGAGAGGTGTGGTGCTTACATTTTGCGCTTTGCGTAAACACATTTATTAAATCTTTATTATATTTTGACCAGTTTGTCAGGGGCGCAATGAAGCCATTCTAGTCGGCACCATTTGAGAATGGCCTTAAGTACTACCTTGTAGGAAGCCTGTACGTGTTAATCTTCCCCATTTCAATGTATCTCATTTTACTGTTCTAAGTGAGATAAAGGGCTGAGTTGGGCACATGTGACATGTGATTGACTCCTCCTCTTCTCTACTGGTCTTTAAGAGGAACCTGTGTTTAATAATGGCCACCTGGGTGCATCACCTATTTACACGGGCTGCTTTCCACATATGTTTATGCTTTATAAAACCCATGCATTCATACATTAGACAATTCTGTGGCAGACATTTGATGGCTGTCGGAAGAACAGAAGGTTATGTAGGCAAACCCAACATTTAACTGCCTCAGCCCTAGCACAGTCTCGGAAGTACCAACATCTATAATACTTCTGGAATATTATAAATCAGTTTTTCTGTTACTGCCCGCAGAAAGATACATGGATGCACCCGACCCACCTGACCTGACACGCGACTGCCTCTACTCCCCCAGCTCTGTCTTTTAACGGCAGCATAAGAAATGCACGCATTTCAATATTATACGACCCTCCTCCATCGACCAGTGCTGTGCTGCAGTTCCATTATCCCCTCGCCCCTTCTCTCTCCTGGCTGTGTATCGCCCCTGTTTGTACGAGGCAGCGCATGGTGGTTCTCCAAATATTGGACGATCTGAGTATTGTATAGTGCCAGGAATATGCAAAAGCGCTACAATATCACCACAAGGGGAAAACATTTTCTTTTGGGACTAGGCTCGAGTGACTGATGCGGCCAAGATGGGACAGCAACGCTGACACAGCAGCCTGGCAACAAAAGTGCACCCTGGCATTGACCAGCCGAGGGAGTGGGGGCATCCGTGGCAGTGGCATGCGCAGCTCTCCATGCAGAGGCCATGGAGCGCCCGGGGAGGGCCAAGGGTGGCACCACTGCAGTGGAAGGGTGCTAGAGGGCGCACAGGTGCCGCTGTGGCACTGCATACAGGGGGGAGCAGTGGGTGAGGCACCTTGTGTGGCAGTGCATGCATTGTGGCCAAGGGGTGAAGGGAGGACGCAGGTCTGGCAATGGGGCATTGCTGCATTAGAGCGAAAGGGGTCGGAGGTATCTGGCATTACATGTGCTTGATGGGGGAGAGAAAGGGTGTGTCTTCACACAGTGTGTATATTGGGGGGTGCAGTGAAATAGATGGGCTGTGTTTCGTGACTGCATTTAAGTGTTAAAGTGAGCTAGGGTGTGTGTGAAGAACATTATGTGGTGTGTGTGCTGGCACTGCATACATTGTGGAAAGAAAGGTGGGTTTTGTTGGGGCACTGAATTCAGTGGTAGAAATATGGTGTGGTTTGCCACTGCATGCGAGCAAGGAAGATAGAGCGATTGTGAATGGGGGCAGTCAGCGATGCGCCCCCCTTCCTTGCCACAGCCCTTAACACAGGACTACAGCGACAGACACTGGATGTGAAGGTGTGCGTGCTCTGGCACTGTGTGTACTGCAATAATATAAGGTTGGCAAAATCCCAAATTTTTTGTTGAAGGGGAATAACAATTCTCGAGTCTTCTTTTTTCATGTCTTTCATATTGCTGTATTTTTTGGATACACTGATGTATGAATTCATCTTGTTTTAACATTTATATGATTAAATTTACATTTTTATGAATTTGCTGATGTTGAGTATGTTTCTGACTGTCTATTCAACCTCATGTCTATGTGTTCAGGGAACACTTTTTGTGCTATGTTAACCTGCGTGTGACTATTATTTCTCAATCTCTCCCCTCTCTAGGGTAAGAGTAGTGAGGGGTAATTAATTCACTGTGTGTACTGGGCAGCAGAGAGAACAACCGGCGTGCTCTGTCACTGCGGGCAAGGGGCGGGGGAGTTCTGGTCCTGGACCCAGTGAGGTGTTTTATGGCACTGCAGCACAGGGTCGGACTGGAACAAGAAATAGGCCCGGACACCCAAATAAAAGTGGCCCCCCTGCACCTCAAAAAAGTGTTCCACCCCTCGCCTCACGACCCTTGACCTCTGATGACATCACCAGAAGTGATGTCATTTGACCCCACCTGAAAGTGACATCCCGGGAAGTGATGAAACACAAACTTTCACCCCTTGACACCCCTTGAGAAAACAGGAAGTGGCATCAAATAGCATTGTTCTTAAGTACGCTACGAAAAATATAGTTATGATTTACATGGTTGTGATATACATTCCATATAAGAATGGATCACCATATGTATCATTAATATCTTTGTGTATACATCCATATTGTCAAATTACTCTGAATGCAAGCAGACGTCCAAGGCCAAATTATAGTATGTTATTGTATAGCACTTACGCTTAAGCTCTTTTTTATAGAACAAATATGCATACAATATCACCCAACCTGTGTTGGTACTCATTTATCGACCTAAGAAGGATGAAAGGCTGAGATGGCCTTGCTGGGATTCGAATTTACAGATCACACACACATCTCAGCTTTGAGCGCTCAACCGACTGAGCTATCATAATGGTTATAGTAAAAGGAGCAATTATTCTGTAGTGGATACCATTAAACTGGTAACTGAAATTGAACAGCAGACCAGTACATCTGCAAAATAATTGGGTTTTTTTCAAATCTTGTTTTTTTTACCTTTTTTTTCCAACAGGCCCAGGCGTGCCAGAAACCGGCCCCCACTCCCCAGGCACGATTTCAGTCCAGCCACTGGCCGAGAGGCCGAGGGGTCAATCCACCCCTGCCGCAGGAATGAAACAGGAATGAACACACACACGTGAAGGAACTAGAGACACACATTCTGGGGGGGGGGGATAAAAGCTATTATATTCCACCCACTTAAAATATTGGGGGATTTGTCCCCCCATCCCTCCCATGTCCTACGCCCATGCATGACCATTTCCTTCACAGATCAGGGGATTGTATGCTCAACACCAGGAATTCATTATATGAACGTGAGGGTATATTGATGGTATATTGAGGGCAGACGGTACAGAGGGGGGTGCCAGTAGACATTACATTGTTTCATTATGGAGTGGAAGTATTGATATCGTGGCTCCCAGGGATACAGGGTTGGCTATTACACATACCCAACAAGTTCTTATTTATACCGTAGATCCCCTTAGATGATCAGCAAGGAAAGGTGATCCCAATTGAACTCGAGGCAGTTATGGTGAGAGATGAGAGAATAGCATTGCATGGGACTGACGACACAGGACGATCGTGGAGAACGGTGATCGCAGTGGGGAAGGGATAGAGGTTGACTCACGTGACAGATGAAGAACTATTTCAGGACGATCGATCGGATCACCAGTTGGTATTTGACATAAGCATTACATACTGGTTACGAATGCATTACAGGGAAGTGCCACAGTGAATGGCCATGTTGCGAAAAAGCACCACCACCACCATTTCTCGAGGAAGACTTGGGGCGAGTACCCCGTTTCTTATGGACCAGTGTCCATATGACCTGGGTCGGTCCACTAAAAGGGATAGGGGCAGTCCCGATAAAGCTGAAACCAGGGGCTATTTTACCAAGGGTGGGACAGTATCCCTTATCAAAAAAAGCAGACAAAGGTATTTTCAGATGATCGCCACACAAGTGAAGCAAGGCATTCTTGTACCCTCAGAATCGCAGTGCAACACTGTGGTGTACCCTGCAAAAAGTCGACTGGCGGGTTGTTCCATTTTATTCAGGATTTACGTCCCTTAAACCAAATCATTGATTCTGTGTAGCATACCGATGGTAGCTACCCACTTCACAGTGATAGGCTTGAAGAATGCCTTCTTCTCTATACCGCTCCATGAACACTCGCAGGACTTGACCTTGTTCCTATATAGAAACCGGAAGTTGAAACACACAAGATTCCCACAGGGTACTGTGAGTCACCATCCATCTTCAATAGGTTTCTCCAGATGGATATTGGCAACATACAGATGGGGAGCACCGTCATACAGTATCTGGATGAAATTTTGATTTGTAGCGGGTCAGATGCACAGTGTTGAAATTACTCGGTATACTTGTTGACAGTATTGGCAGAAAGGGTTACAAGGTGGACAAGGCAAAATTACATTATTGACAGAAGAAGGTGCTATATATCAGACAATTGATATCACATGAAGGGTGAAAAGTGACTCCAGAACGGGCAGAGGTGATCTGGAGGACGTGTATGCCAAAGACAGTGAGCGAAATTCAGCAGTTCTTGGGCCTCTGCAATTATTGCAGAGCCTGGGTGTTTGACTATAGTACATATACAAGACCCTTGTTAAGCAGACTGAGGGAGGGAGAGAGAGGGGGCAACAAGTTGCTATGGACACATGAAATGACTGAAGCATTCAAGGAGCTGAAGAAAGCAATATGCACAGCTCCAATGTTAGGGATCCCAGACTACCATGACGAATTCTGTTTGTTCTCACACTCCAATGGAGTAGTAATGACTGTGGTACTCGCATAGAAGACTACACTAGGACACAAGCCACTGGCCTATTATAGTGGACGTTTAGACCTAGTGATGAGAGGACGTTATCCATGCAAACAAGCTCTGACTGCTGCTGCATTCGTAATAGAAAAGACGGCGAGTATCATGATGAGATGTAGCACCACGCTTTACGTGAAGCATGCTCTCTTTGCAATCCTCGAAAGACCCAAGAGTACACTGACCATGCAGAGAGCTTCTGGATATGTGGTAATTATCTTGAATCCAGTGGTAAGGTGCAGGATTGTAAACCCTGCAACATTTCTATCTGAACCAGTGGAGGAGGGAGACTATATACATGACTGTACCATGTACATGCAACAGTATGATGACCTTCCCAAAGTGGAGGAGAAGCCATTTGAGGGGGGATAAGTGCTTTATATTGATGGATCTTTAACAATAGACCAGACAGTGGGAGAAAGACATACAGGAATGGCAGTGATGATAATAAAGAAGGATGGGACAACCGAAGTAATAGCAAGTGCAAGGATGCCTTCACATTTTTTAGCACAAGCAGAAGAATTAGTGGCTGTCATAATGGCATTAGAAGCGTGCAGGGACCAGGAAGTTACAGTGTATTCGGACTCGGCCTATGTGACGCGTACAGTACACTCTGGGCTGTCAGGATGGCAGAGGAGGTGCTTCCGATGTACTGACGGCACACTGGTGCAGCACGCGCTCCTATTGGGCAAGCTCATAGATGCGCTGCAACTCCCATCAGCCATCGTGGTCATGAAGTGCCAGGCCCACACGAGGGTGGAGGACCAGGTCTCCTGGGGCAATGAAGCCACAGATGCGGAAGCAAAGTGTGCAGGTTTCTTTTTCCTCAAATCACTGATTTTGACACCCCATAGAATACACGTATTCGGTTGCGCAATATGATTCTAAAGGAAGGCTATAATACCTTGCCAGCCACACAGATAATGGAATTTCAGGGAAGGGCACCGATAGAGCAGAAAAAATCATGAGAAGGGGATTTTTAATATCCCCCATGGATGCTTTGTGGTGACAGGAGAACACAGGCAAACTAGTGATTCCAACAGCATTACTGCAGATTGTGCACACACAACTGCACTATCCTACTCATCTGGGTAAGGACGTACTTGCTGCACACATTGGGGAAGAGTGTTTCTGTCCAAATATGGCGGAGCATATAGCTGCATTCATGGAAAACTGTGTCACCTGTAAAAAGTATACAGCTGGGCATACTTTATGTGTAGTGAGAGGAGCCATACCCTGCCCAATCGGACCCTTCCAACACTTCCACAGACTATGTAGACATGATCTAGATGAGCCAGGGCTACAGCTACATGATAGTGGTTGTGTGCCTGTTTTCTGGATGGATCAAAGCCGGTCCCTGCTCACACCCTGATGCTCTCAGAGCCATGAAATTCCTTGTTAGAGTGGTATTCCCATGATCGGGGGTGTGTAAGGTCCTGTGGTCTGACAATGCACCTCATTTCGTAAATGATACTTTTGAGCACATCACAACTCTATTGGAGATATAGCACAAATTCTCCTGTGCTTATCAACTGCAAGCAAAAAGATTCGGTGAGCGCCTCAACGGCCTGCTCAAAGAAAAGATTGTTCAAATAAAAGCCACCTTGAAAAAGCGATAGGTCCATTGTTTGCCCTTAGCCCTGTTCGCACTGCCCAATCAGCCCAGATCCGACCACCACTTACCGCCCCATGAGGTGGTAACTGGACAGCACTTGTGACTCCCTCTGACTCTTCCCACTAGGGCACTGACAGACATTTGTGCTACCTCTGACATTTTTGGAAATTAAATCAACGAATATGTCGCTTCTTTGATGGCACAGCGCACCCTACCAACACTCCTTGCTCTAGAAACTAGGAACTGGTAGAGAACGTTTCTTCTCCTTTAAGTAGTCACACGATAATCTGCCACCTTCACCCTGGGACATCAAATGGGGCAAAACTCCCCTGGTCTTCGCCCTGAGAACTTTTGCACTTTACTAGTACTCAGGACACTTTTCTTCACCTTGTCTCTTCTACAGGCACCACACCCCTTGTTATCCTGCCCTCAGTAATGGCTCTGTACCCTAGGCCTTCTACCCTTTCTTTTTTCTTTGCCCTGGGTCATCTGACGGGGCATAACTTTGTCCTGGCTAATGGCTCTGTACCCTGGCACTTCAACTAACTTTCTTTCTTTCTTTCTTTCTTTCTTTCTTTCTTTCTTTCTTTCTTTCTTTCTTTCTTTCTTTCTTTCTTTCTTTTTTTCCTTCTTTCTTTTTTTCTTTCTTTCTCTCTCTGTGGAAAGCAAGCAAAGAGGACTTGAGCATTGGGACTTTTCATGGTTGGGCTATCATACTCGTGCCCCCGGCTGCAATGATTAGCCACTTACAAGGGAACACTTATGCTTTCATTTGGGGCGTGCGGTTCTCTACTGTGCCTTGCAGAATTCTCATGGCCCGTTTACAGGTTGTTCTTGGAGTCCTAAGTAATGCAAGGTATCTAACTGTGACACAAACATGTTCTGTACTAGAAGGATCTCTCATCGCAGGGATTAAAGGCAGGAACATTTAACAGAGTTAAACTAACCTCCCATTAACCAATTTACCTTTCCTATTTTATGGGGCTAGATTGAGTGGTGGTCCTTTGCTACCAATTAGTGCAGGCTCACTAATTTATTGGGGCAAAGGGCTTATCATAATGGTGTTGGGATGCAGTTACAACGTCCATACAGAGGCAAGAGGTTCGTACTGTGCAAACTCCATGAGCACAGAGGTTTGCCTATGTAGTATTTGTATGTTCGACATTTAGCTTGGTAGTTCTGCATGCAGCACATGTGTAATTTTTATAGTTAGCATTAAGACACACTAGAAAGACATACATGATGAAAGAAAGAGCAGCAACAATGTTGAAATGAAGAGACTGAGGCTAGGTCTTGTTGAGGGCATGCAGCCAGTGGTAGAGAGCTATGCCCGGTTTGCATTTAGGGAAATTTTAGTAGCTGATGAATTAGAGGCCGAAATGCACAGTGTAACCTAAATATAGTAAGTGTCACGGCTCGCTCCCTTCGTTCCCGTCCCCGCCACTTGGGGGCATGTTCTGGGGTTTATTCCTTACTGGACATTTCCTTCGAACCCTATGCTACAGTGCTCTGATGAATTGGGAGCGTTAAAACCTTATTTTCCCAGTTACTTCCCTTCCGGATCCATTCCTGGTTTTTGGCAGCCAGCATGCTATTTAAATCAAATGACTATGTTTCCCAGAATGCCTTGGCTCACTGCTTCACCTCCTGCTTCCCAGAATGCCTGGCTCACTGCATCATCTCCTCCCTTGCAGCACAACGTTGGGAGGAGGATAGGCAACACCTGTGGCTGCAGGTGCAGCAGGCGGCACGCCTGAGGGGTGTGCTCGTTAAGCAGCTTTAAAAGCCTCAGTTTGCTTCAGTCCGGCGCTGGTCATTGTAGCAGTGTTCCTGTTGTGACTAGTCCCTGTTTCCTGTACTTAGTTTCTGTGCCTTGTACCTAGTTCCAGTTCCCTGTTCATAGATATTGAGCCAAGTATCTATTTCCAGTTCCTTGTTCCTAGTTTCTGTGCCTTGTACCTAGTTCCAGTTCCTAGCTTTGTGCCCAGTTACTAGTTCCTGTATCTTGTTCCTCTGTCCTGGATTTCGGATTTATGCGCTTATTTGATTTATGCTTTCTGAATTTCCCTTTCTGTCTTCCTCTGTCTGCAGACAGCCTTTCTCTGTACTTTACTATTTGATGCAGCCCAGTTTGCCGGTGTTTTCTGTCCCTTTATGCTGTCCCGGTTACTGAAAAGCAGGATGTATTAATATTTACTTTAATTAGTTACTGCCTTTTCTCCTTGGATTGGGTGGGAAAGGTTTCCTTTTGTGATATCATTTTCCCTGCTCCTGATCCTACTTTATTGAGATTCCACTCCATGTTTTCCACTACACTTCTGCATTCATTTTCCATTGATTATTAGGTGTGGGTTTGTTGTTACTAGTTCCAGAGTGTTCCCCTTTTAGTTTTCCTCACGATTTATTATCACAATTCAGACTTGCCTTTTACTAGGGTTTATGTATTTTGTTATCTTTAACCCTTTGCTTTTACAGCCTTCTGGGTCCCTGTTTGATCTACAGGGTTCATGAAATTACTGACATTCAAGTGGTCTTTCCGGTCCTCGTGAGTACTGTTTATAATTTCCTTATTCAGTATTCTACAGATTGTCAGTTCAAAGAATCTGTCCTTGCTTGCCCGCTACGTGGGTTTAGCGCTGTCAGTATCTGTAAGAGCATAGTGGGTAAAGAGTTTGCCGACTTTCCTTTCAGTCATAAGGAGGTCCTAAGTGTTTACCCCACATCCCTCTTCCTATATTGGTAATACTGTTTTACCTTATTGACGTTCCTGGGTTTTACATATATACACAAGACTTGGGGTATTATATACACGTTGTTAGATTCAGAGTTGTTCACAGTGCAACTGTGTGCATTTTCCCTTTTGCCATAGTATGCCTTCTTCCTTTCTTAACAGTAAGGGGAAGCTGGCTTGTAGTAATATTAGGACCATAGGCCAGGGTAGCAAGAGGTTCGCCATTTTTGGTTTTGGGCTGTTAGGAATAAAGTTTGCTGGAAGGGATTGTTGGAAGAGAGAACATTAGCTCACGTTTACAAGCCGGCAGAGGGCCAGCTTATTAGAAGGTATTTCCATTCCCCCATGAGTGTTTGGATAGTCAAGGCTGAGAATAACAGAGTGAGGCACTGTTTAAGATAAGTGTCTGATTTAAAGAGGTTGGCCCGGCTGCAGGAGATGGGAATGGAATGTGGAGTAGATTTATACCATGGCTACAGGTACACATTTTATGGGAACAGAGCATGGGTGTCAGACATGGTGCTAGTTAATTAAAAGAGGCACATGAACACAAGAGCGGCACCTGGTTGTATTGTCATAAGGACATCTGGGTTCCCAGAGCAATAAGAAAGAAACATATATTAGAGAGGGGGCGTCTTTTAAGATGGGAGTAGTCCGAGGTGAGCCATTTACATAAATTCCAAGGTTGACCAAGCCATCTGGGTTTGCCAAGTTGTTTGATCATATGACAAGACCGGTATATCTTCAAAGGGGTGTCCTAGCGGTATGCACATCTCAAGTTGGTCAAAGTGTCTCAACTAACAAGGGCGATCATTCAGTATAACAGAATAACTGATTAGCAGAGATCAATTATGTTCTAGGGTTTTACAAGGACAATTAAAATCAGATCATATTAGGGGTGCATTTTAGATAATGTGAATTCAATGAGGTAGCAACATATATGTGAATGTTTAGGGTTATGTAGGGTTTTGTCCAATAGGGAATGTAGGAATTGTTTTATCTGATACGTTAATTCCAATGGTTTACTGCTATAAAAACATGCAACTTGTGTGTGTAAGCCGAGCGAGTGATAGTTTTCAGTTCCAAGGAGCTGACTACACTCCCAGGCCAGGTTTGCATGTAATACATCTTGTTATCTTTCAAGAGCATGCACTCGTTATTTGCTACATGGATTTTCCTGCTGTTCAATTCTGGACCTGCTGGACCATGGGCATACCTTTTGGGGTGCAGTCATGTCTCTACTATAACAAATCATCTAGGCTTCTCCCGGGGGTTGCGCATGCTAGCCACTCGACAGACTACTACAGCTTTTACCAAAGCGCATGGTACACACAGCACGAAAAACGTCCCTGAATGTAGCCAGCAAAAAAATAACCACAAATCCTGTGTTTAGATGGGGAAGACACAAGAGACAGAGAGTTTCTTTCTCATGACCGTGGGATGCTGTGAATGCCAGAACACTACAAGAAAGGATTCCAAGATGATGCCAATGATATGAAAGACCTATAGGTATGTGGACGAAACAGATGCAGGAAATCATCTCATTAGACCATGCAGAGGGCCTCAAGTGAATGGATTTGAAAATCCATTTGAGAAAACACAACCTCTGAGCAAATCCCCAAGTCCAACACAAACATACAACAGCCCAAGCCAATCACGCGAGCCAATGCATACACTCTCTCTGAGGTACTATACATGAGACCGGGGCAGATTAAGGAGAAGGAAACACAAGGAAGAGATGGAAGATCAGAAGGAAGATGGCAAGCCTCCACTGGATCCATAGATATGTGGAGAAGCTACTACATTGGAAGGCAAATTACACATTTTGCCAACCGTACAACAATTGCTCCAAAGTAAAGTGACCAAAGAATAAGCCCACAAAAGGAGAAGCTGAATGAAGGGACAACTCTAGAGGAGGATCAACCAACCAAGCGGTGCAACCAGCAGAGATCCTGGAGAACCAGGGTTTCCTAGTGTTTACTAGAGAAGCCACCCCTGGAAGGAGGGTGACATAATATTGTCTTCCTTAATAGGACATCAAATGAAGGGGGGGACATCCATTGATGCCAAGGTCTGTAATAGACCTAAAGTCCTAAAGGGGAAGCCCAATGTCTGGTAGAAGCCCTGAAGTGAATACTACAAGGTGGAAGTAAAGCCCAAGAAGATGATCTTGAGAAAACTGAAGGTTGGAAGAGGTCTTGTGAAGCAGCTGAAAGCAAGAAGACAGAGAAAGAGCCTAGACTGAGTGTAACACCTGGAAAAGCACTTTGAGGAGAATTGTTCTACTTCTATTTTGATAAGCTAATGCAGAGCATTTGAGAGTAGGGTTAGTGAACTTTTTGCTAGATTTTCATTGGACCATTTGCTCTATAATTTAGGAGCGCCACAAGGTGAAGAACTTGCATGAATTAGGTTTTTGGAATCTTTCTGCTGGCAACTTAGTTGGATATTACTTTGTAGATTGAGTGTGTCCCTAGATGGGCAAGAGTTCTTAACGTTAGTTTAAGAACTTTCTTATTTGGACACTCATCCTTGGAGTTGGGGAGGGCCTGGCGACCGGGTGGATTATTTGGCTTTACCTCAGGGCACATTCATTTCAACCAATTTCCTTTTCATAATCTCAAAAATAATGTTTGTGCAGTTCTTTCCTTTGATACTTTATTTCGACCAAAATAGGTCATAAAAGCCACACACAATGAGACATGACATTACAATAAAATGGTCATCATTGATAACATACACAAATACAGTAAGAGTAAAAGCAGTTAAAACCAAAAAGTTTAAATTGCCATTTAAGCACTCAGTGTTGCAAAATCCTTCGCTGCAGCAGTGACATGCTTACACCTCTTCCTCCATGCTTGTACCAAACAATTACCCATGCAGTACAACATTACCTCACAGTCTCCTGCCAGGCAGAACCACATCCCCATTTTGACCCTGTTGATCTTATATAGTTTAAAAAGAGGTATCAAGTATTTCCTCCTGGCGTAAAGATATGCCAGGCAAAACAGGACAAAACGCACAGTGCTTTCTACCTTATTAAGACAGAACGGGCAGAAAGCTGAATAACTTGGGGTCCATTTGTGCTTTAAGCTGGCTAAGGGTAAAATACCAATATGCAACTTCATGTAAACGGCCCTCATTTGTTTGTCTTGCATACTATCTAAGTAGCATTCGAAAACCAGGGGCTACTTTCCTGGATAGGTAAGAGACCAAGCCAAAAGAGCATACAAGTTTCGCTTGGGATTCTCTCACCTATCTATGAATACAGGCCTTCTTAAGTATTGATTTAAAATGTCCTGGGATTGAATCAGGAGGTAACCAATAACCATCCAGCACCATGGTGGACAGCTCCTTCTTATGGTCATAAACCATGGCATATTTGAGCCACCTGGGTGGGTTAACACCTCCCTGACAGCTCTTCTACAGTGGACCAGTTTATCTTTCGTCCACAGTCTAGCCCAAAGAAACACAGCCCTCATCTGACATATAAAGCCAATACTCTGCAGGCCCAAGTCCCACACTACTGGGACATTTAGTGCACTGACTGGCAACCTCAGGATTGATTTAAAAAATGTCTGCTTCACAACCTGGAGCATGTCGGGATTGCGCATACCCGAGAGTTCAGCACCGTAGAGAGTGGTCTGCCTTACCTGTCTCTTATACATTTGGGGAGTAACACTGAACAGTCCCTCCCCATGGCCCTGAATAAGTCTAGCTACAGCTGCACAGCTCCTGGACAACTTTAACGCAGCCCGCCTCACCTGAACACTCCACGCACAATTGGCCATCAGGCGGACCCCCAGGTAGTCATAGCTCACAACCTGTTCAATACGGCCATCTTTCAGTCCCACCTTGAGCTGAGGGGATTTCTTGACACGCGATTCGCTAAAAACCATTGACTGAGCTTTCGTCACATTCATTGTTAGACCATTATCCTTGCAAAAGCCATCAAACATCGCCAGCTGCCTCCGCAAATCCTTTGGGGTCAATGAGAGGAGTACTGCATCATTAGCAAACAATAGTATAGGAATTCTCTACGATGCCAGTACTTACCGCTATGCTACAAAATAGTGTGGGATAATGTTCACAAGAAATGAAAGAAGTATTCATAAAATAATAAGTCAGGATGTCATGGCTGGGGTCTCCCTTGCCCACGTTTTTAGCACGGACAAGGCAAGAATCTTGAGCACAGCACACTCCTGGCTTCTCTGGCACGAGTTCACAGTTCCTTTTCACTATATCAGGGCCTTCTGTATCCAAGTCTCTTCTCATGCAAAGTATCTTGCTTCTGAGGGCTGATATGCCAAAACAACCAAACAAAGGTTATTTCTGATAACCTTCACGTAGAGTGATTACTCTACACCCTGGGATCCCCCTCAGCCAGGATCTGATCCTTCTTTAGTGTCAACCTCCCAAAACCCTTCTGCAGCTTAAACAGAGACTTCTGAAGGGCGATCTCGTCTCACTGGGTCACTCTCTTAGCCTATGTTAACTGTGCGCTTTACAAAATCACAGTTCGTACGGGGTGCCAGCATCAATTTCACAATTGATTTATCACCACAAACTTCTACAGTGTATCAAGGGCTTTTGATTGTACAAGGGGTTTTGCTTGACCCGTGCATGACCACCTTGACACCTCACTTAGGCCTTCCCTAAGGCCTCTTGGTATTTGGAGTTTCTCACTCCTTTTTGTTCAACACAGTCTCTTTGTTCAGGAGAGGGGTACCAAGTTCATTCACACAAGACCTCTGTCTCTTAATCTTCTTAATCTTGCCACTGGAACCTTGAGTATAACACAGACCGGCTCACTATCAGGTTTGTCTGACTCACTGGATGTGCAGAACTTGTTGGCGTTTCTTTCGCTGTTGGAGTCAAGGACGGTACCACAATGGCAAACGAGTCTTCCGCCCTGGCATTAGTGCAGGAGGGTTCTATGGACCGCTAACATCCATCACACCACTCGCCAGCTATAATTCCCGGTCTTATGTTTCTTTTATCAGAGGCCATGCAGGTCTGGGTTGAAAAGGGCAAGGGCAACTCCCTCCTTGACGTCCTTTTAGGTCTTGCCGCCTTTCTCCTCTGTTTGAACTGCCGTCCTGGAATAGTGGTTTCCTCGTGTGATCTTGTGCTCCGCCTTTTATCCCATTGGGAAAGGGAAAGGGCAGTCAGGTGTGTGTATAGTTGTCGGCAATTGCTTAACTCTGCCTGACCCTTGTGTTGGGACATGTCAGGTTAACGGCTCTGGTATTAGTCTGCTGTCGCTTACGGTGGGAGAAAGTGTTTGTGTTGGAAAAGAGGGGTAGAGTTTCTAAGTATCCTAATGGGCAGGATGGGGAAAAGGTATCATAAAGAAGGGGATACTGCATCTCATGTTTCTGTGTCTCTCTTCCACTCCCTGAAGACACCCCATCCAGGTGATCCTCCCGCAATGGTCCGCCCCCAGAAATTGGATCCAATAGCGATGGCTGTGTCCTGGCCACCTGGATGACAGGGACTAGCAGGTGAGAAACCTTCAGGATTGTCACACTGCTCAGCCATCAACAGATCAATGACCCTATTGATACAGAGACAGAACAGAGTCGGAGCAAGGACACATCCTTGACTGACTCCAACTTCAATCTTGACTCTTGAAGAGACTTGGCCATCCGCAGAATACCTAATGACAGCCCCATTGTTGTTATACAGTGACTGTATTGCTCTTAAAATATCCATGGGCAAGCCCAGATTAATGGGCAAGCCCAGATTAATTAATTTTGCCCACAGACCTGCTCTGGGTGCGCTATCAAACGCGGTCTTTGAATGAATAAAGGCTGCGTAAATGTTCATAGACTTTAGAACAACATACTTCTGCAGGATCAATGAAAGCATCAAATCCTGGTCGATGGTACTGACCTCACGCTGAAAGCCAGCCTGTAGGGGGTGCACCACACCCACTCCACACTCCATTGCTCCAGGTGGCCCAACACTGCCTTGGAGAAGACCTTTCCCCCTGCATCCAGAAGGGAGATTGGTCAATAATTGGCCAGACAACTCCTGTCACCCTTCTTATAGATGGGGACAAGGATAGCTTGGATCCATGAATGAGGGACTATGTTTACCACCAGCAAAGCATTAAAAAGCGTAAAGAAATACAGGAGACAGATCGTCGTCTCTTACCTAAACCAGTCGATCGGCACCATATCTGGGCCGGGCGCTTTCCCCAGCTTCTCTGACAGTAGGGCCATCTTGATATCATACATGGTCAGAACAAGGGGAGCAGAACCCTCCACCCCATGCCATTTGGAAGTAACATCTGATCCTGCACAGGACGGCACACTGTGATCCCTATAAAGATTTTTCAAGATAAGTAACCCATGCCCTCTCAGGAATACTATCCTGGATCAAATTGCACTCCCTGCCCTTCCACGCATCAACCTGACACCAGAAGCCTTTAGAGTCCCCCAACTTAGAGGCCCAGAGAAGGTTACACCAAAGGTGGCCAGAATATTCTTCCCTTTTCTGTCTGAACAACTTACGATAGTTTGCCCTTGCCTCAGCCAGCGCCCCAGTACCCCACTACCTGGGACCCTTGGCAAGCTCAATCAACACCTTCTTCGCAGCACAACAACCCCCATCATACTGTGGAGTGTTACGGATAAGTCTGCTGCCACCAGAAGACCGGTACTTACTCAGGCTATTCCTCAGGAGACACACAATCCTTTCATGTGCTTGTAGCAAATGATCAATGCTAGACATCTCACTATGGCAAAAGGACTTGAAAAGGGGCAGAATAGTTGCATACATAACCGGTATGATAGTCCCCAGGTCCAATGCATGCCACTTAATACCCTGCCTCACTGTGCCCCTTGACTTAGCTGAGGTAATTTTGTGGCTGAAGTCCGCCCCTTCAAGCCAAAATATGACCAAACAACCAAAACTACAATTGGGTTGAGATCGCTTTCATGCCTCTTCAGCACCCTAAAGTCATGCAAGTGTCCCCAAGCTTCCACATTCACCAAAATATAATCTATCAGACTACATTTGGAGTGCAATCCATAAGTCGTGCTCGCTGGTTGGTCACCTTGAAATATTCCATTGCAAGCCCTAAGGCTAAGCGAGAGAAACACTCTTGCTCCTTCCCTAGAACATCTATAGTTCCTCCTGGGACACTCTGCCACCAGTTCACCCACACCCCTTCTCAGATCCTCCTCTTCCATTAACCCCCGACATGATCAAATTGGAGATTTAAATCCCCACACATAATAATTTTAGCCGACCCTGTTTGACTTTCCCACCATTTAGTTATTCTTTCCTCCAGCAATAACAGCAGGGAATCATTAATCATCTCCTGATGATTGTATACATGAATGCAAAGAAGTTAGACCCATCGAGACAGCGTAGGTGAATTTCCACAAAATTACCAGATACAATGGGGCACATACGAATTGACAAAAATGACTTAACTAGGCTTAACAGGCCGCCACTAGGGCAAACTTTCCTACCCTTTACAGCTGGAACATGGAATGATGAAAAATCCTGAATGCCATGTGCCTCCAAAGACCACAGCTCCTGCAAAGCTACTAAATCATTGGAGCACACCAATCCAACCACTCCACATCCTCCGAATGCTTCAAGAGGCCATCAATGTTCCACAACATCACATGCACTAGGTCATGCCTGTCCATCGAGGGGATTGAGATTATTGAGGCTGGGCTGGTGAGGCAACACCATCATATGATGATGGTGCACGAGAATCCTGTTTGTAATGTCATTGGTTGATCATTTTGGCAGGCTCAGCAACCCAACGTGTGGGCCCTCCAGGCCCACCAGCTTCATGTGGGGCACTTACCCCAATTGGCAGTGAGCTAATCCATTCAATGCAGTGCTCAATGATGGAATTACTGGTCGAAGGAATATACAAAGGGCCCCTATAGCTGGCAACCTCTTGGCCCTCAGTCAATTGTTGATCACATACTGTTAACTGAAAACCCCACTTAAACAATGTGCCAGAGCACATAAACAGTATAGAAGGCATGATAGATGATACACACTCAACTAAAGCCCAATACGCAGTTCAATTCGCAGATCATCAGCACTAGAGATAGCTGAGAGAACTGGCATTTGTTTCCAAAAAGCCAGAAAAACCCACCTGGTTAAAAACGGGCTCTCATCTTTTGGGCTAATTTCCTAATTTCTTACAAAAATCCCCAAAGTTAACTCATTGTCGTGGTGCAAGGCTTTCCGCGTTAGGGCTGGAGCAGAACAAACAATAGGAGGCGTCAAAGCTCCCCTCCCCCTTTGTACCGAACAAGCTGGAATCGTAGAGGCTTCTTGCGATGCATTCACCATAGGCCCAAAATGTTGGACTGGCTTCATATTGCCTAGAACCATACATCCAGGCCGGTCCATAGGTGGATACACAATAGCAAGTATAGGGCACGACCTAATGTCAATAGGCCGCTGCAAGGCCAACTGCCTAGTGGTGCTATCCATCTGGGCTTTAGTAACCAATGTACAATCAGAGTCACAGGTGTGGCGCTGTGAAACAGTCGCAACTGGTTGAGCAAGAGAGCCCATTGCAATAGATTTATTCAAGGACCGATGCTTCAGGTGGCATTTTGTGCTTTTGCACATCAAAGTGGGGTTGTTCATCAAAGATAGTTAAATCTAAAGAGCTGCCAATGCATGCTCCCCTGTTTCCGCCATTACCATCAATGAGTCCACATCAATGTCAGTCATGCCGACATTTGGGAGTGAACTAGAAATAAAAAGTTGTAACTGGGGGTGGCTGACAAAGCCCCTTTGAGGAGCCTGATTCGTCTGTAGTGGCCTCCAAACGACGAATAGAAATATCAGGATACTCCATGTCCCCTACTGTTAATTGTTTTGGAACAAAACTGCAAGCCAGTTCGACATCCACCACCTTTGCCAGAATACTCTTCATCTCACACTGGTCAGTCGCCAGCTTAGTGCAAAGTAGTAGAAGAGTGTTTAGTTTAGACAAAAGGACATTCAACATTGACACCCCAGAGATATCACTGTTGAATGAGTACCTCAATGGGCTTGCTGGCCTGGCATATAACGGGTTCACAAGATCAATTCCACAGTCGGCCTCGGTCACGCATGGAGTCTCTTCACAGAGGGGATACATTTGTCGATTTGGCCATATAATCAGTGCCAGCCAAAAGCTCACACCCCACAGCATCAGGCGCTTGTGAATTTCTCTGTAAAGTGAGGCACATATTTAATAATGATTTGTTACTGCCCATGAGCCACTTTTGGCAGCATCGGCAGGATCAGCAATTGCTCCAACAACGTGGGCCCCCACCTCAGGATGATGTATAATGCTTGACTCCCCATTACGCAGTACTGCAGTACCAAAAAAGCCATTTTTTTTGGGTTGCCCATCCAATGCAGATAACTTTGCCTTTTTGGTAAAAATAAATAAAATATCATATCATATCAAGGCCTTTTTAGCAGCACCAGGTAATAGAAGGGGGCTATGTAAGCATTTCCCCTTACAAATTCTTCCACTTGTGCCGCTCCTTAAGCCATAACAGCTGTGCTTGAAGGTCTTCATGATAGGAAAAATCATTTGCAATACAGCTGAAAGGTAGTACAGGGCAAAAGTCTGAAAAAAATGGGATAGACAAACAATACAGACGGTTCAGACACTAGAAGGCAAGCTCTGTACTCATTTATTTACTGATGTACTTTCCTATAACAAAATTAATGAGTAAACATCTATATATATATATATATATATATATAACAAAGTTATGTTTGTTTGTGGCTTTGTATGTGCCATTGATCTTGGGGACGTAACTCCTCATGAACGGTGAGGTCTGGCGTCATAAATTTGACATGGAATATTCTTTATTTCATGCCAAATGAATTCAACTATTTCTAGCTCGATAGGTCATCCTGTGCCCCAGATAATTAAGTTTTAAAAAATATTTCGGCGTTACATTTTGTGGTGTTCCGTGCACCATCTACAGGTAATTTGTAGAAAGTACTCATCATCACGATGTCTGTGCTGAACTGGTCTTGCAATTTTTTTATTTTCTAATTTTGTTAGAAGTAAGTGTGTCTTTCTGTTCATTGATTACTTTTGCAATAAACTTGATACATGTTAACTTCACTAATTAATTGAACACCAAATGTGTATCCACCTCTGAATTCTAACATGAATATCATATTTGTATGCTTAGTCTGATTATTTGCAGTGTGTGTTTAGCAGCGACAATGGCCACCACCGCTCACAAGACTGCAAATAATCCGAGTAAGCATACACATATGATATTCATGTGACAATTTAAATCTGAGATAAATGAAAATGTGGTGTTCAATTAAGTAGTGAAATTAACATGTATCGCGTTTTACCTTTGTGGCAAACAAAAATATTTGTTCATCTTTTTCGGTGGAATATGAAAAGAAATCTGGGAATGGACATCCCAGGCAAAGCTGGGTACTTAGGCTAGTATGTTAATAAAAGAAAAGAAACAATAAATAGTGAAACTCTGGCTGAGTTCTCTGTAAGCATGATTGCTGGGTGTCAGAGCTGTGGGAAATCTAAAAAGGTGACTTCACTTGACATAAGTAAACATCGGGGGTAGGAACGTGGCTGTGGAAGACAACAGGCCCCTCGTCTTCTGTACCCCTTTCAACTAAACGCCTCGCCACCTGGTTTGCCTTTAGCCCTCCCCATCTTCCCATCCAGAGAATTGAGTGAATACAAACAGACTGTTTCCAGAAAATGCCACTTCAGGGTGTTTTCTCTAAGTGGCTTCCAAAATAAATAGATGCCAGGCCCAACAGATGCACAGACGGACAACTCCAACACGCCATAGTCATTATCATTATCAGTGATGGGAGTTCTAGGCTAAACCCTCTGAAAAGCCACAGGTAGAGCAAATCTGCTCTTCGCAGTGAATGAACAATTGCACACGGAAAGATACAATATCGTACATGAAGCCCAGAAAAGGGCCAATACTGCTTGAGTGTTCTGCACGGACAATAGAAGGGGATTTTGAAATGGGCTACTAGCAGAGTCTATGTTGGAACTTACAGGGCGGGCATATCGTTTGGAAGTGGTGGAAAATCTGTGATGAACTGCAAAAAGATTAGACAAGACGGTACAGGGCACTGTGCCATAGAACATTTGTACCTTTACAGCTTTGTGGATGTTACATCATCCCAAGTTAAGGGTTTACATGATCCCAGAATGAAAAGCAGGAGGAGCACAGCAGTTTTCAGGGCAGACGTTTGTATGCAGGCGATGCCCCAGACAATTGCTGAATATTTAAAGTAATCAATGAGGCCACTATGCCTTGTGCTACAATTGTATCTGTGTCTGAAGGACACTAATGCTGCTGGAAGTGGCCGAGCAGGAGAATGTGTGCACAGTGGTATTGTGTCCCAAGACCCCACGCAGATTGAACACCGTTTGCAAGCGAGCCACTTGCTGAGGTGCACTCCCTCCAGTTACCTCACTATCCAGCGCTCTCTACACCATGTCTGCCCTTCGGCGGGCACTCACCCTACAGTGTGGTCCATTATAAAGCGGTTTCACAAGGATATGACAACTTGGGAATAAATACAAAAGGGAGTTAACGGCGTTGCGCCTTAGAATCACGTGACAATGAGGTCACATGGCAGGTCGTACAAAATAAAAAGAGAAGATGGACAACATAAAAGAAAGTAGTTGAAAAACGAAGAGAGAAAGAGACGCCATCGGCGGGGCAAACAGTTGATGTGCTAAAGAGGATCCAAATTTCGAGCTCTGGAAAGAGCAAGATGAAAAAAGAGAATACAACGGTAAGAGTGGGTCAATGAATAGAGCAAGTCGAATTGTACTAAATGACTCGAATACTTAAAAATTAAAAATTAAAGTACCGTGCCCGTTGTGTTTTTCTATTTTAGAAAAATACATGTGGATAACCTCCATCACGAGTAATGTTGAAATATTAGATCCGGTCCAGCAAGCAATAATATGCACTGCGGGAACAGCTAATCATTATCAAGACCAGTGACCGGATGTACACAATTACTAGGTCAGTATGAAAAGTATGGTAACAACTCGATCTATGTGACAGTAGCCATAGATAAAAATGGGTAAATATCAGATTGTTAATAATTAATTTTTCCTGAGTAGGGGCAGATTTAATTGGTCCCTGAGAGGTAGAAGCTGTTGAACATTCCCTTCGAGACATCAGACTTTTCTGGCAAAGTGGACACAGAAGTTGAGGGCAAAAAGAAATAAAAAACGAGTGAAGTAAAGGTAATGCATTAAGATAGGTTTTAGACATCTAACAATGCATGATATATGTATAGTATTAGTCTACATGTAGTTATGAATGACAATACAAGATCGACCCACAATTAATTATTTGCATGGAGCAAGCCTTAAGTATAGACATTGTCGATTGATTGACCTTATTAAAGGAGGTTATAGGATTTATCAATAAGTGATTACACATGTGAACCCTGCACCCAGCAAGACAGACAGATGAAGTCAGAATAGATGTGGAGAAAGAGTTAGTATAAACAACTTCTCCTTTTTGCCGCTATTAAATGCAGAATGTTGTACGTATTAAAAATGTCAACCTGGATAAGTTCGAGCATTAATATTCGACTATCCCACACTTGCCTCCCATAGCTATCCACCTGATGGTTGGACTTTAAGAAAAGACTAAAGGGACCTAATTGACAGTTGATCCCAGAGAAATTACCAACAAGAAGACAAACATAACTGTACATGCCAATGGAATGTGGTAGAATGTTTACCCCTGAAGAATTTCCTTGTGAATAGCGTGAAAGTGGGAAAGGAATGAAACATGTCGGGTACGGTATGAATGCAGTATGAAAGTGAGCATGGGTGAATGAATACAAAGTAAAAGTTTTATGGACTGGGATTTACTCCTCTATGAAAGAGGTGATTAAACTACAGATCCTAATGAAATTATCATCTTTTTAAAGTGTTTAATAATTGAATACTACAGGATATTGAATGTGCATAGCCAAATTGAGATTTATTGAAAAATTGTTTGTCTAAAAATAACTTGAGAAAGTTTGCAAAAAATATTTTTTATATTTGTAGATGTGATAAAGCAAAAAAATGTAATTGATGAAATGCTATTAAAGAAATAACTATTTTTGATATAAATTTGTGTAGTACATGAGAATTTATTAACTATTAATCATATGTATAAAAAGGAAAAACCACGAAAGGATTTGGGGAAGCAAGCGACCCGGTGAACATAGTGTATTGTGAAACAAAAGTTTTGGTAGAGGGCTGGTCACAAGTGGTCGTTAAAAATTACCTCTGGTCTCTCTAAGTTAGTTGTGAGTTGGTACGGCTGCATGGCCGTGAGACAGACACATTTATTGTAAATACATCTGTTGGTTGACATCATCTTTGACTTGGTGGGAGCAGGTGATACATGATATAAGGTATAACATGGCTGCAGAAAAGTGTAAAAGCTATGATGATGAGTACATCACTGAACTACTTAGTAATTCAACACTATTTGGAGGAGAATTGGGGGATACATCAAATCTTACCAGTTGGGATGAATTAACTCAGATTAAAAAGAGATTAATCAGGTCAGAACTACATGGTAGTATAATGTTAGAATATTTGAGAAACAGCATACTACCGATGGGACTCGTAGTAAGAAACGAGCCTAGGATTATTTTAGACAATAAGGAGTTTTTACTACAGTGGAGCTACATCGGAAATAAATGCGGCAGGGATTGGGTGATCCTAATAATTGATACCGCCAAACAGACTACAGAAAAAATAGCTATAGACCTAATAAAATTGGAGGAAGAAATTAAAAAAATTGTCCCTAGTGAACAATATAAAAAACGATTGGATGAATTGTTGAGTGAGATGAAAACATTTAAAGAAGATCTAACAAAAGAACGGATTAGGCGCTTAAAAAAAGATATACAACATTTCACTCATGAGAAAGCCTTCCCGTTTGTCCAGGAGAACTACTTCACTAAAGAACAGGAGGAACAAGTACAAAAGCAGGGTAACACTAAAAGACGAGTTAGGTTCAGAGGAACCTCTTATAGCTCCAGTGAAGAGAGCACAGGGGAAGGCAATAACGCAGGAAGAAGGGGACGAGCTCCAAATAACAACAGAGATAGGAGGGGCTTTAGGACAGGAGGCGGTATGAGAAGGATCAGCAATAGAGGAAACCCGGTCGGACAACATTTTTTAGAACAGGACCAACAGGAATGGGATCCAGATCAACGAGTAATGACTCGCAGTATGAAGACATTGTGGTGAATTTATCCGATTATGAATTGACCCCAGACGAAACACAGGCTTTGAATAAAGGCCTAGGGTTCGTGACTACCAACATACATAACCAATTTAAATTCAGAGAGGAGTTCTCGGATTTTATGAGAAAGATCCATTTAAAGCAATTTTTTGATGACAAAATTGATAATAGTGAACTAGATAGTCGTCTGCACAGGAAATCTGACTTCTGCCCCCCAATACAAACACAAACGGCCGAAGCCAGAGTTTTTGAAAGCAGGGTGATGCAAGAAGTCGCTATGCTAGAAGAAAAAACTAAAAAAGAGAAAACGTTCAATAACTGTACCCGGACAGAGAAAGCCACCCTGAAGACATTGCTATTTAATGATTCCATCATTATCCGAAAAGCGGATAAAGGTGGGGCCACGGTGGTTTTGAATAAGAAAGATTATGTAGGTGAATGTATGAACCAACTAGGTGACAATAACAACTACCTAAAACTAGAAGGAAATCCAATACAAAAACTTGAAAGATTGATTCAACAGAAAGTGACAAAAGCAGAAGAAAGAAGATGGATAACAAAAAAAGAGGCGGCTTTCCTAACAGTGGATAAACCAAGGATTCCACAATTCTACATACTCCCAAAAATACATAAATCTCTGATTAGACCACCAGGGAGACCAATAGTGTCGGGGTGCGATTCAATCTTGGAGCCATTATCCAAATTTGTGTACCATTTTATGCAACCAATGGTCAGGGAAATGACTTCTTTTGTGAAAGATATCACACAGATCATAAAAGACATTGAAGGCAGACCATTTGATAATACCACCGAAATTTTGATGAGTCTAGATGTGATAGCCCTCTATACGAACATACCACAGAGAGCATCACTTGAAGTGTTGGAAGAAAGACTACTGAGAGAAACAATAAACACCAACACCCCAGTATCCTTCATCATGTGGTGTGCTGAAATGGCACTGACGGAAAGTTACTTTCATTTTAATGGTTGTTTTTATAAACAAATACAGGGTACAGCCATGGGTGCCACATTGGCACCGAGCATTGCAAACCTCTATATGGAGGCCTTTGAAATACAATGCATCTACAATGATACCAATCCATATAAAAAGAACATATTGTTATGGAAAAGATATATAGATGATGTACTGATCATTTGGAAAGGAGAAGAAAATGTTGCAAGTATGTTTTTCGATTGGATTAACTTACAAAACCAATACCTAAAGTTCACTGTAAACTCAAGTAAGGTAGAGATCAATTATCTCAATGTCACTATCAAAGTGGACCCACTGATGGGAGAACTTTATGTAAAACCTTATAAAAAATCTACTGACCGCAATGCCCTGTTACATTATACAAGTTTTCACCCAATCCACACATGCGATAACCTACCTTTCGGTCAGTTTCTACGGCTAAAAAAGAATAGCACTAACAATGCAGACTATAGAGAGGGAGCTCAGGAACTGAGAACTAAGCTACATAAAAGAGGCTACCCGAAAAAGCTGACAAGAATGGCCATGAAACGAGCAGATAACATTAACAGGGAGGCAATTCTCGAACAAAATCCTAGAGAGAAAAATAAAGAAAACCTAGTGTTTGTTAACACCTACAGCAATCTCTCGAATAGAATCCAAAAAATTATCCATCGTAATTGGGGTATCCTGGAAAAAGGGAAAGTACCATTACAAAGACCACTGATGGCATTTCGAAAAAGCAGGACAATAAAAGATCAGATCATGCGAAACGACATCACTAAACAGAGTAAACCACAACCAACTCTAACAGAAACATGGGGGATGCGAGCACCAGAGGGACACTATCCGTGTGGATCCTGTGCTTGTTGTCAACAAACCAAAATAACCATGGAAATAGACTTAGGTCTTAAAAGTCCATGGAAACAAAAAGTCCTGACAAATTGCAACTCTTGTTTCGTTGTCTATGTGATCTGGTGCCCCTGTAAAAAGATATATATAGGGAAGACGGAAAGAAAAATCAAAATCCGTATTACAGAACACAAAAGCTGCATAAAAAATAAAGTACATTCTGCCCCTCTAGTTGGACATTTTATAGAGATGATACATAAACCGGAAGATTTGAGATGGTCAATAGTCTATCTAGTGAGGCCAACGAATGACATAAATCTTGACAGAAGGAAGTTAGCCCAAAAAGAAAAAGAACTGATTTTTCTAACTAAAAGTGTAGAATTAGGCTTGAATGAGAAAACAGAATGACAACCCACTCGTTTCCAGACGAAGACATAGGATCAGGCAAGTAGCTTGAGGTATAACTGAGTAAACAACATGATGTTGATGACTTCGAAAAAAATGACTGAAACTAGTTATGTATAATAATTCCATTATGGATATGTTAATTTGTATCCAAAAACCACGTCGAAATGGATGGTTCAGTTTTAGACTAACAATTTACTAAAATCTATAACTATGTGGATAAATAAAATTTGGATTAATATATAAGCATGAGAAACCTGTGAGGAGATCACGACAGACTTAGGTGTTTGTTCGCGTGGTGTTCCGCGGGGTTGCATCGTGCAGGTCTGGTCGAGTGGTGGAGTCATCAAGTAGGCTTACTGGGGGCCGAAGGCAGGATATGACAACTTGGGAATAAATACAAAAGGGAGTTAACGGCGTTGCGCCTTAGAATCACGTGACAATGAGGTCACATGGCAGGTCGTACAAAATAAAAAGAGAAGATGGACAACATAAAAGAAAGTAGTTGAAAAACGAAGAGAGAAAGAGAAGCCATCGGCGGGGCAAACAGTTGATGTGCTAAAGAGGATCCAAATTTCGAGCTCTGGAAAGAGGAAGATGAAAAAAGAGAATACAACGGTAAGAGTGGGTCAATGAATAGAGCAAGTCGAATTGTACTAAATGACTCGAATACTTAAAAATTAAAAATTAAAGTACCGTGCCCGTTGTGTTTTTCTATTTTAGAAAAATACATGTGGATGACCTCCATCACGAGTAATGTTGAAATATTAGATCCGGTCCAGCAAGCAATAATATGCACTGCGGGAACAGCTAATCATTATCAAGACCAGTGACCGGATGTACACAATTACTAGGTCAGTATGAAAAGTATGGTAACAACTCGATCTATGTGACAGTAGCCATAGATAAAAATGGGTAAATATCAGATTGTTAATAATTAATTTTTCCTGAGTAGGGGCAGATTTAATTGGTCCCTGAGAGGTAGAAGCTGTTGAACATTCCCTTCGAGACATCAGACTTTTCTGGCAAAGTGGACACAGAAGTTGAGGGCAAAAAGAAATAAAAAACGAGTGAAGTAAAGGTAATGCATTAAGATAGGTTTTAGACATCTAACAATGCATGATATATGTATAGTATTAGTCTACATGTAGTTATGAATGACAATACAAGATCGACCCACAATTAATTATTTGCATGGAGCAAGCCTTAAGTATAGACATTGTCGATTGATTGACCTTATTAAAGGAGGTTATAGGATTTATCAATAAGTGATTACACATGTGAACCCTGCACCCAGCAAGACAGACAGATGAAGTCAGAATAGATGTGGAGAAAGAGTTAGTATAAACAACTTCTCCTTTTTGCCGCTATTAAATGCAGAATGTTGTACGTATTAAAAATGTCAACCTGGATAAGTTCGAGCATTAATATTCGACTATCCCACACTTGCCTCCCATAGCTATCCACCTGATGGTTGGACTTTAAGAAAAGACTAAAGGGACCTAATTGACAGTTGATCCCAGAGAAATTACCAACAAGAAGACAAACATAACTGTACATGCCAATGGAATGTGGTAGAATTTTTACCCCTGAAGAATTTCCTTGTGAATAGCGTGAAAGTGGGAAAGGAATGAAACATGTCGGGTACGGTATGAATGCAGTATGAAAGTGAGCATGGGTGAATGAATACAAAGTAAAAGTTTTATGGACTGGGATTTACTCCTCTATGAAAGAGGTGATTAAACTACAGATCCTAATGAAATTATCATCTTTTTAAAGTGTTCAATAATTGAATACTACAGGATATTGAATGTGCATAGCCAAATTGAGATTTATTGAAAAATTGTTTGTCTAAAAATAACTTGAGAAAGTTTGCAAAAAATATTTTTTATATTTGTAGATGTGATAAAGCAAAAAAATGTAATTGATGAAATGCTATTAAAGAAATAACTATTTTTGATATAAATTTGTGTAGTACATGAGAATTTATTAACTATTAATCATATGTATAAAAAGGAAAAACCGCGAAAGGATTTGGGGAAGCAAGCGACCCGGTGAACATAGTGTATTGTGAAACAAAAGTTTTGGTAGAGGGCTGGTCACAAGTGGTCGTTAAAAATGACCTCTGGTCTCTCTAAGTTAGTTGTGGGGCCATTATAAAGCGGTGCAAGGTTTAACTGGATCCAGTTGGTGTCGTAGAACTCCAGCCTCTGCAAGCGGAAAAGCACAAAAAATTAACCAACTCTTCAAAAGCAGTCCTTTAAAGGCCCGATGGGGTAGACAATTATTTAATAAAATAACAGATTGTGTAAGGCTATCAATTCTTGGTGGCTTAATAATCAGGGCCAACTGGTCTTTGCATGCCAGGTAAGCAAAAATTGCCCCTCTTAAAAGGTGCAAGGCAACACCTTACAAGAGGCCAGTTGAAGTACTGGGCATTTTGTAGGAGGTTAACACATGATTCCATATCTGTGGGGTGCCACAGTCACTAGTTTTCCATGCGAGAAAGGCATCACGACCAGGACCCCGAGGCTGGAGACACAGGCACCGACCCATCATGCAGGGGAGTTGCTAGGTCTGGAAAAGACCCGGGGCTAAGCTGATGTCGGAACTGTTGGGACTGGGGGCTAGCTAGTCTTTTGGCTGTAGCTCCTGAGTTTCTATCCGGGGCTACAGCCAAAAGATCAGGGGCTATAGCCCCCTTAGCCCCCCCTTAGCAACGCCCCTGCCATCATGCATGACTTAGGGACTAGCCTTATGGAAAACAAATACAGGGGTGCCGGAGAGGGTTGAATGCTGCTCCCATGGTTCATTTTAGGCTATTATACAGGTGGACAGGGTACTGGTGGTGACCGATCTCTGTGGCTACAAAAGCGGCGGCGCTGATTCCTTAATGAAAATATACATAAAATAAAAACGATTGCTTACAATCCACTGCCCCCGCAGCAGGAGTGTATTGAGCTGCTGCTCTTCTGTGAAGTACCTTGCTGTGCTTTGAACAATGGGAACTGGTTTCCGGTAACTCCTCCACTTTCATGCCAACTCATAGTTTGTTGGTGCTGTAAAACTCACACAGATAACATTACCTCTAAAAAAGTGACAGTAATGTAATCACTGCCAGATTTTCATTGCATCACCAAACTCAGAATGAACGCCATATATCTTAAAAAAGTGAAAGTGACAGATAGGCCTCATTACAAATTTGGTGGTATTTCGCAGTACATTTGCTGAAACACCACCAACAGATTTACTGTTACTGTCACTTGGTCCGGCGGAATTACGGCTAGATTACAAGTGGTGGCAGGAGGTGTTAGTCCGCATTTGCTATGTGGATTTCGGCAGAACTGCAGCCAGCGTTAATTCCGCTGATTTGGCCATTTTCTGATGCTCAAGTGGATGAATTACCTCCAGCCTTCTGTTGGAGGTTTTTCCTCCACCGCACCTCCAAACCCATAGTTTAACGGTGTAGTAATGTGGCAGTAATGCAGTGGTAACTTTGTTACCACAGGGACTTTCTCATAATGAGGCCCATATATATATATATATATATATATATATATATATATATATATATATATATCAATGTCAAATACTCTGATGTTAATCAGGCCAGGCGAAGCGGCACTCTCCATGCTCAAAGGACGACAAAAATCCATCCGGATACTGTGTCTTCTTTACCGACGGTCAATCTTTATTTCAATTCATCAAAACAACACAGCTAAAAAGCTCTTTAGCAAATGTAAGTCATAAAAAGTAAGGCTCTCCCAAAATATGCAAAATGTTGATACGTTTCGCGGCAAAACTCGCCGCTTGTTCACAACCACAAACCCTGTTGCACAAGTGTGTTTTTTTTAAAAAAAAACATTCAACCTGAAAGCAAACTGCCAATGATTGGCCATGGTGAGATAAACACACAAGAGGCTCCATTTTCATAATGCATAGCTCTCAACCATTTGCGTTGCAAAGGCGGGTGAAATCACCCAATTTTGTTTTTGGCGGGTGAGACGCCCACTGGAATGAATGGGCGTGCAGGAGACTTGGCGGGTGAGCCAGCCCTTTACAAGGCGGGTGACACCCGCCAAAAGCGTGTGAGTTGAGAGCTATGCATAATGTATTATATGCCTTGAATAGTGAGATTGGCACTATACTCCACAACGAGAAAGAGAGTGGCACCATATACCTTAAAGTGTGAGAGGGGCACTAGATACCTTACGGGTGAGCTGGACACTACAATATTGGAGCAGGAAGAAGTGGGCCACGCACTAGCCTCTTGCTCTGATTACAAATATCAAACTGAGTGCTTTATCCCTCTGAAGGTTAACCAGGCAAACAAGCAGACTATCTGCGAGTTGAGCAAAGAAGCGCGTAGGCGCTTTAGCATTGTGGCTGAGAGTTGAGCAAAGAACTGGCCAGGTGCCATAGCTTTGAGGCTGTGTTTGTGAAGGAAGAAGCAGCTGGGTCCTCGACCCCTGTGAACGTGAGAAAGAAGTGATCTGGGTGCTGTATTGCTGAGGCTATTTGGAGAGTTTGGACCCTGAGGGAGATCAATATCCCTACTAGAGAGACATTATTGACAACTCATAGTTCATCTCAACCTGACACCTCTTGTATAGTCTGTTCAAAGACAGGAAAACTATTTTCAATGGTAGATAAGCCAATGGCATCTATAGACGTTGATCCGAACCACAAACTGATCACATTAAAAAGTATTTTTGTGTCACGTTTTATCAGTCTGACACACAGTCACTCACCTCATCAATGCACACACATGGCTCATCAAGATATACTTTAGAGAAGCCTCCGTGAGGAAGGGTGTGGAATGGGGCAACAATTAGTTTTTTTTACAGCTACTACTATCCCCTTTCTATTTCTATTTACATGTTATTTTCTCAAATTGTCACTTGCTTGTGTGCAAAGACCTAAGGATCTGAGTATACGTAAATAAAAAGTGAATATAACTGACCCTTGACCTTATTGTACGTGGCAAGGTGCAACCAGACAATGCTAGGCATGTCACTGTTGATGGACTGGCAGTGAGTGAGGCGACTAGCCTTCGAAAAGAGTGCAGTGGATGGGATTTCAGATGTGACCGCTGCTCTGATGGATAGGCAAATAAATATTGCATTGTGTTGGCCCAATGACCGGCCCTAGAGGACGACAATGTAGACACACAAGGGAGACAACACGATGTGCTCCCTGTCCTTTTAGGCAGACATGATGAGACAGTCCAATTAGAGGGTGGGAATCGTGTCTGGCCATGCACAGGTACAGAGGCGTGACACCACATGAAGGGCCCTGAGGTCAAAACCCACGCCCATGGGAAAATAAACTCCTTTTTCAATTTGAAATCGGAGTTAACTTTCCCATGGGCGTGCCTTATTGCAGGCTTCTTAACTTCATTGGTGCTGAAGCGCCGATCCCTGCTGCTAAGTTTCACTTCTTCACTTTACTGTAGCGCCAGTAAAGTGAAGAAGAACAACAACAAGCGCTGGGGAAGTTAACTCCTATTTCAATCATGTTCTAATTTGCAACTTCACTGCTGTGGTGCTGACAGTGACACCTCACAAATGCTGCTAATGAGACTTAGAAGCAGGGGTCGGACTCGGCCCTGCAGCAGTGATTCAAGTGAAGATAAGAAGGCTGATAGTCAGGGTCCGGGAGGTTAACTCCTTCATTCGTGTTAATGAAGCAGGGGCATGCAGTGAAGTAAGTCAATGAACAAACGCAACAATAAGCACTTAATAAGGCAAATAAGCAGACAAAAACCGCAACAAGCTACTTGCAAAAATTATAAGCGACTTTGGGCAAAAAGAAGCCCAAAGTGTCACTTATAATAAGCGGACCTGGCAACACTGTCAAGACCATGGGGCAGAGTTGGCAGAGCTCTCCTGGAAATTCAGGATTGTGTGGAAGAGGCAGTCAGAGGAGAAAGCAAGAACTGAAGGGAAGAGAAAAAACACATGTCAGAGGTAGAGTGATGACCCATTCAGGAGGAGTGGGCCAAGAATGTGTGGAGAACTACAGAGCAGCAGAAAAGAGCTTTGATCCCACAGACAGGTCAAGAGAAGAGACAGTCAGGTGAAAAGACCAAAACATCTCCCTATGGCCCTGTGGGTTAGAAGTAGTGAAACAGTCCTAGAGCCGGACACTCACAGAGCAAAAACATCATTGGTGGTGCAGCCCAGAGAGGGAATGCGGATGCAAAGGCACACATTCAGGGGGCGGGGGCAGAGGAAACTGTTCTCCTTATCTGTGGTGGGGCTGCAATCCCCTCCACAAATCCCCAATATTTGCAGAGTTTAATTTTCAACTTGTAAGCTAATCAGAGCAGCTAAGCCCTTCCTATCACCCAATAACTGCGTCATCCTAGCAAGAGCATTAATCCTATCGAAACTAGATTATTGCAACGCCCTCTACATAGGCAGCAACAAATACATCACCTCTAAAATTCAAACATTGCAAAATAATACCCTGAGAGCCACCCTAAACTTCCCTAAAAATGCCCACATATCAGTCCTTAGGAGATCCACCAACTGGCTCTCCACTAAAGATAAAATCCTCCTTAAAACAGCTTCCCTCACTCATAAATGCCTTAACCATGCAGCTCCGCAATACCTAATAGACAGATTCATCAGAAAAACAGCCGGCCGTCCTCTACGAAAAGCCAACTCCAACCTCTTACTAGTACCCAGATTTAAACTCACCAAATCTGGCGGGAGTAGCTTCGCTGTTAAAGCAGCACAACTGTGGAACTCCCTCCCAACTGATCTAAGAGAAGACCTCCCCTACCAGAAATTCAGATCTAACCTGATCCAATGGCTAAAAGATCATGATGTCTAACATCTCGCTACCGTCATTTAAGATCTCATGTATTTTCTGTATATTTAACTGTTCTTTATATTTGTCACATCTGCATATTGTAAATTTCCTGTACATACCCTTATGATCCTTTGTCTCCACTTGTCTACAGCACTGTAACCATAGCTGTACCCTTTGTTTATTTTCAACATGTAACCTAAGTTGAACAATCCTCTTTCTGCCTTCGCGCCCGTATACCCCCGGGTCTGGTGCGCAATATAAATCAATAAACAAACAAACAAACTTGGATAGTGAAAATAAAAATCATGATTTGGATGTGTCTCCTGCTGCCAGACAGACCTGTAGGCAGCAGCCTCATAGTGAGACAATGAGTGGCACTGAAAACAAATAAACTCGTCTTATGCTTTCATCTCTAGATGGACGAGCAGTTGTAGCCCTTTTTCGTTGTTTAGCAGTGTGCCACCCTGGTTCCGACAGCCCTCTTCCCGTTTGCCTCTTCCATCCCACCTCCCAATGCATCTGTGCTCCATGATTTGGCATGGTGGCCCTTTTAACTCAATCCTCCAGGGCAGCCTCTGCCAGGGCAGCCCTCGGCTAAGGGCCCCAAAGCAGAAGGCCAGCTCCCAAAGAAGCAGCTCCAGTCCGTGTTTGCCGTGTTCGCCTGTGAAGCAAACCACCATCAACCAGCAGCGACTGGCAAGGTAAGTGTGGTCTGGGTGATGACTACAGCAATTACTGTATTCCAGCAAAGCCCTACCACTCTTATTACCTTATTTACACAATTTTTAGTCATCCATGATATTCGTTTTTTGAATCACTGCTGTTTGGCAAAGTAAGATGTCTCTCCATTGACTGTTGACCCTCAAATCTAGGCGCCTTCTTCAGCTGCCCAACTATCTCAAATCAAGCTGCTTGTTCATGTGCTGCTTTGTCTCAAATCTAGATGTCAGTGCATTTATTGTTGAGTCCCAAATGTAGGCGAATCCTAAAGAACCCTGCATGCTCCGACTTGCTCTTGAACTACATTTTCCAGCACTATTGTATCTCTGCAGCCCCATTTCTTTGCCAGCTGGCGCTACAGCACCGGCGCGGCTAAGCCAGTTAGTGCAGGTATATAAAGGAACCTGCCTCATGCATCTCTTTAAGTTGATTGAATTGTGTTTTATTGTGCTCTAGCGTGCTTTTACGGCATTCAAAGTTTACTGCTTTAGTTTTAAACATTTTGTTTTGATATTGCTCATTTTATGAAGAGAAGTCTATAAGTGAACCAAAATAGCTTAATTTCTTCCGTCGGTCGCATTAAAGCAGAGTTCTATTCTAAGAAACGTACACGCTCTGACTTGCTGTTTAACTACATTTCCCAGCACTAATGTAGTTCTCCAGCCCCTTTTCTTTGCCGGCAGGCGTGACATTGCTGGCGTGACTGAGCCAGTTAGTGTTGGTTTGTGAAAGGTTGGTGAAAGGTCTGTTTTGTTCCCTATGCAGTGTCCTATTCCAGTTCTTTCTTAAAATACTAGGTAAGTTTTACTGTCCTTGTGCTTCCCTACTTGTTTTGCAGTATTTACTATGTTAGCTCCATTGAGAACCTACTCTCAAATCAAACATACGGAAATCTTGGAAAAATATCTAGCGCTGGCTCTGCTATCTGCTAGCGATATTACTCCAGAGGCAGACATAAGCCATATAAGTCCCACTCGCCTTCCAATTACGAATAATATAGAGGGTATTTTACTTCAAACTACCACACCCCCAAATCACTTACCTTGCCCAGATAACGATCAGTCAAATGTGGTGGAAACAGATATTAATCAGGGGGCAGTAATACAAACCCTTTGTTCACCGAGTAATCTAGTTATTCCAATAAACCAAGAAGAATTCTTTGTGATGATAATTTTACTTCAAGCACCAAAACAGAAGTCGAAAAAACTCTCTCTGAGAAACTGCTAACTGTATCCATGTTGAACACTCGCTCATTAGTTAAACAGAGGGCAGAGGTTGCTGACTACATTATCATATATAAACCTAATATGTTGGTGCTTACCTAAACTTGGCTACACGATACTGCCCAGATCACTGTAGATAACACTCTGCCAACTGGGTAAAAAATATATAGGGTAGACCATACAGAACAGTGAGGTGGGGGAGAGGCACTTATTGTGAAGGATCATTTTGATTGGCGTGCCCTTAACATCCCAAATATGGTTGTGAAAATCTTATTGTTCAAAATAAAAATGAATTCTTATAGCTCCCTTACTATACTCACATTATTTAAACCGCCTCAATATGTACCTTTATTTGGAGAACAACTCCTCGAGCAGTTCAATGGTATTACAAGGTCCATCTCGCCAGTACTGGTCATGGGACACTTTAATCTGTGGGCTCCCTTCTCTTGAAGTAACTGGCTATACTCAATTGGTAAAAGGGTGGTCATACACTAGATTGGATCTTATGCCATAACTTGCATAGTTCTGCCATGGGCACTCAGTCCTGTCCCTGGTCTGATCATTTCTTCGTCAATGTAACTATCCTGCTACCCGTTCTCCATCTAGTCTGGACACTAACATTAGGACAGAGATCGTATGCGGGAATATTACGAGCATCTCACTGGCCGCTTTCTCTACCTCATTGTCTGCTAAACTGGGCAATATAGAATTATTCAAGAAAACCCTGATTTAGTTTCTCATCTTTCGCTAGCCATTAATATTGATACCCTTGCCCTTGAAAAGATAAAGAAAGTAAAAATAGAAACTATCAAAGAATCATGGTTTAATGATAATATCCTTGAAGCAAGGAAAATTAAAAGAACACTGGAATGAGAGTGGCGGAAGAACCCTGGCCCTCTAACTTTAGAGAAATACAAAAGGTCTGTGCATACCTAGAAACATACCATCATTGAAGCAAAAAGGAAAACATATAGCGCACGTATTGAGAACACTAAACCTAGCTCCATTGAATTATTTAAAATCCTTAAAGAGTTTGAGAGTCATACCTCTCCATTTGCCCCAGTCATTAAAGACTCCATGTGGTGCCAATATATACAGGAGGAATTTGTAAATAAAACTATTGGGCATCAGCTGACTATTGTGAATCAATAGGCTGGCCTTGTAACTAACAAAGGCCAGGATAGTATAAATGTTACAACGTCGGACCATTTACTGACTCTCCCAAAATTTGACATCCATAGCTTTTCAGAAATGGAGGTTCTTGAGATTGTTACAAATCTTAGGTCCACATCATGTCTTGGGGATTCATGTCCTGCTGATATCTTGAAAGGCTCTATAGACATCTGGGTCCCTTGGACCACTAAAATGATTGATACATCATTTGAGGAAGGCATGTTGCCCGCCTCTATGAAGTATGTCTGGGTAACTCCTCTCTTAAAAAAGAATACTCTTGACCCAGCAGGAGCTAAGAACTGTCTGCAAACACTAATGTGCCTTATTTGCTGAAGAGTATTGACAGAGTAGTGTACCTGCAACTACAGAAGTTCACTGAAGAAAATAGAATTCTTAATCCTCACCAATCTGGCTTTAGAACCCAACACGGAACAGAGACCTCCTTAAATTCCAGTAACTTCTCAATACTCTGCATTTCTCTACCTCTTTCTCTCTTTCCCTTCCCTGCTAACCATCCCTCTGCCACTGAGACTGGCGGCCTGGTACCTTCATGAATCGCACAGATTACCAGACCCTCTGCCCAGTCAAAACCAATATCCTCCCCCCCTCAGCACTGCCCCATGGACCCCCAGCATGGTGGCTGTGCTTCACACTCCTTGGGATCCTTTCACCCAGCAATTGAGCATCCCTAAATCCCTTCTCTGCCCTCCCTTTCCTCCTGCACTTCTCTTCACTGCACTTGCATGCCCGAATGCCGCAAGGCCTAGTAAGACCATATTTGTATACTTACTGTTCTCTTGCAATGTATTTACTCCCCTTGTTCCCTCCCCATTGCCTTGTGGCTCTTGAAAATACGATTTTGTTGTATAAGCACCTAACAAATGATCAATAAATAGAATTAAAATAAAAAGATGGATCCAGCTTAATCGGACCCCTGACATAGAGCCTTAGAGGAAAATGGGAAGAGAGGGGTGCCCCAGTCTCGGGAACTGATGGACCGCGGGGCAGAGGGAGCGCATCCACCCATGGAGGAGCTTGTGGGGATGGTGGTTACTGCACACCAGGGTGTGCTAAGGGGGAAGGGATATGGGCAGCACTTGGTCTGCACGCTGTGGGTGGAAAGGCACCAGCACTTAAAAGCCCATTGAGTACCCACTCTTCTGCACAAAACGTAGGAGTGGTAATTGCAGCACTCTGGAATAAACAACAGGGGATGGGACACAGGCCACAGTCAATCATAACTATGAGGGTTGGATAGGGCACAGCCACTAACCAACCCTAGTAAAAAAACTCACCATTCTACATACAACTCTCAAACTCTGAAATAAACACAACCATGCCTCTACAGCACAACAAACAGCACACACTTCACTAGACTGCAACAGTGAAATAAACCACACATAGCCTTGCACAACAGCACATGACGGTTACCAACCGAAAATCATGCCTACGCTCAGCAAGCGGTGTAAACGGAACTGAAGCTGCCAATAGCACATCACAGCTCCCGTGCTCTTTTCTCCAGCTCAGTCCTACAAACTTACCCTCAACCCCTCCAACCTTCTTGCTTTAGAGATCCACCATAGCACCGAGAGACCATTCAGGTGTTGACAGTGCATGGTATAAGAACCTTTAACATAGCATAATCTAACTTTTGTTGTAACGGGTCATACAAGGGCTTAATGAGAAGTTTCTATTGCTAAAGATTGCATAAGCAACAGCAATTGACAACTGTTTTCTGACCATTTGCAAGTCAAGTGTATTAAAAGAAACTAATTGCAGCAAATGGCACCCTTCTCAATATCAGTTACTATTGACATTCAAAGGTACAAACCGTGCTTAATTCCCACCTTCACAGATGAGCATGTTCAGATGACTCCACCCTCACCTCACTTTGTGCATTTGCGCAAATCAGGGGGTGTTTCTGTGCATTTAAGACTGCATCCCGAATTCAGAAATGGTACATGTTTTTAAGTGTGCAGAAAAGAGGCACATTCTGCTGCGCTTGTTCGGAACCAGAATGTGCGAATCATGACAAGGTCATTTGTGACCCTGTCATGCATTTTTGTAAAAATGTGGCAGCTTCAGTTTACACCACAGCTGTCACATTTACATTCCCATTTATTCCCCAAACATGGATAGAAAGGATATTTTTGTGGTTGACTTTTCACAGTGACAGGCACCGTAGTGTTTCAGAGCATGACAAGGCAAGGGAGGGGGACAGGGGAGAACAAAACAGCCATCTTCCTAGGCTCAGTGACATTGAGAACGTGCGAGCGCATGGGAGAGGGGGAGGGGAAAAGTGCATGGAAGGAGAGAGAAGTGGAAAGTGCGAAGCAGAGGGGAAGCAGATAAATAACAATAAATAAATAATAAAGGCAACAAACAGTGGTAATCCAGCCAGCCATTTGCAAGTACTAGGTTTAAGGCAGCAGACAGGGTAGGTCTGATAAGTGCAGGAAGAAAAAGGGGGGGCTGTATGGGTACAGACACAGACCCCAGTGCAAGGGGTGGCCCGGAGGCAGTGCAGGAGGGTGGCAGGGTGAGCAGGTACCTGGGCCCGGAGGACAGAGGGTGGTCAGGTGCACAGTGCCAAGAGAGAACAGATCAGCAGGGGAGAGGGGGAGCGAAGGCAGAAGAAAAGAGGATGGTCTTGAGGTGCTTCCGAAACCTTTGCCTTTTAGGGTGAAATGCGCTCTCAGCACCTCTGTGGGTGTTGGATTTGAGGATAAGGTGATCTTTGCATTTTCAAAAATAGGATATCTAAAAACAATGTATGTTATGTGCTATTTTTAGGAGCCCCATCTTTTGAGAATGTACCCCAATATTATCAAACCCGGACCCCTACATTGAATATAAACTCATCCCCTGTATCGCACTTCGAATGAATTTCAAGGATTGGCCTTGATTTTGTATGTCTTTTATAAAATTAATTCAAACGTTCCAAATACGAAGACTAGCATTAACGTGCATAATTTTGCAAACAGTTCTCCACAGTTCCTGGTTTGATTTTTTTTAATTGCATAGCAGCTTTGTTATCTCATAAAATATTACTGCTTTTAAAAAGTTGGTAAAGTACAAGATAATTTACCCAATATTACCATTACCCATTCAAAACAATAAAGTCAGTCAGTCAATTAGATTTATTTTGGTAAATTTGGTTAAAAAAAACTGCCATAACATCACATACGAATACACATAGAACAAAGAACAGTGTTTAAGTGGGTATGGCTTGGAAATAATTAGGAAGAGAGATACAAACAGTTCAAATGCAATAACTCCCTAGATTTGGATGCATGTCACTGATTGTCTGGATGTCATAGTAGACTGCATCATTTATAAGGACGATATTCATGATTAAATCATGATTCTAATGTATGGCACGGAGGCTCCTATTATGAACTTCCCTTTTCTTCTTTATTGGATTGCAGCAAGAGCACAATAATGAAACATACAAAACTACTGCTCCCACAATTCACCCTTTGTGTCCCTCCCTCCTTCTGTCCTCCAATCAGTGTCCAGTGTATCCCTCTGAGGTCTTCCTGGAACCCTTCTTCTTCCCCTTTTGTTGAATGCAATGTCTCAAAGTGAAGTATGCCATCCAAGCCACTAAAGTCCAACACCAGGAACTATTCGAATGACACAGCACCATTCCTTAGGGCATTTTAGAAGACAAACTGACTATTATGGTCCCCAGAATCTATAGCAGAGACAGAAGAAACAAAGAATATTTTCCAGGAGGGAACAGGATGGATAATATTTTCCTTCATACCATTAATGGAATCACGACTGTCTGTCGCTCAGTAGGACTAATCAGAATTCTAAGACAGCTCCTATGAAGCGCATTTCAAAGCTGTGGGAGTACCACAGCCGAAGCGCGCACAGTTGGTTTGCAATAAAAAGCATAAATGGCAGATCCCTTAGTCCAATCAGCTCCCCTGAGAATATCCTCCAAGCAAGCCACAAAAAAAAAAAGATTTTGATGGCATAGATGCACCTCTGACTGAACGAGACACAAAAGAAACGTTGCATCCACACCCGCCTCCCTCATGACTCACTTGACCCACCTGGTGTGGGATGAATCTGGACAAAAAGGCCTCAGAATCTAAAGCAACATGGCTCCCAAGGATTTTCTCATGGCAGCCGTACCTAGCTCCTACTGTTTTAGACATTGCACAACACACAATCCCCGTTTATTAGGAAAATGTGGGAAATTGATGACCTAAGAAGCGGTCTTCATGAGATGATACATGTAAAATGACACACCAAAAGAAGTAAATGCTCGACCTTTAAGCTCCATGGTGCGAATATCTGCCACTCGTCGAAAAGCAACAAGAAATAGCAGCATGACCAATTTGGCAGATAGATGCTTCAAGGATAACTGGTCATTGGGATGCCACCTTTCAAAAACACAAAGCACTAGGTTAACATCCCACAGAAGGCAATACTGCAGATCCAGAGGCGTCCAAACTCAAATATCGTTGAAGAGCTGGCACATTAGTAGATGCTCCCCAACTGGTAACCCGTGCATCGAGCTATGATCAGTGGAGATCGCAGATCAATACAAATTCTACATCCAATAAGATGTAGAGCCATCCAATTCTGCCAGAAAGTTATCCACTGCTACCACAGAGGCCAAATGGGGAACAAAGTCCCCCTGAGCACCAGCACACCCAGGCTGCCAATGCAGACTTGTAAGACCAGCGGCTACTAGGCTCCCATTAGAAGAGTGAAGCCGAGCTACAAAGTCCTTGCAGGGCCCAACAGTCTCTGATATCAGCTAGGTGATCAGAAGCAGGCCCCCTTCCAAAACGAGAGGATGGGATGCTCCTTGCGGGTATCGAAGGACATCGGTGGTCATTGATACAAGATACTGAACTACAATGAGAAGCTAAAGAATATGAAGGTACCAACCCTGTGATTGACACCATGGGGTCATCAACACCATCTAGCACTGTACTGTACTTGTAACAGAACTCTAGGAATTAAGGCAAATAGTGGAAAAGTGTTCATATTACGCTGGCCAAATCCTGGGAGAAAGTGTCTGTAGCCACAGTATCAGGGTCCAGCTTACAACTGAAAATCTATTGAAGTTGGGTGTTGAGACAGGACACAAAGAGAGCTGTCAAACCACTGGGTCTCGTCAATTGCGAGAGCACCAATCCCTGACAATGTTGGAGACCTCGGGAATGAAGACCACCTGTACTTTCAGCTGAAGGGAAACACAGAAATGACAAAACCTTTCCACCAGATCTGAAAGATCCTTGGACCCTGTGACACCCAGTTTGTTGATGTAATAGACCGCTGTCCTCATGTCCATCTGGAGAGTGATAGCCAGCACCCCCCTTTTCTCGTGAAACTCTTTATTACAAAGGACCCAGAAAGAATTTCTACACACACTGATGTGCTTTAATGAATCTGTAAGAGACTACCTGCCTCCAGCGGAAATTTCACTGCAGTGTGTCCACCGAGGCTGCCATCGGATTCCAAGGCCAGGGACGGTACAAAAAGTTACAGAAAGTTGCTTGCCACACCCAAACGGCATACTCTGTGCCTTTGTGGAGCTTCTGAATCTTTAATATCTGCAGGGCTCTATAATAAAGGGAAGCTGGAAAAATCATCTGAAACAACATAGAAAAAGACCCTTGATCTTGGCTACTTGCCGAATGGGTAAGATATGCAGTGCTTTCCAAATGTCTCTTGTGTCTGTTTGAACCCAATGAGAATGTTCAGCTATGCTTCCTTGAGATACAAACTAACCATTCAGTCGCATGGCTTGAACATGTTGTGCAACAATACAATCATCTCGATCTTGAAGTGCTGATAGAGAAAACAATGATTTAATTACCACAAATTGAAGACTGAATAGAATGATCGCTTGTTTTTCTAACCAAGAAGGTAATGCTGAGGAAATTCGATGTAAGCGGTCGCCATAGTTCCATAGCTTATTTCTTTAATAAGTGTACTATTTCCTGGTTCACAGGACGCTTATGCGCCTGATTTTTGTAAAAAAAAGTATTTTATTGGATATTTATAAGGCGCCTATACAACAGAACAGTGCTTCAAGGCGCCACAAGGCAAAAGTGAGGGGAACAAGGGAGAAAGTAAAACAATGATAACGACAATAAATAAGTGATAAAAGTAGAAGTGGTCCTGCTAGGCCTTGTGACATTTAGAATGTGCAAGCACAGTGAAAGGGGGATGGATAAGTGCTAAATGGGTCCCCCGGGTGGGGGAAGTGCCAGAGGTAAGTATGGGGGAGGCAGCAGGTAAGTGCAAGGACAGAGATGTCCCGCGAGGAGGGGGTGAAGTCTGCCACCCGGCAGGTAAGTGCAAGGGTGGGGATGATCTAAAGTGGCAGATGTCTGCCTGCCGGCATTCAGGTATAGACCCAGCGGGCGACGACTGGGCAGATGGCCTGGACCCTGTTGGATGCAGGAGGGACCAGGCCACCAGTCTCAGCTGCAGTGGAGGAAATTAACAAGGGAGGGAGAAAGGGGGAAGGAGGTGGAGAAAAGAACGATCTTGAGTTGTTTGTGGAACTTGAGGTAGTCCGCTTCAAGACGGAGAAAGGGAGGGAGGCTACTCCACAGGAGGGAACCAGCCGAGAGGAGAGATCTGCCCCCACCTCTCTGCTTGTAGAAACGTTTGATCAGCAGAGAGTTGGAGCTAGAAGATCAAAGAGATATGGAAGGAGAGTATTTAGCTAGAGAAAACTGCAGATAGCATGGTCCCAGGCGCCAGAAAGCCTTGTGGATAATTCAGAGGGTCTTGAATTTGATCCTTGCAACTACCGGGAGCCAATGGAGAGATTTTAGAGCTGGAGACCTATGGTCCCTGGGATTGAGGCCCAAGGATAAGTCTTACAGCTGAAGATGGGTGAAGGGAGGAAAGGGGCAGGTTAAGGAAGATGCAGTTATAGTAGTGCAGCATGTAGAGGACCAGAGCCCTAGAGAAATTGAGCTTCTGGTGGAACGTGAGGAAAGGGAGAATGCCTCTGGGGAGGTGAAGTTGAAAGTGGTCCTTCTTGGTGAGGTCCAAGATGTGAATGGTAAAGGAGAGAGAGGGGTCGAAGATGACACCAAGGTTTCTGGCCTCAGTCGAAGGAGAAGGAGAGGAGCCCATAGAGAGTGGCCAGAGTGCTGGAGGGAAACGGGGAGCAGGTGTCCCGCTAGGAGGAATCTCTGTCTTACTGGAATTAAGACAGAGATCGATAGAAGCACACCAAGACTGAATAGCAGACAGGCATTCAGGGAGTATGGAGGAGGAAGAGGGGAGCTTGAAGAAGAGTTGTGTGCCATCTGTGTGTCACTAGAATTGGGGAGAGAAGGCGGAGATCAGGTGAGCGAGAGGTGCAAGGTGGATGTTGAAAAGCCATAGCAAGAGTATAGAGCCCTGGGGCACACCACATGTAGAGAGAGTGGTGGGGGAGGAGAAGGAACCCAGGTGCACCTGGGAAGGACGGTCAGTGAGAAAGGAGGTCAGTCAATCCAGTGCCTGGTCAGAGATACCAAGGGTTTCTTGGAGCAATTTTAAGAGGATAGAGTGGTCAAAGGCACAAGATAAGTCACAGAGAATGAGAACAGCATGAGAATTGGAATCGAGATTTGCAAGCAATTCTTCACAAGTGTTCAGGAGAGCAGTTCCGTGCCTTTGGTTGCTCGAAATCCAGATGGATGGTCATGCACACAACCAACGTGTTCAGTGTGCTAGATCAGTTGCGGGAAGAACAACTGCCCCAGTAGTTTCCCAAGAAATGGGGGAAGTAGAGATAGGGCGGTAGTTGGCAGGACAGGAGGGTTCGGCTCAAGGCTTTTCTAGGAGGGGGTGCACAAGGGGGTGCTTGAGAGAGGGTGGGAAAGAGCCATGGGCTAAGGAATGGTTACAGAAGTCAGATAGTGCTGGAGCGAGAGAGGAGATGTTGTCCTTTATTGTGCTGGCAGAACAGGGAGAGACCTGTTTGGATGAGATCTTCATAGAGCAGACTACTCTAGAGACTTCATCCAATGTGATAGGTGAGAAGGAGGGGAGAGTGGGCGGGGAGGAAGAGAAGCCAAGGGAGGCATGGAGGAGTGAGAGGCATAGAGGAGGGGAAGGAAGAGAGAGAGGTGAAGATGGCCTGAGTTTTAGAGGTGAAATGGGTAGCCAGTGCAGTGCAGAGGGCCTTAGAAGGAAGCAGCGAGGTAGAGACAGCAGAGGGTTGGTTAGATCCTTGCAGATTTTGAGAAGTTTGAGTGTGTTGTTAGTGGCTCCAGAGATGGAGGCCTAGATATGGGCTCTCTTCTTGGAGTGGATAGAGAGATGGTATTGCCTTTTGAGAAGGTGACAGGCCAGTTTATCTTAGCATAGACTAGGAAAAATATGGTTACAGTATCACTGTAACTTGATATACATTTCATACAAGAATGGATCACCATAAGTATCAGCAGAAAAAAACATGCCATAACTGCAACTTGTGAAAAGCAAAATACATAGTCTGAAATGGATGCTTATTCTTTTCTAAATACTTTTTGGAGGATTTTGTCTGCTTTGTGAATTTTAGGTGTTTAAGAACAGACTAAATCAGTGGCACAATGCCTGAAGTGTGCCTGAAATAAACCTTATTTGAGTCTCGCAATTATTGTTTAGAAGTCCAGAAAGACAAATTATTTGTTATTCCTATTCTTTCTTATTTAGAGTTACTACTCAAAGAGTTACACTTGTGGAACCCTGTCTTTATTTTTAAGAAGCCTGAACAAGAAATCCTGCCACTCTAGAAACAAAGAGGCACATGGCATTGGCCACAGTTCAGGAGCTTCAATTTGAAGAATAAAAAACATGTGTTTTTAGTGGTAGCAAGAGAGATCACAGGGGTAGCAAGGGAGACCTCAGGGGTCACAAGTGCGACCCCTGGTGTCCCCTAAATGACATCCCTTTGAGCAGGACTTCCTTAAATTCTGGAAGCTCCTCAGGAGTCTCCTCTTTACCTCCTCCTTCCCATCTTCTCTCCTCTGCTAATCTCACAGTTGCTGTAATTGGTGTCCTGGGCCCTTATGCATCCATGGGCCCCTGACCTCCCACACCCAATCGCCCAGCTTCTGTCTACTCTCAGCATTTGCCTTGGCCCTCCCACCGCCTTGGAGGCTCGTAAGTACACCCAGCACGGCTCCAGTGTCGCACTTACCACACCATGCACTTCATCTGTTGCTCACTCACGAGCATGAACACTCCAGCACTTACCCACCATCTTCCTTGCGGCACTTGCACATTCTGAATACTCACAAGGCATAGTAGGTTTGTCCTTTTTTTTCCTTTCCCTTCCTCTGTTGTGTATGCAATATGTATCACTCAATTTGCCCTGTGGGGGCTTTGAAACAGTATGTACTGCTGTATAAGTGCCTAACAAGCGAAAAATAAATAAATACATAAATAACTCCAGACTGCGTCTAGTACCCAGGGATATGGGGAACCAAACACCAGGTTGTGGAAAAATACTGTATCATACCGCCTCCTGGCATTTGTGACAGGGATAGGGAACCCTCACATGCATAGGAGGGCTTTCCCACCTCTCATCTGGAGCCCTGGTCTTGTTGACCTCTTTGTGGAACAAGGGAGTTGTCGTCCTCTGCTTTTGTTGAAAACCTTGGGGATTTTGACCACACTGGTGGAAGAGTCTAACACTGCCGCGTCTGGCAGCTCGAGTTAGGCTGACCGCATGACCCATAGAACAGCCAGGCCAAATATAGACCCTGGGCTGAAAAATCTTTCACTTCAAGGTCTGGCCTTGTCAAGGGACGTAAATGTTGCCCCAAATGTACCAATCTCCATGACGAATAGGACCTCTTCAGAATCGCTCAAGGTCTGGCGTCAGCCCAGACAGTTAGTTTCATAATGACATTCATCAGGATGCCCTTACAGCATTCCTGAATCATGGAAGCATTTGCATCCCAGAGGAAACCCAAAGCGCTATCGGTCCTCCCTGATACCGCATCAGGACCCAGTGCCTTGCAAGATGTACAGACCTCTTTTGCGAGATCCAATATTTTGATGACCAGGTCAATGGTGTTCAAAAGCCACTCCTGGCAAGTGGCCCAGTCCCCATCTGCTACCTTAGAGGTATCCTTAACATACCAGGAAAAAGATGGCCAACTTGGGGTCAATGCATGGGACCATGTGCTGCTTTCCTGACATTGAGGGTTTCGGGCATTCGGCCCTCATTTTTCTTGTGGGACTACTGTCCTATTATTGACGCGGGAAAAATCTCTCACTGTGCGGCAAAAAGTACCAGTCTGAGGAATTGAGTGTTCAACAATAGCTCCCCATGTGGTCTGTCTGTGGTCCCTGAATTAGAGGGGACTGCCATCATCAAAACCATCCAATGGGGTAGGGCGGGGGGGTTGGGGTTTCAGGAAAATCAATCAAGGGGAGCCAGAGTCATGCCACACATGGTTCTTCTCGTCCCTCTCTGACGATGAGCCTAGGGCTTTCAATCTCTCTTCAGCAGTTATTGGTCGTCCTATCCACCTGAGGGCCAACATGCTGAACATGAATCGCTTACCAAAAGAGATCCTGCTAGCGGACCAGCCTGGGGATGCTCGACTGCATACACAAACTCATGTCCAGATCATCAAATGCCTGAGTATGGCGCAGCTTCCCCAGGTCATCTTGTATATTGCTGTGAGCAGGATGACGACCAATCTTTGCTTCACAGCGGCAGTGACTGACTCACCAAAACTAATGTCAACGGAGGCCACAGACTCCTTGACATCTTTTTTCTTTTATTGAGATCACAGGCCTGGGCCACCAAATTATTAATAAAGGTGGCCAATGTATACTGCCACTCCTGCCCACATTCTAGGAAGAGCTTAACAGCCTTCTTCTCCTTCCTGGACATACTTCCCAGATTTCCATAGATTTATGGTTTCGGGAACAAGCCATCGGAAAACTAGGACTGAGTTCTCCCCCAATTGCAGTGTCTGTCCATAATGCCTTTTGTTGGTATACAATATTTTAATTGCACTAAAAAGTGACTTCCAATCTCATTCCTTTAGACACTTATTCCAGAATTGTCTGTTTGGGATGTCCTCTACTTTGCCCTGTCTACTCACATCATACTTAAATGAGCGTGCCATGGCCCCTACCCAACTTTTTTGGGCAACATTGCTCCTATGGGGACTAGATACAAGAAGGAGGAGGGCGAGAGAACAATGTTCTAAATGTTCCTGGCACTTGGGAATGTGGTGGCTTCTATTTCCCTTGGAAATACACACACCCAGCGAGTGATATAATGAAGTGAGCGATTGAACGAAATTGACCAACTCTTTCTTTGTGCACTTATGTCGCCTCCTGCTCACTCTGACGGAGGTGGGTACACTTGATGCCAGGCGTCGGCGGGCAGGACGAGATTGAATGCACGGATGGGTCTCCGGCTGTATTAACATTCTGTACCCACGCCGTCCCCCTCAGAGAGTGGGCGTCTGATTGCGGCGTCCAGCGTGTAAGTCAGGCATGGTGATATTAGTCAGAGGAGGAGTGACGCTGCCTGCCGCCGCGCGGCGTGAGAGCACGTGAGCTAATCTCGCCGGCCTGGCGATTTATCAACTGCCTCGTGTGGGTATGGATGTCCACGCGCGCAGCGTTACTGCTTTGCTATCACAGTCTCGGAGGAGTCAAGAGGAACGAGCTTTGCCAGAGCCAAAATACATATTGTCATTTAAGATTTATGACGAAGATGGCGTACTATGCACGAGCAGGGCGAGAGGTTTCCACAGCAGTAATAGCATTTGTCTAAAAAGGAACGTAAGGAAACCTAGGAAGAGAGCGCTGATTTTACAGGGAAACTGGTAAACGCTGAGCTGGAACTATCACTTACAGAATCTTAGAGTAACGCACTTGTTGACCCCATCAATGGCCTCGTCAATAAAAAATCCATTTATGCTTCAGGCTTCCCACAAAGAATATGTATTAGAAAGATTTGCATGCAATGATTTTCATTGGCGATTATATGACCCAACTCACAGAGAGAACAGTTCAGTGCCCATTGAATGTGCTCATTGAAGTTTGGCTTACACTCAACACAACCAGAGTTTGGGTGCCAGCCAATCAAAAGCGCTAGAACACAGGTTTTATCTGAAAGTCTAAAGCAAACGCGATAAGTGTTATTATGTGGCAAGACCGGCCTACTTTGGTTGACCGTTCTGTATATATTTTGATACTGTCACATTTATTTATTTTATTTATTTATAATTGTTTTTCCAAGCACGTACATGGCAACAGGGAGGGAAACATGGGATAGAAAACAGTATGTACACTGGAGGATAAATGTTATGTTATGTTACTTGGCATTTATATAAAGCTCTATATATCATTGGTATGACCTCAAAGCGCTGGTAGGTTGAACGCCCTCGGGAACTGTAGTTCTGGTCAGTAGAGTGAGATAGTGTCGTAGGGTGCGTGGGTGCACCAGATATGTGTGCAGCTGATGTGATTGCCAGGTGGTAGCTGCATCCTAGCGTTAGGTGTGGTGCTGGAGCTATCAGTTGGATGTGTGCAATCTGGTGGGTGGACACCCAGACTGGGCTCTGGCTGCGTTAGGCCTGAAGGACGCGTAAGTGAGCGACTAGGCCGGAATGTGCTCGGCTAGCTGCGTTTTATTGGAGTGATGAGGTGTTCATGGGGTAGTGTTTGTATGTGAACAGCTAGGCCGAATGAATCGGGGGTATAGCTGTGTTCTAATTGAATGATGGTGTATAGAAGAGAGTAAGCGTAGTGATGTGATGGGTATATTTAAAGCACCCGGGACCAGGCACGCAAACAGGCAGGGAACATTGCGACATACAGACATATAGACACAGAGGGCTGGGCTTATACTGAGTGGAGGGGGCATACGGAAATATAGTAAATGCATGGGAAAACGTAGAGCAGAGTACACAGTGAGACACGAGTGGGGCATGTTAACATTTACATTCGCATTTCTATCCGGATGCGATTCAGACCAATGTTTATAACTCGACCCAAGTGTGGGACCTGCTAACTTCTGCATTTCTATCTAGATGTGGCTCAGGCTAATGTTTGCGATTTCACCTCAAAGTGTGGCACATGCTACCTTCACAATTCTAGCCAAGTGTGGCACATGCTACCATTTACAATTCAATCTAAGTGTGGCACATGCTACCATTCACAAATCAATCTAAGTGTGGGATATGCTGACAGCTCGATTCTATCTAGATGCAACTTAGGCTAAAGTTCACGCTTTCATCTCTAAGTGCAGCACATGATACCATTCACAATTGCGTTTCAGTGTGGCACATGCTACCATTCACAATTCAATCCAGAGTTGTTGCTGGGGGGGGGCTAAGGGGGCTATAGCCCATGGTCTTTTGATTGTAGCCCCGAATAGAATCTCAGGAGCTACAACCAAAAGGCTAGCTAGCCCCCAGACCTGACAGTTCCGACATTATCGTGGCCCTGGGTCTTTTCCAGACCTAGCAACACCCCTGATTCCCTCTATGTGTGGGACATGCTGACAGTTCAATTATATCTAGATGCGACTTAGGCTAATGTCCACGCTTTCATCTCTAAGTGTGGCACATGCTACAATTCACAATTCTATTTAAGTGTGACACATGCTACCATTCACAATTCAATCTAAGTGTGGGACATGCTGAATTAATTCTATCTAGATGCGACTTAGGCTAATGTTCACGCTTTCATCTCTCAGTGTGGCACATGCTACCATTCACAATTGCGTTTAAGTGAGGTACATGCTACCATTCACAATTCTATCTAAGTGTGGCACATGCTACCATTCACAATTCAATCTAAGTGTGGGACATGCTGACAGTTTGATTATATCTAGATGCAACTTAGGCTAATGTTCACGCTTTCATCTCTAAGTGCTGCACATTCTGACATTCACAGTTCTGAGTGTGGCACATGCTACCATTCACAATTCTATTTAAGTGTGGCACATGCTACCATTCACAGTTCTATCTAAGTGTGGCACATGCTACAATTCACAATTCCGTTTAGGTGTGGGACATGCTGACAATTCCTTCTATCTAGATGCGACTTAGGCTAATGTTCACGATTTCATCTCGAAGTGCGTTGATGCGACGAAGGCTAGAGTTAAGAATCCCATCTAAGTGTGCCGCACGCTAACATTGTTACACCTATCTAAATGTGAGGCTGGCTAATCGTCACTGTTCTCTCTAGGTGTGGCACTAGTTAACATTGGCAAGTAAGTTACTATGTTATGCAACACAACGTTTACAGTCCAGCGATGGATGGATTTAGATTGGTGGTCATTTATCTCTCTAGGTGAGCATCTTGTGAGTCAATGGCAGTTTATTTTATAGAAAAGTAAGGTAGAGTGGCAGGGGCTTTCTGGAGTAGAGTAGTTGCTCTACACTCCACCCATGCCACACTTACAGTTTTGTTGGGGTCTGTTCATTGCTGGCTTCACTGTCTTCTCCTGCGGACACCTGCAGAGACTTTCTGGGTCTGCCTGTGTTGGAACCGCCCTTTGCTTTGGGGCCCTTAGCTGCAGGGGCTGGCGGGCAGAGGGCTGCCCTGTGTGGGCCGATTATGACCAGGTGAGTAAGCCAATCAGTGGGCGAGGGCAGGACGGGAGGAGGCCTGGGGACGCTTAATTTGACAAATTTAGCCAAAGAAAGGGATTGCGGGGGCACAACTCCACTCACCTGCTTCAACGAAGTAAAGGGAAGCAGGTGGGGACGGAAGGGTCATTGGGCTTGATGCGCCAGGAAGCACATCCAATCTGAGGGTGGGGGTGGGACGGGAGGAGGGAGCGCTGACCAGGAAGGGGAGCTGGAAGATGCACATAACACGCAGAGCCTGGGGGCATTTATTTTTACAAACATTGGGCAAAATGGGGTCGCGGCGGATGCAGGGCCTGGGGACACCTATTTTTTCAAACATTGGGCAAAATGGGGTCACGGGGGAACACAGGGCCTGAGACACCTATTTTTTTTTCTTACAAACATTGGGCAAAATGGGGTCGCGGGGGGACGCGGGCCTGGGGACACCTATTTTTCCAACATTTGGACAGAACTGGGTCATGGGGGATCGCAGAGCCTGGGGACACCTATTTTCAAAACAGTGACAAAGGTGGGGTCGCGGGGGGTTGCAGGGGGATGCGGGCCGTGGGGACACTTAATTCGACACATTTGGCCAAAGAAAGGGGTTGCGGAGCACAACTCTGCTGACCTGCTTCAACGAAGTAAAGGGAAGCAGGTGGGGATGGGCGGGTCATTGGGCTTGATGCGCCATGAAGCACATCCAATCCGAGGGTGGGGGCAGGACGGAAGGAGGGAGCGCTGACCAGGAAGGGGAGCTGGAAGATGCACATAACACGCGGGGCCTGGGGGCACTTATTTTTACAAACATTGGGCAAAATGGGGTTGCAGGGGGACGCGGGGCCTGGGGACACCTATTTTTCAAACATTTGTGCAGAATGGGGTCGCGGGGGGAAGCGGGGCTTGGGGACACCTATTTTCAAAACAGTGGGTAAGATGGGGTCACAGGGGGACGCGGGGCCTGGGGACACTTAATTTGACAAATTTGGCCAAAGAAAGGGGTCGCAGGGGCACAGCTCCACTCACCTGCTTCAACTAAGTAAAATACCTACTAGGCCTTGTGAGTATTCAGAACGTGCAAGTGCAGAGATAGAAGAGGGGAAGTGCTGCAGTGTCCGTGCTCATGGGTGAGCAGCGGATGTTAGTTCCAAGTGTAGTAAGTGCTGGGGGGTGTTGAGCTGCAATCAATTGGGTAAGTGCAGGCCTACAGTGGAATAGGCCAGTGGTTGCCGAGGCAAGTGTGTGTGTAGGCAGAAGCAGAGGTGATTGAGTGTGGGAGGCCAGGGCCCTGAGGACACATAAGGGCCCTGGTCACCAATCACAGCAACTGAGAGGTTAGCAGAGGAGGGGAATGGGAAGGGGGAAGTGAAGAAAGTCTTGAGGAGCTTCTGGAATTTGAGGAGGTCTGTCTCAAGACGGAGAGGAAGGGGGAGGTTGTTCCACAAGAGGGAGCCAGCTGAAGCAAGGGATCAGCCTCCGGCCCTGTGTTTAGCGAAACACTTCACACACAGGGAGTTGGTACCAGAGGAACGTAGAGGTCTAGAGGGAGAGTATTTAGTAATAGCAAGTTGAGGATAGCATGGTCCCCAGTCCCAGACAGCCTTGTGGATGATGCAGAGGAATTTGAATTTAATCTGTGCAGCAACTGGGAGACAGTGAACACTTTTTAGGGGAGGAGAGATGGAGCCCCTGGGCTTGAGGCAGAGGATAGGTCTTTCTGCCCTATTCTGGATTAGCTGGAGGGGTCGCAGGGAGGAGGAAGGTAGAGTCAAGACAATGCTATTGCAATAGTCAAGCCTAGAGGTAACCAGAGCTCTGGTAACATTCAGCTTCTCAGGGAAAGTAACAAAACAGAGAATTCCTTTGAAAAGGAAGAGTTGAAAGTTGGACTTCTTGGCAATGTCCTGAATGTGAGGGAGGAAGGGGAGAGAGAGCAGTCAAAGATGACTCCAAGGTTTCTGACTTTGGATGAGGGAGAAGGGGGAGAACCCATAGAGGAAGGCCAGAGTGAGGGGGAAAAAGGGAGCTAGGGGTCCAATTGGAAGGGTCTCAGTCTTGCTGAAATTGAGGCAAAGATCATTAGAAGTGCACCAGGACTGGATGGCAGCTAGGCAGCCTGGAATGATGGAAGAAGCAAGAGGGCCAGAAGGAAGTTTGAAGGAGAGTTGGCATGGCATGTTTCAATAGGCATCAATAGTAAAGAAAACATGATAAGCGTTTGCTTTACTCTTGATGCCCATTTTACTATGCCACAATAAAAAATATATCCAGGCTGTCAATGTCATGTCCTGGCATACCACCCCCTCCCCTTACTGTGAGAGTGGGGGTGGCCATGTCAACATGACAATGCAGCCTCACTCCCTGCCCCCCCATCTGATCCGCCATTCACCCTTCTCCACACACAATCAGAGGAAGGCCTGGTCCCCAGCACACACACCTGCATTCATACCCATTCATTCATCCATTTCTCTCATTGAAACACGCATTCATACATCCTATCGTTTCTCTATTCACTCACACAACCATACAAAAGACACTCTCTCACACTTACACATACAAACACTCACATGCATGCATACACACATACATACATGCTTACATATATGCTGTGACAAATCCAGGGAATTCGTCCCTTCTCCCCAAGAGGGAGCCACCCCCTTTTGGACTAGAGAGGTGAGCCTGCTACACAAAATATTCCCATGGGAATTTGGCAAGAAGGATCCCACTGGGGGTAACTTCCCCTTAGGCACCAAGGACTCCCCAGTGAACCTGTCTGTAACACAAACCTTATCTCTAGTGTCCCAAATGACAGCTGCTTACATGCAGACTGATAATAACATTGAGGGCAAGAGCCCTTTAAATGTGCTTGATGGTGCTGATGACCCTTCCTGGAGGTCAGAACCTCATGACCAATGGGAGCCCCTCTCTATTTACAGGAAGAGGCATACAACAGACAATACCCTTACCTGGATGGGAAGACATGGCATGGAGGAGGAAAACTGCTGAGAAAGCACCAGTAGGAGTGGTGAGGCTCACAGCAGAACCCTGATTGAAAAAACAACCTAGTGTGAGCTGTGCTTATGGTGCTTTGTGTTGTGCTTTTGCCCTGTTGTTTGCCCCCTTTGAAGATGGCTGGCCCTCTTTACCACACCGGTGGCTCTTCCTAGTGCCTTTAGCCTGGCCCTTTGTGATTGGGCACATATTGGCCTATCCGGGAGGCCGGGAGACGGGAGCCGGCACCAGCAAGTAAGGCCCACGACAAAGGCCCCTGTCTGCTCCCTGTCCGCTTACAGGCCGCTACATTAGGGTTCGGCCACAGCCAAACCCTCCCTGAGGCTGCTACCCCTGGACTATTGGACTACCATGACTTTTTCGTCACATTCTGCATGAGTTAGTCCCTCCTTTCTGATTTCCCTTGCACTTCCTTCTCTGCTGGTACTCTCAGCTCTCCTTGTTATGTACTAAATTGAAGTCGTGTCTGTACTCACCTTCACCTTTACCATCTGACTCCCACTTGATTCCATAACTACAGGGCCTTCATTTTCATTTGAAAGTCAAACTTGGGTGTATTTTGCATTTAACTTGAAAGTCAAACTTGGGTGTATTTTGCATTTAACTATGGCCATTGATTGTAACCTGCTAGCCCAGTGACTGTTCCATTCCACTGTACTTTCATATCCCTCCCTCTACCTCCTCTCTCTTTCTACTCATGGTGCTTACTGTTTCTCACATCTACTCAAACTGCTTCTCTATCAACTATCCTTCCCTTCTCACTAAGTCTGGAAAAAAGAAATTTAAAAAGGTTATCTTGGCCTCCAACCCAGGTCACCCTATTGTCGATACCTATTCCAGCGCTACTTCCAGGCTGACCCCTACCGACATCCTCTTTGTCGTCCCCTCGCCGGATCTATGGATCCTGCATATGATCTCTGTGCTCTGTCCTGTCTCTTCCTCTCCCATTAATGGTGGCATACACTGGGAAGTCCTCATGGATTCCTTTGACTCCTCCAGAGTCAGCCTAAATGGCACTGTCATGGTCCAAAGTTTCCTCGCCTCATCAACTTCCTTTCATCTCCGGCTGTCCCCTCCTCCCACTCCTTGGCTACCTTGCTCACTCAATCCTCCTCCTCTGCCCCACTTCGGGCTCCCTCCACATCTACGCAGGGCGTACCTCTGATTTGTACCCCTCCATGAAAGGTCTTTGAGGCTGGCAACCTTCTTCATCTTGCCACTCTCAACTCCCGCTCTGCTGTCAAACACTCCTCTGACATCTGCCACCTCCATGAAGAACTGGACCTTGATCTCCTCTGTCTTACTGAGACATGGTTCACGGCCAGCTCTGTCACTAGCTTTGACACTCTTCTCCCTGATGGTTACAAGATCCTCTCCGCACCCAGATCCACCCGGCCTTGAGGAGCCGTAGCCCTGATCTTTCCTGAGTGGATTCCTGCCACTATCATTCCCACTCAGATGTACTCTTCTTTCGAATGCAGGCTCTCAATCTCTCCTAGCCACTCTCTCACTGTTGCTACTCTCTACTGGCCCCCTGGTCAAATCACCTCTTTTCTCTCAGAGTGGGCTGACCTCTCCTCCTCTCTCCTGGCCTCAACCACTCAACTCCTCCTCCTTGGTGACCTCAACATCCACCTTGATTCTCCCTGTGCCTCAGCTTTGCTCTTTCGTGAACTCTGTGATTCCCTCACCCTCTCTATCCTCCCCTCTGGCCCAACGCACTCTGCAGGACACACACTTGATGTCTTGATCTCCTCTGGCCTTCCCCTCTCTATCCCTCTGTCCACACCCCTCTCTTGGAGTGACCACTGCCTCCTCTCCTTTCATCTCTCTCTCTCTTCCCCCCAAGCCAAGCCTACTCCAACACTGCCACCTACCTTCCTGGACATCAGCCACATGAAGCGTGTGTCAGTCGAGGCTGTGGCTGCCATCTTCTGGCCCCCTCCCCATCCTCTGGCTGACTCACACCGTGACACAGCCCTGTCTCTTTGCCACTCTTCTATTTCTGGCACTCTTGATGCTCTTGCCCCTGTCATGGGAATCCGCCTGAAGTCCAAAGCCAAGTGCAACTCCTGGCATGACTCTGACCTAGCTACCCTTAAATGTAAGTGCAAGGCTGCCAAGAGAAAATGGAGGGACTCCTGTTCATCCTCTGACAAACTGGCCTGTCGCCTACTCCAAAGGCAATACTGACTCTCTGTCCGTACCAAGAAGAGAGTCCACATTCAAGCCAGTGTCTCTGTGGCATCTAACAACTCGGCTGAACTCTTTAAAATCTGCAAGGAGCTGGCCTACCCTGCTGCAGTCCCTAACCCTTCTCGTGCCTCTCAGGCTCTTTGCAATATCCTTGCCTCTCACTTTACCTCAAAAACCCCAGGACATCTTGTCCACCCTCTTCTCCACTCCCTCTCCTCTCCCCTCTCTGTCTTTACTCGCTGACCCTCCTCCAGCCATCCCACCACCTTCCTTCTCGTCCTTTCCTCTTTTCTCCCCTGATGAGGTCTCTAGACCAGGTTTATTAAAGCCTTATCAAAACAGGTATATCTCTGTTCCTCTAAAACTATCAAGGACCACGTTGATACCCTCACCCAGGCCCTTGCTGATTTTTGCAACCACTCCTTTGCCTCAGGATACTTTGCCTCCCCTCTTAAGCATTCCCTTGTGCATCCTCTTCTCAAGAAACCCACAGCTAATCCTTCTTGTCCGGCCAACTATCGGCCAATTTCCATTACTCCCTTTTTTGGGCAAACTCCTTGAAAAGCTGGCCATCTCTCAGCTAAACCTTCATTCTGATTATGTTGGCTGTCTCCATGATCATCAGTCTGGCTTCAGAGCTGGCAGAGCACGGAAACTGCTCTCCTGAACATCCGTAAGGATCTGCTTTCCAACCTTGACTCTAGCATTCCCTCAGTCCTCACCCTACTCGATCTCTCCTCTGCCTTTCGACCGGGTCAACCATACCATCCTGCTCAACCGTCTCCGTGATAACCTGGGTATCACCGATTAGGCTCTGGCCTGGCTGACCTCTTTCCTCCCTGATTGACACTTCCAGGTCCAACTTAGGTCCTTCCTATCATCTATCTTCCTCTCCACCTGTGGTGCTCCCCAGGGGTCTAACCTCTCGCCCTGACTTTTCAACCAATACCTGGCCACTCTCGCCCACTGCATTGACATTTTCTGCTAAAACTTCCAGTGCTATGCAGACGACACACAACTTATTTTCAGGCTGCCCTCGGCAACCTCCTCTACCTCTCTCATCTCCGATTGCCTAACTGCCATTCAAGATTGATGTGCTGGTGCTGCCAACTATCTTTGTCTGAATGCCAGCAAGACGGAGATCCTCCTCATCGGTACACGATCACCATCCTTTCCCTTCATTCTCTAGCCGGCCTCCCTTGGCCCTCCTCCTATCCCCACCTGCGAGGCCAAGAACCTCAGTGTCACCTTTGATTCCACACTTTCCTTCTCCGCCCACATCGCTAATGTCTCAAAAAAGTCTAACTTCTTATTGCACCTCCTCAGAGGTACTCTGCCTTTCCTCTCCTTCCCCCAGAAGCTCACTGTCTCCCAAGCTCTGGTTCTCTCTAGGTTGGACTATTGCAACAGCCTCTATCCTAATTTACATGCCTCTACTCTCCCCACTTTGCAACGTATCCAGAACAGGACTGCGAGACTTGTCCTTGGCCTCAAGCCCTGGGATTGTATCTCTCCAGCTCTGAAATCTCCACTGGCTCCCAGTGGATTAAAGGATTCAATTTAAAACCCTCTGCATTGTTCACAAGGCTTTCTGGGGCCTGGTTTCAACATACCTTCAGCTTTCCCTCCGCAAATAGCTCCCATCTCAAGCTCTCTGCTCCTCTACCTCTAACTCCCTCAGGGTCAGTCGTTTCTCAATGAAACAAGCTTGGGATAGATCTCTGTCTTCGGCTGGAGCCTCCCTCTGGAACAGCCTCCCTCCCACTCTAAAACTTGAGGAGAACCCTCTCTGGTTCCAATAGCATCTCAAGACCTTCCTCTTTGCTTCTGCATTCGCCCCCTCCCCTCTCCCCTGTTGATTCTGTTCTCCCTTGGCACTTTCCACCTGGCCACCCTCTGTCCTCCGGGCCCAGGTACCTGCTCACCCTGCCACCCTCACGCAATGCCTCTGGGCCACCCCTTGCACTGGGATCTGTATCTGTACCCTTACAGTCCCCCCCTTTTCTTCCTGCACTTATCAGACCTACCCAGCCTGCTGCCTTAAACCCAGCACTTGCCACTTGCTGGCTGCACTACCATTGTTTGTTGCCTTTATTATCTATTAATTTATTATTATTTATCTGTTTTTTTCCTTGCTCTGCATTCTCCTTTTCTCCCCCCCTTCCATGCACTTCTCCCCCTGCCACTCTCCCATGCACTTGCGCGTTCTCAATGTCACTGGACCTAGTAAGATCGTTGTTTTTGTTCTCCCCTGTTCCCCTTCCCTTGCCTTGTCGCACTCTGAAACACTTTTGTATGAGCGCAATAGAAATAAATATCAATCAATCACACCCTTTGCTACAGCGCAGAATGAAGGCATCCTGGAGGCAGGACCCCGATGTATATGTGGTGGGAGGAGAGTGTTGGAACATTACAGAACTCTGCCAATGCCAGATGCAGCGGAAGCCCTGACTCCGCAGCCTGCAGGAGCAGAGAAAAGTAGCCACAACCCAGATGGCAGACTGGCGTGCCCAAACCGAGGTGCACTAGTGAAGCAGAAAGTGAATGAAGAACGTATCGGTGTGGCTCCTAAATGGAAGGAGCCTCCTTCTACCCTGATGTCAGACACTGCGGAGCAACAGGTACTGGTTCCTCCATAAGGAAAGGGAGGAGGGTGGCGGAGCTCTGCTGCATCCGGAGGGAGGTCAAAACGCTAAGAAGATGGATCATCTATCCACAGGGCTGGGTGCGGCTATAGAAAACCAAAGAGTGAGATTAAAACCCCAAGAGGGTAAACATTATAAGAAAAAATGAAGTGTAAGCCACACACTAAAAGGGGGTGAAAACTAGGATGATATCCCTTAGTGGATTACCGAATATCCACAATAGAAAAAAACAAATGCATGAAAACAAGAACAATAACAATAACCCACAACGAGTTACTGAATATCCACAAGAGAGAAGAACACCATAATGGGGGAAAGCGAGAATAATAACCCATGAGGGGTTACCTAATATGCGCAAGAGCGACCATTCAGAGGGCGTGAAAGTGAGAATAACCCACAAGGGGCTTACCGAATATCAATAAGAGAAAAGAACAAATGCATGAAAGCAAGAACAATAACACACAATATGGGTTACTGAAAATCCTTAAAATAGAAGAACATTTCAAGGGGTGAAAGTGAGAATAAAACCCACAAGGGGTTAGTGAATACGTACAAGAGAAAAGACTCCAAGGGGGTTAAGATAAACATAATCACCCACAAGGGGTTACAGAGCACTGACAGAAGAGAGGAACCCTCTACAGAGATAAAGTAAAAATAAGCCGCCAAGAGGCATTACTGAATGCCCCCAAGAGAGAAGGCCTCTGCACAGTAGCAAAGCTAAAGATAATAACCTATGAGGAGTCACCAAATACCAACAAGAGAAGAAAGCCCTGCAAGCAGGTGAAGATAAAAACAATAACCCATGAGGAGTTGTTAAATACCAACAAGTGGAAAGTACGCTCCAAAGGGGTGAAGATAAAGATAACTCACAAGGGGTTACCGATGCCAGCTAGAGAGAAGAACACCTCAATGGGGTACAAGTGAAAATAATAACCCAGGAGGGGTTACCCAATATCCATGAAGGAAGACAACACACTGAGGGGGTGAAAGCAAGAACAACAACCCATCAATGGTAACCAAAATTATGAGAGAGAGAGAAGATGGACTCAGGCTGCAAATCTTGCAAAGCCAATTTTGAGAACCAAGACAAGAACTATTTAGCTTGAATGCGATTCTGTTAGAAGGGGTCAGAAGAACCTTCATGTGGATGAAAGCAAGGGACTGTACATGTAGACCGTTGACTTGAAGCTCCAAAGAGGAGCAGGTGAAGGCCAGCAAGACATTGTGGGATGCGGTCAAGCTCCAACTAGCACAAGCCAAGAAGGCTAAACTGAGACACATCTCCAGGCCAACATTTGTTTTTCCAGTAAGTGATGAATCAACTTCCGGGTTCCGGTGGTCCAGCGGTGAATATCCGTTTCTAAACCATCAATCAGCCCCACACCTTGAACACACCAGAAGGGATCTGAACAGATTTGAATAACAACCCAATTATAAACCTCCTTGTCCAATTTTGGTAAAATGGATGGCAGGCTTACCTCTGAAAAGTCGTGGATGGTTGGTTAGTTTCAACAAGGTGAAAATACAATTATTACCCAATGATAAAAGGAGTGTCCAGTCAAGGTTGTATGGAACCTACTTACTTTATTAATCACAACATACAGTCCAACAACACTACGAAATACAACCCACTCTGTAAAGGAATACAGAGGTCAGACAGTTTCAACGAAGGAAAAGGGATGCACTCTGGAAATTGACAGGAGGGTGGTCAGTATGGTTAATAATCACAACAGTTTAAGGTTTCTTATCTTAAGCACAAAGAAAGCAGTGGGTCTTTAAAACTGTCCCTAGGGGCCTTCTGGGAAGGACCAGATGGACAGAAACAAAATATACCTTGTGCTTTAGGTGTTAGTCAGCTTCAGGGCACTTTGCAGGCTTCTGTGACAGAGATCGAGACAGCTGCGGGTATCAGGCGGCAAGGCGGTTCGGGAAGCGAAGCTGGAGATACAGCTGCCGGCTGGCCTACATGGTGGCTCGGGATCAGGAATCCTTGTCTCAGTGCTGATTGGCAGTTCTGAAGCACTGGTCGAGATGTCTCAGATGTCTTTAAGTGGTGGCGGCTTGCCAACAGTCAGCATTTATGTTGGTTGCGAATCGAGGAACTCGACTGGCTCGAAAATGTCCGTTAAGGTGGACATCGGTAGATGCTCGTCAAAGCACTTCTTCCAGTTCTTTCAATATGCTTGTGTCCTCCTTTAAGGCGGACAGCCCACAGCTTTGTAGTGTGTTGCAGGCATCTGCCTTGTCCTTGGTTGTAGGTTCAGAGACCTCTGGCGTTTCCTATCCAGGAAGCTTGCTGCAGAGCCTAGCAGTGCACGCTGTGTGCTGGCTGGGTGCCGTTTCTGGAGTGGCTGGAGGGTCTTCTGAGTTCTTTATCCCCCTCTGTTCTCTGGGGGATGTTTAGGGGAGGGATCTTGCTTCCCTCTTTGGAAATCCTGGCTTCATTCAATGGGGGATTATGTAAGGCAGACTGTGCCTTCAGCCAGGGTCCAATGTTCAGTTCTTCTTTGTTACTTCTGGTGAAGTCGTCAGATGATCTGCCAAAAGAGGGGCTCGGCCCTCTTTTAAAGCCAAGTGGTCCACAGTGATTGGTGTAGGCTTGGTGATCCAATTCTGTGGTCTCTACCAACAATCTCCTGCATGCGTGAGGTGATAACCAGAGTGCTTTGTAACAGGAACGGTAAAGGGGTGAAAACAGGAACAATGTGTGCCCCATAGATAATATGGAAGAATCCTTCTCTCAACAGAAAGAGCTCTGAACAAAATCCCTCGTGATACTAAGTCTTACCCATCTTCATGTCTGTTGTTGATCAAAGAGTCTCTCTGGATAATGGTCCTATCTGTGGTTCCTCATTAAAGTGACAGGTCTCCCTTGAAGCTGCAGTGAGACCAGACTCTCTAGCTCCTGGAAACCACATTCTCATACCTTATGAATGGGGTCCCCCTAGCTGGGTGGCTGACTGTAAACAACAGACCCAGACATGACAGTTCACTGCAATTGATACTGAGAGGTGAAAGCTGGCTTCAGGTTGACACAGTTGCATATGAACGGTTGTTGGGTTTCCTGCCTTCTTTGTTATCCTCTGCAGTTACGCCACACCGGGGCCTGTTTAAATACCCGCTGTTGGTATGATAATGGGTGCCACCCGCTGCAGGGCCTAATAAAAGAGCAGGACAGATCCAAGGAGCCTTTGTCAGTTAATCAAGCTGGCCATTGCAGGGGGAAATTTGGTCCTCCCCTTCCTGGAGTTGACATTGTACACTCCTTGGCTGTCACATTACAACTAAATATGACAGGGGCAGGTGGTGGCTGTAGGCGTTGTCCAGCCCGGAGTACATCAGTCTATGCTTTGGTTGCAGTGTTAGTATACGAAAATGTGTGTGGATTAGCCCCACACATTTTCCTGAGGTTGATTTACCATTTTACCATTCAATTAAAAGTGACAAAAAGCCCTAGCGAGCACACACGAACCATGCAGATGGTCGAATTTCTCACACAATTTTACTGGTAGGGTCAGTTATTATGCTAGTGTAGGTTTGGGCGGAGGACAAGCTTATGCTTTTGTGAGACCTTTTGACAAACACTTTTTTATTATTTGTTTAGCATACGTCACCTTCATCGTAGGTTTGGTTAGGATAGGACTTTCCTCTCTATTTTAATGAAGTGAATCAGTTGGAATCATATCTAGTTGGCCATCTCTTGTGTCTGATCTACCATACTACATTAAGAAAACATTCTCAACTGCAGCCTTGGTCCAGACACTGTCTTCCATGGAGGCCCTCCATCTCCCATGCAGCATTAACAGGAACAAGGAAGCAGAGAGAGCTTCCTGAGGACATGCACTGGGAGCCAAAGCTCCTCCTAAACAATGACCAGGGAGTCCAAGGTGTGGAGTTGTGGGAGCGAACCCCTAGGCACATTTAGGCCTGTAGTACCCCAGCCTACTTCCCCAATAGGCTGTGCAAGGCTGGCGAAGAAAAACGCCCCTGGCAATGCATGCTGGGAAACTTAAACTGCCATAGACAATCCATGTTTCCCTTTGACAGTGAAATCCAGCCTAGGAGTGCTTGGGAGCGGTTTCTCTGGTGTGGCTGTGGCCCGACCATAATGGGTGATGGGCGGTTCGGTGCTCAGTTGACCATTATGTAGGAACTACTCCTGGCTATTTTCCCCTCACACCACCTTACCTAATGTTTTCATCCAATGCCACACTCCAGGTCCCAGCTCCAATGTCCGGCCTGTTGCTCCATGCCAACAACTCTGCACACATGCCATGAAAATGGAAGCAGGGCTTAGCTGTCAGCTCTAGACTAATTTCCATCGTGGCCATTTGAAAAAAAAAATCCTACATCTTGTGCACCTGCCATGGCTCTGTTTTCTCACTAGTTCCTTTCCCTTAGAACCCTGGGAACACGCTCTGGGATGATAATAATGAAAATATCAACTGTCTTTGACTCTGGTTAAAGGCCATGACTTCACTGAGGCCTATAAAAATGGGCCACAGGCCATATCACCCAGTCCATTCTCCAGAAAGGGATAATGTTGCTAAACAGGTGGTTGGACCCTCTAACCGGCTGAGAAACCGAAGGTCTCCAGTGGTTTCAGATGTATGTGCTGTTAGGATATTTTGCACCTGAAAATCCCCAAACTCTGCCATGGAATATTTTCCACTTATGCAATTTTAGTGTCTGTCCCAGTTGGGGAATTCTATTCTGTCTGACATTCAAATATTTACATATCTTTCGGAAAGGGTTCAAAAGGTTTTTCTTCTTCATTGATTCACACTAGGCTATGCCATAGTGGTCTTGCTTTCTTTTCACACCTTTTCTGCCTTTTTTCTTAACTATCAGTGTTCCACTTTTTTTTTAATTTTACTTTCTTTCACTGTGGTTCCCTTCCCATTTATGTTCATATTGTGCTCTTTATCCTTTAATGTTTTTATTTTCTTGGTATTTTTATCAACTTTGTGCAGCACCTCCTAAATGTTGGACAAAGTATGGTTTATTACGTTCTTAAATAAAATAAAATAGGAACGGGAATAGGTCTTCCCCTCATTTTTAAAGTGTGGAATGTAATAGATGTTTGGAAAAGCAAACTTACTGCATGTGCGCTCTGTTTCAGTGAAAGCAATAGAGCTTCCCCTTGTTGTGTGGCACAGCCAATGCTGCTTGCTCTCTACTGTGCAGCTCAGTCATGCCAGTGTGATTTGTAGTAGCAAATGTTGCTGTTAATCATTTTGCGTGAAGATATTGCCCTTTCCATTCCTTTCACACTATGCTCCCTGACATCTGTTCCGGCCCCATTATCTCTGCTCACACCTACTCTAACTCTTTTCGTCAATGGTTGAACAGCTCTTCTCTCTTTTGGTTTGTTGCATAGGTACAGCCTTTCAGGACCGGTGCAATGATTTGTGGCACCCTAGGCGAAATATAATTCTGCCACCCCCACTGCCAACCCCATGTGTCCTGACTATGCAATCCTCTTATCCCAGATGTGTTCTCACCACTTCACATGTACGTCTTGCGCACCATGTTCACAAGCTGCAGTTTCTCTGTCATGTACCTGCTGAATTGGAAAGTATGACCAGATCAGGAATGTTTCGCAAGTCAAATAGACAGAAACATGAACTGTTAGGCAGAATTATATGCAGTACCCTTTGGGAACACCACACACAATTAGGACTACAAGTGACATTACAAATTCACCTTTGGTACAAGCCTGTACTAAACAGTAAAGTGGTAGCGATGGCTGAGCAACCAGACTTAGCCCAAGAGAAAGTGAGCAGTATCAATAGTTACACAAAGGACAGCAATTACTATGATTCAAACAAACACTAACTCAAGGTTTCTGAGTAAAAGAATATACATTTATTTACACATCAGTTGTAAAACATTTCACTAAAGTAAAGCAGTTGAAAAATCACACTCTTAATACACTACACCACACCAAACAGATTCTGGACAAGTTAGGCTGAAAATGAAGTGTGAGAAAAATGGCACTCCAGCAATTTAAAAGGGAGGGAAAGACAAAGTTAGACAAGAATTGAGCAGTGCCTACAAGTAAGTAAGCAGGGCAATCTAGAAAAAGGAACTACAGTGAGGAAATCAGATTAAAGGAGCCTGGCCCAAGGTCAAGGGACCAAAGTCTTTAATCAAGATCACACTGTTCAGGGTAGTTCGCGTTTAAGTCTTTGCGAAGAGTTCAGGACGAAGTTGGTCGGCAGAAAAGTTAGCTTAAAGAATGGAGAAGGACAAGCCCTCAGATTGGCAAAAGGATTCACACGCTTTCACCATGGCTGGACGAAACGAACAACCGGATTTGAACAGTACCTTAAATGGAGAAGAAGGCTGTAGCTGAGGAGGACGTTCCTGGCAGGCCCTGCAGGCTCACGGTTCCTGAAGTGACTGTCGGACTGACACGAAGTAGGAAGACTGGAGGGGCCTGCACTGGCAACGGAACAAACCAGCAGCACAGCCAAGCAACGAATAAAAGGTGCGCTCCTTAAAACGCACGCAGGGTCCGTTCCTCCTGGCTATCCGGTTCACTGTAGCTCTGTACAGCAAATTCGACCATAGAAGGGAGGCCTGGTGAGCAGTTTGGTAAACTGGTTGTTCCCACCAGCTCAAAGGGAGAACATTCCTTGAAGATCTTGTCTGTCGTTGGAGTATGAAGATTCAGACCTGCAGCAGGGCTTCACCGGGCGGTTCAGTCGTGGTAGGGGTCCTCTTCTGTCAGCTCCTCTTCGGTTCTCTCGTTCCAGTGGCGATTCTGCCTTTCCAGCCCCAGAGACATGATTTTTATGCAGTTTTCCCCCATTCACACAGCCTGGCTGTCAATCACACAACAGGGTGGCTGTCCTGCCGGGACAGTCGCCACAGCCAATCAGATCAGAGTGCGACATGGGTCTCCAAGGAGACCCTGTGCAGGGAGTCCTAAACCCCTCCTTCAAATCCTGTCCCCCCAAGAAAAACGGGCACCTAAGGAAGGCACGCAGAGTAAAACACGAGAAATACTTTTACAAAAAGGAATGGTGAATAAATCCGCCGGAACCGTTAAAAACGTATATGGTCTTGCAGGTTTAAGTTTGAGGCAACCAAGATAGACTAAAACAATACCAGGGCTATTTAAGTTAACCGTGGTAGGAAAAATAGGGTAGTTACCACTGCCACCAGCCAAGTCTTAATGAAAATGGAGCGAAACAATGCTCCAAGAGAAACAGACAGAAAGGGATAAGTATTAACCCTTTCCAGAACTCTGTTAAAGATAGTTTGTACTGGGTCTGTGAGTTTTAAAAGAGACTAATAAAGTGAATGTCAACTTTACATGTTCTGGGAGACAGCAGTCAGCCCCAGAAAATGTCAGAGTTGGTAAATCAAAAAGACACCCCTGTGTCACTGCACTGAAGGTGCTGTGTTACACACAGTAACAAGATGATGCCCATGGAGTAGTTGAGGCTCCACAGTCTAGCTGCTGAGGACTCAGTAGTTAAGGGAAATTAGCCATTTTGGAGAATTCTCCCTAACATGAACAAACTATGATATCAGTAGAATTAAAAGTAATGACTCTCAGACATCTCCTCCCCCACCGCCACACACACATACGTGCCTCTTTGAGGCAGTTTTCTGGGATATTGTGAGCCACTTTATTTACATACAGTAGCCGTCTATTTAAAGGTTGTTGGAAGAAGGCTATTGCTTCCTTCCACCAACCCCAATTGTTCTCTACGAGCACCCACAATTTGGAGGTGGCTCTACCACTGGCTATGCTTGCCATATCTCTGCCTCCAGCTGCATCCATTACACCTCCACTAATGATAGTGGCAGAAACCACTGATCAAGTCACTGAAAGTGAGATGGTGTTAATGACTGTGGCTGTTAGAAATTGTTGCTACCTCCACTACTGTTTCCTGGTAGCCCCCTCACAGCCTCTTTCTAGATACCAGCCATCCCAAAAAATATACCCTTTCTGGACTGCATTCACATGCGGGTGGCAGCAATTCCTTTGGCGCTTCAGAGATGGAGAGAAGACCAGGAGTGAGCCATCCTCCACCATCCGCAAGCAGGTGGAAAGCACCATCTGGTGTTTCGGGAAATCGACCTAGTGAAAATTCTTTGTCCAGGCCGATGACCAGCAATGGACTACCTTTAGGGCCAGATACGAAAATGGGGCAGTGGCTCTGCCTCCTGGCCAGGCAGCACAAAATGGAGTAAAGATATGGTGAAAGCTGTGCTTCCATCAAGTTTTCTAGATAGCCCCTTTGTGTGCTGTGCAACTGAGAATTTGAAAGAATTTCCCTGGGCCAAAGGTCCTTAAAATGCCCCATTACTAACAAACTTCACAAAAAACGTCCTCCTGATACTACTCAGTTTGCTGCATAAAGTTTTTCGTTTTGTTTCAAAAATGGGTGCCACACTGCTTCCTGAATTCACTAAGAGCAATACTTGCACAAACGGTGCAGACACTATTTACACACAGAAAAGACAAGACAACAGATGCAGCAGAAGTTGAAACTTCCCTGACATACAGGAAAGGTACAATATAGGTATCAGAGCAAGTTTCCCTCACACAAACAACCGGAACTGCATCATGAGCAGAATTAAAAGTTTCCATCACATACTCAGCAACACTGCAAATTACTATCACAAACCAAACGGGTCCAGCATGGGGTGCAGCAGGTCCAAATGAGCTCCTAAGCACTCACAAGTCACAGTCTCCACAGCAGTGCTGCAAAGTTTCCTCACAAATACATCACATACAGTAACTATTCAGACAGGTGCAGCACAGGCCTGCCTCTCAAACAAAACCGGTACAGGCACAGCAGAGGCAGGGCCAGCAAAGGCGTTCCACAAACAGGTACATCATGTGAAGGGTCACTACAAGCTTCCCTAACAACAAACTATATGTACAGTATGGACAGACTAGTGCAACATTCCAACTCATACAGACACAGCATTTATACAGCAAGAGCAAACTTCTCTCACAAACGGTTCCACATGGTGAAGTTGAAGTTTCCTTCACAGAAAAACCAATGCAAGCGTCCCTCAGAAAACGTACATTTATAGGGTAGGCAGGCTAGTGCATGTTTCCTTCATGAGTGGGTAAAAATACAGCATGGACAATCTATTACATGTTTCCCTAACACATGGGAATATGGACAGCCTGGGTAGGGCTAGACAAGCTTCACTCACAAACAGACCCAGTATGTGCAGGGTCACTGCAAGCCTCCCCAACAAACAGCACATGAGCAGGGTCAGTGCAAGTCTCATGCAAACAGGTACTTGCACAGCATGCCAGGGCCAGTGTAAGTTTCCTCCAAAAAGATGATCAAGTACAGTATTGGCATTGCAATGGATTGCATTAGCCTTTGCCATTTCACTCAAACTGGTACATTTCTGGCACACACATGATCTGTGCAAACTTCCCTCACACACTGGTACATGTACATTCTGTGCAAAGCAGTGCAGGCATCTCTTCTAAACTAGTACAGGCACAGCATGGTAGGAGCCAGAGCAAGCTCCCTCCACATACAACTTACACAGCATATGCAGCGACAGTCCACATTTCATTTGCAAAGAACATGTACAGCATGGACTCGAGATCCATACAGCCTGCTGGGTCCCATGCATGTGGAGAGCTCCTCTTGTATATGACCCTCTAACAAAAGCAGCAGCTCTTACTAGTGACCACGTGCTGGCTGGGGGGTGGGGCAGGTACAGGGGGTGGACTGTGCAAACGTGTCTGCTTTCTGCACTCTGTCTCATCAACAGCTCATTACCATACTTACTTGGTTGTGGGTGTAAGGGTGAGGTGAGGTGAAGGAGGTGGGGTGGTAAAGCAGCTGTTGCTGGCCTGCACCACACACACACAACCATTGCCCCTTGCAATAAGTCTCCACTGCCAAGTCAGTATGCCCATTAGCCAATCTCAGGCTGTCCGAGGAGGTTGGAGGGGAAAGCCATGGAGCAAGTTCTAAGACTGCAGGGCAATGCAGCTTGGCTAGGCCATATGTTGCCCTTTGGAGCATAAATGCAATGCAGCCAAAGAGCCATCAGCGTGCTCTATGTTCACTAGCACCCCCAGGTGGATTATCAGTTTCCCCTGGCCCTGCCTTTAAGCTGCTATCAATTTGGAGAGTCAGGCCTTTTTCCCATTATCAAATTGCTAGTATGACCTAACAATTTGTTCAATTCGTTTAATACTTTTCACAGTAAGTTTAACGTTTGACCAGCATTTTAACATCAGAAGACCTGCATTAAACATGGACAGGGCGAGTGCTATACATTTACCCTTACCATGCACATATTCTCAGCCAGCATGCTTATCTTGAATGATAATGGCACTGATATAAACATACTGGCAGACAGCAAAGCTTGACCAGCATGGTCCAGTATTACTTTGAAAGTAAACAGAGAAAGTTGCAAACTTTGTTAAATTTCCAAGAAATGTGAGATAATTCTTGCAGCTGTGAATTCACCCAGATAGGAAGAAATTCAACGTTCAAATAGCGTAATTGAAACACAGGACATTTTGATCAAAGTTGCATTAAATTAGTTTTTGACATAAATAGGAATTAGCTATGATTAGCCCATGCTGAACCTGCATGCAGATATTATGTGAGCACACAGCATTATAGCCACCTAGATATAATCCTTCTGCGCTTGTTCTTCACCCAGCACCCCACTGGGCTATCAGCAGTGCTCCTTATACCTCTGTTTAGTGTCTTAACATTGGGTGGTACCCACTCTCCTCTCTCATTGTTTCAAAATGCACACACAGATTTTACAACTCTACCTGCACATCTCACATCTTGGACCACAGTCCTCCCAAGGGTGTTGAACCCCACAGCGGTTCGTGGCCATACCAATGGTAGTAGGCACTATCCAAATGCCATATAAGATAACATAGTCTGCTATGATTAGAAAAATAATAAATCAATGCTGACCCTTTACTGGAACACATGTAGTACTGTGACAACTACAGGTCTGCAAACCTTTGGCCCTGCACTTGTTTTGGACTACCACTCCCAACAGCATTGCAGCACAGGCAGTGATGAGCACTCAGGGGAATCAAAAGCCAAAGACAACTGGAGAGTCTTAGGTTCCAGACCCTTGGTTGATACCTCTCCCAAAAGAAAGGATGGGATCCACTTAGAAGCAATTTGTATTGGGACACTGGGATACATTTGTCACTGCAGTAGGATAGAGACCAGACAGTGTATGCAGACTGTTAGAAACAATATCTTTCAACACCCAATTTCCCAGCGAAAGCTTAGCACCGGCCTGAGGGTCCGACATGCACTAAATCAGATAGGTCGTGAGTAATGTGCTTGAAACGTGGCAACACATTAAGCCACTCTACTCTTTTTGGCCTTTTTATTTCTGTTTGGTGCATAGCAAAAGTGTGTGGGGGGATGGGGGTCACAAACATAACACATTGCATTCAAGCTCCCATAGGGATTTTTTGCTGTCAGGTCATGAGGAAACCCTGAACAGATATAAACAGAACTTGATCTTTCATTTTTGATGAAAATCATTCTCGATTGTTATTATTATGTATTATTTATTTTATTTCTAGCGCGCCTTTGCCAAGGCGCATTACAAGACTAATGCATTGGTACAATGAATTCAATTATAATTAGTAAGCAACAGAATACAATAGAAGGGTATACAGTCTTTTCATCTACAGATGTTTCATCGAAAAATGTTCAATGAAAGATTTTTTAATTTGAAAATAGTTGTATGGATGTTTGGGTGGGGGAAAGGGTTCCATTTTGAAAATGGGGTTTTCGGGGGGACTCCCCCAATAATAAAAAAAACACTACACAAGTTAGAGGGAGCTGTCTCGTGCTGAAATACAGTGTAACTGTATTGAATCGATTTGAGCACTGGACATCTCCCTCTAACTTGTGTAGTGTTAGCGAGTAATTTCAGGACTGGGGACTTTTATTTTATTGGGGGGACCCCCAATTAAAAAATAAAATAAAAGTCTCAAGTGAACTCGCTGACACTACACGAGTTAGAGGGAGCTGTCCAGTGCTGAATTAGATTGTTACTTTTTTGTACTCGACTTCAGTGCTGGACAGCTCCTTGTAACATTATAACGTTATGTATGTTTCAGCTACTTTCCATTAAAAAAATGAAAAGTGTTTATATTATGAAACTCTATTCGATGAAAGGGTTTCGATGTACAAACACCACTTTATGTATGTTAATTCGTTGAAACATCTTTCACTAAAAAAAGATTTGATGTAACATCACCTCGATGTACATCTTTCGATGAAAACGCATGTAACCCAATAGAATTAGAGGACAAGAAGATAAAGAATCGGCAAAAAAGACAGAAATGAATTCGACAGAACAGGAAATCAGGAAGGTGAAAGTCGAGCAACATAATGAGGAGTTGCAAGGCAAAAAACCTGACCTTCCTTCACCAGAACCAAGGGGACGGGTCAAATCTAAAAAAACAGTTCTGTAGCAAAAAAAAGAAAATGGGTGAAAACAAACATTTTCAACTAGGCTAATGAACTGAATGCAAACCAACATTCAAATCTGAATCCATTATTTTGATTGGTTGATGCCAACATCAACATTTTGAATATCTCTGTCTTTTTGTGTTTGCGAACATCAGTGGCGGCTCCTGCATAATGAACAACAGGGCACATGATTCATGCCTGCTTTTACTCTTGATGCTCATTAAACATTGTGTTTTGTTGGGCATCAAGAGTAAAGCAATCATGACTCATGTTGCTTTACTCAATATGCACACTGTGTTATTATGTGGCAAGCGCCTTGATGCCTCCGGGCTTAGTGCTCTTAACAAATGCAAAAATAAATAAATATTTAAATAATGACTGGCCTACATTGGTGGACCAGTCTGGATATATTTTTTACTCCACAGTAATTGTAATGGTGTATGAATGTGTGTTTGAATGAGATAAATTCATGAATGTGTATGAATGTGTGAGTGCGGGCCTGGGACCGAGCCTGCTTCTATGTGTGGGGAAGGAAGGTGGGGGATGAAGAGGTGGAGTCAGGCTGCAATATCAAATTCTCGAATACCTGCCTCACAGTAAGGGTGAAGGGGGTGTGCTAGGACCTGACCTTGCATGTTTTAATTGGCATCAAGAGTAAAGCAAATATGATTCATGTTTGATTTACTCCTGGTGCCCATTTTGTTATTACGTGGAAAACTGGCATACGTTGGTGAGTCAGTTTGGAGTTTTACTGTGGTGTAAACAATATATCCATACTGGCTCACCAACATAGGCCAGTCTTGACACATAATAACAACATGGGCATCAAAAGTAAAGCAAACATGAATCATGTTTGCTTCACCCTTGTTGCCCATTGAAACACGCCATGCCACAGTATCAAAATAAAAAAAGACTGGCCCGCCAAAGTAGGCCAGTCCTGCCTACGTGGGCAGGCCCATCTGTATGTATTTTGATACTGTGGCATGGCATGTTTTAATGGTTTCTAATTTATGTCCAGGGATTCCCATGGGGGAACAATTACCAGCCATTGGTACCCTCTGGAGCACCAATGGACAACCGATGGCACGCTGAGGGGACCTACTTGTTAACAATGTGTGCTGAGAACATTGCAGAAAGAAACAGAGCCCCGAGGCATAGTCGTCAGTCAGTGCCAGCTGCAGATAAGGTCCCTCAAACCATATTCAACGGCGCAATACAAAGATTCCTTAATTAGCATAGATGACCAAACTTCTCCGCAAATTATAGATATCATGAACAGCTTTGGAAACGTTTTGCACAATGTCCAGGTTTTCGCTCTTTGTAGAATTCCTGTCTCTGCTTGCAATACCAAGCCGAGAGAAATGCCACAGAATTATAAATGAAGCCAACCAGGTGGGGCAGCAAAGACAGCTTAACTCTCCTTGCCAGCAGGAACTAATTTCTTACCCATAAGGATGGTGGACATTAAATAGACATGCCACGCTTAGTTTATTGTATCTTGTTTTGCTATTTTTAGCCTTCAAAGGAGAAAGATATGATATGATAGATTATTTATATAGCTCATATACACATGTGTTTCAAAGCCCTTCAAGGCAAAGGAGGGAAACAAGGGAAACTACACATTCCTACAGGCCATGAACAGTAAGGATGTGAAAGAGCAAAGATAACCTTCTTTACGGTTTCCGCTAATTCACAGCATTCACCCCCCGATTTTACCTATATCCTCACTGAAATGTGGAAAGTAATTCCTGCAGATTTCCTCATATTTAGAAGAACATTTGAACCACCACAGGTTATATCCTGAGCCCAGCTGGCGCTGGAGGTATCCTCAAACTTACACATTTCCAGAAGAAAGTTTTCTTTGAAGGGACATTTGCCAGTTACGGTTACCAAGGCAAACAGAAGACCAATCCCCCCTCCCCCTGATCTTGAGGTCACGCATAACAGAGAACATTGGAGACAGGCTTCAGGAGTTAGACTGGATTGTAATGCTATTTTGCAGGTCTTCCAGAATTAGGGTTCTGAAGGACCTGAAGGACAAGACGTTTTTAGGCTGTTATCAACCTTGACTACCCATTATGTAAATGCTTGTGTGGACACACTAAATTCTCTTCTCCTTCTCAGTGGATCTGTCCGCTGGCTTCCTCAAACCGAGGATCTCAGCATCGCATCCTGGAAAAAGGTCATTCAGGATCATGATTTCTTCCAAGGCTGTATCGTGCCCAGGTTCCATCATCCTTGGGTGCTTCTCCTTGGACGCCATTGACCTGTCCCTTCTCCTCCTCTGTGGCATCTGTCAGCTCTCCTCTTCAAGCTAGTACTGCCCAAGCAGGTTGGATTTGCTCCTTCAAAAGGCAATACCAGGAGCAGGCCTTTTGGCCTTTTGGGACCTAGATTAATGAGCCTACACTTGTACAGTGAGATTTGGCCTCACCACACCGATGAAACCACTTGTTCTCAGATTCTTCTGGTTCAAGACCATTCCACAGTGTATGTGGCATCGGCTGGACCGTGAGATACATTGCTTATTTCAAGCAGTGCAGCCAATAGTTAGAATTTTCCTTTTGCATATCCCCATTTAGAGTGTCGCCCTAATTCCTTACCGCTCTGTCTCATTTCCACCACCAAATGGGTGCTTAACTCTTACTGCACTAAATCTGTACGTTTTGGGTGGTATTTTGGAGACCTTGTAATAATGTGTGTCTTGCAAAACTCCAAGATAGTTTGGTTGCGGCACAGATAGTGAGTTGGGCGGAGTTAAAACAAAAATCGAGGCTGGTGGTTCCGCAAGGTGGAAGCCAAAACAGTAAATGACCACCCTCTTGCTCTCTTTGCAGTAGTATGGCACAAATAAAAAGGCTTTAAGTACCGTCACATGATACAAAAACAATAACCGTGGGTGGTAGCGTACAGTATATCTCTGAAAGGCCTGTAGGGCTCGGGGGTGTCAGTCAATTGTCAGCGAAGCTAGAGGGGTGGGTTGTTAAGGTCACAATGTTTGTGTGCCATACCCTTCTACAATACGTTTTCTCAGAATTGTGAGAAGGGAGTGCAGCTCCAAACCTTGGCCACTCTTCTGAGACCGAATTGCCATGCCTTTGCTGTTTAAAAGTAACGTTTTCCAGCTGGAAAATGCATATACTTTATTTCAAAATTATAGCAGCTATAGCTAAGAAGGGCTTATACTTATCAAGTAAAAGTATTTTGAGAGCGTGGTCCACCTGAGAAGTGCTAGAACAGTCAAAATAAAATTTCAATTGCATTCTAAGAAGTTCCATAAAGCACCATTAAGTGCTTTCAGACCTGCTGAGAAGTATTATACTGAGGAAGGAAGAGTAGCACTGCTGAGACGTGTTCATATTGCCGCATTAACAAATATATCACCTATTTTCAGCAATAGCGGTGCAAGTCTCCAAAGCAACAGTGAGCTGCACATATCAACACATCTACATTTTGAAATATAGCAGCCTTACTGAGAATAGTGGACAATATACTATTAAACGTTTATCACTATTGAGGCGATAATAACCGAGGCGGTGGGCTGACCCTTTCGGGAATGGCCCGCCGCCCAAGTTAAGTACCAGAGTGAAGCAAGAGTCCCTTAACGAGGGCCTGCTGCCTCGGTTAATATCGTCATTAACCCCCGTATACATCGCTACACGGGTGCTAATGGTGTTTTAAAAACAGGGACGTCACGAGGGAGGTCCAGGGGGGGCAAACTGCCCCAGGCCTCGCGCTTGCTGGGGGCCTCGCAGCCCCCTCTCCTAAGTGTAAGGCAGCACAGTCTCCCGTGTCCTTTATTCACACAGGGGACTGTGCTGCCCCTGCAATGATCTTGCTGTTTGTTGTGAAGCCGTTTGGCTGCGCAACAAACAGCAAAATAATGGGAGACAGCAGGGCTCAGAAGTGGGCTCTGCTGCCTCCCGTCATTCAGCTGAAAACGTGGACATGCTGAATGACAAGAGCAGTTCTCTCTTGTTAATCAGTGTGTTTATGTTGTCAGCGTGACCACGCTGACTGATGGGAGAGGAGTTCTCTCTTGTCAGTCAGTGTGTTCACATTGCTCAGCATGAACACGCTGACTGACAGGAGAGGACTCCTCTCCTGTCAGTCAGTGTGTTCATGTTGTCAGCGTGATCACGCTGACTGATAGTAGAGGAGTTCTCTCTTGTTAATCAGTGTGTTCATGTTGTCAGCATGACCACGCTGACTGACAGGAGAGGAGTTCTCTCTTGTCAGTCAGTGTGTTCACGTTGCTCAGCGTGACCACGCTGACTGATGGGAGAGGAGTTCTCTCTTGTTAATCAGTGTGTTCATGTTGTCAGCATGACCACGCTGACTGACAGGAGAGGAGTTCTATCTTGTCAGTCAGTGTGTTCACGTTGCTCAGCGTGACCACGCTGACTGATGGGAGAGGAGTTCTCTCTTGTCAGTCATGTGTTCACGTTGCTCAGCGTGACCACGCTGACTGATGGGAGAGGAGTTCTCTCTTGTCAGTCAGTGTGTTCACGTTGTTCAGCATGACCACGCTGACTGACAAGAAAGGACTCCTAACCTGTCATTCAGTGTGTTCATGTAGTCAGCGTGATCACGCTGACTGATTGTAGAGGAGTTCTCTCTAGTCAGTCATGTGTTCACGTTGCTCAGCGTGACCATGCTGACTGATGGGAGAGGAGTTCTCTCTTATCAGTCAGTGTGTTCACGTTGCTCAGCATAACCACGCTGACTGACAGGAGAGGACTCCTCGCCTGCCAGTCAGTTTGTTCATGTTGTCAGCGTGATCACGCTGACTGATGGGAGAGGAGTTCTCTCTTGTCAGTCAGTGAGTTCACGTTGCTCAGGATGACCACACTGACTGATGGGAGAGGAGTTCTCTCTTGTCAGTCAGTGTGTTCACGTTGTTCAGCATGACCACGCTGACTGACAGGAAAGGACTCCTAACCTGTTAGTCAGTGTGTTCATGTAGTCAGCGTGATCACGCTAACTGATGGGAGAGGATTTCTCTCTTGTCAGTGTGTTCACATTACTCAGCGTGACCACGCTGACTGATGGGAGAGGAGTTCTCTCTTGTCAGTCAGTGTGTTCACGTTGCTCAGCATGACCACGCTGACTGACAGGAGAGGACTCCTGTCAGTCAGTGTGTTCATGTTGTCAGCGTCATCACACTGACTGATGGGAGAGGAGTTCTCTCTTGTCAGTCAGTGTGTTCACGTTGCTCAGCCTGACCACACTGACTGATGGGAGAGGAGTTTTCTCTTGTAAGTCAGTGACTGATGGGAGAGGGGTTCTCTCTTGTCAGTCAATGTGTTCACATTGCTCAGCATGACCATGCTGACTGATAGGAGAGGACTCCTCTCCTGTCGGCCAGTGTGTTCATGTTGTCCACGTGATCATGCTGACTGATCGGAGAGGAGTTCTCTCTTGTCAGGCAGCATGTCTACGTGTCGGCTGCGTGGATGCTTTTTAAGGGTGCATGGAGGTAAGGTAAGTGTTTTTTATTTTAAATTAAAAGTGTGTATGTGTATTTAAATTAAATGAATATGTATCTATGTATGAATGCATGCGCGCATGTTGGTGTTTGTGTTTTATGTATACATGCATGTATGGAGTTGTGTAACTGGTGGATGAATGCATGGGTGAAAGTGTTTTTTTGTGAGCGTGTGGTCAGCACCACCCCTAAATGTAGCCTCCCTAGGGGTCACTTCATTAAGGGGTGGGTTAATGGCATCAGAGGTGCCCCTAGGCTAAAATGTCAGGGGGGAAAGGGGACTAACACTTCAAATGTTGGGAGAGGAGCTAACGTCAGAGGCTGTGAGGAAGGGACAAACTTCCTTGTGTGGGGGCACCTAACATCTTTCCACATTTCGAATGAGACTATTCTGCTGAAGCTTCAATGTTACAAGCAGCTACCTCTTGCCTTCATTTCTGAAACGTCACACTTAAGGACTGCTGTGAGAATGAGATATCTCATGTCACCACTTCCCTTCTAATCATTAACCTAGCATGCAAGTGCTAACCCCACATCACGATTTCAATTGCCTAAAAATGTATGGATATGAATGCAGGTGCTAACAGTGAAATGACTTCTCATGGCCATGCTAATCCCTATGGCAATTCTCACCCAGTTCCTGCCCTCCCCACGCAAAACACCTCCTCACTGGAACTCTTTGAGCTAGCTTTAAACATGCCTTGCCATCAAACGTTGCCCTCAATGTGCCTGCAAGTGTTTCCTCAATGGAGTCTTCTGAAAATTCATGACTTCATTGGAGTTGTAAACACGTAACTGGTGTAATAAAAATGTCTTAATCAGGTCTGCCTTTGGCCACTCAATTTAAAAACACCCTGCGTGTCTTTCAATGAAGTTCTTTTAAAAATAAGCATTGGCAAAGCCAACAGTTTTGGCTTGTGTATAAGTATTAGGCATTTACCAGGCACTGCTATTAGCTGCTGAGGTACTCAAACCATTTTGCACTGGCACTATCAATGGCCAGCTAATACCAATACAGAAGTGCCTTTCCCATGCCTACATGAATGCCCAAACTGTTAACATTGCCAGTGCTCTTTTTGCTTTACCCTTGATGCACAGGACTATGCATCAAGGTTAAAGCAAACATACTACTTGGCTAAATTGGTCCACATTGAATGTAGGCCAATCTAGTCAGTAATAACACTTATGGTACACAGTCAGCCTGGATATACTTTCTGTGGCATGGCATTTTTACTGGCTGGGAGTCCTTACATGGTAATAATGGCATCTATTGATGCAGCCTGCATCGACATAATTAGAACAACCAGCATGAATATATTTTTATACTAGCATATCTCGCGTGGGAAGGCGGCATGAAATGTATTGGAAAATGTCCCTATGCACAATTTGTGATTTTCAACTATTGGGAATTTCCATGTGCTTCCATACAAAACCAATTGCAAACTGTATGGATTTATACCCAATTTTGCAAAGAAAGTGCTGTAAAGTGCATACTTTTAACCCAATGTTTCAAACATTTTCTTGGGAGTGAGAACCCCCCTCAAGCAACCCTTGTTTGGTTTGGGCTCCCTCACTGTGCTCTGTTGATCCTGCCTAATTGGCACAAACATTTAAGCCTCTTAAGTTCAGAAATGTACCAGGCTCCACTGTACATCATTTGTCACTGTGTATGATGTGTGTTTTAATGCGCACACAGGGGAAGGGTGCTCCTTAAATATGATATGGCATTTATAACGTGCCTGTACACAAGTGTTTCTATGCGCGACAAGGCAAGGAGGGAGAAACAAAAGAGTAGGACAAAACACAGATCTAACTAGGCCTTGTGTCATTCAGATCGCGCAAGAGCAGGGAAGGGGGTAAGGGGGAAGTGCCGAGGGTGGGGTAGGATGCAGAAGTGCAGTAACAAAGGAGAAACAAGAGTGCAGCCAACGGGTGGCAAGTGTGGGTACTCATAAGTGCAGCCAACGGGTGGAGAATAAGAGCAAGAGCGGGGACTGTAGGGTTACAGATACAGACCACAAGTGCAGGGGAGCCAAGAGGCAGTGCGGGATTGCAACAGGACAGGCAGGGATCGTGGCCCGAATTCAGAGCTTGACCAGGTGACCAGTGCATGGATCAGGCAGGTGATCAGCAAGGGAGAGGTAGAGAGAAGGCAGAAACAAAGAGACAGGTCTTGAGGTGCTTCCGGAACCGGAGATGGTTCTCCTCAAGTTTCAGCGAGGCAGGGAGGCTGTTTCCAGAGGGAGGACCCAGCCGAAGAAAGAGATCTGCCCTCAACTCTTTGCTTGGAAAAGTGACTGACCCTCAGAAAATTGGAGGTGGCGCAGTGGAGAGCTCATGCCATCTTATATATATTTATTCATATGATAAAAAAGTTAATCTGGCATGAGCCTTTCTTCAGTAGAGAAATCTAACTTTGCTGTAGTTGATTTGGAGTTGTAATAATAAACCATATTTGGGATCCTGCACACAAACATCTCCTGTTTACGGATGTGCCACCGTCGGCCGAGTGCAAATAATTGTAAGGGGGCCTCAACAAATGTTTAGCCCCGGGCCTCACCACATCTTCTGACAGCCCTGTTTAAAAAAGAAAGAAAATTATCTTGGTTGTGCGACTCAGCGCTGTGCAGTGCTGCTGTCAATGTAGTCCATTTGCCATGTTGATGTCTGTGACCTCATGAACATGGAAAAGGGACTTCACTGAAAGCAGCACTGTGCTGCTCTGGGCCGCGCAACAACGATAAGCTTCTTTTTTCCCCCTGTTTAAAAAAAATAAAGACACCGTTAACACCCGTGCAGCAAACTACACACACGGGTGCTACGTGGTGAAGGGGAAGCGGGGAAGGGAAGAAGGCTCTGACTGCCCAGGCAGCTCGGAACACGGGCTTGTACCATACAGTGCAGCCCACGTTCTGAGCATCCTGCTGTTCAGAAGAGTTAGTAATTCCCACTGAAAGTGTTGAAGCTCTGTTGAGAAGTGAAATGATACGTTAACAACAGGCATGTTAAGCCTCAGTGTTATTTCACCATGAACACAAACTTGGACCTAGAGACTATACATACATTTCCGCATCAGGTGTATTAACCTACTGTGATATATGTCCTAAACGACTTGTGCCTGTTGAATGCCAGAGGGGAGGAGACAGCACCAGGCATAAATGACTCTGCTCTGGGACTATCCAGTAAGGAAAACAGGAGACTTATAGAAAGAATGCAGTGTCTAAAATATTAGCCACTAAAATGCTTGAATGGCTGGGTAAACATGTAACTTTTTAGCGTTTGTAGGTACCATATCTATTCAAAATACTACTGCCTTAAGCATCCCACAATATTGAAAATGTCCCAAGCTAACCAACAACTTGCACTATACCTGCCAGGGAGATTACAGTTTGTTTCAGAGTTGTTGTATTGCCCTTATTGGAATGATTTGTTTTCCATTTTGGATGTATACTTCATCTGTTGAGGTCAGACTTTTCGACTTTTTTGGGGTGGTGGTAGGTTTACAAGAACAGTCCCATTTGGACATGACTTAGCCAATTTATTTTTTCGTTGCCATGTTTCGTGGGAAACAAAAAGTTGATCATGTTTCCCACTTTGATGAATGCATGCCGTGCAAGGTAATTTATTTCTTGTATTACATTTATTTTTTCTTTTGTTTTGATTTTTATTACAGAATGAAATCTCTACATTTAACTTGGTGAATATGTGGCCATTAATTGGGATTCCTTAGAATCAAAACCAGATGCCTTTTTGCTCCTTTATGTCTTTAAGAGGCTGATTGTTTATATATTCTTTGATTCACACAGTTTTTTAAATCTTTGTATGTGAATGGGTGTTAGTTATGTTATGCCTTTTAGAGGACGAATATGCAGATGGGATCCATGTTTTGTAGTTTTATTTTTTGTATTTAGCTTGTCTTTCTGCAGTTTTGTGTTTTGTCTAATTTAGTTGTTGCCATAAACAAAATATGTTTCTAATTATTTTTCATTTATGTGAGAAAATAAAATATTGTTGAGAAAAATGTCTTTGTTGAGACACACTATATTTAGTATTAGATACTTTTGTGTAATACAGTTTGGGAGTATAGTCTTTTGGAATTAATCCCTCAGACACATTTGCTTGTATATATTTGTATATATTTGCTTGTATATATTTGTAAGTGGCCCCTGTTGGTCCTTGAGTTAAAGGAGACAGATCTCCTGTGTTTTTTTATATCCCTTCAGCCGCCAACGAAGGGGATATAAGCATGCTGGTCATGCTGGACCTGTCGGTGGCCTTTGACACAGTTGATTTTGAAATTCTTTCTAAATCAAGGCTGTCATCTGTGCCGGAGGTGTCAGATGAAACCCTGCAATGCTTTGTGTCCTTTTTGACCAATCGTACCCAGCAGGTTAGAGTTGAGGCCTATTTTTGGGACTCCTTACTTGTGGAGTACGAGGTGCCTCAGGGGTCTTCGTTGTCCCCGCTATTGTTTAACATTTACATTCATCCACTGTTGAATATTTTTTCTGACTTTGGTCTGTCCTATTATTCATATGCCACAGGCACCCAAATCTATGTACGGCTCAAAGAACTGTTGTAGGCAATAGACCAAGTTCTATGGTGCAAATAAAATTAAAAGCTGGATGCTGGAAAATAAACTCCAGTTAAATCCATCAAAGACACAGGTCATTGTATTTGGTTCTAAAAGAAAGGTGACGACTGACTTGCATCCCATATCTCTCCCTGTTTGGGGTTCCCACAAAATGTTCAGACGCAGTAAGAAATCTCGGCTGTGTCTGGCTGTCGAGTATGGATTGTAATCTCCATGTTAGCCAGACGGTCAAATCCGTATATTACCAACTTAAACTCATAAAACCTGTTCTATCTCTTATTGCGGAAAAGGACTGCCCAACTGTGGTGGGTATACTTACTAATTCAAAACTAGATTACTGCAACACTCTTCTTATGGGTGTCCAGACATTTCAAATCAAAAATTGCAGGTTGCTCAGAATTCTGCTATTAGGTTGATTTTTTCGCTGCCTATGTTTGGTCTTTAGGTGCATTCATAGTCTTGCTCTGGCATACCTGACTTCAAAAATCTAAACATACTGCCCACATCGATCACTTGGATCCATGGACCATTTCCTTTTGACAGCCCCATTTGTCAAAACGACAACCTGTGGGCATAGGTGGTTCTCCTGCATCGGACCTCAGTCTTGGAACTCTCTTCTGTTGGATCTTCAATGGACTGAGTCATTGACTGCCTTTAGGAAACAATGAAACGCTTTCCTCTTCATGTAATCTGTACTTTCAACTGTCAGATCCTTATGTGACAGATGTGTGTAGCTCATGTGAATTGTAATCGTAACATCAGCACAGAGATGCAGTTTCTGCTTGGACCCCAAGGAGTATGCGCAATATAAATGCTAATCAGATCAAATTAAATCAAATCATGATGCAGCCAAACTCCAGTTCTAACAACATTTAAAACTATTTCCACAGACAAAAATGGTTGTTTATTTTGTAGCATATCATCTTGCTAATAAGACCAGATCTGTATGCATGTCACAGTCCCACATAGACAGTCCGCAACACTTTGCCTCCAATCACCAAGTCGAGAACTTAGACTCAGAGGATTAGACTAAAACTGAGCTGAGAATGATTTGACCAACCAGACTCCTGTCCAAAGCCGCACAAAAAGAAGGCACAAAAACGTGAGAAGGTGCAACAAGGAGCACTAGGAAGATCAATATTGAGAATAATATACAATAGCACCCCACATAAAGAGCTGCTGAGCAGACTAGTAACAGAGACAAACATTAATGTGGGCACACAGGGCAGATACGCATCTGTCCCCAGAATTCTGGGGACAGCGTGGGCTAGGCCGACAACCAGAGCATGTTGACCGAATGTCTGAAGAATCGGGTGGAGAACCCAAGGAACAACTGTCCAATTACAAGATAGTATCACTTTACACAACATGTTACCAGGTTGAAACAGCCACAGGTCACATAATAACCAAAAACCAGTAAATCTTAAACAGAATGAGTTTTCTTTTATTGAATCAGCTGAAGTTGATCAACTTTTCATTAACAGAAAAAATAAAATGCATATTGACATGTAATAATAAAAGAAAAGACAAGAAAAAAACAGATTCTGAAAACATCCAATACAATCTAAAAACATCCAAAACAATCTTCAGTTATAGAAAAGCATGAAGAAGTTAATCACTAAATTACATCAACTCAAAACCTGTAATTCTAATTTCAATGCATTTAAAAAATTCACAGTGGTGATTTGTATAGGAACATAAGACGTGCACAATAAGACTGACCAACACTGGTGTTCGTTCAAGGCACCCATATATTTACAATATTTTGCAAAATGTATGAGTCTCATTCTAATGAGGACAGGACAATGTGCAACCAAATGCTCAAGGGTTTCCTTACAGCCACGATTCTCACAAAACCGACAAATGTTCTGTTCCAACAAGATGATCTTTTGTGAAGACAACAAGTCTCTTGTTGGCCACAAATTGAGACGGAATCGATGTCATGAACCGCCGTTTGCGTCCCTTCTGGACTTCGTGGTCCCTGACCCATAGGGGACTGAATTCAGCAGTCCTCCCAATATGGCTGCTGAACATGGAACGCTGTTTGCCAGTCTCAGCATTACACGCTCTACTTTCTACAAAGCAGACACGCCCCCGCGGCTCTGCGCGTCTCAACGCAACCGCTTGCAGTAGTTGGACGTGTGTTGCCGGACTCGTTCAGCGCTTACTTTTGATCCTGGTTCCCAGTTCCCTGAATTCCTCTTCTTCCTTCCTCCCCCTTATCCTTACCCCTGCATATTCTGGATCTCTATTGCATTCGGGTCTTCGAGTGTGCACCTCGTTATTTCCTGGTCTCCGTCCTGGACATCTGAACGTATCCTGGAGTCGGGTTGCGAACCACACACTAGAATCCAAGGACCTACGCACAGGGTTATATAAATCCCGAACTGTGCGAAAGAAGACACCTCAGAAGATCACAAGTAAATAATACAAGTAATCAATATTTGTTGGAATAGCTTGTCCAGAATAGTCGCCCACAGATGGGTAATGGCCTTTAGCATTACATTATTTAGCCCATCAGGGCCAGCTGCCCTGGAAGAACTGGCTTTTTTAATACAGTCTTCAATGATAGAGACAGAACATTTAACTGTCCACTTTGACTTGAGTCTCATATTATAGGTTAAGTTATCAAATCGTTCATCTGCATATAAATTTGAAAAAAAAGTGATCCACTGCTGTTCTTGTACCCCATTGGCTTGTGCTTCAACTTGGGAGGAGGTCCTATGATTGTTAAGTAGGGCCCAAGTTTCTGCTGTGTTCTTTGAGGGCATGTTCTTGAGCATCGCTTTACTGTCTTGCTGGAACAGGAGGGATTTGCGTGCTCGTATCCAGTTCTGAAATCTACATTTCACTGTTCTTAAGGCGGCATACTGAATCAGTTTTGGGAGATTCAAAATTGCTTTTCTCTCTCTACGTATTTGGCTCTTCTGGCCCAAACAGCGGGATCAAAAGTATGTGTGTGTTTAATGGTTCTCGTTCCCATGACTATGATTGATTTTTAAATTGGGACATAAGAGTGGAATATTGTTCTGGTAATTGACTATTCAAATTAGAATAAACTGCCTCAATGAGAGCAATCAGTTTAGGCACATACTAATGAAATCGGGTTTTGGCATTTTTAACCGCCAATTGTTGCTTGTGCCAGTGTGTTTGACACAGGCCTCTTATATGATTCCACTGAACTTTTAGTGATAATAGATTGTGATCACTATGTTGTTGGGACACTATTTCGAAGGACCGCACCTGCATGAAAAGCCCAATGTCAACATATATGTTAATCAATGATGTTGTTCCAGGCTTCTCTCTGCCACATATTTTTTGCTGGGATGTCACCACAAACGGCACCATTGACCATACAAAGTTCCTTTCGGACATAAACACAGTCCATCTCTGCACATCCTGAGTTGAACGCCCTGACCTTCTATTCAAACAATCAATATTAAGGTCACCAGCTAGAATAGTGGCAGATATACCCAAAGTCATGACTACCATATCCATCAATGTAGCTAGTCCTTGATAGAAGGCTTCATCAGTTAATCCTAACGGATTGCGGTAGACATTCTATAAAGCAGTGTTGCACTGAGGACTCACAATTTTAACTAGCTGTAAGAAGGAGCTGTACGATGCCTATGGTTCGACAGAAAACCCTGAGCTCATTTTCACAGCCACCAGAAGACTGGAAGATGGTCTTCCCTTGTTTGCTGCAATCGCGGGTATAATGGACACTTCATAGTTGTCCCATAGAGGAGCAGTCAGGAGCCAGGTTTCCTGGAACACTAAAATGACAAAGGCATCGGTAAGGTTGCGTATTGATGTTTGAAGATGTGAATGCCCTCTTGTGTTCCAGCTAGCTAGAGTAAAAAAAAGATGGAATATTTTGATCTGATAGTTAAGCTGTCGAAGGGTGCAACATAGTGGACTGAGGGATGCATCCCTTCTCACTGGAAAAAAATGGATAGTTGGTTGGTTTAGAGCCCAACTGCACATCATTTCTCATCATGCATTCGGGATCTTGCGCTATTAAGAAACCCATGGCAAACAGCACCATTTTGGCCTTCCAGATAGTGTTTAGCACCACCCCGGAAGGAATCCACAACCTCACTATCGAGCAAGTGTGATCTGATAGAAATTCTGTCTGATATATATCTCCAGTGGTGATGTCTTCTAGTTCTACGACTTCGTTAAAAATTATGAGCACACTTCTTCTGTTGAGGTCATAAGATCTGAATGGGCCCTCACAACACTTCATAATTAAGGAGTGACACGTGGAAGTGTGTTTCTGTAAATAACGAGAATCTTCCTGATGAACACCCCCTTGAGTAAGAGCTCTGGTTTGATGTATCAATGGCATCCTGGTATACATGGATTCCGAGTTGGCAACTGGAACAAGGCTAAATGGGCCCTGTGTGTGTGGATTATCTGCTCGCCTAGCCACGTATTTGTCAGCGGGACTAAGTGTATTAGATTACACACAAGAAAGCAATTGAGGCCCAGGAATCATTGCCTGAGGTATTACATTTAGTGTTAATGACGTAAGACGATTTTCCAAGTAAACATCTACAGCTTTTTTTGATGTTTTCCATTGAAAGAGCCACCTGCGGTGCCATTGGGACCACTGGCTTTGAGTTAGTTATTTTCTTTTGTGCACCTGCCACTACAGATTTGGCTGGAGACTCCACATATGTTTTGTGATCTATTTGTTCAATGACTTGTATGAGTTTGTTCAGTGGTGAATAGGCAAGGGGAGGGTTATGTACAACTGGGTGCAGAGGTCGGACTGGGGGTGTACTGTCTGCGATCACTAGGTTTGCTTGATTTCAAAATCGCATCTGCAACATTGGGCGTATCAGACAAATTCTTATGTGTTGGCAAAGTACCACTTGTGTGCATAGGTACAATGTGATTCTTTTGAGCTGCTGTAATAGCTCTTCAAAAGGTACTCAGAGTGGTCTTTGTATTTTTAGGTACAGTCATATTTTTAGATTTTTTTGTATGAGACTGAGTATTTTTTTAAATATTTTTTTTATATATTTGGTTGAGATCACATCTTATAGGTATGTTACCACTAGGCTCCTGTTCCAGCGTCTGGTGCTTCGGAGAGCATAGTGGCTCACCTCAACATGGTCTACACTGACCCAAGATTCATTTGGTGTATGCTCAGAAGTACACTCCCTCAGGTCTACCCCCAGCTGAATTATCTGAGAGAATATAGGCAATGACGAGGAATCGCCCATCAACACAGGCATTGCTGTATCTGAGCCCGAGGCGGTCTTCGCCGATTGAGTGGGCAAGATGGCCGAAATAGGTACAGAGCTAGACAAGTTTTAAAAATTGGAAGTCATCCATTGCGATAAAGAGTCTAATTGAGCCGATTGCTTCGTCACTTTGGCGTCCAATGACTCAAATAGCTTAAATAGGCTCAACATGGTGGTATTGATTGCAGAGAGCGTCAGCTCTATCATTACCGCATGAGAGTTGCCATTTTCTTATCTTACAGACTTGTTGCGTTGTCACGGGGTGGGTTGGGCATACAAAGATGATACTGCCTGAATAGAGGAGTTAATTGAACCTCTTTCTCGACATAATGTGTGTTCTCTATAGATAGAGATCTGCGATTCACACTGGCTGGCAAAGATCGAAATATCGGAGCCGACTCTGCTGTTAATAGACTGATTTAGTCTCACCGGTGACAATTCAGCCGGTGGCAAGGCAGGGGCTCCACTCTGAGTGGAGAATGGTGCGATCAGAGAGTAGATGAGGCATTGCTGGAATAGTCATTGAGCTAACTCATGGTTTTGGGATGGTTTTGTTGGTCGCCCCCCCCCAAAAGTGGACCGCCTGCACCATTTTGTCACTTTTGTGTGGGATCTAGGAAGTGATCGACTGGATTTATCACATAATATAAAGGCATATTGCAAGACGGCAAGGCGGTTTCACTCCGTGCAGTCTTCTGTGATGTAATGGGAGTGAGTGTAATGGTTTTATGCGATAAGCGTGTGATATTCAGTCCACCAATCGACGCCATCATAGACAAATTATGCAGGTAAACGGGAATACACGATTTAAGGAGTAAGGTTTGAACATGATACACTCATTCACAATGGCACACAACGAGTAGCATAGAATGTATATAGGCACCCGCATCTCCTCTGCTCAGCGGCTAAGCAGGCCAAGCAGTACTTCTTCAAGGTACTTGCTCATGAGTGCGCACGTGTGGGTGCGCGTGCGTTCTCATGAAATAGGTAGGCCAATGGGTGGCACCAACAGTGGCCGTGCCAGCACAGTTTGAAAGTGATCTACAATGAAACACAAACACGCGGGTAAGTGACTGGCCTGCGTCAAGATTGTTCACCAACAGTTCATAAAGCAACAGTCACCTGGCTTAAAGCAACAGTCCAAACCCAATGAAAGTAAAGTACACGTTGCAGAGTTCGACACTCCGGAGCATTCAAGCGGGCCAAGCAGTACTTCTTCAAGGTACTTGCTCACGAGTGCGCCAATGAGTATTCAAAGTCAAAAGCCAGGAGATTCAATCAAACGGGGAATAACGTTACCAAGAGTGTCAAGAACCACTGGAATAGCGCATCAGGCCAGGGGAGCAGCAAAATAAATAAAGAAACAAGCCGAGAAACCAGGACTGGACAAGTAGAGCAGGAGATGCCTTGCTGAGGAGGGAACTGGTTTAAGTAACACATGGAAAACATGCCTGTGCCTCTCTACCAGAGCTGCAAAGAATTATGGGGAAAACAAGTAGCCCCTACCAAATCCAAAGAGCACCAAAAACTCATGCTGCCATACACAATTCTCACAAACAAGAGTTTTCTTGTCCCCAATCGTGAGAATGTCTTATGCGGAATCTTCTGCATAGTGTCACAAATCAATTCAATTTCTTCTGACCCATTGTCCTCCTCCGTCTCCTCACCTGATGTACTGGAATCAGATCTGTAGTGGACTGGACTTTCTCTGTACTGGCGCCCGTGAGTCAGTTGTGGTGATGTAAGCCTGTCCTGATAGGAAGCCACAGTGGCCACTGGTGAGCTGTAGCCCTGTGGCTCCTCCACGATACAGGCGAAAAGTTCGGGGAAAAAGCCGTAGGCTGAAAAAACCCCATTGCCAGATGTGTTTGTAGACGTTATCCTTTGGTATTGATTGTATCATGAAAATATGTTAATCCGATGCTGCTGTATAAATCCGGGAAAGGTAAGGAAGCAGATGGTGGCTCCAAAGGGTAAATATAAGGCTGGTGGGAACACTGGCACCACAAAAGAGGAAGGTCGCGGCAGCTAGGGAAAGCTAAAGTCAGGAAGTGAAAAGAGCCTTAGGAAAGGCAGACCACAGAAGCACTGCCGTCACTGAACGAATCCAGAAGAAAGGGGCGGCGAAGCGCAAATACACCACCAGAAGATTTGGGGAAAAGAAAATACCGGGGCGAAAGAAGGGAAGAGAAGCGGGGAACCACGGAGCAGATAAGTTAGCACAGTACACTGGAACACAAGCACAGGAGAAAGCGGAAGCGACTCTGACCTTGCAACGCACGGGTCTCTGGAAGGAGAGTGTAATGTACCTCCCAGCTAGCCACGCGTCAGACAGAAAGAAAAGGCTAGACCGTCACCACACCTTGAATAGAATACGTGATGGAACATTCAATGGCCGCCCGGCGGTATCTTTTCCACAGCCTCCAGGTACCCAGACGCATGACAGTATGCTCCCTTTTAAGGCTGGGACCACCGGGATTCCCCGTATGGAGCCTATGGAATTTGGTCAGTAATGCCGGAGCATGAACATAGGACGCGGGTTCCGACAAATCTTCCGATCGTGGGTAGCCCTTCCAACCAATCAGATATTCTAAATGACCACTGTGCTATCTGGCGTAAAATATGTGGGATACCTCGTATTGTGCATCTGAGTCACCATGTAGGTGTTTATAGTTGGGAGCAGAGCGACCAGTTGAATGTGGAACGAAAGGTTTAAGCAATGAATAATGAAAGACAGGATAAATCCGCCTAAGATTTGGTGGTAGCTTAAGTTTATAATCTACCGGGTTGATTTTAGTAAGACTAGAGAAAGGGCCCAAAAACCGAGGAGATAGTTTAGAGGGATGAGCCCAGTGAGGTAGAAACTTAGTAGAGAGCCATACTTTGGAGCCTACTTTCCAATCGGGGCCTTTCTGGCGATGTATATCTGCTTGCTCTTTGTACGTTTGAGCTGTGGATTCGAGGCTTGATTGGGCTGTTGATTGTGCTTCCATTATCCTGTTGAGAGTTGCCTTTATCGCCGGTAAATTGGTCTGGCTTTTGACTTCTGGGTTGATGCTTCGAGGATGAAATCCATAATAACAATAGAATGGGGACATGCCAATTGCAGTGTGTTTAGATTTGTTGTAAGAATATTCTGCGGTGGATAGTAATGGCATCCAATGATCCTGTTGGTTGCAATAGCAGCGAAGATACTGTTCCAGAGTAGCATTGACCCTCTCAGTTTGTCCGTTCGACTGTGGGTGATACCCGGATGAGAGAGCTCTCTCTATTCCCAAATGTTGACAAACAGCCTTCCAGAATCGTGACGTATATTGCGTTCCTCTATCCGATATGATCTTGTCCGGTAAGCTGTTGAGACTGAAGACATCTCGTAGGAACACCCTTGCCATCTCCTCAGCAGATGGTAATTTGGGTAGTGGAGAAAAATGTGCCATCTTGGTATAAGTGTCAATGGTAACCATGACACAGGTGCAAGAACTGGATTCTGCTAAATCTACTATGAAATCTGTTGAGATTGTTCCCCATGGTCGTGTTGGTAGAGGGACTTGTTCCAAAAGGCCAATGGGTTTACCAGTTCGATATTTGTTCTTTGCGTGGACCGGACATCTCTTGATATAATCTTTCACCTCCTGTCTGATGTTTGGCCAATAATAGGAACGCTGGATAAGATCTATCATCCCTGAATGTCCCCTATGACCTGAAACTGGATGATCATGGCACCAGAACAGTACCTTCTTGCGAAGATCTCCTGTAAGTATGTACAAAAGGTTGTTCCTATAACAAAACCCCTCTTTTTCAGTGAAGCCTTTGGGCAAGGACAGATTGCTTCCTCGTTCTTGGGCTGTAGCCTGTTTGACTTGTTGTAGGAAGGTGTTCACGTTTCTGGGAACATTCGTTCCGGTGGGTGAGAGGGTTGGCTTTCGGTGGGTTTCTTACGGGATAGAGCATCTTCTAACATGTTCAAACTGCCCGGAAGGTAGGTAATGTGGAAAACATATTGAGCAAAAAAGTGAGCCCACCGGGCCTGGCGAGAGTTGACACATTCCATGGTTTCCAGTACCTTAAGATTGCGATGGTCTGTGCAGATGGTAAAGGGTTGTACACTGCCCTGTAGGAGATGCCTCCATTCCTCACAGGCTTGTTTCATTGCCAGCAGCTCTTTTTCCAGATCGGAGTAATTCTTTTGGCTAGGGGTAAGAGTTTTTGAAAGGTATGCAATCGGATGTTCAGTATCATCTTCCTCCTGGAGTAACACATCGCCAATAGCAGCTGCAGAAGCATCTGTTTCAACTATAAAGGGCTTCGATTGGTTGGGTTGTTTAAGGATTGGAGCTGAACAGAATAGTTCTTTGAGATGCTATGCTGGAAACTCCTCTCAGCGGTTTCAGTTTACTGAAAAGGGCTGGCACTTTTGTTTAGGAGAGTCGTGATGGGTAGCACTTCTTCCGAGAAGTTAAGAAAAAATCAATTTCTTCTGACCCACTGTCCTCCTCCGTCTCTTCACCTGATGTACTGGAATCAAATATGTAGTGGACTGGACTTTCTCTGTACTGGCGTCCGTGAGTCAGTTGTGGTGGTGTAAGCCTGTCCCGATAGGAAGCCACAGTGGCCACCAGTGAGCTGTAGCCCTGTGGCTCCTCCACTGAGACAGGCAAAAAGCTTGGGGAAAAAGCTGTAGGCTGAGAAAACCCAGTTGCCAGACATGTTTGTAGACATTATCCTTTGGTATTGATTGTATCGTGAAAAGATGTTAATCCGATGCTGCTGTATAAATCCGGGAAAGGTAAGGAAGCAGATGGTGGCTCCAAATGGCAAATATAAGGCTGGTGGGAACACTGCCACCACAAAAGAGGAAGGTCGCAGCAGCCAGGGAAAGCTAAAGTCAGGAAGTGCCGGGGTCACTGAAGAAATCCAGAAGGAAGGTGCGGCGAAGAGCAAATACACCACCAGAATAGTTGGAGAAAACAAAATTCTGGGGCAAAAGAAGGGAAGAGAAGCGGGGAACCGAACCATAGAGCAGATAAGTTAGCAGAGAACGCTGGAACGCAAGCACAGGAGAAAGCGGAAGCGTAACTCCAACCTTGCAAGCTGGGAAGGAGAGTGTAATACCTCTCAGCTAGCCACACGTCAGACAGAATGAAAAGGCTAGACCGTCACCACACCTTGATATAGACTACGAGATGGAACATTCAATGGCCGCCCCAGCAGTATCTTTTCCACAGCCTCCAGGTACCCAGACGCATGACACATAGAAAGCTTTTTCCCTTTTTGTTCAGTGATTTTTGCGTGCTTATTTTGTGGTGGTCTTTCAATTAATCCACCGAAGGAAGGCAAGGCTAAAGGGAGTACATCGCAAATGTGGTTATGGGTTGCAGATGTGTGCAATGCATAACACCCACTCTTCTTGCTCCGCTGAAATCTCCCGTACAATTTAAAGTCTTATACTAGGTCCGCCTTCACCCACCATGCACGCAGAACATAGCTATTAGGATGAATCATTCTTAAAAGGAGTTGTTACAAAATACGATTTTTTTTCAAGAAGCTACTGTCTTACAGATAGGAAAACCTACGTCCTTGTTAAATCATTGAAGCAACATGCCTTTAAGGGGCAATGAGCAGTAATGAACGAATTTGTAAAGGCTATTCATTCCCATGACAACAATTACCTTGGAAGCCACAGTCAAGTACATTGCCATGTACGTATTATCTAATGGCAACATTTTGAGCGTCACTCTTTACATGGTGAAGAGGATCAAGAATGTAACCATCCAACAAAACAGACCCCGGCATCAAAGAGCGTAGATACAAGGATTGCAGTCATTAGGTCTTGCTCGAGAAAGCTTGACCTCTCTACCAGTGCACTTGCAGCAGTATGTAAAGTAGTCCCGCTGTCAATCAAGCTGCTCTGAGATGCAGAGCGTATTATGGTGTAAGCTCTGTTATAGTGACAGCCATTTTTTAGAAGCTAGTGCAACTTTTTAATCTGGGGAGGGTGTTTTTGAATGCCAAGAACCTCTCCTGTAATTATGACACCTTGCACAATGATGATGTTTCCACTTTTGTGTTGAATTACAGTATGGTGATAGAGTATAAGAAAAAGGCTGCGTATCCATAAAAAGCAGCATTATCTGCATTATGTAGACTGCTTTTTACTGGGACATTGCAGTTTAACCAAAGAAGTATTTTAATGCATGTCTTCTTCTTACATGCTCACATTCCATCCCATTCAAGAGATGCTAGTCAAGTCATGCTTTTTTCTTTGCATTATGGGACTTGTAGTCATGGTTGGTATGAGATAAGTTCAGCACTACAATTCCTAAAATGTAATAAAAAAACAGGACTGGACTACCATATCCTGAAATAAATATGGCATGTTGGCTCATCGGCATCTTGGACTATGAGTCCATACACAACAATGTTATTGTTTACTTTTGTGTGTGTGTGTCAGCACCACAAAAAAAGTTTTAATTCAATGTGCATTTTTTGTTTCTGACAACTTGACAATATATTTTAGTGAATGAATAACTGCATTACATTATCTCATACCCTTTTATTTATTTGGCAAGTACTTGGCAAGTACTATTTTTGGAAGTTAAGCATAAAGAGCAAAGGAAACGCAGGAGGACCTAGTTCTATGTACTGTAGACTCTGTCAAATGTTCTTCATATAACAACCAACGGTGACAGGCAAATCTTACACAGACATAGTACACTCATAACTACTATACTGGACCAGGACTGCTGATCCTGAAGAACGGGATTGAGCGGTGTCCAGTTAAAGGATCGACTGAAAAGGATCGAATGACAAAAGCGTCGAGTCAAAAGGACCGAAAACCAAAGGGTCGATTATTTTTTTAAATGTATCTTTTTTTGGGGATTTCGTATAGGTAAAAAAAGTGGTTTTTACACCAAAAACAGGGGTCCTTTTGACTCGACCCTTTTGTCATTCGATCCTTTTCATTCGAACCTTTGACCTATAACCGGATTGAGCAACAAAAGGGACAGAACAAACCTCTAAATGTCCCTACACCCCTGCCCCTAGTCCTAGGAGCCGGTGGCACGCCGCTTATCTATGTAATGTTAGAATAAGAGGAAAAATGGTCTTTGTTGTCAATGAGGTTGCAGAGAGCTGTTAACACGTACTGGTCCGTATAGTACAAGATCACACATACCTAAATGTCAAGGTGTTCTGGTCTATAATTGTCTTAGCCTTGGATTCAGGGCCATAGGACAAGCAAAGAACTGTTAAAAAGTGGAATAACCCCATGTTTGAATGTCTCCGCACTGGTATTCAGCAATTTTATCCCCCTTGGATCATATCACGCTATTAAAAAAACCAATGTGCTACACAATGTGTATTAGATCAAGTGCACAATTTCACATGAAGACATAACAAAAGAAGTGAACACTTTTTCTCCAACAAAAAACAGTCTTGTCTATGTTATTTCACAGCTGTCATCAGGACAGTCTTCTCGGCTGCTAGTGTTATTGCATCACTAGGGGCAAGTCCCAACATATTGATTGGATAACATGATACTTGCATGCTTCCATCTTCGTTACCATGGGCGAGGCAAAGTGCGTAAACTGCACAGTGGGCACAAGTGGGGGAGACACCCTGTACTTCTTGTTTCCCCCCACATTAACCTATTCCCTTACCCCACCACACACACATATATATATATACCGCAATGCACAATAGGATGAGCAATATCTTGTTTGTTCGTTTAAATGGTTAGTAGTACAAGGGGGTACCTTTCTCTCCATGTTACATTTTGACATATGGCAAAGCCCCCATTTCAGGTCTTAATCCCACCCTTTGATATACATTTGAATTACCCCCAACATTTTTTTTATATCAAATGTATTGAACCCCAACATTTTTTATATACATTTTATAGAACACTAATGATTTTGATATCAATTTATTGAATCCCAAAGAATGTTAATTGCCCCAAAATGTTTTATATACATTTTATATAAAATGTGATACACAATGGCTAAGTCAGTCATCAGCGTGTATAAATCGATGACGTCTTGACACCCCATACTTTTGATGGCATCCAAAAGTAACCCTATACGTTTGAGTTTTCATCATTAATTGGTAACATCAAACTTTGATAGAAATCTTATATAAAATGGATAAGACCATCAGCATGGTGTATAAATAGATTCCGTGAGGACTGCCCATACCTTTGATGGCAGCCAAAAATAACCCTTTAATTTTGAATTTGCTTTAGTATCTTCACCATACCTACACAAAAGCCCAAACTGTTGGCTTTGACAATGCATGTCTTTGCAGGAATGCAATGGTACTTTAACACCGTTAATTTAAACTGCCCACGTCATCAAACTTTGCCTTCACCATACCTACACAAAAGCCCAAACTATTGGCTTTGACAATGCATGTTTCTTTTAAATATCGAAAATAACTTACATCATGCCACTTTGCCTTCACCATGCCCCCCAAAAGCACAAACTATTGACTTCGGCAATGCGTGTTCTTGAAGGAATGCATAGTGATTTCAGCACAATTGTAGGTGTAAAGGGCTGGCGATGGGGGTATTTTCTGTGGGTGTGAAAGTGACTGCTGTAGATTGTCCATGCCACTGAACGGTGTGTCAGTATTTTTGAGGCACCGACCTACATTTTCAAATGAATATAGCCTTAAGACATTTGGAATAAAATTCTGCAATTTTCAGTTATTAAATGCATTTAATATTGCACGCCGCAAAATCTATAGCATGGGTCCGTGATCCAAAACTCAGAATTCTTTCTTTTGCCTTCTTGCTGAAATGGCCCCTGAATTCAACTACTTGAAGAACAACACTAGTCTAGGTCTTCTTTGTTGCATGCTTGCTCACTTTGACCCTTTGTATGCTGACATTGCGAGTATCTATCACTCTAATGAATAGTAGTGGAGGTAGTTATATAGACCTATATAGTTTATGGTCTTTCGTGGAGTATTGTAGACTCTCTGTGATTGGTTGTTGAACGCACGCATATATATATATAGCTTAAGCTATTAGGCTTAAGCACTTTCTCAACTTGTTCCAGTTCTTATCCTGTCAGTGGAGACCAAGAGTTTAGTGGTCACTAGTAATAAAACGCGACTCTGCAGTTCAGTGTCCAGTAGGTCCTTAATCAACCGTAGTAACTGCTATCACATTACAGGCTCAATTGGTATGTGGGGGGTAGCTGTAAAGCCGTATACAGACTTGTAAATAGACCTTGTTCAGGATACGCTCTTTTAACTGTAACTATCTCTTCTTCAATGTTTGTCCAAAGACGTATTTGAGGATGAACTAAACTCCTGCACCGTATACTATCCTTGCGGGCATTCAACACTCATCTCTCCTTTTCCACGGACGTCAATCCAGCAACTGCACGTACCGGTACGCGCAGTTGCTATATTGACGTCCGTACTGGGAAACCAGCAAACCACATTATCAGGCTGTCACCTAGGATCTGCAATGTGGAAAAGGAGAAATTCGTGTTGAATGCCCACGAGGGATAGTACTACAAGGTGCAGGACCGCCTGTCAAAATTTGACATGGAGAGAAAAGGTAACCCCTTGTACTACTATGGTTGTGTAAAGTAGCAGTGTTAACTGCTATTGCATGCAATACATGTATGCCATCAAAATGAGTAAGGAATGGAGTTTTATAAAATAGAAAAACAATGCATGTAATATGATATGATGTGGAATTTATAACGCGCCTGTACACAAGTGTTTCTAGGTGGGACAAGACAAGGAGGGGGAAACAATGTTTAGCCTGGGCCTAAATTCAGTGGGTGACCAGGTGACCAGTGCGTGGAGCAGTCAGGTGCATCTGCAGGGGAGTGGAAGAGAGAAAGCAGAAGCGAAAAGGAAGGTCTTGAGTTGCTTCCGGAATCGGAGGTGGTTATGCTCAAGTTTCAGAGAGGCAGGGAGGCTGTTCCAGAGGGAAGCCCCAACTGAGGACATAGATCTGCCCTGAACTCTCTGCTTGGAGAAGCGTCTGACCCTCAGAGAGTTGGAGGTGGATGAGCACAGAGCTCGAGAAGGATTTTGTTTTGGAAGAGAAAGTTGGAGGTAGAGCAGTCCCATGCCCATGAAAGTCTTGTGGGCGATGCATAGGGTCTTGAACTAGATCCTTGCAGCCACAGGGAGCCAGTGAAGGGATTTCAGAGCTGGAGGGATACGATCCCTGGGCTTGAGGCCAAGGATAAGTCTTGCAATCCTGTTCTGGTTAAATTGTAAAGGTCAAAGAATAGAGGCAGGAAGATTTAGGAGGAAGCTGTTGCGATAGTCCAGTCTAGAGAGGACTAGAGCTCTGGAGACACTGAGCTTCTTGGGGAAAGTGAGAAAAGGAAGAATTCCTCTGAGGAGGTGCAGATGACAGTATTACTTCTTGGAGATGGCAGAGATGTGAGGAGAGAAGGTGAGGGTGGAGTCGAATATGAAACCAAGGTTCTTAGCCTCACAAGAAGGAGTAGGAAGAGGGCCCAGTGTGGGCGGCCAGAGAGAGAGGAAAGGAGGGAGTGGTTGTCCCAATGAAGAGGATCTCAGTGTTACTGGCATTAAGGCAGAGATCATTGGTGGACCACCATACCTGAACTTCAGCCAGACAGTCTGGTATGAGAAGAAATAGAGGTGGCTGAGGGGAGCATGAAAGTGAGCTGAGTGTCATCTGCATAACATTAAGAAAGTAGCAATGCGGTGGGCAAGAGGTGCCAGGTAGTGGATGAAGAGCCAGGGAGAGAGATTAGAGCCCTGGGGAAAACCACAAGTAGAGAGAGAGATAGAAGAGAGGAAAGACCACAGTTGGACCTGAGGGGGTCGGTCAGTGAGAAAGGAGGTCAACCAGGCCAGGGCCTGATCAGTAATCCTAAGGTTTTCACGCAGGCGATTGAGCAGGATGGCATTGGTTGACCGTGTCAAAAGCAGAGGATAGATCAAGGAGAATGAGGACAGAATGGAGATTAGAGTCAAGATTGGAAAGCAAGTATTCACAGGTGTTCTGGAGTGCAGTCACCGTGTTTCTGGCAGCTCTGATGCCAGACTGGTGGTCATGGAGGCAAACAACATATTCAGTATGTAGATTAAGCTGGGAGATGGCCAGCTTTTCCAAGAGTTTGTCCAGGAAAGGAGTGATTGAGATTGGGTGATAGTTAGCTAGAGTGTAATGTGAGTTTCCAAGAATACGATATGCAGATGTCTCATAATTATGGGGATTTCCAAAAATATCCCATGCAGTATTTCACTTCAGAAATCTACCCAACTCTTAATGAAGCCATAATTGCTTCCATGAAGTTTTACAAATCTGCTTTGGGGGGAAGGCTTGTTTTGCATCACTTATATTTAAGCAGCTTGTGACATTTCTTCTCAGTCTATGATGCTGAACAATCTTTTCAAAAGAAGAGCATTAAGTCTGCAAAATGGCAGTGTAACCGTGGCTATTCTCACACTGATCCACTTACCTCTCCCCTCTCAGAACTTTGTAAAACATCTGTTGTGAAAATACAATTTGATTTACTGAAAGGAAAGGAGTAGTGTCTGATCAAAACAACAGAGCTGCATTGGTATGCAAAAGGGGTCTGTTTTCAGGAGCACGCATTCTAGATGCCGGTCATAGAAATGAAAACACGTAAGGCAGCAGGGCAAATCAGGTGTTTGACTTTCTAGCAGATATTATGATGGCATTGGAAATTCTCCTGAAAGGCAAATCTACAATAACAAGCATTGGTGAAGCTAATAGGTCTTTCTTTGCAATTGTATTTGCTTTTCAAGTCACTCGTCGGATTTGAGCAGTGCAAAAAAGACAAACACATGCTTCAAGAACTGTGCATGACTTGGTATGGATCTGCAAAAAAAGACAATTATGTATCAATGCAATTGTGGAAAAGGTTCATGGTCTCTGTTGACTGCACCCGTACCCCTATCATTCAAGATGAGTTTGGCAGGATGCCCCTGGTGCGGGCGAAGAGCTCAAGCCTCCCTCTGCTGACAGCACCCCCTAACTCACAATAGGTCTAGGAACAGTTAGCAGTCGATTTGTTATGCTACTCATCTGCTCCCTGACCATATGTATTTTCTAGCTCATGCAGACGTCTTTGGGGCTCTTAAAGCAAAATCCTCTGGACATCATAGATGATTGGGTCATCAAGAAACACATGTTTATGTGCGGGGGAGACCTCTGCACGTCCAGGCTATTTCATTCTGGAATGCACTCCCTTAGCCTTTATGCACTCAATGCTCCCTGAAACTCTGCAAAGCACTATGGCTGAGCCCACCCACCTTTTATCACATTGAGAGGTCTCCAAGATGGCGGATCACTCAGTGTACATTGCAGCAGCGCTAGCTGCATCCTTACCTTCCAGCTGGAAAAACGCTGTCGCCCCCTGTGTAGAGATGGTCAGTATTGGCCCAAATTGCTGATTACAAATGCCAAATCTGCGTTTATTGCGCATTCGGTGAGAACAAAACCAAATTCTATTACACTAAATAAAGGGAGCAGGGATTGCAATGGTGTCCCCTGCTCCCCTTGTTCGTTTTAATAGGCTAGGGGGGTTGCGGGAGTGTCCTCCGCTTTGATTACATGGATAGCAGGGGACAATAAATTAAGAAAAGAAAAAAGAAAAAAGGACCCTGCAGTGCCAGTTCCGACCCACGTTAGTGGAAGAGAACCGACGCTGCCGCACAAGAGGGGAGTCAGCAGCACACAGAAGTGTGCCAGCAGAAGGTAAATAGCGTTAAAGGGGAAGCAGCTATGGGGATGCAGACAAAAGTGATCTATGCCATCACTCCCCGCAATGATTTTGTATTCAGCGTTTTTTTTGTAGACATTTTCGGTGGTGCAGTGATCAATCAGATCCGAGATGGCCTTCTCTATGTAATCTCTGCTTTTAAGTAACGGGCAGCATTTAACTCCTTAGCCCCGAAATATATACATATCTACCTGAAGCTGCACTATGCAATAGAAACACTGACCCTGGCAGCCTCCCTGCACTTGATCCCTCACTTTTATCCAGTCATAGGTGCTTTGGTTCGGCTATCCTCCTCCCGAATTCCCTTTCAGAAAATCCATGATTCGCATCTTCCCATCCCAGCAGACAATCTTTCAACTTTCTCTGACCCCAACCCTTCACCCATATCCCAATTGCCTGAAATGTAGAGAATCCGTCAAGCGATGTCCAAACACAAGGCAATGAGTGGCCGATCAGGCTGCCCTCACCAGCTCAGCAAGATCATGCCCACATGTGGGAGAACAATGCTCTGAACGAACATCCCAAAACCCACCCACTTTTACCATCACCGCCGCCAGCGGGGTGGTGGTGACAGTGGCACCAAGGAATTGCTGTTTGACTTTTTGGTATCTGCCAGGGATTCCAGGAGGACCACTGACATGGGCAATCGTCATTGCATTTAGCCGCCACATGCAAATGATTTCATGATGCCCATGTGAGGAGCACTAATTAGCACCTCTGCCGAACATGCAGGCCTGTGTTGTGTATTAACAATGAAAGCTACGGGATACTTTGACTGGTGCAACTTGTAGTCCCTTTAAGAGTTCTTGGCATGTTGCAAAATTGTGAAAATTATTCGGAGGAGCCAATTATCCCCACCTCCGTGGTTCAAACAATGAAAGAAATGTTCTCAGATAAATAATGTGCCACAACTGTATTTGATTGTCACAGTCTTATTATTCACTGTTTGTCAAACATAACATGAGTGCCCTTAAAATTTTGACACGTGTTTTGGCTTAAAACCCAGCCTTTTTCAAAACATAGGGCCTGTATGCTTCATACCCGTTACATCCCAATGCTAGATACATTATTTTCTGGTATTGTCCAGTGCGGGTAGGAAGTTTTGTGGGCTTACAATGCATTACACAATTACGATTCGCTGATATGTCATCAAATAATGACTCCGAAGCCGGCTCCATGTCTGTATTCCTTTATTCTTCTTTCATAATTGCCAACGCTATTCCCCTCCCCGCTCCTTCCCTCCACCCCGTTCCAATCCCTCCTCGAGGCCCCTTTTCACGTTCAGCCCGGCCGCATTATACATTCTACTCAGCCATGACACCCCCCCTTACTTATCATATGAGTTCATCCCACACAACTATTCATCTGTTCACCAAACATGTTGTTTTGTTTCTTATTCACTATGCAACCGGTTGGGGAATTTTCAGAACCCACAGGCTGCGTGACATTAGGTTTTTCCTTTTCCTCTTCATCCAGAAACATCCAGAGGTTCTAGCCTGTATCTGGTGACCACATTTCTTCGCTTCCTCTGTTGAACTAGTGCAGTCTCACCTCTTTCTTTCTCATTATCTGTTTCTTTAGACTCCTCATCTTCCACAGCAGTATAGTCCTCAAGCTGTGGAATCCATGCTTTAGGCTCTATTGTATCATCAGTTCAGCAGGAGTGTACACAGTCACCTCATGCAGGTTATTCCAATACCTTCCCAACATTTACAAAATTGATTGTGCCACGCCTATAAAATATGGATCAGCCTTCTGACAAGTTTGTCTCTTTATTGTGGCCAATTCACTTTTTATTTTTGCAACTTATAGTGGCAATTTTTTTATTTATTTTGTTTTGCAACTTACTTTTCTTTTTATTTTGCAATGCCCCCAACCCACTTTCAAACAGTTCCATGGTTAAGCACCACCACCTGTTGGCATTAGCACGTTAAATGGCCACTTGGATGTAGGATCACCCTTACTCTTCCTGCATGCAATTCTTTTGTGATGACCAGGAAAGGAGCATCGTTATGCTTTCGCCCCCAGTTGCATCACAACCTCGGGGTGGATGCCAAGAGAGATAGTCTGTATTTAAGTCTCTTCCTTCAAGTGGAGAAGGATCTCAGCTCCATCAGCAAATTGTCATTCAAACCAAGGTATTCCAATTCACGACAAACCTGAAAGGACATGTCATGGACCACATGAATCTTGTTTTCCTGGGGGTTTGAGGTATTTGAGGATGCCCAGGTCCTGCAGGGAGTTGTAGGTAATAGCTTCTATGTGGGATTTTCCAGGTAGACGTGAGTCAAGTTTTCCTTACTTCATATGGTCCCAAAATTGTTTCCAAAGAAACAGAGTTCTTGGAGGAAAGGAGCTGGAAATTCTGCCTGGAATATTGAATATGTCGCAGTCTGCGAGGTCCAACCCGACCAGTCTTTGAGAGCTGTGAAGGTCCCGGTGTGCAAGTGGCAGATACAATGGCAGTGTGCCCTTTTAAGCTCTGTCAAGTCTGGAAGTCCTTTAAGAGCACATGGACTGATGAACAATATGTTGTTATGCCTCAGGGAGAGGCGTATGAGAGGCGGCATGTCTCAAAGGCTCTTTCAGGCAAAATTTGATGTCATCCTTGTCAAGGTTAATGAATGACGGTTCACTTCACGGGATAACCGTTGTGCACTTCTGGGAACTCACTCCGTTCACCTAGAACAAACAGCTCCCCTCCTGAGTGCACACACAGCTGGAAGGGCATGGACGCACAGAGGCCCAGACCGCATGTGTAGGCTGCATCATAGGAACAACTGCATAACCTCATTTGATATCTATATACCGGTTCCTCAGGCTTCCAGTAAAGAATTGCTTGCCATCTTCCATAGAAGGTGTTACCGGTTGGTCTTGTTTCGGCTCCACATGTCTTCACCAAGATGGTGGTAGCTGGTCATCTGTGCCTTCAGGGAGTCCACGGATACTCTTAAATAAGCGACTTGTTGAGCAGCAACGCCCTGGCTAAATCCTTCAGTATCCATTTTGACCTATCATATCATCCTTAGAGGGCTGTGTCATTTATAAAGCATACATTGTACACTGCAGCGGTTACCATTGCACGCTATTAAAGACATGGCTGTCTCCCTCTCTAATTTTCTTGGAATCAGTCCCTTTCCACTCTTCTTGTATTTGATTATACCTAACTTGATGTTGTTTCAGAGTTGGGCCCTTTGTTAGGTTTGTAGGTGTCTTCTTTATTTTCAGTCTGTGCCCTCAACACTTCGATGTGTGCAGCCTTTATTGTCTATGATATGATATCATATGATATGGCATTTAAAATGCACCTATACACAAGTGTTTCAAGGCGCGGCAAGGCAAGGGAGGGGGAACAGAGGGAAGACAGACAACGATCCTACTAGGCCAGGTGTCAATCAGATTGCGCAAGTGCATGGGAAGGGGGAAGGGAGAAAGTGTGGGGGGAGGGGGAGGGCCAGTGCAGTACATGGGATAATAGAATAAATAAACAATAAGTGAAAGTGTGGCCAGCAGGAGGCAATTGCAAGGGTAAGTGCAGACATCAGGTGTCAAGTGCTAGTAGTGGGACTGTGGGGATACAGAAAAACAGTCAGCATGTGCAGGGGTTGCCAGGAAGGCAGTGCAGGTGTGTGTGACTGGCGGGGGAGGGACCTGTGCCCGAGATCAGAGGGTGGCCAGGTAACCAGTGCAGTTTCAGTTTCAGCCAGGAAGCCAGCAGGGGAGAGGAGGGGAAAAAGCAGAAGCAAAGAGAAAGGTTTTGAGGTGTTTCCGGAACCGGAGATAGTTCTCCTTAAGTCTCAGGGAGGCAGGGAGGTAGTTCTCCTCAAGTCTCAGGGAGGCAGGGAGGCTGTTCTAGAGGGAGGCCCCAGCCGAAGAAAAAGATCTACCACCAACTCATTGCGTGGAGAAGGGACTGACCCTGAGGGAGGTGCAGGCGGCTGAGCGAAGAGCTCGAGAAGGAAGATAATAAGGAAGAGAGAGTGGAAGGTATTGAGGCCCCAGTCCTGAGAAGGCCTTGTGGACAATACAGAGTGTTTTGAACTTAATCCTTGCAGCCACTGGGAGCCAGTGCAGAGATTTCACTCCTGGAGAGATATGATCCCTGGTCTTGAGGCCAAGGACCAGTCTTGCAGTCCTGTTCTGGGTGAGTTGCAGGGGGCAGAGAGTAGAAGCAGGCAGATTTAGCAAGAGGCTGTTGCAATAGTCCAGCCTAGAGAGAACCAGAGCTCTGGAGACAGTGAGCTTCTGGGGGAAGGAGAGGAAAGGAAGAATACCTCTGAGGAGGTGCAGCTGGTAGTGTGACTTCTTAGAGACGTCACAGATGTGAGGAGAGAAGGAGACTGTGGAGTCGAAGATGACCCAAAGGTTTTTAGCCTCACAGGTGAGAGCAGGAAGGGGGCCAAGAGAGGCCGGCCAGAGAGTTATAGGAAATGAGGGACCGGGTGTGCCGATGAGGTGAATCTCGGGCCTTACTGGCATTAAGGCAGAGATCATTGGCAGCACACCACTCCTGGATAGCAGACAGACAGTCATAGATGAGAGAGGGAGAAGAGGTGGCTGAGGGTAGCCTTAAAATGAGCTGAGTTTCATCCGCATTGCACTGGAAGTTGGGGTACAGTGCGGCAATGCAGTGGGCAAGAAGTGGCAGGTATTGGTGGAACAGCCAGGGAGAGAGGTTAGACCCTGGGGAACACCACAGGTAGAGATAGAGATAGCAGAGAGGAAGGACCCAAGTTGAACCTGGGAGGGTCAGACAGAAAGGAAAGAAGTCAGCCATGCCAGGGCTTAACCAGTGATCCCCAGGTTATCACAGAGATGGTTGAGCAGGATGGCATGCTTGACCGTGTCAAAGGCAGAGGAGAGATCAAGTAAGTTGAGGACACAGGGGGTGTTGGAATTAAAGTTGCAGAGCAGGTCTTCATGGATGTTCAGGAGAACATTTTCCATGCTTCTGGCAGCTTTGAAGCCAGACTGATGATCATGGAGACAACCAACAGATTCAGTGTGAAGGTTGAGCTGGGGGATGACCGGCTTTTCCAAGAGTTTGCCCAGGAAAGGAGTGATGGAGATTGGGCGATAGTTAGCTGGGCAGGAAGGGTCGGCAGAGGGTTTCTTAAGAAGAGGGTGCACAAGGGAGTGCTTCAGGAGGGACGGAAAGACTGCAGTGATGAAGGAGTGGTTGCAGAAACCAGCCAGGGCAGGAGCCAGGGAGTCGGTGTGGTCCTTGATGGTTTTGGAGGAACACGGGTGAACCTGTTTTGACAAGGCTTTCATAGATCGGACTTGTCTAGAAACCTCGTCTGGAGAGAACAGGGGAAAGGCAGAGAAGGAGGGAGGAGAGGTGGCTGCAGAATGGCCAGAGGAGGAGCAGGGAGTAGAGGGAGGAAAGGGAGAGGAGGAGAGAGAGGACAGGATGTCCTGAGTTTTAGAGATTAAATGAGAAGCCAGTGCCATGCAGAGGGCCTGGGAAGGGACAGGAGAGGTAGAAACTGCGGCAGGATTGGCCAGTTCCTTGCAGATTTTAAAGAGTTCAGCTGAGTTTTTAGATGCCGCAGAGACGCGGGCTTGGATGTGATCTCTCTTTCTGGTGAGGACAGCGAGCCGGTATTGCCTTTGGAGCAGACGGCAGGCCAGTCTGTCAGAGGAAGTACATGAAGAACGCCATTTTCTCTCAGCCACCCTGCACTTCCGTTTAAGGGTGACGAGGTCTGAGTCGTACCAGGAGTTGCACTTGGCTTTGGGCTTCAGACAGATCCTCATGACATGGGCAATAATATCAAGAGTATCAGATATAGCAGAGTGGAGCATGGAAAGGGCTGTATCAGGGTGAGAGTCAGCCAAAGGGGGATGGAGGGGGAGAAAGTGGTGGCAAAAGCCTCAACTGACATGCGCTTCATGGGTCGGATGACCGAGAAGGTGGGTGACAGTCATGGAGTTGGCTTGGCCTGAGGGGTAGAGAGGGTGAGCTGGGAGGAAAGGAGAAAGTGATCACTCCAGGAGAGAGGAGTGGCGAGAGGGACAGAAAGAGAAGGTCTGAGGAGATCAGAACATCCAGTGTGTGCCTTGAGTGAGTCAGGGGAGAGGGGAGAATAGAGAGTAAGAGAGAGTCACAAATGTTTTGCGGAAGAGTCCAGCGAAAGGACAGGAGGCATCCAGGTGGATGTTGAAGTCTCCAAGAAGGAGGAGTTGAGTGGTCAAGACCAGGAGTGAAGAGGAGAGGTCCGCCCACTCAGAGAGGAAGGAAGAGATCTGACCAGGTGGCTGATAGATAGTAGCCACAGTAAGGGAATGGCTAGTAGACAGAGAGAGAGCCTGCAGACAAGGCATTCGAAAGAGGAGTAGGCCTGCATAGGAATGACAGAGGCAGGAATCCACTCAGGGAAGAACAGGGCTACACCCCCTCCAGAACGGTTGGACCTGGGTGCAGAGAGGATCTTGTAGCCGTCAGGGAGCAGAGTGTCAAAGTTCGTGACAGATCTGGCAGTGAACCATGTCTCGGTGAGACCGAGGACATCAAGGTCAAATTCTTCCAAAAGGCGGCAGATGTCGGAAGAGTGTTTGACAGCTGAGCGAGAGTTAAGAGTGGCAATATGGAGAAGGTTCCTGTCCTTGAAAGACTTCCAGGGAGGGATACAAATCCGAGGTACGCCCTGCATAGGTGTAGAAGAAGCCCAAGAGGGCAGAAAGGGACGGAGGAGAGGGCAAGGTAGCCAAGGAGCAGGCAGCAGGGGGAAGCGAGGAAGCTGTGGAGGGGTGAGAGGGGACAGCAGGAGAAGAAAGGAAATTGATGAGGCGGGAGGTGGGAACAAACAACACAGGAAGAGATCAAGGAAGTGGGCAGGGCCTGGGGGGGGGTCAGGAGGCAAGAAAACACAAACTATGGGCAAAATTACTAATCACCGAGAGAACAGGGCACAGCTCCTCTCACCTGCAGCACCTTGTGGCAAAATGCTCCCTTGTCTGCTTTTATTAGTAATTATTTAGCCTTGCACACCGTTGTTTTTTTTTAATTACATTTGCTTGATGAAACTGCTGCTCTTGTACAGTCTTTCAATATTGTAATCATCTTTATTTAACTTGAACTGTAACAGTACACCTGTAATTGTCTCCTGTCCTAGGTCAGCACTACAACAACAGCAATCTTTTGCTCGCGCTGCATCGCCATGACAACGTTCATGGTGTCACTGACTGAATTAAATATAGCACAGCTTCCACACATTTCAAAAGAATTGCACATTAATCATGGCCGCATACCTGTTGTGATTAATCAAACTCACTGCTGTATAATACTATGACAGTCCAGAGTCACACCACTCTGTTTATGCGACTTAAGTAATTCTGTGTGGGCAGGTCGTGCAGCACTACTTATCCTTTTCACAGTTATTGCTGCTCCTCCTCCCTACCCAGCAGTGTCTGTCACATCACCTCTTTTCCGCTATGGCTATAATTCTCTACACAGACGAGATGTCCCCATTGACCATCAACATCCCATTCATGAGAACTGTGCTTCGTAAATAATCTCATCAGTTACCATAGAGACTCAGAAAACAAAGATGGCTGCATGTCTTGTGGAGGTACAGAGGTTCTTTCCTCGAATGCACACGTTGAGTGTGGATGAGGTGAAGGCTGTGGTGGTGAGACGGGTCATGGATGAGTGGCAGGAGAGGTGGGTGAGGGGGTGAAGGGCAGGTGGATGTTTGGTGTCCGTGGGAAAGTGTCGGTGAAGGTGGACGCGGGAAGTCTGGAATGGAGGAGGGGGGAGGGGGTGATGCTGAATCGGTTGAGGATAGGACATGTGGGGCTGAATGACTGTCTGCATCGAGTGGGGAAGCGTGAGTCAGGGGACTGTGCAGTGTGTGGGGTGCCTAAGACTGTGGGACATTTTTTGCTTAGGTGTGAGAGACATGTTGTGGAGAGAGAATTGATGAGGGTTCGGTTGTCTGCGCTGGGTGTGGCTGAGATGAGTGGGAAGGCTTTGCTGGGAGGTGACGGGGTGAGAGGCAGGAGGAGGAGCAGTGTGTTGGATTTTGTGAGACAGATGGGGCGGTGGGAGGAGTTGTGAGTTTATGTGGGCTATGTGTTGATTGGTGGGTTGGTGCACATCATCCTATTGGATGGGGAAGCGCCTGCGTGGGTCCGCCCACGCATTCGGTAATTAAGAAGAAGAAGAAGAAGAATGCACACGTTGCGTTGCTTGTTTTCACGTAGGAAAATAATCTTGGCCAGGTTCCAGTAAGCACCCTCTCGCTCAGGTGAGTGTTGATGTTGTTTTAATTTTTATTTGTCTTTTCGAAGTGAGGACTTCCTTTGATACTGGCCTCACATAATGTTATAACAACATCGCAATCATTGGCTCCTCGAGAACAGCGCTGATAAAGCCAGACGTACAATTAATATATATGTGTGCCAAGTGCCCTTTAGCTTGAATTATAAATGCACTTTCTCTTGCCAAGAAGGTCAATACTTTGCAAGATGCACAATCTTTCCTTTCATTCTGCACGCGGCTTCATTTATCACTTTCCGCTACAATGCGTGCGCGACTTACTTTTGTCCGAAAACTTGTTTCACAGTGAAATTGGGACCACCGCTAGACTATCATTCCACCAAAACACTCTTGACTCCTTAAGTCCGTCTGTTATCATTGTCCGTGGGTATACTTCTTCAATGCAAGTGACAGTTGCTTCAAACCTCAATCGCGACCTCATCCTTAGGTCTTTCTGTTTTTGCTATTTGTCTTCTTCACCTCCCTTGGCATCAGCCACCTCCACAGGCAACGCTTTTTCCGGCCTCTTCGTTAGGCCACCAATTTCTTTGGCCACCTCCTCTGGCCACCACTGTCCCATCATAGGCCTCCTCCTCAGGCCGCTAATTCCTTTGGCCACCTCCACAGGCCACCACTATTCCGATGTAGGCCTCCTCCTCAGGCCACTAATTCCTTTGGCCACTTCCGCAGGCCACCAGTTTTTGGACGTCTTCCTCCATCGGAGCACTGGAGCACTTTCCTCTTTTTTATTTTTATTTTTTAGAAGCATGGGTCATCATTAACTCGTTGCCAGTTGTGTATTCGTTTACACAATTACGATTAGCTGCTATGTCATCAAATAATGACTCCGAAGCCGGCTCCATGTCGGTATTCCTTTATTCTCCTTTCATAACTGCCAACGCTATTCCCCTCCCCGCTCCTTCCCTCCACCCCGTTCCAATTCCTCCTCGAGGCCCCTTTTCACGTTCAGCCCGGCCGTGTTCTACATTCTACTCAGACATGACAGCCTGCTTGACGGGCAACAACTCTATATATGTAATATGTAAATACTTTTGTAGGAGTGCAATATCCACACTAAACCTTTCACCTCTATTATTTAATAATAATAATAATTATTATTATTATAATAATAATTATAATAATAATAACACTGTAACATTGAAAACGGATGTAAACACCAGGAATAGGGGTGGACTGGGAACCAAAAGAGGCCCTGCCAAGTGGTCCCACATTACACATTTTGAGCAAGCACAACCCCCTTCCTATGGGAACATTTGTAAATAGCACAGAAAAGAGGCTCACGGTGGAGAGGCCTACCGGGAAATCTCCAGAGTTACCTAAAGGCCAGTCCACCCCTGACCAGGGATCTCTCTGCAATGCGCACTGGGAATGCACACACACACACACACACGCCCTCTCGATGCGTCCAAAAACCACTCTTTTCCTCTCAAACACGTCCTTGCAGCTATGCGGGTGCTCCTACACTCAGCCCCTTTGTATGAATGAGAAACCTACTCGCGCCACTGGGTTGGGTATCGCGGCTTGAAGGAGTTCGTTATTTTGAAATGTCTACTGTTGATACTACTGCTTGATAAACAGACCTAAATCCAGAAACATGCTGTGAACAATGAGACAGTAAGTTTGCAAATATTCTTTTATATTGATGGGGAAATGTGATTATGCACTTTTGAAACAATTCGTTGAAATGGTGGCCATTGTTTGTTAACATGAGTTTGCCCAGTTAGCAGGTGCGCGACTGCTGAGTTCCCCGCTGTGACGCTGTCGGTGGAGATTACTCACAAGCCCGATCCAAAACACCGTTGGTTAACTACAACACTTGGGCTCCACAGTAGAGTACTGCAAATCGTGCACGCACAACCTTCACCAGGAATATTGACCTCCTCAGCGACACAGCTGCCTGGGTCACCCCATCCAACACCGCCTCTGTAGTGGCCCCCAAGGACGACAGGACGCTTAAATGGATTCTAACTGCCTTTATTTGCAAGACATAAAAGTGGGCATCAATGGTCCATGTGCAGGGCAGGGGCAACTACTCACAGTTCCGTCTGGCCTGCCAGTTGCTTCACTGGAGGCAGGGTGTGCACATGGATGGCATGCTGTAAGCTTCCAGGGCCCCCATGAGGCCTCCTGTGGCAATGGATTTACGCCCTGGAAGCTGGGCTGCATGGGCTCTTCTGGGCCTTAATTACGGCGTGTCCTTATCAGGAGCAGCACTGTCACCAGACCTCTAGTCTGGCGCTTCGCCAACTTCTGGCGGCAACGTTCTCTCGCGGAGCGCGGTTCTGCGAGATCTCATTAAGCCGAGATGTCGCGAGACCGTGCTCCTGCGATCATGTGCCGTCCCCACAGCCTCCCTCGCAGCGAGGCTCGCTGACAGTGGAAGATGGGTAGGAGGAGCCTCAGAAAGGACGCGATAGAGTGAGAGAACAAGGGGGCAATGGGCAAAGAGAGCGAGAGAGAGAAAAGAGGGTGAAAAGAGGGACAGAGGGAGAGCGGAGAAGTATAGGGGAGGCACACAGGGAAAGGTGGGAGGTAGGGCGTGACAAACAGAGAAAAAGAGAAAGCACACCAGAGAGGAGTTCTTAAAAAGAGAGAGAGGAAGGGAGTGGAGAGAATGAAAAAGACAGCGAGAGAGAGGGGCGAAGGGAGTGAAGAGAGGCAGAGAAGGAGAGCAGTGAGAGGTTTAGGGAAGGGACACAGAGAAAGAGGGAGCTAGGGAGTTAACAGAGAGATAGAGAGGAGGACAGGAGAGAGAGGGAGCGAGAGGGAATAAAAAAGGCAGCAAGAGAGACAGAGAGAAAGAGAGCTTACAAAAAGGGTGAGAGGGGGGTAAATACGAGAGCAGAGGGAGAGAGAAAAAGAAGAGGGGAAAAAACAGAAAAAAAGAACGCACTGACAGAGAGATCGCATATCAAGGCAGCACTGAAACAGAAAGTGAGAGAACAGAGCCAACAAGATTGCACTAACAGAGGGGGGCAGGGAGAGAGCTATTGCACAGACCCAGAGAGAAGGAGAGACTATACCTTATTTGCACTGACACAGAGAGTAGAGGCCATATACCACTGCAACAGAGACAGCGCACCTCACAATGCGCCTCAAGAGTTTGGAGGTGGTTCGGATGTATTTCAGTCAAATGAGCGTTAAAAACTATTACTGGTACTGCCACTTGGTCCTTTACCACAGGATTACAAGTGGTGGTATAGCAGTGTAAATCTCCGTTTTCGGAGTCAACTGGTCTCCGTGGGGTTTTTGATGGAACTATCGCCGGTGGTAGTTCTACTGTGGTAATTCGGCTGAAAATTGGCAGTAGGGGATCAGTTTACCTTCATCTTTTTGCCGAAAGTAAATCTGACCCCATACCACCAATCTCGTAGTTCAGCAGCGCACGAATGCAATAGTAACGGAATTGCTGCCACATTCTCGCCGATTTTTCCCGGACCACCGACCTTGTAATGATGCCCAATGTCTTTCACCCACTGAGAGCGAGAGAGAGAAAGGGGAGAATGGCAAGACAGCCCTTGTCCCATGACAGACACTACACTGCCAGAGAGAGCGAGATAGAGTGTGGGGAGAAGAGCGAGAGGGGCATATATAGAGAAGGGTGAGACAGAAGAAGAGAGGAAGAGAGAAAAGCAGAATGCACGGACAGGGGGAGCGAGAGAGTAAATGATGCATCAGGTAAAGCTAATAATTGGTCAAGTATTATCTGAAACGTAAGCATATTATGAATGGACAATTGGTGGCACCAGGCATGGGTGCCAAGTTTTCATTTTCACCGCGGGGCTAGAAAGTGCACTCTGATACTGCATTTGCTTTTGGTTTCTATGAGTCCCATCGGATCGATGAGACTCGCAAGCGCGGTCGCAGAGCTGTGGAATGTGTGGAAGGAGGCTGCGGCAGATCTGTCATATAAATCAGGGCCAAAGGCAGTGCTGGAGAGGCGGAGGAGCCTGGTGGACAATTGGGATGTGGTCCCCAGCTTGTATGAAAGAATAGGGAGGTGGGGTCACCCAGGAACAGCAGTTACAAAGGGTACCGAAGGGAAGTGACAGAGACAGCATGGTGAGCCACAAGCTAAGCACCGAAATATCACAAAGGTAAAGAGAATAGGGAGGGATCAGAGCCCCTCGGATTTTGCAGACATGCTTACACAAACTTTCATGAGTGATACAACTGAGGAAGTGAGGGCCACAATATGGTGACTGTTGTCAAACGAGATAATGAGGGTGGGGGAAGGGAAGGTGGAAGTGGAGGAAAAGGTAAGGTCTGCCCAGCGGTGGGCATGCATTCTGAATGCAGCTGATATCGCATGGCTGACAGTAAGAAAAACAGTGCTGGTGAGGAAGTGGAAGGAGTGGGCGGATGGAGAACACACAGAGGGGGTAGGATTGTGAGGTGCTAGCACCAGTAACTGTGCGGATCGGGTGGGTGATGCAGAACGCTGTGGGGGTGGCTCTATGTATTTCTGAGAAAGGGGAGGGGGAGGAGACAAGGGCTGACTGGGTACTGGGGGAGGCAACTGTGTGCAACAGAGGGGTGGGAGGACATTCTGGAAAAAAGGGGTGCAATGAGGGATTTGTCAAATAGGTGCCTGCAGGGAGAGAGAGGCAGGTTACCGGTAGTCTCAATGGCTGTGGTGACGCCCACATTCTGACACACACAAACAGGGTCCTGACAGCATGACGAGACATACCCAGACAGAAGGGCAAGAAATAAACTGGATTTCGGAAGGACGGGTGACTGTGCAGTGTGCACCTTATACGGGGCAGTGAACAAAATGCCAGTGGAAGGGGTAGTGTCAGGCGAACTACATGAATGCATGTCAGAGACTGTCAAAACACAACAGGATGTTTTCAGGGCAGGTGCACCAGAGAAGGACATTGACAGGCCCACATATAAAGAAGGTGGTCAGTGGCAGCATGACCCAATAATGTTTGGGGGGAAAAGCACAGTATGGTGAATTACAATCAGTGGTCTTGGCTCTGAGAAGAAAGAAGATCATTCTATCAGAGTCAGAGTGGCCTATGACAGCTAACAATGACCTACAGCCACAGCCAATGGCATTCATAGAAGATTAGAAGTGGCATCTTTTGGAATGCCCGCAGCTTGAAGTGATGAAGAGTAACCTACAGAGGGGCAAAAAGCAGTGGCGGCTGGACAAAGTTTTAACTGGAGGGGCTTCAATATTTGTCTCTTATATGGCCGAGCGACTGAGCGTAGTGAGGGAGCCAACCCCACAGGAATTTTCACGGGGGTTCTCCCCTCAAGACTTTTTTTGAAATAATGGGTGAAAATGGCACATTTTAGAGCACATGTTTTAGTAAAATTGGGTCAAAAGGCAAACATTTTGCAATTGGGTTTTGTAGTTTAACACATGAAAAAAAATCCAATAGATGCAAGTCAACACCAGTGCACAGGAGCATTTCTCCAACACATTTTTATGATGCCTTTTCCCACAATATGTGCCAGTATAAAACATTTTCACACTGCCTGTGCCCATACATTTCCATGCTGACTGCAACATTATACCCTATTATTCCCATAAAAGAACATACTCAAGTTGTCTTTGTGCCTAATGCCATTAATGATACTACAAGAAAACATGGTCATGTTTGTTGTTCCAATATATGGCAGTATCCCCACATAAGAACATACTCCAGTTGGCTTTACCATTAAAAATGCATGCCAAAGAATGAAAACATGTCCAAACTGGCTGTACTAAAATGCAAGTCGAGCTACATGATAACACTTATCATGCTTGCTTAATCAACAATGTCCAATCCAAAATGCCAGACCATAATATGAAATGACTGAACTGGCTGCATTGAAATAACAGCCTAGCTACATAATAACACTTATGCTTGTTTTACCAAAGGTGCCTAGTACAAAATGTCATGCCACAGGAAGAATAATACCACTGATAATGCTGGCTTTATCAAAGATGTCCAATACATAATGTTGTGACGCAGTAAGACATGGCTAGACTGGTAGAATAAAAAATGCCAGTCTTGCTTCGTAATAACACTTATCATGCTGGCTTTACCAAAGATGTCCAGTACAAAATGTCATATCACAATAAGAAATGACTAGACCTGCTACATTGGAATGCCAGTCTAGCTACGTAATAACACGTGTGCTTGTTTTACTAAATATAGCTAAAACAAAATGTCATGCCACAGTAATAATACCACTGATCATGCTTGCTTTATCAAAGATGCCCAATACAAAACTGCATGCCTCAGTAAGAAATAGATACACTGGTTGCAGACAAAATGCCAGTCTTGCTTCATAATAACACTTATCATGCTTGCTTTATCAACCATGCACAGTAAAAAATGCCATGCCTGCTCCATGATGTGCCAGCGCCTTGCAATCAGACATAATCACAATAATGATGAATGTGATTATGTGTGATTGTGAAGTGCTGCGGGGCACTGGGGTAAAGCATGTTTTTTTTACTGCCCATCCATTATAGATGACCAGTAACAAAAATGGCACCACTGTCCCCTGGGTCCCGAGCTCCTGACACATCCACATAGTCAATGTGGTTATGTGTGTATGACAGGCACTAGGGCAACAGGTGGTGCGTGTCCCCTGGGACTCACAGCGCCAAATAAACACACAATCAAAGTGATTATGTTTGTATGCAAGGCGCAGGAGGGGCAGGTGGAAAGGTATGGTATTTTTTTACTAGACATCTATATTAGATGTCCAGTAAGAAAATACCATGCCTGCCCCCTCGGCCTCACAGCGCCAAACACACACACACAATCAAAGTGATAATGTGTGTATACAAGGTGCTGGGGGGCCAAGGTGGCAGGTATGGTATTTTATCCTAGACATCTATCATAGATGTCCAGTAACTAAGTACCATGCCTGTCCCCTGGGTGTCTAAGCGCCAACCACACCCACACACACAATCAAGGCGCTGGTGGAGCAGGGGGGCAGGTATGGTATTTTTTTGCTGGACATCTATGATATATACCATACCTGTACAATGGGCCCCACAGCACCTCAGACAGAGAGCTGATTTTGGCCAGTGGGGAGGGGGTTTGTGCAACAAAGGCATTTTTAAAATGCCTTTTGTTGTACAGGCCTCTACCCCCACTCACCAAAATCATCTCCAGCAGGACAAACTCACACATTGACTTACACAACATACACACAGCAAGCACATTCGCATCACAAGCACCCATCATGCATGCATCAATACACATGTTTAAATAAATAAGCATACAAATGCACACTTGTACACAACATACACACACACAACCTACACACAGCAAGCACTCTTTCATTCACACGAACAATCATCATGCATTCACTCAAAACACAATCATACACGCATCCATACACATATTTTAATAATAAACATACACACACACACACACACACACATTTACACAACATATGCACTGCAAGCACTCTTTCATTCACACAAGCACCCATCATGCACTCTCATAACACAAGCATACAAACATCCATACACATACTTAAATAATAATTAAATGAGCATACAAACACACATTACACAACACATACGCAGCGAACACCGTTCCATTCACACGAGCATCCATCATGCACTCACTCAGTACACAAGCATACACACATCCATACACATATTTAAATACTAAATAAACGAACATACACGCACACACATTTACTCAACATACGCACAGAAAGCACTTACACCAGAATCCATCATCATACATTCACCTAACACAAGCATGCATGCATCCATACACATACTTTAAATTTAAACACATGAATATAAACACACTTACCTTCTGCTGCGGGTCCAGAGGTTCCAGTGCTCTAGCCCCCTGCAAGCATGAAAAGGAATCAGGAAATTTCCTGGTCCCTGCAAGTGCATGCAAGGGGCCTGAGAGTGGGTCCGGAGATGCCCTACTCTAGCCTGCTCTGTCTGAATGTGCGAGGAGGCGCGGGAGCGCTCCCTTGCACATACAGACGTGCAATTCTCCAACCAGTATTTCAAATGAGCCATGCAAGGCTGGGAAAGCAAACAATCCCCAGCCTTGCATGGCTCATTGAGCTTGCGTGGTTGTGGAAATTTAACTATGAAAGGGCAACAAAATGTTCCCTTTCACAGTTAAGAGCACTCCCTCAGCTGAAAAAAAAACTGCTGAGGGAATGCTCGCATTTTACTGGGCTGGCTCCTCAATAATGAGTAAGAGGGGCCAAGACCCAGTGGGTTGACGCCCCCTTGCCCATTATGGATGAGCCTACTCTGGCAAAAAGGAGGATCAAAGGAAATGTGACCGGCTCCTGGCAGACTGGAAAGGGGAGGATGACCAAATTATGCAATATATGAATGCGGAGAAAGAGCAAGAAAATACCTGACAGAGATAGCCTGGTGGCCAATGGCAAAAGAGGACTGGCAGGAGCACGTGGACAATTGTGTGACTTATTGGAAGAAGAAACAGAAACAGAAGCCAAAGAAGGAGCAGATGGATGTGAAAGGCACACAGCGGGATGCCCAGGGGTGGACTGGCCCATAGGGAACACTGGAGATTTCCCAGTGGGCCTCTGCACCCTGGGCCTCTTTTGTGTGGTTTGTTCCAGATTTTCTCATAGGAAAAGCATTGGGCTTGCTGAAAATGTGTCATATGGGGCCACTTTGAACATTATTTCCAGGGCCTCATTTGGTCTCCAGTAATTATTTCCAGGGCCTCTTTTAGTTCCCAGTCCACCCCTGGGGATGACTGACTGTTGTTTATTCTCCACGGCCTATGAGTGAGAGAGCGATCAGCCACCAGGTATTCACCATATGCAATGCTATTTTGGAGAAATATGCCAAGCACTGACAAGTTGTTGCTGCCACTGACTGCAGGTGTGCCTAAGGACTGGGAAGTACTAGAGGCTGACTATATATTGGAAACTAAGAAAAAGGAAAAGAAAAAAATAGACTTGGACAGTGCACACAAACTTGACAGACACACAAAGGAGGTTGTGCTTGATTTTGGAATGACAGGTATGCTCAGAGATAGAAAGGGAGGGACATGTAGTTATGACTGTTTTTGTTGTTTTAGATCCATCCTAGATGATGGCTGATGATGATAGTGTGGAGTGTGTATGAGTGCAATGCAGGAATCAATGGCTTTCGATGAGTTAGGACATAAATGAGTTGCCTTGTCTTGATAATGTTTTTTATTTTGCTTCCTTATTGAGGATGTATATAAGAGAATAGTTTTATTGTAGTGTACTTTTTGTAGTGGGTCGGAGGTTGCAACTAGGCAAGGTTTTGAACAGCGATTATAGTGGATCATAGAAAAAGAGAAGAGAAAAAAATGGGCATGTTACCAACTCTGATACTGCATTGCCTTTTGGTTTCTTTGAGGCCCATCTGATGTGATGAGACGAGCCTACAGCTGAGCCCTGATGCCAATCGAGGTTGCAGTGCTGTGGGATGGGTGTTCTTCCTCAGGCTGCTCGGGCTGGCTCATGAGCCCCTTTTTGAGAAGTACACAGCTAATGACACTGCCGGATAGGATCCCCAAGGCCAAAGGCTGCCTCGCAGATATGACAGAGAAATCATTTTGCAACTGCGACTATACTCCTTCCCCCTTTTCTTTAAAATGGTCCTTCTTGTTATTATACATGCTGTTTCATGGGTGGAGAATGGGTTTAGTCACTCCATTTGTATATAAGGATGAACCATCCCAGGGGGACCAGTGCATGGGAGGGTAAGCAGCCCTCCCATGCACTGGTCTCTTTGCATTACAAGACATTTCTCTCTACTTCTGGTCTCCTGAGTATTATTTGTGTCCGAGTGCCCGAGGGCTTGTGGGAGAGAAGGACAAGCCTCTGACACCATCCCCAGGTCGAGACAGCTCATTTTAGAGCACATTTTGCAGCAAGAATTGGAGAAAAAAACCAGCATTTACAGACAGGTCTTAAAATATAACATTTCAATAACAGTTGCCTAACTTGATGAGCTGTCTTTCCTCAGCATTCTGTTTCTGCATCTCCATCGTTGCCCTATTTTTCTGGGCCTGCCAAACATCTTGGCCTGTCCAGCCCTCTCCTTCCCACTCCACACACAATTACAGCTTACTTTGAAGCGAGCAGCGTTTACTAATTTTGCAAGATGCATGCTAACACTTCACTGAGCCTCAGCCTAGGAGATGCGCCGAGCAACTTAAAAGTGTACAGCACTCATGCATGCATAATATCCACTGGGGCAAAATAACTGCCCCCGATGTTCAAGGAGTATGTACTTAACTGCCCACTCTGCCCACATGTAATCGACAGCAGCGCCTATGTTACCAGGAGCAGACCGAGACGCCACCAGCAGCCAGGTCATAAATTGACTCTAGACCAGTTTGAAAAATTCGACTATTCCCCTCCCTACACACCAATGTGTACACATCTGCACTCATAAGCACTTCCACAAAAAATAAGACTTCGACATCCATTGCCAAAATGGCTGTCTCTGCTTGATGATCTCTCTCAAACACTTTGCTCTCATTCAGACAAAAGAGTGCTTGGTCCCTGGTAAAAATATACACAGCTGATAATAGTTTGTTTTATATGGCGCTGCTTGCCCTGCTCGCCCTGCTTTTCAGCACCGATGTGAACAACTTTAATGGTACATATTCCAAACCCCAGAACAAAAAGCTGCTTTGGCCCTTGCTGGTCTCAAGCATGTTATATACAGTGTAAGCACAGATCTCAGCTGCAGGCACCTAACCCAGAGAGCTAGCTGTCTGCCATCCGAGGGAACATGAGCCATGCAGGTTAGTAGTGTTTACCCTGATGATTGTAGGAGGTAAGTTTTCCATAAAGTCTTACAGGAGCTTTAACTATGATAATGTATGATTTTTAGAATGTTTTGTCTCTGTTGAAGTGGTCCATGGCTTGAGAGGGAGGTGTAGGGATGTGATCACAGCAGGAGGCAGCCCTAAGCCAACCAGAGAGCAGACCTAGAACCCTTGATGCTGCTGACCTACCGGGTGAATGCACAATCTGTTTAATGGCCAGTCTGCCCCTGGGTGGCACAAGTCGTGGAGATGATTGTGTGTGTGTGCGTAAATGTTGTTTCAAGTCAGATGTATTCCTTTATCCTCCCACTTCATTAGCACACTTTACATTCTTGATTATGGTATTATTTGGACTATAACTGATGTGCTGCTGACAATGACCATTTTGCAAGAAAAAATGGAAAAGCCAAATCTTCTGTGCGCCCCCTCCACTATTAGCTAGTAGCCACCTATCTTATTTGAAGCTCTTATCATGACATTCCAAGCCATCCAAAATCTTTGTCACTCTTTTCGAGGCAGGAAGCCTGTAATTATTTTTTTAGAAAAGATGGCTTCCCATGGAAGCCCAAGACAAAATGCACCCTCCTGGGGACTGAGTGTCTTAAGCTGGAGAGATGTGCCTTCTCTACTTAAGCTTTCTTGGCTGTTGATCAAGAATCGCCCACAACCATGACATTGGCTCGAATTACAAAATGGCCCCTGTACCGAAGGACACTGACACTTTTACGTGGAGGTCCACCTTGTTTGACAGCTTTTTTAAACAGGCTGCCCAACATGTACAAGCAGAAGAAGCAAACTGATAGGGTGAGATGTTATCATTTGCAGCAGAAAAGGAGCTTTGGGGCAGAGCTCCTGGTTAATACACGGAAAGAGTCGAGAAACAAACAGCAATGCCTTAATCTAATTGGTGGATGCATTCCTCCGACAGTTTTGTGACCGATGTGATGCTAAAAAGCACAGCAATAGAAGTCTGGAGGACGCAAAGCAACCCAAAGTCATCCTGTGTGAAGAAGGGGTGAGTTGTAAGCCCAGACCAGCGAAAGTTGAGTGATCATTGATCGCTGACGGCTCCTCTCAACTCTACATGCCCCTCTATGGAGCTCCCTTCTCTCCCCTGCCCCCTAGCATGCCAGAAACCTCTACTCCCCCCACACCTTATGCCGAATCCCTTGGGTGGATGCCTTCAATACACTGCTGCTGCACTTCACGTCTAGGTCTGCACTTTATAAAACCTGCACGTTCACATCACAACATGGGCTCAACGGAACATGCTGGGAAGGTTATTACCCAAATTGACCTTTTACAATTGACCTTTTGCACAATTAACCTAATTATAGTGGTCCTAATTGACCTTCTGCATAATTGACCTTTATATTATTTTAGTTATTTTATATATGTATTGGGTTGGTTTTGGATTATAAATAATATAAGGGGATTAGGTGGGTGGTTGCTGGATTTTTTGGATTGGGTAGGGGGTTGCAGAGGGTTTCCCCCTGCATATATGTCCTAATTGACCTTCTAAATTAGGTCAATTCTTCCGAGGTCAATCGTGAAAAGGTCAATTAGTATACAACCGCTGAGAAGCCCTTATCTTCTGCACTTCATGTGTATTTGCACTTGTGTTTGGGTGTTGATGGTGAAAACCAATTGAGAAGCAACGGGAACTAGTTTCGGGCTAACAGAGGTCGGCGGAGGAGAGATTATAGGTTATTGTAGCTTGGCTATCCCATTTTACTGGGGCGGTAATACTCTGATGAATCCATAAGCAATGGAAAGAGTTAAAGCAAACTCCACCTTTAATAATTAGGCTATTGCAGCTGCTCCTTCAACCATACGAAATTCTCTGAAGGCCCTTATCATGCAGCCTCAAATGATAGCAGCAGTGTGATCTGAGCAACCCCTCCGCTCGCCTGACCTTCTCCCACTCCTGCCCCCCCCCTCTCTCCTTCCGTCTCTCTCTCCCTCTCTGCTAAATGTCAATAGTTCTTTAAGCTCACACATACTGAGGAACTATTTTCCTGGAGAGTTTGCTTTCACTCCTTTTGAATTAAGATTCTCCAACTCATGCTTTTCACATTTGCATACAAATGGCTTTATAATTAGTCCATTCATTAGATTGATTCCACTATCCTGGAAGTTTATAAAGTCCTTAATACACTTTATATATGGTCTAGCTTTCTAAAATAGCCACACGAGCTCCTAAATGGACCACACATTTAATCAAAAATGTGGTTGTTGTTCAAATACATTTTTAGTAACCTTCCAAAACGCATCCATATCTTGATTACTTAATAATAATAATAATAATAATTTAGCATTTATATAGCGCTACGAACCCTCAGGTATCTGAGCGCTGCTTATTATTACCCACTGTGCGTGGTGCTCATTTATCGACTTTGGAAGGATGAAAGGCTGAGTTTGGCCCTGCCAGGATTCGAACCTGCGTCAGCAGGCTCTGCACAGATGTCAAAGTGAGCGCTCTACTCTCTGTGCTATCGGACTTATGATAACAATAATTACTTCTGCTTCACGCGAATGGTCAAAGTCCTTGCTATGTACATTCCTATAATTCCTTTATTAAATATGATTGTACATTTTATCAGTGTTTTCACATCACTACCTTGTGTCTGTTTTGTGCAGGCAACTGATGCTCAGGGGCAGGGACTGGTGGGCGAGATGTAAGGGCTGTGTTGAGTCAGGAGAACCAGGGGCAACAGGGAGCACCATATTTAATCTAGGCCTGGCCTCGCTTTCCCTTTCCCTATTCCTCTCCACAGCTGTTTCTATGGGATGTATCAAGCAATATGAGCAATGCTGATAATTGACAACAGGGAGAGAACACACATTGCACTCAAGATCTGAGACAAGGCTTCCTGTGATTTTAATGAAATGCTCACGGTGACCAGCTTTGCAGATTTGAGATCTTGTTCTGCAGAGAAGTCACCTGTGCAGAGGGGAAAGCCTAATGAAAGTGTGTGGAATCCCCAAGTAAAGGAACTGCAGTTGTCCTTCCTAGACCCTCTGTGTGGTTATGACCAGATGGTGGCATTGATCAGTTAGAACTCCCATGTGGTCATTATGGAAGAGGGCCTACCACCTGGGAGTATGTCACGGGAATAGCTAAGCATAGGTCAAGACCTTCTCTCTTTATTTTCTGCTCAGTCCCGCAAGTAGGGATTCTGGCCAAATTCAAGGTATGTAGAAAATGTTCCTCCAGCAAAGAAGATGAGGATGAAAAACTGGTCAGGGAATATCCTGGTTGATATGAAAGTCAGAACAAACTTCAGGAACGAGGCTCGGTCTGGGACATAAGACCATATTCTGTGTACTCGGAACATAGGGCTTTGTGATAAGAAATGCCCCAATTCCTGTAAAGCGGCTAACCAAACATATTGACACCAGTAGTATAACCTTGAAGGTTATTAACTTTTGTCTGCATTTCCAGATGTTCAGAAAATTGTTCCTGTAGTTACTGAAGCACCAAGGCCAAGTCCCAAGATTGTTCCAGGATTTGTTTAGGAGGACGTTGAACCTCAAAGCTTCTGAAGAGACTCCACATAAAGCGTTGCAGTATAGTCAGGTATCAGCTAATTAAGCCTTTCATGAGAGAAAGATAAAATAGCAAATACCATGCAAAATACACTGAAATTCGAAATAAATCATCTAATATGCAGAATACATTCATAAAAGAAAAATATATATCAACAGCAAATTAGAAGACCTCCTCAGACATCTTCAATATCAAGTCACAACGCCTCTGGCAACTGGAAAACGGAATGATACTCCAGCCGAGAGGAAGAAGAAAATGGAAAATTAAACTTCATCACTCGCTAGTCCAGAGGCCAGTGACCACTGATCGTGCTGGTTCTTGGCATCCAGGCTCCAATGAGAAAATGTGCAGCTGATTTTGGTGATGTTCATATCGAAGTCCCCCAGACGGAAGGACATTACACCATTAAAATTGTCTAAAAGCCGTACTTCTGTAGCAAAGGAATCATGCATCTTAGAGTAACCAGGGAGGATGCAGGATTGCGGAAGTCACCGACCGCTGCCAAATAGTATTGCAGTGTTGATATTGGAAGATGCAACATGAAACCATCTGAAACAAATCTTACAATTTCCAGACATTAGCCTCCTCCAGAGATATTCCATAAGTTTTCACCAAATGTAGAAAAAGGACCAGTGGTGTTTGTATGATGACAGAGTCCCTGGATCTCTTTTGCTACCTCTATAGGGATGCCGGGATGAGTCAAAGCCACTAGTTGAACTTCCACCACAAATATCAGGGATTAAATATTATCACATGAGGCAGGATCCAACTGCATACAGGAGATGGATGCACTGGCAAATGAATTGATTGGGTGATCCATGGTCAAGGGTCTGAGTGGGAAGTAGTGCATTCAAGTCCAATAAGGAGCAACTAGGATAACATTTGACCCCTCAAACTGGAACTTTTTGGAGTACCTTCACCAACAGAGGAAATTGTGGAAATGTGTACAGAAGTGCCTGTACCCAGGGGCAAACAGGGAGTCCACAATCCTGCAATTTCTCTTCCCTACAAACCATAGGAATTTCTGGTAAGCATATTGGATAAGCATGTTCAGGGTAAAATCCTCTGGATCAGTGGTCTGCAACCTGTGACTCTCCAGATGGTTTGAACTACTACTCCCATGATCCCTCAACATTGACATTGCTGGATAGGTCTAATGGGAGTTTCAGTCAAAATCATCTGGAGAGCCAAGGTTGCAGACCCCTGCTCCAGATTAATCTCATGCATACAAAAGAGAAATGAGTAATGTAGCAATTCAGTTTCTTGATTTCCAATTGTGTCTGCAATGCCACTGAAGGCTTTGCCACTAGCAAGAAGATGGTGATCACAGAATTATTTGTTTTGGCCATTAAGTGTTGCTTGCAACACTTGTAAGCCGAAACTGTTGCATTAGAGTACAGATAGGGAAGAATGGCATATGAGGAGGGGCACACAATCTGTAGGTGTCATTTAGTTATTTGCCCACCCATTGACTGCCAATGGCCATGCTAATCCCTATGGCCATTCCCATCGAATTCCTACCTGATCCTGCCCAAAACATCTCCTAATAGGAACTAATTGAGCTCACTTTATTCAAGCCTTACCATCAAACAATGCACTCAAAGTTTATGCCAGTGTTTTTCCAAAGCAGGCTTCTGTGAGTTAATGACTTAAGTGGAGTTGTAAACCTGCCACTGGTGTAATAAACATGTCTTAACAATGTCTGCCTTCAGCCACTCGATTTGTAAGCACTTTGTTTGTCCTTCACTGAACCCCTGTTAAAAACAAGCATTGACAAAGTCAACAGTGTTGGCTTGTGTATAAGCATTAGGCATTTTTCCAGGCACTGCTATTAGATGCCCATGTACTCGCACCATTGTGCACCTGCTACCATCAATGGCCAGTTAATATCACTATGACTGTGCCTGGAAAGTGCCTTTCCCATGCCTACACAAAAGGCCAAACGGTTGTCATTGTCAATGCTTGTTCTGAATGAGGTTTGTACCCCACATAGAAGGGCCTCATGCTTCACAAGTCCTTTGGTGAGAGCTATACAAGCAGCCTTTGAAGTTTATGGAACGTTTGTCATTTATATGGTGTTTCCCCATTTCACCACCTTGCTGACCCATACCTTTGACACATATTGCCAAGTGGTTACAAAATTGAGAAGGGGAACTCCTACTGTAATATACAAGTTCAAATCAGGGCTCTCTGGGTGAGGGGCTGGGCCAAAGAGGTAATAGGGCCCGATGGGTGACTTTGGATGCTATGCCTCTGCCACTTCCTCAGAAGGAGCCTCTGGAGATCGGTGTCGATAGTTGTGAAGAGCTCGTAAAAGTGGGGTTGAAGGTTAACAATCATCCCCAACCCCTGTATGAGAGGACATCTTTAGATGACTGCTCCAAAAAAGGGGTCCAGTTGTTTTCCCAATAGGGATGGACGTAGGAAGGGGAGTTTGGTCCCTTGTGCTGCACTCTGAGTTCCTTAACCAGGGTGTCCTCTTGCTCCCTCTGCAGAGCTTCCTGCTGATTCGATCCCTCTCATAATGTCCAACCAGTAATGCACCTGATTTTTCCTTGATTTCCAGGAATCAGGCAATAGATACACCATCTTGAAAGACTGAATATAATGCCTGGAAATCCAGAAGGAGTGACTGTGACACATATCGGGAATAGGCCCCATCTCTGAGGATGAAATTGATGGTCGAAAACGTTATTTTCCAGCTGCTATCAATCGTGTTAACTGTATCAGCTGGGGTAGCCTCCTCAAGGGGTGACACTGTTCTGTCTAATTGGCTTCCCTGTTAGGTGTCTAGTTGGACACTGCGAGGATATTTATGGTGATATTCCTTCAACAGGTGGAGCTTTAATAGATAACATGGAAAAGAGGCATTTCCATATATTTCCACTCCTTTAATAAACGTTTTCTGTGACCTCATGGAATGGGAAGGCGAGTGCAACTCTTCTGTGAGCGGTGACCTCCGGATCTCTTAGGTGAAGGAGAACTGGGGGAGGAATGCAAGATGGTTTTCCTCTTCTTGGAAGACTTTCCTGTTTCCATTGCTGCCTTGATCTGCTCTGAAAATTAGGCCTCTGGATGTTTGTTTGTTTATTTATTTGTAACGCGCACCTGACCCAAGGGTATCAGGGCTCGAGGACACAGGAAGTTTTTCAGCTTTACATAGTTACAAAATACGATCCAGAAAAAGGGTATAACATAGCTTACAGGATTACAATTATAATACACAGGTATCCAGAGATAGTATTGCACAAATATACACAGATGAAATACCTAACATGTGTTTGTCTGAAATACATTCGTTCATCTAATCAATGGCCTGATCCTGTGAGGTGAGGTTACAATATTTCCCTCTCCCCTTTACATCATAATGGATGTTACCTTACTGGCAGGATCAGTTTTGAGGCGAGTAACATATTTCTGCAATGTGTCATTTGGATATGTCTGCATTGAAGACAAAGGGCAGACAGGGGCTACTCTGACATTAATTATTACATTCTAACCACTCTATGTAGCGTTTGTTGACTTTAGCACTGCCTTCTATGCAGTCAATCATGCCACCCTCTGGAAGAGATTAGATGAATGGGGTATGCCTCGCAGGCTTTTGAATATTGTCAGCAAACTCCACCAAGACACCTCGGTATGAGTAAGGCTAACTATGAAGGGTGACTTGACAGCTCACATTGATACAACAACTGGGCTGAAACAAGGATGTCCATTGGCTCCTCTTCTGTTCAACCTATATTTGGCAGACTTATCTAACTATCTAGAAGCTGTGCAATCATGCCCGCCAAAACTGGGAGCCACTAGTATCACCTGGCTTGGGCACACAGATGATCTGCTGCTGATGAATGACACCCCGAAAGGACTTCTGGTCCTAATAACACAGTTGTCGGAATTCGCCAATGCGCATGGTCTGTACATCAGCATTGCCAAAACTAAAATCATGGCCTTCCATCCTAGGAAGAATAAACCCATGGACAAATACTGAGGGTCTTTGCAAGGAAGCCCTATTGAACAGGTCCTGTGCTATGCATACCTGGGGTTAAAAGGTTAGAGCTCAAAGTAACTCAACAACTGTGTGGAATCAAAGGTTTTGCCGCATCTCATTTAGGTTTCTCCTTGACATCTATCGTCAAGGTATACAAAATTAAAATTATCCCCAAACTCACCTATGGGAGTTTGGTGTGGGGGAAGAAGCAGGCGAAAGAACTTAGACACTTGGAGAGCCGTTGCATTACATCAATTCTGAGCATCCCACTCGATCTCCCAGTTGACTACATACTGTGTGAGTTTAATATTGGCACGATTAAGTTAGCTCAAGTGATGCAGTCCGCCACGTATTATTGGAAATTAGCTAACTCACATGACCAGTTATTGCTAACAGCCTTACCAGTAGAGCTCAAAGAATTGATAACACATGCAAACTTGCATTGAGGTGTGGGAACGAGGTACAGCCTGGAAACAAGAGACCAGGCCTCATTGCAAAGTCCCTGGTCTGGAATAAATCCTGGTAATACCAGAACCAGCTTATTTTCTGGACTGGGGAAACACAAGTTTGACAGTAGGGGCAGTGAACTACCGGCAGGCCTGACCTGCCAGGACTTCAGGCCCCTACCCGCAAATAATTGCACAAATAACTAGCACCGGTACTACCAGTGCCCATAATTCTGGCAATCCCAATCCCATGAAGTCCAGTCAGACTCCATGGGATTGGGATTTCCCGAAATAACAGCACCGGTACGCACAGGTACTACCGTGCCCGTAGTCCCCATAGGACTCCTTGAGATATACCGCCAGCAATTCCGTCAGGATACTGTCAAAACTGTGATGATGGCCGAAGGCCTCAATATTTCTTGCTTTTCTTCTGTTGTGATATGATGACGTGGTATGTATATAATTTAAATGATATTATGTTTGAAGTATTGCATAATTGATATAAAAAGCATATTGGCTGTATTATAAAACATGATTACATTGCACTGCAGTTTCATTTCTCAGATGAGGATGCACATTGCTTGTCTATTTTAACAGCATCATCTGCAGATAGAGTGTCATGTGTGCTATGATGGCCCTGCACTGCTGTGCTGACAGGCTACGCTCACCACACCAGTTGACAGTCTGCAGTCGCAAGACCTTGAATGCGACATAAATCATTTCCTTCATTCATTATCTGCCATGTACACCTAGTCTATGATGGGTTCCCCTCTTGGACAGGGTGTCTCTAATGATTTTCACCTTCAGTCTGCAAATGCACAACTCTAGTAGAGGGCAGATCATACATCTCCATGTTGTTAGTCTCCAAAGAGTGTGAAATCAGAAGATTTTGTTTACAGTGGGTAAGAGCCAGTTGGAATCCATGTGCAGGCATGGAATTCGCTGTGTATGTGAATTTGCTCCTCGGTGCGTGACACCTGCCAAAAGCATGTAAGTTGAGAAGTCTGAGAGAGGAAGGTACCAGAGTGACCCCAGTTCTTAGGAGCCACACAGTGCCACCCACAACTCTGGTAGGGGCAAGATTTGCATTGAGCCTGCAACAACATGGCCTGAGGGACCCATACTTTACCTTTTGACTTTACTCAAAGAAACAACAGGAAACGTCGAGGACTTATCTAACTACAGACCCATCTCCAACATACCCTACATAGCCAAACGGCTAGAAACGTACGTCTACCAAATAACCCAAGAATTCGTAGAAGAGCATTGCCTACTAGACCAGGCACAAGTTGGCTTCAGACCTATGAGAGGAACAGAATCGGCTCTCCTCTCAATATGGGACGACCTAAAAACAAACGCAGACAACAGCACCGCCCTGATCCTCCTTGATCTGTCTGCAGCCTTCGATACTGTCAACCACGCCATCCTCATAAAGAGATTAGAAGGACTAGGGATAACAGACACTGCCCTACTATGGATCAAATCCTTCCTAACAAACAGAACAGAAACAATATGGATGAAACCTTGTAAATCCAAACCCAGAGTCTCCACGTGCGGAGTACCACAAGGATCATCCTTCTCCCCACTTCTATTCAACATCTACATGTACCTATTAATCAAACTCATCAAAAAACACGGCCTCACATGCTACAACTACGCCGATGATGCTCAAATAATCTTCAACATACAAGACACCCGAGAAGAAAACACCACACTAGAGACTTGCCTCCGTGACATATTCAACTGGATGAACCTCAACCATCTCAAAATCAACCCAGGCAAAACAGAGATAATGATTGTTCCAACAAAAGGGAGGAGACATCAACTACATCCCCTGGCCAAGAGAGCTCGGCACCACACCAGAACCATCATCAACTGTAAAAAACCTAGGGGTCCTAATGGATAACAACCTCACTCTGGAGCCACAAGTAAACTCGGTAATCAAGCAATGTTTCTTCCTCCTGCGAGCAGCAAAAAGGATCCTACCATTCCTGTCATTCGCCAACAAAACACTCACGACTTCTAAAAAAACTGCAACGGATACAAAATGCAGCAGCCAGACTCCTCCTCAAGCTACCCAGAAGAGAACACATCACACCCGCGCTAAAAATCCTACACTGGCTACCACTGAAACAGCAAATAAAGTTCAAGGCCATGTACATCACGCACAGAGCAATACACAAACAAGGCGCAGAATTCCTAAGCGACAAACTACGCCTACACCAACCGACCAGAACACTAAGATCAAGCACCGACATACGCCTGGAACCAAAACCCTACAACAGAAAAATACTCGGAGGATCGTCTTTCTCTCACCAGGCACCTAAAACCTGGAATGACCTACCTAAGAATATATGGAATACAACAAACCACCTAGCATTCAGGAAACTCCTCAAATCATGGCTCTTCGAAGCATAACCACAACGGAGACGCACTAGAATGCCCAGACACTAAAACAATGACGAAAATAACTCCAACCTTGACCACTCTCAAATTGGACAAACACTCCAACCAAAGAACCAACCACTCGACAGAGCATAAGACATCATGGAAAATAGCCACATAGGAAGGCTGCAGAGACTGACCACACACCTAAACCCACCACACGAAAGCCCAATTGACTCTCTGACTCGCACGTACCGGACGAACATATCCAGACTGGCAGACGCATTTAGATAGACGCTGGCCTGCGTCTCATCCGGATAGGATCGATTGAAGGATAACATGCCCGCACCTAGAAAAACGTGAATGCTAACATGGGCCACAGCTAGAGTTGTGAACACCAGCCTGCATGGCGCTCAGATCGAGTTGCGAATGTTAGCATGCCCACACCTGGACGGGTCTCCAGACACTAGCCTGCGCCGCATCTGGGTGGGAGTATGAGTGTTGGCATGACCACACCTGGATGGAGTCCTGAGCGCTGGTCTGCGCCGCGTCTGGATGGGAATGTGAGGGCCGGCAAGTGCCACACTCAGACAGACCTGTGAATGTTAGCATGGTAAAGGTCAGGTAACCCACTAACCAATATAAGCGCAAACTCTGCATACTTAACCCACTCAAAAAACTCACACAACCATCTCCCGCACAACAAGCCGCACGCACTTCACAACACTGCAACAACACATAATCCTGAACAACAGCACACGTGGACTGACTCCGATCCGATACCCGCACCAAAGCTCAGCACCCGGTGTATACCGAGTTGAAGCTGCCAACAGAACACCGCTCCTCTCACTATCCTACTCCCTTCTTCACCTTACTAACCCATCCCACCTTTATCGTTTACAGATCCGCCTGAGCGCCTGGGGACCAATTCCGTTGGTGACGGTGCGCGGTACAAATACCTTTAACATTTAACATTTAACATTTTGGTTAATGTATGTTGATGCAGGAAACAGCTCTTTCCCAGGCAAAGGTAACACTATCGTTATTATCACTCTATGCTTGTCACCTGCACCTAGACGTGGTTTCAGCTGCCCGGGTCACAATTTAAAACACTTCAGATCAAATCAGATCACTGTCAAAACGGGTGACCATTATAGTCCCAGTAAGGGGCCAGATGAAAAGTGCAAGAATTTTAAATAGAGGAATTATAGGTTTCTCTCTGGAATGCAAATTGTGTTCACATTGTAAGGACTGTGATGAGAAAAGGGAGGGTGGCAGTAATCAGTTTTGGATGAACTAAGTGTTTGGTACTGATGTGGGAAATGTGTTTGGCTCTTATTAGTGTGGGGGAAAGTTTGGGAATTGGAAAATTGTATATACCCGCCTTGTTTATCACTGCATTATAACGTTGAGTAGGGGGTGCAAACTGCCATATTTAAACAGCTGTTTCTTGGTTGTGTAAGGCAAGACTGTAGATTGTACTGTGCATGTCTTTGCAATGAAGGCCCCTTGCATAGTGTGTAGGAATGGTCACCTTCACATCTCTCACTTCTGACCTGTTTCCCTTTTGGCAAATGTAAGCTTGTTTCAGGTTCCCGCGTTCTTAGAAAAAGCAGCATTAGTAGAAAGAATCATCATAGTGCAAGCATTCTCGCCTGCCTCAGAGCCTGTGCGAATCTTTCAGCATATATTCACATTAACTAAGTGGGTTACGATAAGCTCTCCTACCTGATAATCCCAACTAAAAAGAAAGAGCGCAGCTGGTATCAAAGGTTTGTATAATGAATCTTTGTTCTGTGGCAAGCAATATTGTTTCAAGGTTAGACCATTGAAATGCATGGGTTCCTTTGGGTATAAGAGAATGGTGCGTGGAGGGAGGAGGGTTCACTTGCGCCAAAGTCTCGTATTGACGTTGGTTGCGTTTTACTAACAAAAATGTCCACCAATCCAGTGGAATCGTGAGTGGTCATTTCTTCCACCACATTAGCTTGCCGATATTTAACACCACGAATTAGCAGTTGTTGCTGTAGGTAAAGATTAGTATGACTGCATTGCACTTTCAGGAGGTGTGGTATTAATTGATTCCATAGAACATTCATTACATCTAAACTGTGCCTCCCTCTTCTTTGATATGTTTATCATATGTGCAATCTAATTTTGTTTCCAAATTTATTTATGCATTTAGAAAGTGAGAAATGCATATAGCATTGCGATTGCATGACACTAACAATTGTAGGTATTCACATTGTGCTTCATGCCAGATTCCTCCTCCTTCTGACCACTGGATGATACCTGTTATTATTTGCCAACTTAATAGTATTCAATGTATTGACCTTTGAAGAATGAAGTGCTGAGTCTTTCCCTCCTGGAATTGAACTTGCAATGTGCTCGGTGGTCCGCCTGGTCACTTTATGAAAAGATTTCATGTCAATGAGTGTGTACACACCCGTTCTCTTTCTTACATCAACCAAACATGTGCAAAAGCTAACATTTCATGTTCGATGGATTGTTGCACACTGGTGGAGGGGAGGGTCTGAATCATGCTTCACCTCCCAGTGCTTTTACGGAGGAGAATATCATATGTATATCAGACTGATCCCACCCACGAAACCAGTCCAGCACTGATATACTAGGGAATTGTTGTGGTTTGGTTGCTATCCTGCTAGTCACTAAGAATATCAGATGGAATGTTAATGTGCACAGGGAATTCTAACTCAGAGAGTTTTGAGTGAGTGGGTTAGAATGAATGGTGTTTTTTTGTCTTTCTTTATGTGTGCATGTTGGGGTCTGTCCTAGGTTGAGAGAGGTGGCAGGTGGGTGTCCCTTGTCTTTATGTGTTGTTACTGGTGTCTAGGAAGTGATTTTACTTGAGAACCTATGAAGAAAGCTAAAGTGTCCTGCCTCATCTGTGCCTAAATTCCTGAGTTCCATCTAAAAGAGGTTGGCTATGGGCTGCTTAAAGACTCTAGAGACGTGAAGTGAAATGAAAAGTGAAAGCAAAGACTAAGGAGGGGGACCCCAACCAGCCCACCAGTGTCTCCAAGGTCCGCCCCTCTGCTCATGTGAAGAAACTCATTTCCCAACAAGTATCTGAATAGCAGTGCTGTGAACTGGTGCATCCTGAAGCAACTGTTAACGCAGCCTCAAAGCTGTGCTCGGTACAGAATGTATGAGTTCAATTTGCAGTGTGCCGTGGCTGCAAGTAGAATTAGGCTCAATTATTGGATTATTTTGTGCGCAAGAGATCTGAAGAAAATCTAACAAGGTCGTTTTGTAGGACTTTGGTGTAGGTCAGCTTGTTGTATGGAAATTAATAGCAATGCATACCTAGAGTGCAGAATGACAGATGTGGATAAACCTTCCCTGATCTGCACTTCTTTTGGTGCTATAAAGGTGCAGTGTTGGCTTCTTGAGTGTTTCGAGCCGCTTGTGGCAGAAGGAAGTATGGCAGTGTATTGCCTGGTGAGTCACTAGACAGGCGATGAGGGGCAGCACGGGAGCTCTGCTCTCAAGGATGTCCAAAGCTACATGACATAGGTAGAATACATCATGTGGTGCTCAACAATTGTAGCGTGCACATGTAGGCCTGCGGCGTGTGTTGTGTTGGCACAGCTTAATTCCACGCATTCCCAAGAAAATATAATGATCCGTTACCATGTGGGACTTCTTATGTGGGGTTGTTTTCTGTACGTACATTGGCCCCCGCTACCTCGCACAGAGTGTAAATGCAGTCCAGCATTGACGAATGAAGCAAGACCCCAAGTTGTAAACTGGGTTACAGTGGAAACTCAGTGTGCAAATGTGAGCTCTCTCATGATTAGTCCACTGCGAAAGGGACCAGCTCTTTCTGTCCATTGAGTTCAGAGGGTCGGGCTTCAATGTTGTCAGTTGGAATTCTGTCCTCGTCAGGAAGAGACTGTGATGTAGGGTCTCAGTTTGCCTTCATATCAAAAGATAGTCTAATGCTGCTGCAATTATGACGATGGTCAAAACATTACGATTATATGATTTTTGGACAGGAGGTGCTCTTATATGTAACTTTTAGGTTACAGGAACCTGTTTGAGTTTATTCAATTAGTATGCTGCAGCTTAGTTTAGTGATGATTAGTAACATTTTTGCTGTGGGGCAACGTTTTGTGGATTACAGAGTGAGTGAGTGTAGCCACTAATGTGTGCTTAGGGTTGTGGTTCGAAGTAATTTAGTGCTTCCATACTTAGTTCAGTTAACCACTAATCTATATTGATTGTACCGCAATTGGAATGGGTCTTTGTCATGGTGTGTCTGTTTCTATTGTGGTCCCTCAATGCTTATAGCTCTCAGACAGTGTTTGAGTAGACATAGATTGTGCCTTATTGGACACACTATATACTGTTTTGTCAGTTATTTTTCCTACGTTGTATAGACTATTAATTAGGTGACGATTACATTATATTAATATTTATCATTATATGAATGCTGTTATTTACATGCTCTTGTTTCCTTACACGAGGACAATGCGGTTATGTTTCAAATTCATATTAATTTGAGGGTAATTTGAAGAATAGCAAACAGATGACAACATATGGTAGGTCAGTTTGGGAGGGTGTGAACAAGGTGGTGTCCTTTATTTTCCCAGACCCCCAATGCCTTTGCTGGCTTCTCCTCACCTCCAGCTCCTCCCTGCTCCCAACTCTGAACTCAATAATTGGCCCGTTTCACCCAGGAAGTGCTTCTTAACTGGTCGCACTAGGGCAGCCTTACCCGGGCAGCCAGTAGGGTAGGGGCCACAAGGCAAAGTGCAGCTCCTGAAGAAGCTGTTCCACTCCATGTTTGCCTGTGTTTGCCTGGGAAGCCTGCCACAGCCAACCAGCAGTGACAGATAAGGTAAGTATGGTCTGGTCAGGGAGTGCAGCAATTACTGTACTCCACTGAAACCCCACCACTCTAATTATCTATTAAAAAGAGCAAATCTTGGTTAGTCGGGCATATCTCATATTTAGCCATATTGTGTAAGGTAGCCACATTCTACATTGAGCAAATTGCAAAGATTAGCCACGCTTCAAACTTAGATGGATTGTTTGGGGGTAGGAAATGTACCACATTTAGAGGGATTGTTGGGGCAAGGTAATATGCCACAGTTGGATGGATTGCTGGGGGGGTAGGAAATGTTCCACACTTAGATGGATTATTGTGTGGAGGTAATGGACCACACATAGATTGTTGGGGAAGGAAATGCACCACACTTAGATGGATTGTTGGTGGGAGGTAATGTACCACACATAGATTGTTGGAGAAGGAAATGCACCACACTTAGATGGATTGTTGGGTGGAGATAATGTGTCACACTTAGATGGATGATTGTTGGGGGTAGGAAATGCACCACACCCAGATAGATTGTCGGGGGAGGTAATGTACCACACTATGCCGGGGAGCTTAGTTAATTCGTTAGGCAGAGGAAGGTAATCCTCTTCCAACTGCACAAATACTTGCACATACCTCCCGATATACTGACTCTCCACTGTGCAACATACAACATTAAGATGCATCTACCATCCCCCACGATTAATTCGGCTTAGCTGCAAACATAATTTTACACCATTTTGCATACTTCAACGACCTTTAGAACACAGCTTTTCCCCACTATAAATTTGGCCCAGCTGCACACATAATCTTAAATAAAAGCACCACCTCCGCTAGAATGTAGCTACCCCTATGCCTATTTTGCCTAGCTGTACACATTCTACCTATCTAGGATAACCTTCATGCATCTAATCACCAGCAAAGTTTGGCCTAGCTGCACACATACATAGTGCACACACATACATTTTACTCCTCTCACTTGCTCCGCTGACCTGGACTACGGTCCCCAAGGTTGTTCAACTGAGAGTGCGTTGAGACCATACAATGATGAAAGGCCCTATACAAATGTCCAATAACATAACATAATTAAAAGTACTGTGTTTTAATATGAATAAAACTTAGGCTGAATAAATAATAGATCGTTTAATAAGACAAGGGTCTTTCTATCCCACTTGTACTGATGACAAATGGTACAAACAACATATATGTTCGCAACGTACATTCATTATACATATAAGTAAAAGTGTGTTGCTGCATAACCAGTGATTCATTGCTACGAAATTACGTCATTACTTAGAAGATGGAGTCTTTTGTAACTTTGGGGTAAGAGTTTGCATTGTGGCTGCCATGACATGTATTTAAAACTATTCTTATAGTTTATAAATCTGTATCAACTATCAAAATGTATTATTTATTGCATAACGAATTCACTCCATGTGGTTGGTTAAAACAATAATAAACCAAGTCTATTTTAATCCTTTAAAAAAAACTAAGCACCCATAGTCATAGCGTAGCAAATAATAAATTCTAGGTCATGTGACTGTAAAGACCACATGATCACGAACAAATATATTCCAGACAACAATCTGAATAAACATTTAAGTAATAAAGCAAAATAGCACATTTGATATAAACAGAATTAAAGATAAGTTTTAGCAGCATTTCCGAACAGAAGAATAAAATAAGAAGAAATAATGCTGAACACAATGCATTTTCCCATTCCAAAATGGTGGACGCGATGACGTGAACAAGTTAAACACGTGACCGCGGCACCACTGAGGAGTCGGAAAACACTCACCGAACAAGGAAGAAGCTGGTTAGCATGCCGCTTCTCCCTAAAAATTAACAATAAATCTGGAGCCTCAAGAAAAGAAGGTAAGAAGCCTCCAAACTCGTTTATCTAGGTAAACAAGTCCATTTTTACAAACATTAGCTGAAAATAGTGCAAATGCACCACGAGCGAAAGTACTAAAATATTCTTTCACTCACTACTTCGAGGTTCTTTTATCTGGAACTAGCCAACTTGGTGAGACACAAAGTTCCTTTAATTGGTGAAAACAAGGGAAAGAGAACAAAACTTGTTCTTATTGAACTAATTTTATAAAAATCAGAGTATACAATAAATGTAAGTACAAATCTTTATCCATGTATGAGAAAATGAAACCATTCAACCAACAAATCTAACTATGGGTGATCGAATGCAAGTTGGTACAACTAGATAAATGCTCATATTGTGAAAACAATTGTAATGTACAGAGTTTCTTTCTGCCTTCCGGTATATTTACAAGTTCAACTTGCTTTTCCTGCTATTTGGAATTTAAATGTTGTTATAATAGTTATGCTTTGATTAATTTTCTGAAGAGAAACAAATAATTGGACATCTAAGTTGCATCCTTTTTTTCAAAACAAACAAGGAGTCCTGCTTCAAATTTACACATAAACAAAGTGGATTGTGAATCTACAGGCAGAAACAAACTACAAATATCTTTAGCGTGCACAAACAAAGGTTCAATCAACTGTCCAAAAGTCTGATTCCTCTTCTGATCAGCCTCAGAACAAGAACCAAAGTGCAGCAGCTTCACCAAAAATGTAAGTTCTATAAAAATGATATAACTTCAAAATACAGTCAAAATTACAGTGTTCGCCAAATTGTTGACCCAAGGCTGACTTCATTCAGGAAATTACGGCATTACTTAGAAGATGAAGTGTTTTGTTACTTTGGGGTCAGATTTTGCATTGTGGCTGCCATGAAGTGCCATACATTCAAAGCTAAAGCTTTCATTCCGCAAGGAGATGTGATAGTGACATGCCCACTGTACTTAAAACTATTATAATAGTTTATAAATCTGCATCAACTCTCGAAATGCATTATTTATTGGATAATATCCATCCATTTGATGATGCCAGCGTGCCCCTGTGCCATGCTTAGAAAACATCTGTCTTTCTCTTAACCACACTTAAGCTCAACCTAGACATAGGGGAAGACTTAGATGCCTCTAAAAGCCCAGGCAGTATGACATTCCACCCGGTTCAAAATAAATGCCACAGTGGGTACCTCAGCAATGCTAATAAAGCATTGCTGCATTATGACATCTCTATTGAGGCAGTAGGAATGGCTTAAGGGGAGAAAGAGAGGTGATGATCATCGCATGTAGGATTTACATCTGCGTTCCAAGCAAACATTAACCCACTCAGTTTACAACAGCGTCAATGGCCATGTGTTATGTAGGGCGTACATAGTGTGGGGTACATTTGAGGCCTAAGGCAGAATGTCCCTACAACAAAAACTGCATTTCCGCAGTCTTCCGAAAATGGCTGTGCTGTTGTCTACTGAGCACGTATGGGGCGAGAGTTGAACACAGCCACCCCAAGAATAGCTGCTTTTTCTTGTCATTCACGTGAATCCAGAGAAAACAACTTCCAGAGAAAACAACTCAAATTCAGAATGGCTGTGCATTGCTGTTCTGTCATTTAAACATTCAAGGCTGCACAGAAAAAATTACCTGCATTTAAAACAGCATTGCACTGGTTCTACTTTCATTTCAAATATCCATTTCTCACCTGTGTTCACGTTGCTTTAGTGCCCTGCTCAGTAGCCTGTTAGATTCCTGGTCTCTTTAGCACAGCCATACGAAATTCCGTCCTATCTATCCTAGCGCAAATGTAAACTGATCTCTAAGTAACAAGTGAAATCCGAGTATGCTATTTTGCTCAATTGGAAGGTTTTCATTTTTCGTTTTTGGCCTCCCATTTTAGGGGGGGTGGGTCGAACTTAAAAAACGATTTTTCCCTCTTCTTGCTGACTCCTTGCCACTGCTCTCCATCCATACAGTATTTAAATAGCAGGTGTTTGGGGGGAGTGTTGCAGTGGGGGTCGGGTGCATAACATATGTGCCATCTATGAGTGTACAACAAAAGTGGTTTTATTTCCATTTCTATTCTTTTTATACATTATGTTTTATTGGTTAATGAAAAAGAAATGTCATCCTTTAACATAAATCCTTTAACATACCACCCTTGAATTAGGGCTTGTCACAATATAAGGCATCTTCACGAATGCTCAGATCTTTATAGTTCATTCCTCATCATTTATCACCGTGATTTCTATTTAAGGTTTATGTAGATGATGTCAGAATGTTGAATTAATTGGATTATAACATTTTGCATTATATTGTCACCACACTGGAGACTGCTGCCCTAAAATGTGTTTTGCTCTGATTTTTCATTTAAATTCTAAAAATAAATAAATATTTCTTTGTTACACACCGGCTTAGTTCATAGTCCATTGCGACACAGGGTATTAAGGTGGGTGTGAGACGAGTTGGGTGCCTATTCAAGCCAAGAATCCAGGGTTCAAATAAAAATAAAAAGGCGTGTTTTAGTGTGCCACCCTCAGTGTCAGTGGAAGGAGTCCCTGGCTGGAGTGTTCCGTGCCATATAATCTGTTACAATAGACAGTAGTGTCCCATTGAATACACACTCACACCCATCCATAAATGCTATTAGCACATGGAGATAATGATTGACATCCTCTCAACTCAACCAATCAGAATATTCAGAGTGAGGTCAATAACTATTGGTAATGACTGCATTCTGAACATTCTAACTTCAAAAGCAGATAGGGAAACCATAATGCAATTTCTAGGCAAGGCCCATGTAGAATTTAAAACACTATCCATCACACACCACTGTGGCCACAAGGTTGGCCCCCAATACCTCAACAGCTGCATTACGCGATCTCACCTGCACGCACACTTAGATCTAACTCGAGCATTTCTTTGTTTACCGCACGCTTCAAGAGAAAAGGGGCTGGTGGAGTCAGCTTCTGTGTAACGGCTCTGACTCTCTGGAATGCTCTACCTGCTCACATACGTAATGAACAATCATTCCTTACGTTTGAAAAACATACCAAGACATGGTTGTTCGATAAATATGTGTCACAACTGGACCTATGTTATGAATTTCTCCTGTATTGACCCTTCTGAAACCTGTTTTTTGCACCTTTATGCTGTATGCCCTGACACCCTTGGGTCTGGGTGTTGTCAAAAATGTAAAAAATTAAATTAAAATAAAAGGTTTCTTCCAACAAGGCACTTCCTTTTTGGGAGGGTTTCTTTCACAGCAACATCATATTTAACACACCAGAGAAATCTAAAACTGGGAATATGCTTTCACTTTTTTTTATAGCTAAACGTTTACTTTTACATGGTGCCTAATGCATGCTGACGTCAAATCTACTGCAGCGTATCTGAGTTTGCAATTAAAATATTTAATGTGACAAATCTGGAAAATGTGTCCCTTCTACACAGAGGTGTGCCACTCTCTTGGAGACTAGGAAGGTGAGCCCGCTAAGCAAGACTCTCAATGGTTGTCTGGGCAAGTGCGACCACGCTGGGAGTGACCCCACTCTTGGGCTTAAGGACTCCCATTCCAATAAGGAACTCTCAGTCCAAAATACTCTTTATGCCTACATGGGTGTGGGAAAGGCTTTGATATCTCCTGTTAGACGTATAACTAATAGAGACCCTTCTTACACTCGGTTGACTTCAGGTGATGCTGAACATCATCTTAATGTCATAATCAAAGAAGACGGATTTGATGATGTGCATAAGAGCTTGTGGACTGCGAATGGAGGAGCGAATCCCATGGAGGGAGGAGAGTCATCACTATGCATAGGGGAGCCTCTTAGATTATGTCCTGGAGGGGCGGAGCAACACCAATCCGTGGAGTCAGCGGTTACATGGGTGACGCTAGGCCTGCTAGCTGAAGGCTGAGAACCGGGCGTTCTGACCAGGCAAGAGGCACCGGTCAGAATAGGAACAGAGACAGAAAGAAAACCTGGTGGCAAGACCACTGGAGTACAGTGGTGGGCCTGGCACCAGGCAACCGACGTCGAGACCAGAGAGAGGAGAGGAGCCTGAGCACCCGAGCTCCCAACCACAAGGGGCTTTGTTGAGGAAACACATACTGGCAGGAAGCAAATGCTTCCAATGCGAGGACACCAGTGAGGGCTTTGAACTTTGGATTCCAGGATTGCCAAAACGGACAAAGGGATGAGGCCTGAGAAAATGGAGCGGGCACATAACTCAGGTAAAACAGAGTGACAGAGATGCAAATGATGTATATCAAGGCTCGAGAAGCCACCAACAGCTTGAGAGCCAAAGAGAACCGATCGGGCACATGCCCTATGATAAAAGGAGTGAAAGGAAAATGGGTTCTTTATGACAAGGCTGGGAAAGCCGACAGACATATGAGGAACTGATAAAGTCAGTCAAACCTATGTCCCACATGGAACAAAGGCAAAGGAGTTGAAGTACACTTGAACAAGGCTAGCTGAGCCAACTAGGTAACAGGAACCTGTAATACCCGAGCAGGCAGAATCCCTATGTTTGACTGGACTGAGAACCAATACCCCTGCCAAAGAACCCCAGGAGTTTGGGGAGTCCTAGTGCTACAAATGTAGTATACAAAGAAGTGTGTTTAAAGTGAAGGATTTGACCACTGATAAAAGTCAAAGTGAAAGTAATACAAGAGAAATTCTTGCATCTTTTCCAAATGGGGGAAGAGAAAGCAATATGGAGGATATTTGCACTTTTAACCAACACTATAAGAAGTCTGTGAACTGTGTCAATATATTCCAAAGGAACTTTGAGACAAAGAACAAGTAGTCCACAAGTTGGGCCAGACAGAAGCCCATTGCAAGGCTATTGTGCAAGCCTCCATTTTTCCTTTTAGTTAGATTTCCAGAAGTGGTAGGACAGTTAAGTTACTTAGGATTTGGACTCCCGGCTCTATATTTTGGACTTTGACAAGCACCCTTAGTTTTTGTTTTTAGAAGGTACCAACCGTCCCTCATATCGACAGGGACAGACAGGTATTTTTTATTAAATGTATATAAACCACACTAAAATATGACCCATTGTAGTATGAGTCCTTCTTCTGGTTCACCACATTAACTTATGAAGACAACATTTGTATTGAAACACTGCAAACTGAAACCACATTTGATGTGCTAACTATTTGCTTTACTCACTACTAAAGTAATGTTTCTACTTACAAAACATGTATTGCTACAACAACTATGTGCTAATAAACGTGTATATCTCAGGAGGGGTCGTTATAGCTTTCGATAATGACCCTTCCCCAACTTATGGCCCTCTACTTCACCTCATGCCATAACTTGGTGGGGGTCATTATCCAGTGATTATGACCCATCCCTCGGTCTATAATGATATTTTAGCACTCCCACCAAAATAAATGAGTGCTAATAGCCCTTTTTTTCTACAAGTAAATAGCTTTGTCCAGAATGTGCGTGCCAAATTCCAAAATAAAAAAAAAAACTACAAGCAAAGATGGCCACCTGGAAAAAGAAACAGGAGCTCTGGCAGTCTACTTTTTAAGTCCACTGCAGTCGAGGAGCGAAATAGAGGCGCACCATTATGCGGACGCTGAGTAGAATCATAATGTAAGTAGAAGAATTAATGGGGGGAGTAATGGGGGCCCAGGGCTTGTGGAAGGAGTCAAGAGGTATCAGAGGGTGGTAATCGAGAGGGAATAGCTGTTGGCCTACTTCAATCTGACCCCCCTTAGCATTTGGAACATCATGATTGCCTGGTCCCATCATGCCGTATGCTAATGGAAAGCCCATCCCTGCCTACATGCTCTCCCCCACTCCACAAATTCACCCACCACACTCTGACTAGTAACCAAACAAACAAAAAGAAAGATCCATTGCCACTGTTCCATTTCTTGTTTTTCAGGTGGGGTACCTGAGCTCCCACTAACACATTTTTATGTGCTCTGTGGGTGTTGATTTCCTCCCAAGTTAAACCTTTATAAATAACCCAAGACCAGCAAGATTGTTCCCATCTCGGACACTCTTTATTATACAAGATAACCCAAAGGGAAACAATGCTATCCTTCCCAGATGTGGCCATGAGTATGCATTACACGAGTATGCATTACAATGAGCATTTATGCCAGAGATGGCCACGAGTATGTATTACAATGAGCATATATGCCAGAGATAGCCACGAGTATGCATTACAATAAGGATTTATGCCAGAGATAGCCACGAGTATGCATTACAATGAGCATATATGCCAGAGATAGCCACGAGCATGTATTACAATTAGCATTTATGCTAGAGATAGCCACGAGTATGCATTACAATGAGCATGATAGCGACAAGTATGCATTACAAGGAGCATACATGCTAGAGATAGCCACGAGTATGCATTACAATGAGCATTTATGCCAGAGATAGCCTCAAGTATGCATTACAATGAGCATACATGCCAGTGATAGCCACGAGTATGCATTACAATGAGCATTTATGCCAGAGATAGCCACAAGTATGCATTACAATGAGCATATATGCCAGAGATAGGCACAAGTATTCATTACAATGAGCATTTATGTCAGAGATAGCCATGAGCATGTATTACAATTATCATTTATGCCAGAGATAGCCACGAGTATGCATTACAATGAGCATGATAGCCACAAGTATGCATTAAAAGGAGCATTTATGCCAGAGATAGCCAATAGTATGCATTACAATGAGCATATATGCCAGAGATAGCCACAAGCATGTGTTACAATTAGCATTTATGCCAGAGATAGCCACGAGTATGCATTACAATGAGCATGATAGCCACAAGTATGCATTACAAGGAGCATTTATGCCAGAGATAGCCACGAGTATGTATTACAATGAGCATTTATGCCAGGGATAGCCACAAGTATGCATTACAATGAGCATACATGCCAGAGATAGCCACGAGTATGCAGTACAATGAGCATTTATGCCAGAGATAGCCACAAGTATGCATTACAATGAGCATATATGCCAGAGATAGGGACAATTTTTCATTACAATGAGCATTTATGTCAGAGATAGCCATGGGCATGTATTACAATTATCATTTATGCCAGAGATAGCCACAAGTATGCATTACAATGAGCATGATAGCCACAAGTATGCATTACAAGGAGCATTTATGCCAGAGATAGCCACGAGTATGCATTACAATGAGCATATATGCCAGAGATAGCCACGAGCATGTATTACAATTAGCATTTATGCCAGAGATAGCCACGAGTATGCATTACAATGAGCATGATAGCCACAAGTATGCATTACAAGGAGCATTTATGCCAGAGATAGCCACGAGTATGCATTACAATGAGCATATATGCCAGAGATAGCCACGAGCATGTATTACAATTAGCATTTATGCCAGAGATAGCCACGAGTATGCATTACAATGAGCATGATAGCCACAAGTATGCATTACAAGGAGCATTTATGCCAGAGATAGCCATGAGTATGCATTACAATGAGCATTTATGCTAGAGATAGCCACGAGTATACATTACAATGAGCATTTATGCCAGAGATAGCCACGAGTATGCATTACAATGAGCATATATGCCAGAGATAGGCACAAGTATTCATTACAATGAACATTTATGTCAGAGATAGCCATGAGCATGTATTACAATGAGCATGATAGCCACAAGTATGCATTACAAGGAGCATTTATGCCAGAGATAGCCAGGAGTATGCATTACAATGAGCATATATGCCAGAGATAGCCACGAGCATGTATTACAATTAGCATTTATGCCAGAGATAGCCACGAGTATGCATTACAATGAGCATGATAGCCACAAGTATGCATTACAAGGAGCATTTATGCCAGAGATAGCCACGAGTATCCATTACAATGAGCATTTATGCCAGGGATAGCCACAAGTATGCATTACAATGAGCATACATGCCAGAGATAGCCACAAGTATGCATTACAATGAGCATATATGCCAGAGATAGGCACAAGTATTCATTACAATGAGCATTTATGTCAGAGATAGCCATGAGCATGTATTACAATTAGCATTTATGTCAGAGATAGCCACAAGTATGCATTACAATGAGCATTTATGCCAGAGATAGCCACGAGTATGCATTACAATGAGCATTTATGCCAGAGATAGCCACAAGTATGCATTACAATGAGCATACATTCCAGAGATAGCCATGAGTATGCATTACAATGAGCATTTATGTCAGAGATAGCCACAAGTATGCATTACAATGAGCATTTATGTCAGAGATAGGCACAAGTATGCATTACAATGAGCATATATGCCAGAGATAGCCACGAGTATGCATTACAATGAGCATTTATGTCAGAGATAGCCATGAGCATGTATTACGATTAGCATTTATGCCAGAGATAGGCACAAGTATGCATTACAATGAGCATTTATGCCAGAGATAGCCACGAGGATGCATGACAACGAGCAACTATGCCAGAGAGGGACTCATGCACTGCTTTCAGGCAAGCCACCTTATGAAGCGATAAGTCACAGGAAAAGAGCCCGCTGTGCATAAAACGACAGGCACATTTTGGTGCAGCGATGACTCATTGCTGGTACAAGCATTTTTATCTTAATCAAAGGTCACCATTACCTGCGGAAGGTGAAGCTGTCATATTGCGATATTGGAAATCCTGAGGCTCGCTCGAAAATTGAGTCACCAACTCCACCATCCTTCTGGTGCCCTCAAACAAGCTGGCGGGATTCAGCAGCCGAGGCGATGACCTTTGCTTTGTGTCACTGTGTGCAGTGCCCCATATAGCGCATAGGCACCATATTTCAGGACTCTGTAAAGGAATGACATTTTAAACATTCATTATCCAATCTTTGCAATTTAGCATTCGAAACATTTGATAATGCTTCTAAAGTTTTAAGCAGAACTTAATAATGAACATCAAATGTTATACACAACAAACACACACACCACATAGATACACACATTGCCTCTCTCGTTCGCGCTCGCTGTCTCATTTTCTTGAGAAAGATTGACTAAATGTCAGCCTACCATGAGGCCTTTCACGATCAGCAAAACTATTGCGTTTTGTATTCCCTTTGTGCGCCTTACAAGGTTGACAAGGAATTGCTCACCCACACAACTTTAAAAGACATATCTATCAACCCATAGCACTACCATCCACCAGCTGTATCCTGAAGCCCCAACCGGAAGATGCAATCACCCATTGACAAGTACCCAGAGCTCCACGTGCTGAGGAGGCTTAATGGAACGTTGGCTCACAGGCAACTTGTTATAGCACAATAGCGGAAACAAGCGCAGGGATTTCTTTGAAATGTATTAGCACACTTTTAGGTAAGGTAACGGTGTTTGAGGCATGCTGGGAAACATATTATTTACAAGGTCTTGCAGATAACTCATGCAGTGGCCTTAGTGGTAGGGTGAATGGGTGTGCGACTCAACACACCACCTGCCTAGACAGTGGATGAATTTGTCAGAGGGGGTGCTTGATTGAACACGCGCGCTCACACAATAATTGGTTTGGCACAATAGCTGACATGATCACATGAATTGCTTTCATCCGAGCACACTTTGATGGAAGAAGAAAAGCCTCTGGGGCGTGCGGCAAAAACATTGTTTTGGCAGTTTTTGATGATCACTCAGCATTATCATTAGCGGCAGAGTGATTGGTTATTTGACGCAACACGCCATCCACCAAGACGGAGGAAGAATTTGTCTCGGGCGGCTAAATTCAACGCATGCTCTCATATGATTTGGTTTAACACAATAGCTGACATGACTGCATGCAATTATTTCATCATAGTGCACTTTTAGGGAAGGATTGAAGCGTTTGAGGCATGCTGGCAAAACATTGCTTTGGAGTGTTTGGTGATCATAAGGCAATGTCATTAGTTGCAGGGTGTTTGGGTGTGTGATGCAAAACACCACCTAACTGCAGAGAAGAGGAATTTGTACAAGGTGGCTTGATTGAATGTGTGCTTACACAGACATTGTTTTAGTGCAATCACTGTCACAAGCAAGTGGAATTATTTCACATTTAATAGCACACTGTTAGGGAAAGATACGTATTTTGGGCATTCTGCAAAAAAACTTATTTGCAGTCTTGTTGATTATTCAACTCTTGAATTATTGGCAGGTCAATTGAGTATGTGACACAACACACCACCTGCCTGGAGTAATGAGGAATGTGTTTGGGGTGGCTTCATTATTGAGTTATTGCAGCTTGCCTCAGCTGTTGAGTGAAGGTACAAGATCGCAAAGCACTACAACGTTTTTAAAAATGTGCCATCAGGGTTGCCAATGACCATGCTGTGTGAGGCAATAAGCAATACCAAATAAACAGGACATCAAGATCAGTGGCCAAATGTGAGAGGGAGAGAAAGGCATGGTAGTGGTGCATAGTTTACAGCAGAAACAGCTACCTATGCAATTGATAGGGATGCACAAATAGTTGTGGGTGGAAGCATAGTGCATAATATAATTCAGGTAGTAACCAGGAGTAGCACATTGCCCGGGGCTGCAAGTACTCCAATCATTGAAACACCAGTTGAGGTGGCTACTAGTTCTTCCAATGTTATAAACAATTGGCTCCCCAAAACAAACTAATGTCCCAAACCAAACTGGCTTCACTAAAACTAAAGAAAACAAACAAGATTTTCATGAATAAACCACAAAACCTTCACACAACATACAACCTGTAAAGATCATTTTGATATATGTGCATATTTCAACTAAGTGGCCATTCCTAATTTAACACCTGCTGGTATACAGTCCCACCCCACCATTCTGGGGCAAGAGACAAGCTGTTTGACTACAATTGAAATGGGTTTAATTAAAAGAAACCCAAAGGTGTTCCCCTTACTTTATGTAGGGAACGTTGCAACAAGACATTAGCTATACAGCACATGAGCTTATTTACACCATTTAAATGGGCTTGTCTGTGATAATCTCATCAAATGTTATACACACATGGAGTCACACAACAGAACTCGTAATTATGTTATTAACAATTCTCATCCTAAATATTGCAATGCCACCTCTACACAGACTCAGTTGTGTGACCATAATGGCAACTATCAGCCAGTATATTAAAGCTCTTTTCAGTTTGCATTCATACTAAACAACCTCAAAAACAGATATTGGTACCAGAGAAACGTTGCATTGAAACATTACATTTAGGCACTCATATTTGCTTATGTTCATTCACCAAGTGTAAGTGTGGGCTTGTGAGTTTCTAACTTGTACATGCATTTGAATGTAAGTTATTATGCATTGCATGTGAGTTTTCAAAGGTTTGGCTTAAGGAGGCAATGTTATTCATTTAAAACACACAGACTATTGGTTTACCCAGCTAACATAGTAGAATGGTTTTGTGATTTTCTAATACAAGGATCAGTACCTTTCCCACTTCACTTTGCAAACTAGACCACACTGTTCAAAGTCAAGAGTGAGGAGAGGGTAGTTTTATATTGTGATTATTTTCATTTGTGAGTGTTATTAGGATCTCTAACTCCCTTTCACCTACTGATTCACTTCTAAATATCGATGGCTTTCACAGGTCGCAAATTATCAATCAATCCTGTAGATGTGGAAATGTGCACCCTTCCACAAATCTGATATCGGGCTAAACCTGTGAATACCCAGGATCCACTTGAACTATTACTCATGAAATGCTACACTGTCAGCCCTATTTTACACAGCGCATACAACACAGAAAAAGCATTTTTGAATTTATTTAAAGTTAATCTGCCTCTGCTTCAAATACAATGAAAACAGAGCATAACTCACACTAGTATCTAGAATACTGTATCTCATTGTATCAGTAATGTTGTTATCATTCCTTGATGTCTGTGCGTTGGGAAAGCTTGTTCTGCACAAAATGACATTTCACTTGGCCTACATGCAATACAAGGCATTTTTTTCACTAAAAGATTAAGGTATTCTATTTGCAAAGAGAAACCCCTAGTGGCAATCACCACCCCAATTCCTTTGCATTCCAGGCACTTAGCAAGGTAATGAGTTTAGGGGTTTATCCTATTACATTTGGGGAATTTTTATAATCACTTTGAATAATTCTTTAAAGGTGCATAGCCACCAGAGACTCTCTACTGTTCCCATGGAAGTTCCAGTCAGGTGGCCTCTCCTGGTCCCTTCACCCTTTTTTCAGGAAAGCAAGTCTGCATCAGCGTAAATTGGTTGAAATCCCCTCATGGACAAGGCCTTATCATCTCCAGATAATATTCAAATTCAGCACTCCTCCAATAGGAAAAGGGGGTGTTCTTTCCTGCGGCATTTTATTCCAGAATAAGCTTCCTATTCCATGTGTGTTCCTGCTTTAAAGTACACTTTTATTGCATGCTACGTCATGATTATATCACAGTTTTTTATTGGTCAAATTCTTCCATTGGTTTGCTCGATAGTCAGACACTCCCAAAGAATACTCACCTCCCACTCTTCATTGGGTAATCAGAATATCCACACATGCGAGGAGCCCCTAGGGTCATGCGTCTAACCCACCTTGTAGAACATCTACACCAAGCTCCTATTTGACGTCTTCATGCTTTGAGTATCTCGTACACCAACGACGCTGACGATACCCAAATCCTTATCCCCCTGACTGGAGACCACACGAAAGGCATGCTCAAAATCAACCAAATCTACAAAACCATCCAAGCCTGGATGGGCGAACACAGTCTCTGTCTCAATGAAGAGAAAACAGAACTCTTGCTTATAGGAACCCCGGCCCTTCTGAAGAGTCTTCCCCAAGACTACACCTCCTTTGTTATCGATGGCCACAAGATTTTTGTCGCACCCCATGCCAAGACCCTCGGGGTATACCTAGACTCGTCCCTCTTCATGTGCCGCCATGTCAACCACATCACTTGAACATCAAGCTATGCAATAAAACTCATCAACGCTAGCAAACTGTTCCTCACTACCACCAACCGCCTGGATGTGGCATAAGCCTTTATTTGCTCAAAACTTGACTACTGTAACTCCTTGCTTGGTGGCAACTCCGAAAAGAACCTTCTCAAACTCCAAACCAACCAGAACTACACACTCAGAGCCGCCCTGAACATCTGCAAACAGGATCACATATCAGCCGGCAGGAGATCTGCCCACTGGCTCCCAGTCAAAGACAGAAATAATTTCTAAATCTTGTCCCTCACCCACTGCTGCCTCTCGAATGATGCCCATGGCTACCTAGTGGACTCCCAACTTCCCTGTCCAGGTACCCTCTCTATGGATCAAGCTGCCCTCACACCTGAGATCGGAACCCTCCTACAACATTTTCAGTAAGCACTTCAAAATACTTCTGTTTAACTGACTGTCCTCCCCCTCTCCCTGCCCCCCTTGACTTCTGTTCATTGCGATGCAACTAGCACCTAGATGCCCACAGGCTTTGTGCGCTGATACAAATGCAAAGAAATAAATAAATACATAAAATAAATGTGACCAGAAAATAAAGTGAGGGCTAATATGCCCATGATAATTTGAAATGCATGAACACTTTTATTCCATAATTCCTGGTAGCAACCTGCCACCTCGATGAAATATGGATTTCTGGAATCTGTTATCACAGACAGTCATATGGATATGCGGCATAACGATGTCAGACACTTTTCATAATGTTTTCAATATTAATAATTGCATTCATTATCTGAATTGAATTGTTAGTTAGTCCAAAAAAAGTATCAAAACCTGCATCTTGTATGATTTTAAAGCTGGACTAACATGGTGTTGATTTTGTCTTTGCACTAGAAATTGAAGGAAATTCACATTTAGACTAAAATTAATCGCAATGCAAACTTTCATTTGATTGTAAGTGCTATTATTGTGGACATATGTTAAAAACATTTTTGAAAGTTATATTGTTGATTTCAATGGTCCAGAGTTCTAGGCTTAGTTTTGTTTCTAGGGTAATGGAACCAATGCTAGTAGACCACTTAGCCAATAATTACCCTTTGTTTGTATTGCCATTAAGATGTATTTGGCATCATTGCCTTCAACAAAGTCAAAAGGGACACATTGATGCAATAAAGCCTGCTTGAAGTTAGGCCTTAGGAAAAAAGGCCTGGAGGTTATCAATGAGCAAAATACACATTTCATTTGTGAGGAATTTTGCTACATGTCTTTTGAGGTATTTATTGTGGGAGGGAATAGTACAGATGACCCTTTGTTTCTGGTGGCCTTAATGGGTTTTTCATGATTAAAGGCAAACACAGGTTACACATTTCAAACGGTCAAGAGAAATCCCATGGCAGTCTTAACTTCCCTCACATGGGAACCCGTATGCAGGGCTGAAGTAAACAAATGAAACCCAGCATGCCGCAAGTCAACTCATAGTATTTTATAATACGAATGTCTGCAAATCATATTCACTTCCATTGTAATCACAAAGAGTAAGTAATTACAAAACACCGTACTTTGCAATGTACAAAATAATATATCTGCAACTCTAAATACATTCACAGTTGGCAGTTTAAATGGATCATCATCTTGTAAGCATATTTTCTCCTGCACAAAGGGCCTCATTACGAGTCTGGCGGTAACCGTGCCGGAAATTCCGGCAGGTTACCGCCGGACTCTTATACCATTCCGCCTCCGTGATTGCCGGAATCACCGGGGCATTACAACCCCGGTTACCCGGTAATTCTGGAGGCAGAAATCGGTAAATCCCTATTCCCATGGGGTCCAATAGAAATCCATGGGGATGGGGACCATGTAAACAACGGCTCCGTCTATGACGGAGCCGGTGTGTCCATGTCCGCCTGCAGGCGGGTGGTGTTAAACCCTCCAGGTCAGACCTGGCGGAGTGACACCTCCCACCTGCAGGACTCTTAATCAGCCGGTCCGGAAACAACAGTGGTGGCGGATTTACCACCACTGACGGTGGTGGCGGATTTACCACCATAGTTCTTTCCGGACCGGCAGGGTCGTAATGAGGCCCAAAGACTATAATCTGCATTTGGAGTAATTTCTTTATATGCAGCATTTAGGTTCTTCTTTGGAAAACCTGGCATGATAAGATCACATGTGAATTCACTTGCTTTTTCTGACTTTAAAAGGGATATATGTAGTAGGGTGTCTAAAAGTGTTGTCCTTAAGGTAGGAAACCTTGCTTATGTTTACAACGCAGAGATGATAAACTTTGTCCCTGCAAAGGGTAAGGCTACCAGGATTGTGTCCTCATCCAGCGGCTAACTGGGAACAGTTTCGACAATTCCAAATTTTGTTTCGTTAGAGAGATTTGCAAAATACTCATCACTTTAAGGCAAGGCAAAGCGAGTGGCACACTGGCAACTGGCCCAGCTACAGTTGCTCGATGTAATATATCCTTTCCAGGGAGCATAGGGAATATTTGGTCCTAAGTGAAAATGTAGTTTTATTTAGTATGACAAAAAAAGATTGATTGTGAAACACCGCTCTGTGACTGCAAAGAGTGGTCTTTCTAAAACGAACTGTTTCAAGGAGCAGAGTCCCAGTCTGCCCCAGTCTCTACATTCTGCTGAGAGGAGCTGCACGTCCTGTCCTGTTTCTACCTCCATTGACTTAAAAACACCTACAAAGCGCAGAGCACGGCGCGGAGTCAAGGAGCAGAGTCCCAGTCTGGCCCAGTCCGCTACTAGCCCGCTCCTCCGCTCCCCCGCTTTCTCCGCCTGACCGCCTGACCGCACACTCTTTCGGACGGCGGCGGCGCAAGCAATGACTCTGTCTGCAGACGGTCCATTGACCCGGAAAAAATCTTCACAGCAACGGCGCACGCCTAACCCTTGGTTCATGATGAAAGCAGCCGCTGGCCCCAAGGTAAGCAAAGCGACTGGATGCGCGCTTTTGGCTGCGAATGACTCTTCAACGATTGTGGCTACTAGCTCTTTACCGCATCCAGTTTCGTTGCTTCTCGACGAGCGATGCTCGTCATCGGTTGTTCCAATTCCACCCGCTCTGCCTACCGTTCATCCTGCCGTCTCAGCAGTCCAGTCTGAAAATCCCTGTTCCTCGAGTGCCTCTGCCACCAATCTCGACTGTAAACGAGCTGCCTACGGCGACCTACTGCGCCCTCAAAGTCCAATCACTTTACAAATGCTGTTGGCTCCTCTTTAGACAAAAGTCCTTTGTCCCATCTAGTGACTGATGAAGAACTCTTAAAGATTTCTAATCTTGATGTTGAAAATCATTTGGCTCCCTTACTGATTCCGAAACAACATTTGAAGGCTCAACGGCTACCCATGCCTACTGCTGTTTCCACTCGTACCTTTACTGTCAAAGACATCTTGCCACAGGAGAAAACCTCTTGCTGTCCTCCTGCTCATTTGTGCTGTCCACAGACTTATTCAGCTGACGGCAAAAAACTAATGAGGCCTTCTGTTCCTATTCCATGCTTTCTGCCTACAACCAATCCAATTTGTTCCTTAATCGATCTTAGCGGACCAAAAACAGCAGGTCGAGCTGCTCTAGGAGCAGTTCTTGAAAGCACTGACCCTGACAATGACAGTGCTTTAGCATGCCAAGCACCCGATGCTGGTCGATTTTCAACGTCGAGCGCTAATGAACAGTCCATAGACGTTCATCCATCCGGCACCCCTCGGTCTCTGGTGCATGAATCCATTCCACCTCCTATTCACCGCGACCGGAGTGCGATTGCCCGAGCCAGTCGCCTGCAAAGAGTCGCCGAGCTCAAGGCAAAACGCACCTCCACTATATCTCCTTTGTGTGGCAACTCCATGTTGAATGCTAGTACCACGCATCCCACGCTGCTGCAGTTCGGAGAAGAAAATCAATCGACAAATTATGCCAAAAATGTGTCTACTTTCAATCCGCACTACAATTTGGATACCTCAGTTTGCTCTTCGTCAGTCCATGATTTTGCACCTCAACCACTTGGCATTTCAACTGAAGCGCTCTCACAGATACATGACAATGTTCTAGCTGCTTCTGCTGTTGCCGTAGCCTCGTTCACAAAAATCTTTGAATCTCTAATAGGGTCAATAAGCGATCAAGGCGCGGCAATCTCTAATCTAATGACAAAAATCGACAAACTTGAACATTTCTCAAGTTTCCTGCAAGTTCAAATGGTGTCCAACGCTGAAAATGCGGCGAGATGGCAAGACAGGCTGAGCGATCTAGCTGCACATCATCACTGCCAAAATGACTCCTTAATGGAGGGCCTGCTGGATTCAATGAAATGGATGCGAAAAAATGCAGCTATCTCCCCGCGGGGATCCTCTAATACACGAGATAATTCACTTGGAACTGCACATCCTCAAGCTTTGGTTGCTCTTGCCACAGCCGCCAAAGAGCTGGTCCAGCCCGACCCAATAGTGAGCTCCACGGCTTCCTCTCACGAGGATTTGGATCCTAACTTGAACGATCATGGTCTAGCGCCGCAAGTGAGTAGCCTCGCATCAAATGTGATCTCGACTCAAAGCGTACCGGCTCAAATCTCTATGTCAGTGAACTCTTTCAATATATTTAAAGGCCCGGCAAAAACTATCTCCACAAGCCTTGAAATTAATTTGAACAAAACATCTGGAAAACAAGCACAGCAATTAAAAAAAAAAGTATCCCCACGAAACAAACACAACAAAAGGTAAAAAAATTCATAAGAAATATAACGACTCCAAAGAAGACAAGTTTGTTTATTCGACCAGTTCACACAACTTCTGCAGCAATCATTGCCACCAACGCATCATTGAGGACAACAGGTGCTCCACCGAGACCTTCAAGGATTCCAGCAAAACGTCGGCGCATAGCATCGAACGACACCTTCACTGGAAATGTCACCTCAGATTCTTCCATTGATTTATGCAATCTATCGACCTACTCGGTTGACCTCGACAGCTCCACCAATCCTCTCTCTGAAGCACAAGCTGTTAAATCAAGCAGGTCACCGATGAAGAGGATCATAGAGGCAAGCAAAAGCCTGAAGATACCGCAATCAGGTCCCAATGCACGACAACTTTCTCCTCCGATCAAGAAGGGTCCTCAGCAACCTCTAAGCTCAAAGCTAAATCATAAACAAACGTTGAATCAGTTAAAATCACGTTTGCCTCAAGCTCAGCGAGTTTCCGGACCTGTCAACCTCGAGAATCCATCCTGCAAGTGGAAACTTCGTCTTCAAAACATTAATTGGGATGGCAACGAAGTTAATTTAAATCGAGCAAATATTCTAAAACTATTTGCTTGTATTCCACCATTGCGAGCTATTTCATCAGATGACATCAAAATTGTGGAATACTTAACCGAAATGTCTTCCAACCAAGTTCTTCTTCACATTTCATCGGCTGCGGTGAAAAATATGCTACTCCATGCAAACGAGGATCTCCTGCTTTACACTCTCGAACCGTCTGCCAGGCGATCCGTTCCATCCTTCAAGGCAAATCTCGATCAAGATGAAAGACACAGAGCCGCTCAGCGTTCAGCCCTGCGCCAATCTCTAGTTTCATCACCTGACATTCTGGATGCTGCCACACATCAGTTATTTGAAAGAAGGGCTAACAACGTGAGACGATTCCCAAATGGACCACGTAAATAACAATGAGCCAACGCCATACAACAAGAACTAATTCTATTGTCATGGAACACGAGAGGATTTATGCATCTGTTCAACACATTCCAAGAACCTCTGGAGAACGTGTTTGTCATATGCTTACAAGAAACGTGGCTACGGGACCCCCCCTACCCGCGATGGATTCACTATTCTGATAAACCCGGTTGGAAAAAACCCTAAGGGCCGACCTTTTGCAGGTCTGATAACACTTTTGAAAATCCAGTACTGGTGGTCATTAGTAGCCTCTTCGAATCCAAATCCTTTTGTGCAAAGTAATTTGATCAAACTTTCGCTAAGATCCACCTTCTCAAACCTCTTAATAACTAACGTATACTGGAATCCCTTTCTAGGCTATGACAATGTCTCCGTGATCATCTGTGGCGACCTCAATTGCAGTTGGTTTAAATTTGATTCATCTACCAAGTTAAATGTTCAGCTTCCTGATAATGAAGTTACTCCAAGAGGCCAAACTTGAGCTAAGGACCTTTTTGAACGCAACTGTCAGATGTTAAATGGATCAATAAAAGGTGACCTTCCAGCTAATCCAACGTGGCATAGTATGTCGCGAACAAGTACTCTTGATTATATCTGGGCCTCGACAGACCTTTTTCGATAAAGCCTTTTCTCTCAACGTGCAGCCAACATCATTTAGCGATCACGACATGATGGGGCTTGTTTGGCGTGAAGAGCATTGCAACATGTCAGTAAACCACTCCTCCCAACTACAAACGAATGCTGCAGGCAACCGATTGGTAACCAATGGATCTGCAATTGCTTCTTTAAGCCACAGCTTAAATGCACTCCAGATAGTAGAATATACGCCTCTGCTGATGGACCACACCCTGAAAATCTCTAACTCAAGAATTTTTTGGCTCATCGCCGAAACATCTATATAGTGCTGAAATAGCATCAGCAAAAAAACTACTAAAGAAAGAACTTCGACAAATCAAAAGAGAGCTGAGCGATCCATGCTGTAAGGCAAGGAAAGTCAAGGATCGACGGCAAACATATCGAAATTGGCTAAGATCAAACTCGACCATCATTGATCAAGGACGAGCAGAAACAATGCTAAAGCTACTAGCACTGAAAAATACACATGAAATCTGGGCCATTTTGAATAAGGGCCGATCCAAATCCATTCCAGCAATCTCTAATGAAATTACAAGTAATAAATGGTGAGAATACTTTACTTCAATCTCTGAAAAATCTGCGTGTGAAGACTCCACGCCGTTTGATGTGACAAATTCTGCTTGGGATATTACACCTTCCAGCAAAGAGCTTGAATATGCAATATCCAAGCTGAAGAATTCAAGGGCTGCTGGACCAGACCAAATCTCAAATCACATGCTCAAAAAGCATAGTGTACACTGGGCCAAATTTATCCACAAGCTGTTTTCCCAGATTACAAATAGCAGGAAGCTTCCTTCCTCTTGGTCCAAAGCAATCGTAGTCCCTATATACAAGAAGGGCAGTCGGGCTGATCCTGAAAACTATCGCCCGATTGCCCTTCTCGATACCATCAGAAAAATATTTGGATCCTACTTGCGCCAACAGTTGGTGAATTGGGCACTCTCAGCTGGTAAATTTGATTGCCGTCAAACAGGCTTTATGAAACTTGTAGGGCCTGATGTGAATCTTACAATCTTGTCAATTCTAAAGTTGTCAGCAATAGAGGCGAAAAAAAGAATCTTCTTTGCATTTGTTGATCTTCGACAAGCTTTCAACGCCATCAACCGCAGCAAACTATGGGCAAAACTACACTCTTGGCAATGTCCAGATCACCTGTTAGAACCCATCATCGCCGTGCACTCTAACACTTCCATTCAAATAAGAGTAAAGTCACAAGGTGACCTCACAGACTCAATACGAACATTCAAAGGCGTCAAGCAAGGCTGTCCCCTTGCAGCAGATCTTTTTTAACTCTTTATAGCTGGTCTACCGGAGTGGCTAAAGTCTGTCCATTGCTTTCCTCCCAAACTAAACAGATCTTTTGTTAACCACCTGGTCTATGCAGACGACATAGTGTTGGTTGACCAAACACAAATTGGCCTCCAACATCTTCTTTCTCGCCTGTATGACTTTCTAACTGCAAACAAATTGTGTCTAAATGCAGAGAAAACAAAAATCATGTGCATCGGACGAATCATGTCAAAGAAGGACAGGTCCTTCCGATGGTGCAAAAAGGCCCTAAATGTCGTCAAGTCAATCCATTACCTAGGTGTAATGGTTAACAACTCGATCTGCGAAGCTGCCTGGACTAGCGACTTGGTAGACAAAACAAAAATTCTGAGTCTCCAAGCTGCCAAAATTAACAAGGACTATGGGAAATGTTCCATCTCTCCCGTAGTAATGTTTTACCTTCAAAAAGTAATTCCAACACTTACTTTTGGCGGCGAAGCAGCCTTGAATGTCAATCACAACCTATGGCATAAATTGGAAGGAAAATTCTGGAGGGTGTTCTGGGCCTTCCTAACTACATCTCGATGTCAGCCTTCAGATATGAGCTAGCCTTGAACTCAATCTACATGACAATTGTCTGGAAATCTCTGCCTACCTTACGCAAAATGCAACTCGGTTCCTCCATCCCGGCATATAACATCTTCGAGACGGGAAAAGAATCCGTCGACAATTCCCTTATCCACGTATGGAAACTCAAATTAAAAGCAATTATGGACGGAGCAAGTATATCGGAAGAAGAGCTAATCCTTGGCCCACAACACGCTAAAAAGAAGCTAGCGATATGGGATTGGATTACAACTTATAACAGCCGTTTAGCTCTCAAATCTACCTTGGCCACTTCCAGAAGTTTGGTTAAACTACATCGTCAACCAAAATATCTCACAAACTGTCCATCTCGTCATTATAGGGCACAGTTTCTAAGATTCCGATTGACTGCTCTCAACACAAATGAAATGCTCTTGCTGCGTAAGAATAAAGAAACAGTCAACAACAATTGCCGATTTTGCAAATCAACAGAAGTCGAGACCCTAAAGCATCTAGCGACTGCATGCACAATGTTGACTGATCTTCGTGAAGTGCATCTAAGTGAATTTAAACCACAAATCTATGTGTCCGACGATTGGTGGGAACACGTGGAAGCAGGTCACATCAAGCTTTCCTGTAATTTAATCAACTTCTTTGATGAAGTCTTAAAGTCAGTCCCTAAATGAACTACATGAGTAACCGAAGGACATGTCAAAACAGCTTATGTTTTTTCTCTGTGACCCTGTATCATCATAGTCCAACTTTGTCTGTCAAAACTGATTTTGGCTCTTTTTAGGAAAGAGAAGAGAATTTATTTTTGAATTGTAACAAAAGCTTGATAAAAAAAACGAACTGTCATGCCCCTGCCACGCACAAGTTTGCGCAGGGGCTGACAGGCACGTCAAGACCCAGAAGAGCCGTCGCATGAGAACGGGTAAGTGATTATGCATGTGGGTGTGTGTGTATGTGTGTTTTATGTTTCTGGGATTTCTTGGGTGGGGAGGGAGGTGGCGGCAGCTGAGGAAGGGATGTTTGGGGGTTGAATGAGGATTACATACATAATCTGACATTTGATGGTCCAGAAGTCGATAAAATAAGTAAAAGGTTTGACATTTTTGGGAGATATTTAGCTCAGCTGCTACCATAGGAGAACCTACTCATTTAAACCATTTGAACACCATCTGGGTATTAAGTGTTATTTGTCATTGAGTACCAATTTCGGTTGGGTGATATTGTATGTAAACATGTGCCATGTAAAGTGCTTTGGATTAAGGCGCTATATAAATAACACATCATTATCATTATCATTATCATTACGGATCATTTTTAAATATCTGCGTCAAGAAGCAAAGACACCATGTGAAGCAGGTTAGGAGTGCCATGTTACTCCTAGGAGTGCCATGTTAGTTCTAAGTTTTCAAACAAAAAGGACAGTGTAAAAGGGTTTTGTTAAAGGGTCGTCCTTATGGTAAGAAGCCTTGCTTATGTTTGTAGCACAGAGATGATACAAGTTGTTCCTGCAAAGGGTCCGGCTACCACGAATGTGTCCTCATCCAGAGGCTCACTGTGAACAGTTTGGATTGTTCCAAATTAGTTTTATTTACCGAGATTTGCAAATTACTCATCACTCTGAAGCAAGGCGGAGAGAATGGCACACAGGCAACTGGCACGGCTAGAGTTACTGGATGCAGTATATCCTTCCTAGGTAGCAGAGGGAAATTCTAGTGGAAACTATCTGCACAGGCAGACTGCCTTCAAACAGTAAGAAATGTAATGGGTTGGGAGGGCTAAGTGTAATGAGAATGACATAATCTGACATTTGATAGTTCAGAAGTTGATAAAACAAGTACAGGGTTAGAAATTGCTGAGCGCTATTTAACTCCTGCTCTACGCTAGGAGATCCTCGTTAGCTTAAAACTAACAGTTAGCAGGAACTGCATTTGACTCCCCAGGCCACCTGGTGCCTTACAAACATGCATGTGTGACATTAACCTTGAGTGTTTTAGAATGTAAATAAAGAAGAATTCGGGCATATCTAAAATGGATCAAACATAATGAGCAGAAAGTTGAAGTGTCCATCTCATGTGAAAGTTTGATTTGCAGTGGGCGTAGTACTTGCGCCTGGTTCCCCAGCGGTAGCTCCTGCCTTCTTGGTGATGCTGGACACCCACCCAGGAGCTGGTTTTAGCTGCTGCTCATCAAATCTGAATTTCGACCCCTGAAGTACACACAACAGCATCGCTAATCATTTAAAGGTCTTGAAATTGCTGGGAGCTATTTAGCTCAGCTTCTACCGTGGGAGAACCTACTCATGTAAAGCATTTTAACACCCTCTGGGTATTGTTATTTGTCATTACTGATCATTTTAAAATCTATGCACCAAGAAGCATAGACACCACGTGAAGCAGGGTAGGAGTGCCACGTTACTCTGAAGTGTTCAAACCAGAAGGACATTTTGGTTGCCCTCAGATTCGATCATGTGATGTCCTGCTAAACCTTTGCAATCATCAGTGTAGGTATAGTTCCAATCCTGACATCAAAGCAATGTTGAGATGGGTGCCATGAATGCCAAAATTCAGGTGTTTGTGATTCAAATGTGTATGAAGTTGCAAAGATGTATTTAAGTCATTAAGTGGTACTGCACATAAGAGTGATTGTGCAAGGACAGTTTACATTAGATCTACGCACCACAGTGCTGCGGATGTCAGCTCTGGGTTGTGTATAGACAGGGAAATCATTCCTTTCAGTGCAGGCATTGCGCATGGATCTACAGTTAGTGTAACACACACTAATCACGTAATGTTACCCAGCACAGAATACCCAGATAGCAAAACATAACGTAATATTACACGACATGTTCACACTACAGACCAGAACACACTGCCACACAGCTTCATGCATAAGCTAAAACAACAAAGCATGACCTAGCCTAGCAGTGTAGCATGAACGTAAACAGTGAAGGAACGCACACGAGAAGGGTACATAGTGGCCACACTGTGCCCCTGCACCTGGCCTCCAGTTCTTCAGAGACAGGGACCTCTCCGCCAGGTGGTTGCACACAGTGATACACAGTGGCAGGCAATGGGCAGTGGTGGATATGGTGGTGGATATGTAAGCCACAGAACTCAATCACTTCTCAAAGTTTCAACAGGGTCAAGTTGGCGCCTATCCAGCAAAGAGTGTGCAGATTTTTTTTTAGCAGGGCTTTCAATCAAAGGCCCATTAACTTTCCAAGGGTTATTAAAAGAAAGCTTAGAGGGATAAGATATGTATTCCACTATAAACTCAACTAAACTATTTTTAAAACATTTGTTATCTAAGTGTTTCATAGCTATTGGACACCATCCAGCAGCTATCAGAGGGCTTGGTGGCTGATACATATCTATCTGGACAGATCTAGTGTTACCACTGGATACTTAGGTTAACAGACATCATGAACAATTGTTACAGTCAATGTCAGTACCAGTTGAATTGTCTTGAAGATAAGAGTGCAAGGAATGTGTTAGGACTTTGCAGAAGTCGCCATTTTTCTCCTTGAGAATTTAACCTGAAATCTTCATTCCAAAAGCGTAATTCTGCAATGAGCCAGGCTTAGGAAAAGTTCACAAAGCGGGCGAAATTCCGACTTCTTGCAAAAGCCCCAGAACAAAAGCACAAAGTTTAAAGATCTATTTGTGAATGTTTCAAATTATGGCATTGTGCTTTTACACATTTTATTTCAAAACGTATTAGCAAACCACGCTAATCTTTTTAAGCTTTAAGATAGACACAATTCCATTAACATTTTGACTTTTTAAAATAAAAAAAAAAGCTGCCACCAGCATACATAACAAAAGCAACCTTTACCAAGTAATTCTTGCTGGGCCGCATTCATGTAACCCTGAATCAAGCCTTCTTACGTTCCTTCATAGCGCCTCGATGCCTTCGGGCTGTAGTGCGCTCAATAAATTCAAAAAATAAAATACAAATAAATCTATATAACAATGTGTTTTTGTATGATGGGCCAACAAGAAATGCAATGTTAGTGATACTCATCCCGGGGAGCAATACCAGTACGCTGAATGATTTTGTGCTGTCCTTGTCTAGTAGGTGGCGACTGCATGCGCTGGCAAAATATCACTTTATCTGAGAAAACAGTCATTGCACAACCGCTGACCTTTTGTTGACGCATCATATTTAAAAAGATTTCCAGATGCTTGTTTTCGAAATATTGAAAGTAAACACCTATATTAATTTTACCTGAGCAGTTTTTATACTCTGTCGTGAGTGAAAAGCGCCCCGGCTCGGAGTCTGGCTGTGCAATGAGACACTGGGCCTCATTACACGGTAGGAGGTAACCATGGCGCTATTAGCACCATGGCTACCCCCTACCGCCTTCTGGGTCCGGGTAGGCAGTAAGGGGACTTACCGGGTCATTCCGACCCTGGAGGACCCAGTAAGTCCCCATGCCAATTACCATTCCCATTCGAGCCCCCATAGGGCTCAATGGGAATGGGGAAGGAGCTAATAACGGTACTGCTATCAGAGGTACCGTTATTTGCTCTGAAGTATCTCAGCGGGTCCCGTCCTTAACGTGTGGTCTGACCACACGTTAAGGACGGGACCCACTGAGGGACCTCGTAGTAGGGCGGTAAGGGATTACCAGCACCGGTGCCCTTACCGGTGCCGGTAATCCCTTACCGCCTAACGTGTAATGAGGCCCACTGAATCACCTCTGCCTTAAGACAATGGCGAACACAGGCCTGGCGGTGACATATCCAAGGCCATATCCAGGGACAAAAGTCCCTTTAAATGGCTTTGGTGGTATCTGGGTGGTAAATCCGCCCAGATACCAGCAAACTGTATTGCCGTTATGCCACTTGGTTGGGCGGTATTACCGGTGGACTACAAGTGGCAGTGGTGGTGTAAATCCCCATTTGTTTTCAGTCCATAGAACTCAATGGGGCAGTTTTCCCGGAATTACTGTGCCAGTAAATCCACCACGGTAATTCCGGTGATATTTGGTGGAAAGCTGTCGAATTTACCTCCAGCTCATAAGTGGAGGTGAATCCTCCAACATCTTGCCAAAGTTATAGGTGGACGGTGCAGTAATGCAGCAGTATACGGTAATATCGCTGCATTTTTCCTGCTCCGCCTAACTTGAAATGAGCGCAATGTGCCTAGTGCCTTCCCGGTGCAGACAAAACAAACCATGAATAGCATCAGTGAGGTGCCGCAGATAGGGAAAATATAACAGTCGGATTCCAAGGCTCATATAAATTCACTGGCCATTTGCAATGAAAGTAATATAAAGTGACACCCAGGTACCAAAGTGTAGGTAGAATATTAGTCAAGCCTTTGAATACACAGAAATGTTAAATTTTGCAGGCTTCTGGAGAATGTTAATCAAAGATTTTGGAATAAGCAGTCCAATAAGGAGCTTGCACATTATATGAAATGCTGTGTTTGGCACAGATACATTTAAGGGTGGTTGATGTTTGCCCGTTCTCGCAGACCAGTAGCTACTGAATTGTACATTTTACGAACATGGTAGTAAATACCCTGTAAGATCATTGGCTTAAATGCATCATATCTCCCTACCAGGGAATCCAATGAAAGCAAGTGAACATCTCAGCAAGCACAGTATGGTGCAGACAAGGGAAAGAATCAACATCAGAATTGGAAACATGTACTGCATGTAAAGTAATGTGCTTTAAGCCCTGGGACATCAGTGGGATAAAAAGACCTACAGAGGAAGTGCATAGGGGGGGCATCTATGCCGGGAGGGGCTGGGAGGTGTGCAGGTGCAGCTACAAAGCACACAAAATATGAAGGCGACGGCATTCGTTGTTTACGAGATCGGGGATACAAATTTGGATTTGATGAGCAGGAGTTAAAAGCAGTTCCTGGATATCAGCTATCACCCAGTAAACACAAGCTACCTCTAGAGAACTCGGAGCTAGTGCCACACAGTTTATACATGAGATGCAAACTAACTCGTTGTTTATTAGATACTAGTTTGAAAGCCTGTTTACATGGGCCAAAGTGCATTTCCTAAGGCAACGGCTCCCTCTGGCAGTGACAAAATGTGAATCGGGCAGTCTCTACTGTGCATGACTGCATCGGACAAGCATACATCTGGCCTTTTATTACATTGTATGATGATCGATTGTGCTTTATATGTTTTCTAGTTGTGTCTGTTCCACAGCACACCAACAGAGTTACTGTCACACAGCTATGTTTGAATGGAAAAGGATGGCCTGTGGATTAAGAAGTAGCTCCTGGTTGCTGTTGGGGTCAACTAGCCACGCTGTTTTAGGCTACAGGCAAGGGCTGCAGGAGCTCAATAGCTCTCAGCACTTTGGATTCCTTTGAGAGTTCTCCCAATAGTTAGGAAATGGAAAGAAGTTGCATTGTACTTTGTAGAGAGCAACAAAGAGATGAAAGTCTGAGGCATTTTCCAATCATCATGCAATATGTGTATATTGAGACGGCTGCAGTTGCCAAATGTATTCCTATGAACCAAACAACACACTAGACATGAATGTGTAATTTGAACACAGAAATAGTAAAGCTAGAATATATATGTTTGGGAGGCAGGGCTGGTGTAACCTGGAGGGTACTGGTCAGGGACCTGATCCAAGTTGCGGCAACAATGGAAGGTATTGGATAAAATGCATGTGCCTTAGATGTACAACGTTACAGCAGCTCCACCACCCACCTATGGACAGGCATCCATATTAACTGTTCCTCGGGCCTGAACTATAGGTTCCCCATACAAAGAACTGAAACTATTGTGAGATGCACTGAAATTGTGTTTCCAAAGTTTTAAAGGAGGCAACCTCCCCATATCAAGCACTATAAAAGGAGTTACTGATTCTAGATAAGTGAGGATACTTAGGATAGTATGTGTGTGGTTTACCTTGGCAGCAACAGCTAGCAGGAGTTATATTTGTCTCCCTATGTCAACTTGTCTGATACAAACATACACACACAAGATCAACTGTGCATTTGTGAGTTTGCGTAAAGGATCATTAGAACACACATTTAAAGCATAATAAAGCATATGACAGAATAAATAATCTTGTAATGTTGCCTGGGAATAGAGAGTCTCCACCATGCACCTGCAGGAATGGCACCATTAGGGGCTGCCTCATGGGAGATGGCGGGGGCCTTTAAGGTCCTATCTGCTGTGACTTCCAGGGGAGCCCTGAGGAGAGGTGGGGGTGTGGTGGCAGAGGTGAGGATCCACCTGCCTCCAGGGGACCGTTGTATATAAAGGGGTGGAGCCCAAACTGATGTTCCATCTACAACCTACCGAGAGGCATCTAGCAGTCAATCGCTGACAAGAACTGGGCCAGACCCCAGTGGCAGAAGACCCCACGCCAGATCTCCTGCAGAAGTACAACACGCTCACAAGGCTCCTGCAGGAGCAAATCAGACGGCACAGTGGAGAGACGTGGGATGCCGCAACAGCTAAGCTGAAGGAGACAGACAACTCAGTGTGAAGAATGACTTGTCGTCTGACGTGGAAGAAGGAGCTAAACCCACCAAACCAAGGACATACCCACATTGCGTGCAGCAACAAGGGCAAGGCAAAGGTCCCCCCAAAAAAGGCAAGCAGGCTTTTAGAAAGAGTGGAGGAAGAAGTTGAAAAGCATCTCGCAGATGACTGAACCTGTGATGGGTGCAGAAGATATATGAGAGTGAACAAGCTCTGAGGTAGCAGGACTTGCAGAGAAGCTGGTGAATGGCAAGGCACCAGGAAGCGATGGAATAACCAATCTGGCAATCAAGAACCTCCTGTTTGGATCAATGGAACACCTCTCAGTTATCTTTAACGTATGCATGAGACTTCAGCACTTCCCAGGATCCTGGAAGGAAGCAAGGGTCATTGTATTCCCAAATGCCAGCAAACCACTGAGGGATCTTGCTAACTACCGCCCCATCATCCTGCTCTCTCGATTATCTAAGCTCCTGGAGAATGTCCCCCTCATCCGCCACAACGACTTCACATCTGAAAGAAATCTACTAGCAAAGGAACAGTTTAGATTTCCAGAGGAGTATGCAACGACCTATCAGCTGCTGAGAGTGGTGGACACCATCAGCATCGGATTCAACATCAACAAGTCCACAGGAATCGTCTTCTTGGATGTCGCCAAACCATTCGACCAAGTCTGGCACAAGGGACTGCTGCACAAGATGTTTGGCCTGGGATTGCCAAACTACCTGGTGAAGATGATTGCAATCTACCTGGGAGAATGCACCTTCCATGTCGCCATGCGGTCCGAGATGTCCTCATCACATCCCATCCAAGATGGCATGCCACAGGGATCGAACCTCAGACCCTCCCTGTTCAACATCTTCACCAATGACATCCCAACAGAACTCCACAAGATCGACCTGGCACTGTATGCAGACATTGTTGCAGTCATCTCGCAGTCGTTCAGCAAAAAGGAAGTGGCGAAGAACCTGCAAGCTTGGATGCCATTTCAACAAGGTACAGTGATTGGGGGATAGAACTGAACACCAGCAAGACAACTGCCACGTTGCTCACCAGAAAGAAGATCAAGGAGCACCCACACATCCTCTACGGGGAGACCATCAAGTGGAAGATCAGCAGCTGCTACCTCGGTGTGACCCTGGACAGCAAACTCAACTGGAGAAGCTATATTGGGAATACTCATCAGAAGGCAACAGCAAAAAAAGGCGGTGCTGTACGGAATCCTGAAGACCATGTCCCTGCCCCTCCAGACAAAGATCAATGCCTACAAGGCGATCATCAGACCTACCCTGACATATGCCTTCCCAGCATGGATGACCTGCCATGAGCGACACCAGAAGAGTCTTCAGATAGTCCAGAACAAGGCCCTGCAGTTGGCATCTGGAGCTCCACTCTTCACAAGTATAGCTGACCATCATAGAAAATTGGACATTGAGATGTTAGACGAACATCTAGCTAAGCTGAGCAAGAACTTCTGGCAAGGACTTGGTCAGAACCCGAACCCTCTGATCAGAAGACTTACTGTCACCACTGTAAACCCTTTTGACTGCTACCTGCGGCCCATCACGTCGAAGACCCTGTGAAACCAGCCCTACTGTGACAAGTCCACACAGACCATTAAGAAACCCAACCCACGACTGCAAACTCGACCTGAGAAGATGAGTAATGAGGCTCAAGCCTCGGTATCCAAAAATCACTGCTGATGGATAAAATCTGTCAGCAAGAAGAAGAAAGAGAGAGATCATCATCCTCTTTCCAGCTGCTGCCTGGGCCTCAGAGGACGATAGGATCTTTCTGTTCCTGCTGCTGCATTTCATGCATCCGTACAGGGACCAGCTGTTGTGTTCGGTCAGGAGCTTTTCCTTCCTCAACTGAGATATCTGCTCACGGACCAGCTGTTGCGTTTGGTCAGGAGCTTTGCCTTCTTCCATGGTGACATAGGGAAGAGGGGGCTATAGGTGGCACGGCAGAGGGCTCATGCGTGCTTCCCCCATCAGGGACCGGCATGATTTTTCGTTCTGCGTTAGTACATTGGGCGCAATGAAGTTGCAGGGCAGGCAGGTGCCTGAAGGTTTTGTTATTGTGAGATGATCCCCTGGTCGGGACAATCTATTTTCATTTAGAGTTATGCGGCAACGATACAGAGCGGGCGGACATCATTATGGGATGGTCCCTTGGCTTAGGGACCGTTGGGGGATAGGCATGCCACATTGCTCATGATCGCTTCCAATCTCGGAGGCTAAGCAGGTTCAGGTTGGGTTGTACTGGGATGGAAGACAGCCTGTGAATACCAAGTGTTTTAGCGAGTGATAGGACAATTCTTGTATGCATGTTGCAGGGCAAGCCTCCTGCACACAATCACGTGGGCTCAGCGAAGAGGAGCACTGCGAACCCAGAGGGTACCGTGTATGCATAATTTTCTGCAGGCAGTAGGGTAGGGTGAATTGTAATCCCTTTCTTCCTAGTACAGTAAGGTTAATGCTGCACATGACATGCTTTATAATGGACATGAGAATGGGTGCGGGGGGGGCAGGGTAATTTTACCCCATTTTCCTAGGGCAATATAGGTTATGTGCGGTGCAGGAAAGGCTTCATATGGTGGTGGAAGGGATGCATATACAGTTTCAAATGAGTGAACATTTGCAACCACTCAGGGATGTTCATTTATTTTCAAGCAGACATAGATTATGTGCTGCGCATGAAAAGCTTCATATGATGGTTCAAAGGATGAATTTCCATTGTTAAATGAGTGAACATGTCAACTTCTCGGGGATGTTGATATATAGTCAAGCAGCTAGAGATGATGTGTTATGCATGAAACACTTCATATGATGACCGATGGGATGGATTTTGCAGTTTTAAATGAGTGAACCTTCAACTGCTTAAGGATGTTCATTTACTGTCAAGCATTATGCATTAGCAAGAGGACTTAGGAGCTGTTTTATTCAAACCGGTTTATTAAATCAAGGCAGGCTATAGGAAGAATCCACCTGATAACAGAAATGGGGGACCCGGTTCCGCAGAAAAATTTCTTTGAAGCGAGACTCCATGAAGAGAATTTCTTTCATGTGGTCAATTTCTTTTAGTTGGCAATTCCAGATTATTGAAAGGATCTATTGTATTTGTGTGTCCTCTTTGTGCTCCCCAAAGGTATTCTACGTCACACGTTTGTTGAGAGACAGATTAATGTATCATCCATAGCGTTAGCCCCTCCCTCGCCTCTTTACCATAGGAATGAGAGAAGAGCATAATTTGTACCACCTGTCCCATCTCTGCTGCCATACCGCAGGTATGAAAGACGGTACTCACTAAGACAACACTACTTTACTTACCCCAGAACAATCGAAGAAGAGATGGAGTCTGCAAGCTCGAGCAGACATGATCATGCTGGAACCAAAGATGATGAAAGCAAGTGACATCACTGCCGAAACTGACACAGGTAGATACATTAGACACGAACTAGACATGCGTTCACCATGAAGTTACGCGGATACTAGGTCAAACTGCAATTAAACACGAGGAATGTTCTTGCATTCAATAGATATTAGAAAACATATACTCAAAATATATGCTGAAACGCAAGACGCATAAGAATAAATATAATGCTTGCCTAACGCAGAAATGCAAAAGTAATGAGTAGTCATTTTGGATAAAATGGATGACACAGTTACATTACAGTGAATGGGAAGCATCAAAGAAGCCTCAAAGCTGAAAAGATAGACTCACAGAATCAGCTAAGAATACAGATCCGAGCAGACTAGAAGATTGCTGCGCAATTCCTGCAAATGCCACGGCAGAAAAGGGAGGCTTGGACTAGCATTGAGGAGAACAGAAGATAATGATTCCCAAAAGCAAGGCACATTTCTCTTAAGATTAAGTAATGAAATAAACAGGCCTTGAAGACAAGGTGCTCGTTAATTAAGCCTTAACATAGGAAGAAGAATGGCTTGAACAAGCGGAAGGAAAGTGGAAGGGAAGGGAAGGGTAAAGACAACCGCTTTTTTATGAGCTAAAATCCTAGTAAATACGAGGAGGATAATTCAAAACGTGGTCTCCTCACAATTGACCAATAGTTGGAGAACAGGGCCTGTTCATTATCCCCAGACACAGATAGACTAAGGCCTTCTCTCCCCTCAAATTCTCAGAACGATACAAGACTAAGTCAAGTTCAAAGCTAAAACTCCTGGCTCACAGCCTAGGGAATCAGAGATGGTGTGTTATAATTGGGAAAAGTAGCACTTTCATGTCGCTCCCCCTGCTAATATTGTTGTTCACGTGCTGATGGCATTGCAAGTAATCGAGGTTGATGAAGCCAATGCCAACTAATCCCTGTCCTCAATTAATGCTTATAATTGTTGCACTAGCCAATCCTGTAGTATAGAAATGACATGGACTCAATGCTATCAATTTAGAGGTGGTCTCAGGTGGAGCCATCAGATAGGGCATGACCAAGGAAAAGTCTAACCGTTATGGATTGTGTATATAGATGATTCCCCTAACCAATCTCTCCACCCCGTAGGTTTTTGTGTGATGTGACTTCAGTTATGACATGTTTTATGCTTTTAAGCTGTTGTCAAACTCAAGGCAGATGAGAGCGTGGAGATTTTTGATGTTCATTGCTGTCCCTGTTTTATATCGATTGTTAATAAAAAAGGCCTTTGTCATTTACTTTCACTCTACTGTTTTAGGGCGCAGGTCCTCCAGGCCTACTTGGTCTGCTAAGGGCTGGGATTTTCCATCCCACCATTACACGTTTAATTGAAAGAATCCAAGCCATGGCCCGTAGGAGGAAGAGCAAGGCTGAAGTGCCAGTACACGAGCAGGAAGCTGAGCGTGAACAGATAGCTTTGATGGCTACGTTTCTGGACAATGCCAAAGAGAAAGGCATAGAATTGGTCCATGACATGTTGGATGAGGTCACACAAGTTATAGAAGTGCCTGGACAGTGGCCACCGGCAAGAGAGCCAGGTGCTAGAGCGATTAAGCCTAGGTTGCTCCAGAAAGGGCCAGGCGCCAGCGCTGAGCCATCAGCAAAGAAACAGGGAAGGTCTGGGGGAGCAGTGGCAAACCATAAAGCACAGTTGGCTGGCCAACCTGTCGAGGGAGTGCCGTCTTTGCTTGCTGTCAAAGCACTGGCTGCTGTCCAGCCAGTCATGTCTCCAGTTAATGCGACAATGCAACTGCCGTCTGCACACCAGTCGTGTTAATGCTAGTCATTGTGTTTCCTATCCCCAATGTTGTACAAAATGTGACCCCCAATTTGTAAAATGTGACTCCGAGTTTGTCTCAGGGGACAATGTTGTTGCCACAAGGTCCTTTTTTCCGGGAGTACAATTTCCTCATGTAATGTTTGGTTGGAATGGCCCAAATTATTTTGGGTTCCCCAAGGGAACCCTTTAACGCCCCTGAGCCAAAGTTCAATGTTTGTATCTGTTTAATTGGGAAGGTTTGTCTACTGGGTTAGGGAATACCCTGGGCCGGGTACCTGGGCAGGGGATTGGAGTGGGGGGGTGTACAGCCTGTATCTGGGTCTAATGTTTCGCCTTTAACTTTGGTGTCACAGGTTGGAGTGTCGACGGTGTGGGGGGGTGCCCTCTGTCCCTTCCCCTACCACTGCACCCACTGTCACTTCCTCTCTGCCTATCTCAACAGAGAGCAGTGGGGCTGCGGCCCCCCTGTGCAGGTATGGGAGGGTAAAGTAGGGGAGGCAGCAGCATCAACGCCGTAGCAAGTTCTGTAGACTGCATCTTTAACAGCAAGAGCGGCTGGTAGTGTTGCCCCCCTGCTATTCCTGGCTGGAAGCTTATACTGGCATCTGTCCAGCGAGGTTAAAGAAAAGATTTGGATAGGAGAATATGTGGATGTGTTTAATTTGATCCATAGGGGGCAGGGGCTGAAAGGCGGAAAGAAGCGACGGATACACTGTTTAAGGGCCGTAAGATATGGGTACAGAAAAGTCTGTCTAATTGGATCAGATGTTTTGCCATATATACTAGTATATAATTTCTCATTGAAAAGAAGGCAGAATTGGGTGAGTGGCTGTTTTCAGCTGCGTACAGTCTAGCATTTTTTAGTGCAATCAGAGCGAGCGAACTGGTGGCATTCTCTAGAGCGGATCAGTGAGGCGGGGATGAAGTGGGCTCACACGCATGTTTTCCCTCAGCATGTGAAGTTGTATGTTTCCAAGTTCAAGACAGACCAGCTCGGTAGAAGGGCATGGGCCACGCTGTTGGCAGCCCCTGAACAGGCATGGTGCCCTAGGTTCCTGTGGGAGCAGTATTTGAATGGGAGGCCTGGGGTGGGTCATCAGAACTTGCTAGTTCCTGCAGGTGGGATCCCTTAACCCAATTCCAATTTACTAGGTCGATGCAGAAAGCCTGCAAGTTGTTGGGTCTGCTCACTGTGGGCTTCACATCCAACTCCTTCTGCATATGGGCTGCCATCAAAGCTGCGAGTGTCGGAGTCACCCTGCAGGGGCGTCAGAGGATAGGTTGGTGGAAGTCTGAATGTTTCCAACGCTATCTTAGGCCAGGGTTGAGGCCAATGGTGCAGCAGTAAGGAAGCTTTTGACTAAATGCATTTTTCATGCAGGAGTGCATCCCGTACCAAAACTGGCATGGGTATGCAGCTATTCATTTATCTGATCTGTTGCGAGGTTGAAGGAGCCGATATGGTGTGAGAAGCGCGTGTATGCCAGATTTGCATCTTACTCGTTGGGAGCTGGGGCCCTGCGGCGGCGATAGCCTTGCAATGTTTTGTTGGACACTTTGTACAGGGGCTGTTGTCCTCACCCAGAAGTTTTAGTACTGTATATTGAGGGCAAAGCCTTGTCACTTTGGGGCAAGCAGAGAGTTTGGGAATTTATGTCGAGCAAGATTTAGCTCTTGGCGCATAACTTTGGGGGTACAGTCTTAGTGTGGTCTGACGATCCCAAGGAAGGACTGGGGAAAGGGGTGAACACCACAGCTATGAACAAGTCAGTAAAGAAGTTGAGCATGGGCTTGGCAAAGTTCACATACTCTCCTGTGGTACGCAGCTTGAGGCATGAATTATGAAGACTCTCCCCCTGAGTTTTTCCACAGGGATGGTCTTCATCTCTCAGAAGAAGGTTTTGATGTTTTCATTCATGATTTGCTGGGGGGTATTCAGGAGTACCTGTACCCTAGAATTGGGGGGAGAGCTGTCGGATAGTAGCCTAATCAGCATTGCGGCGCTGTTGACAGGGACCTACACAACGTTTTTTGATGGTCGGGTGGCCCCTCGTGTTGCCCATTGGGTGAAAATGTAGCCACAGGCTTGGGCGTTGGACTGTCCAGCTGGAAATTGGATTCTGCAAGTAACTCTGAGACAGCTACTAGGCCAAAACGGCAGCTGGCAGGTCAACACGGTTGCTAGGGTCAAGTTCTTGGCAACTGATTTTGGTTGATGTAAAAGACACGTGCGGTCCCTGCCAGGATTTGTGAAAATGTTCTGTAATAAAATACTGCATGTACCTCCAGAAATGAATGTAGTATCTTTTGTACAATACAATGTGTGTTTGGTGAAGACAAGCCTAGGAAGGCACCGCCATGGCCCTGCAGGAGTGGCTCCATTAAGGGCTGCTTTATGGGCCCTGGCAGGTGCCTTTGAGGGCCCAACTTCTGTGGCTTCCAGGGGAGGTGTGGAACGGCACAATGAGGAGAGGCGGGCGTGGTGGTGGAAGTGGCGGTCCACCTGCCTCACCTGCATCCGGTGGGGGTAGCTGTATATAAAGGGAGAGAGCCCCTTCATCATCCACTTTCCCACCACCGCCCATGCCTCAGAGGAAGTTAGCCCACCCTCCCAACCCCTTATGCTTGCAGTGTTATTATTAGCTACAGACTGGGTTATTGATCATGTACAATTGTGTCATGAAGATCCGAGCGTGTTTATACATTGTGTTTATATGGGGACCTACACAATCGATCATGAAAATATTCGGACCATGACAAAATGTTGTACTAAGATGAACTATGACTTTATCACCCCTGTTGTGGGTTGAGGGGTCCATTAGGCCAAACTGGCGTGGACAGTCGGGGTAGCTCCTCGGATTGTGGAAATGTAGCCCAGGCTTGGGCATTGGTCTGTCCGGCTGGACTTTGGATTCTGCAAGTAACCCTGGGACAGCTCAGACAGCTAGTAGGCCAAACCGGCAGCTGCTAGGGTTGCCAGGGTTGCTAGGGTAAAGGTCATGGTAACCAATTATGGTTGTTGTAAAAGACGCGTGGGGTCTTTGTCAGGATTTCTAAACAATTTCTGTAAAAAAATGCGGGTTGTTCACCTCCAAAAATAGACGTAGTATATTTTGTACAACACAGTGTATGTTTCATGAAGACATGGGATAGTACAAGTGCACCCCTAGTCTGCATGATTGTATTAAGGCACGCAAATCCACAATGCATTACATTACAGAATTACAACAAGGGCGCTGCATCATTGAACTCCCTCAACTGCCTCCCTGTCAGATATTCTAGCAGCGGGGGCAGGGAGCATGCTCTGAAAACATAACAGCAAACCAGAGAATCCCAGAACCCCACACACACTTTCAGCAATCCTCAAGCAGCTTAAACAGATTCATGGAGGAAAGGACGCACACTGGTGCAGCACAGCCAGTCGATCTTGACTCATTCAAATCTAGTTCAAATGAGGTCTGCAGCTGAAGACGGCCACAAGTTTAATTAAAGTGTTTTCACATTCTGCTTTCTAGTAAATGACTTCAGGATACCATGGCACGCAGTCTGCACAGAGGTTAACCAGGTTAATTGCCACCAAGCGCACTTTACCACCAGGCTATAATTGCCAACTTCTAATGAATGCACGGAAGCATTGCGGTGCCAGCGAAGCCACACAGCTTGGAATCGCACAAGCATCCGATCTGCTGTACTGAGGTCAATCAACCGGAACACATCAATGTTTTATAACATTATAGATACTGAACGTAGGTGCGGCATTTGAGCATATCCCCCTTTATCGCTATAACCAGACATTTCATCGATACATCTCGCCACTGGTCTGGACCCAAAAGACCACGCAGCTAATACAGCCATGAGAGAAAGGGGGTCTATTTCGCCACTAGCAGTCTCCGTGTGGATTGCAACATAGTGGAAGTAATGACACAGACACACCATTCTCACGAACCTCAGTGTTCATGCACCGGTCAGAGCCAGAGCACTAAAAGAACAGAACATCCAAACACTCGCCCAGGGAAATGCAAGCAGCCAAGAGTACTAGGGCGATCCTCATCTTTCCGTGATTTAACAAAGGCTTCCAAAGTGATAGTATTTAAACTCTCTCGTTATTACCTCCACCTCCTTCTTCCTCATCTCAATCCTTACTCTTGCAGGGATCTGGGCTTCCTGACAGCAATTCTGAACACCAACAAAATGGATGTCTAACAGCTGACTTAAACTAAACAGGGAGAAAGCTGAGGTGCTGGTGGCGGGGCCTCCATCTGCTGCTACTATTTGGGCTTTTGGTCTGGGTACTCTTCCTTCTCCTGCTTCATCTGCGAAAGATTTTGGAGTCAAATTATCCGCGTCTTTATCTGCTGAACTTTCTCTCAATTTAGAGCTCCGTTGGTAGCCTCTCTTTTTTTGGCGACTATGGATTGCTGTAACGCCTTATTCTTGGGGCAATTGCAGCGAGAGTTGCTACCTCTACGCCTAGGCATGCTCATACTTCCCCGGTACTCTACCACCTTCACTGGCTGTCCTATTGTCAAGCGCGCCCATTTCAAAAGCACTTTGTTTGTTTCAACCGGGGTGTTATGGCTCTGGAGCTAAATACTTGCTGGCAACATTTCGACTGTATATTCCGGCTCAGGCGCTTCACTCAGCTGATGCTCGTTTGGTTTCCGTGGCTCGTTTTAAGGCCTACCGCATGGGCAGCCGTTCTCTTTCATTGGCTGCAGCTCAGCTTGGTGACTCTATTCCTCGCACTTTGAGAACCATTGAAGAGCAAAACACATTTTGGCGGTTACTTAAAACCTATCTTTTCTAGTCCCCTCCCATCTCATTCTTGCATTTTAGCGCCATGAGGCCTTCATTGGTGACTGTGAGCTCTGGAAATACATTTCAACATAACATAACATAACATAACATAACCTCTGCCACACATCTTTGATTGACTCTCTACACCTCCACAGAAGTCCTGGAGAAAGTATGGGCAGAGGCAGCTCAACAGAAGGGGCCAAAGGCACACGAAGGATCTCCCTGCCAAGCCTTAAAATACTTATGCGCTCCCAGCTTGCAATTGGCTAATGATAATAAACTGGAGATTAGGAAATGGTGTGCTCTGTGTATGTGGAATCACTGCTGGAGGACTTTCAGACTGTTCAACAAAATGGAAGAGGGGTGGATTGCTCTAAAGTGGACGAGTGCACGCACATACAGGCAGAGATATTATCAGATCTACCTAAGGATGGGCTCAGATTATGGGGACCTATATTGTGACCAGACAACATTTACATATCAGGGAATAAAAGATTGACAATGCTCCAAAATCCATAGCCCCCCACCTTTACCTTGCTTGGCATATATTCTTTTGGGGATGATCGCGGAACGGTTGGATCACATACAAAAACAAGGCAAACACGTGGGCACTCCATGACATAAGACTAGCCACCATCTTCTCGCAACGAGGCAAGTGCCACCTAACAGCCCTGGATGTAGGGCTGGCACAGGAGACAGCGAGCCTGTCTTCAAGGGGAGACGCAGAGGTCCTCCCAGGCTAATCTTGAGCCCTGCCTCAATAATCAGTGCTCCTGACTATGACTTAAGAACTCAGGTGGCAGCCAAATGGCTTCCATTTTATCAAAGATGGCAACCCAGTGTCTTGGACCCCTGGGGTCTGGAGATTATTCAGCAGGGGTACATGATACAATTTGAAGAGCCTCTGGGGAACACTGGAGCTCTGGATGGTCACATTGCACCAAAAGATTGGAGATGAGGCAGGCCCTTCTTGCAGAGATCCAGACGCTGCTACCAAAGTGAACCATAATGAGGGTTGTGAAAGGGCTTGGTCTGTTACTCCATCCTTTTCTTAGCTTCAAGGGCTCTGGGGTTTCCGGTTGGTAATCACCTAAGAAGGGTGAACCTTTTGTTAGGAAAAACCTTTTCAAAATGGAGACTATGCATCTGACATTTGCAGTGGGTCAGGAACACTTCCAGTTTCGGGTACTCCCCTTCAGGCACTATGTTGGATTCATTGGTGGTTTGGCTCCATGAGGTGGGGATGGTGCTCCTTACCTAGTTGACTGGCTGGTCAAGGAGTCTTCTTGTCAAGAAGTGTAGAGAAGCGTAAGCAAGACTTGTGTGTTTCCTTCTCAATCTCAAAACATCTTGGCTGAATCAAAAGCAGACTTCAATTCATTGGCGCCACTTTCCACACAGACTAAAGCGTTGTTCAACTCCCATGGGAAAGGCCATCTCACTCAAGGAGAGGCTGCAGAAGTTGCATCATTCTCCTTGGGCACCTGCTCAGATGTGCCTTCGGATACAGGGGCCGATGGCAGCCACAGTGTTTGTGACCGTTTGAGCCCGTCTGCATCTTCGGGCTCTTTCTGTCCCATCTTCACAACAGGCACTGGGCTCCTTGCTCTCAGGAATTTTCTGACATTCATCCCCATGACAGAAGGCCTCTTGATGCATTTGCACTGGTGGCTGGACCTCACAGACTTGCAACAGTGATCACTACAGATGCTATCCTAGGGCAAAATACATCTGAATGCCCTCGGTCTTGGGGGGGGTTTAGCAGTGGGGCTCACAGGGAGAGACTGGACCCATGCTTTCCTCAAACTGCAAGGGAATGAGGTGATTAGAGCACTGTGTCTCTTCATGCCAGAGATTTGGAAGCAACTGGATCTGATGATGGACAACACTTGGACCTGGATTAAGTCAATCATCAAAAAGTTACATGATCCGGTCCAGGGCTCTGGAACGGATCGCTTGTACTTTAGGATCATAGGCACAATCCAATCTGCTGTCACTTGGGACAGTCATTACACGTGGGGTGACCAATTTCCTAGTGGACACCCTGAGCAGGTGATTTTAGACATACTTGGAGAAGTGACTTTGGTCATCTACCTTTGGATTAACCACCCGGACGTGGGCCAGCCTTAGGTGAACATGTATGCCTCTGTCAAAAATGGCCTTCTTTCTCTGTTGTGGTCGGGCACCAGGAAACAGGGGGTAGAGAGGCCGATGCCATATCTTCTTCAGTAGACGGAGACTTTAGTGTATGCCTTCTTCTGGTCGCTCTAATTTCAAGGACACTCCGGAATATCCAAAAGAGCACGGCACACGTGGTCTTGGGGACTAACTGGTGGCCCATGAGTCTGGTTTGTGAATTTGGTTCAGAAGTCTGTCTTTTCAGGCCTTTAGCTGCAATAGGGCTATACTCTGGTTGTGGCCCCATATGGCTCTCCAGTAACCGAAATTGACCCTGGTGAGTGGGAAGGGTTGATCGGTCCGGACATTTGGGAAGAGTGTGAGATTTGTTGCACGTCTTGTGAAAACTGGCATCCCTCAAATCTCATGCCTGGCACTTGGAATCTTTCTTGGCTTGATGCCAGAAGCAGGAGGCCTGAGGGATCACAGAATTCACACATTTCCTTTAGCTGGGTTTTGACCTGAGGTTAGCACATTCCTCCTTCTGGGAACAATGAGCCACAATCTAGACTTTGTGAACCTTGGGAGGTAAGTCGGGGGGTAATGTTGGCATCGCGTGCCATTTCTCACCTTTTGAACAGCTCTGCTCTGGCTCACCCCAGGTGAGATTCTTGGCTCTGACTTGCGATCTTTTGTATTTTTGATCTGCTGACTTATTAATGTTGAATTTATGTTATTTTCGTATTTTACTGGACTGGTTGAGGAAATTGGAATCTCCAGTTCCTGAAGAAGAGTATCTCTGTATACCCAAAACACGATGAGAAAGTATGTTACCAAAACTGGGCACCTAACAGATGTACATTTCCATCTGTTCAAGAAACCTAACCTTATGTCTCACTGGTGATATTTGCTTTGAGTGACCAAACAAAATTGGAACTATTTTGTATCTATTCTTTTCTTATATACTTGATTGGTATATAATGAACTAACATAATATGATGATTGTTGCAATTACTGTTTGATAAAATTGCATTCTTTTTTTATTTATTTTGTTAATTATAAACAATTAAATGTCTATTTTTTCAAACTCATTTGTAATCAGTTACAAAAGATTAATTGTGTTTGTGGTATCGATTACACCCATTTTTATAGTGTAGCATAGTTGTTGATTTTACATGTAGGTCTAAGCTGAAGACTGAATAATATTAGCATTTATAACTTTTTTATGAATTGTTTTAAATGCATTTGGTATATGTAAGAAGGCACCTTTTGGTGAATCTATTTTGTGTGCACCCACGACTTAGAATCTCCCAACTGTGTTGCAGGCTCATCCGTGTCCCCCTTTCTAGCCTGGTGGGTCTGTGAGCTTGACTAAAGACTTCCTTTCTGGTTGCATCACTTCAATGCAGTGAATTGGGGAACTGTGACAACTTCTCTGTCATCAACCTGTGATTCGACCCTTGCGGAGGATTTTGCTGAGGGTAAAGCTGCCACAATGTCGTATTTGGCCATTAGGCAGGTACCCTGGCTTATTTAGATCGAAACGCTGCATTTTGGTCCTCAGTGAGTCAATTTGTGAACTTCGGGGCCCCCGGAAGGGGAATGAGAGAATTTCAGCTGATGATCAGCTGCTCGTTGAATCAAAACTATCACTTTGGCCTAAAGCCTAGGAGTCCTGCAGTGCCTTCCTCGGTTCCTGGGATGATCTACCCTGGGCATGGCTGTCTCTTGGGCTGAAGCACAGGGGTGCACAGGGTAGAAGCTACTTTGAACATTTGTATAGCAGCAACTTGACCTTTCACCCCCACATTTGTGCAACATCATCGGCTCCTCCTCCGTGGGCAAGAACCAGGGGTTTGACAACTCTGCCCTGCATGCAGTTTCATGCTGAAGGACTAGCACAGCTGATTAAAGGTTCCACTGGGTGTGCAGTACCTCTGTGTCATATATAGTACCTGCCGGAACCACAGCTTTCTCTTTCAAGTGGGGGCTGAAGCTGAATGCCCACTGTAAAAATCTGTGGCTCGCCAGCCCTGAAGCTCCCTTCGCATTTCAGGTGGGACAGTTGGCCGTGACGACCCTAGCATGAGTGAGAGGTAGTTCATATGCAGTAGGCATGCGCTTTTGACACAGTACACATGGACCAGAGGGTAGAACCTTTGCCTGAGCAGCGAGCAGACCCAGGAGCTGTGGGTTGGATCCACTCCACTGACTTTAATCCTGTTAATCCCAAATTCTACAATTTGCTGTTGGACATGCCCAACTCCATCCATCATGCACAAGGGGCAGCTAGCGTTTCACCTCCTCATCTCCACCCTATTTCAGACATTCACTTTATCAAGGCCCCCTAGTCCCTACTCCAAGAAATGTTTTCCCCTCTGTGATTTGATTCTGGTTTTAAAGGCCCTTCAATAACTCCTTCTAAACCAGTGGTATTCAAACTTTTTTATTCTGAGCCCCCCCCCCCTTGAGTAAAAATGTTGTTGCAGAGGTCCCCCTTGGGTAGAAAATAAATGTTGCTCGGCCCCCCAGAGACCATATCTTCTTATATTTTCTATTAAACACATTCACTGTACTACCTTTTGGAAGAGCCTCGTGCCGGCCTTGGACATTCCTGGGGCCCCCATAGGGGGCCATCCCCATAGTTTGAAGACCAATCCATGCCATCATACTAAAATTTTTCAAATGTTTTACCTGCCTCCTAAGGACCCATGAATGAAGGATGTACCCCTCCGACCTCCCGTGCTCTTTCAAGCCTAAACTCTGCACGTTAAAACTGTGGTAGAAGTTTTGAGCGTGGAGGGCAGGAATCCAGACTGTGACAAAGAACGGATGCGTGAGCAATGAAGATCAGTCATTACTTGGCGAGGCGATAGCAAGCAGAGCCTATTTTGAAGTGAAAGATCCATAGAATGCAAAGTACATGATGTAAAATCATGTGTACCTTTTATGTACTTGATAATAATACACGGTAGCTCAAGGCATTGCCAGTAGATTAAAAGTGACAAGACCAAAAATTACAAAACCTATAGGGGATAACCTGGAAAAAATTCTTATCCGTATATAGCTGATGCTTCCTCTCCTATGCACCTCATCAGATTCCGGTCGTGTGGTCCATCACCAGTTCAGACATTACATCTAAAATTGTCGAACCCTGAGCCCATGAAGGAGGTCATTTGTAGAGAAAGGAAAACAAATAGAAAAGCTAAGGCACTGCACTCTATGGCTAGGCTCTATACCAGGGTTGTCCAACTCTGGGCCTTGAAGGTCAGAATCCTGACCAGTTTTCAGGATATCCCTCATTAATATTCATGAGGAAAAATGTGCATACATTTAGAATCATTGTATGCAAATGTATCTAATGAATATTAATGAGGGGCATCCTAAAAACCCGAAATTGATCCAGCCATCGAGGCTTGGAGTTGGACAACCCTGTTCTATACCATGCAGAATGCTGCCTCAGCCCGACCCCCCTCTGTCTAGCAGCACAGACTCTTTTCTAACCTCAGGGGAAACCAGTTGCCCCAGAGAATCAGTCCCAAAAGAATTCAGTAGAACACATTTCAGATGCAGCCCATTAAGCAGGTTGCTACTGGCTGACACATTGCCCTGAGAGCTAGTTATATGGCACACGCATCTCAAAATCCGTTTGCACATCTGTCTCCCTCATTCACAGAGGGGAACAATGTGTCAAAACAATTACACATACCACAGGGCCATCAAAATGTCTTACAGGCACTACATCCGACCTGCAAGTTTGCAAGATTGAAAATATCCCAAAAACAGCCTTAGTTAGACTCCTTTCTCCAAGATCTTTTTTGTTGGGGAAAAGGAGAATTAACGGCTGGCCCAATGCAGGGGTGGACTGGGAACCAAAAGAGGCCCTGGAAATAAACTGGGAACCAAAAGAGGCCCTGGAAATAAGTACTGGGAACCAAAAGAGACCCTGGAAATAAGTACTGGGAACCAAAGAGGCCCTTGAAATAAACTAGGAGTCAAAAGAGGCCCTGGAAATAAGTACTGGGAACCAAAAGAGGCCCTGGAAATAATCCCTGGGAACCAAAAGAGGCCCTGGAAATAATCCCTGGGAACCAAAAGAGGCCCTGGAAGTAATCCCTGGGAACCAAAGATGCCCGGGAAATAAACTGGGTACCAAAAGAGGCCCTGGAAATAAGTACTGGGAACCAACAGAGTCCCTGGAAATAAGTACTGGGAACCAAAAGAGGCCCTGGAAATAAACTGGCAACCAAAAGAGGCCCTGGAAAGAATCCCTGGGAACCAAAAGAGGCCCTTGAAATAATCCCTGGGAACCAAAAGGGGCCCTGGAAATAATCGCAGGGAACCAAAAGAGACCCTGGAAATAAGTACTAGGAACCAAAAGAGGCCCTGGAAATAAGTACTGGGAACCAAAGGGGGCCCTGGAAATAAGTACTGGGAACCAAAAGAGGCCCTGGAAATAATTTTCACAGTGGCCCCATATTACAAATGTTCAGCAAGCCCAATGCTTTTCCTTCATCCACCCTTATATATGAGCTGCATGGGTCGTGCCTTGTTGGCATCCCCACCAACTGCAGCCTGGCCACGGCATCCTCCCCTTATCCCTCCTGCCATTTCCCGGAGCACGCATGTCTTCCTCAACCGCAACTACCTCTCAGGGAAACACGTACAAACGACAAACCTGCACTTACGCCAGCATTCTGCCGCTGTCTGCACGGGTATGCTATACCGCCTGGGGAGCCACCACTGAACAGGTACCATTGCAACATTTTCTTTCTTTATAAAACGGACAATCCTCTGAGCTACACCATTACCTGCACACTCTGATAAATACAAACAATATTTTTGGAAGCTCATGTAAGAATGTGTCCAGACCAACAGCGGCAACTGCTGCTCAACTGCATTGGACAGTTAACACGCACATAAGTCACCCTACATGTCGACAGCACAGTGAAGCAGGGCTCTCTACAGCAGAGGACAGTACACCGCCCCTAAGCACGTCTGGATTTGTGAGTTGGAGAACTTGGAGGAGGGGCTGCCCAAAATACAGAAGGTAGATGAGCCAATGCACTGTGGCTTTCCCTGGTCAAAGAAACTATTTCAAAGTGCCCAGGAAAATAATAAACCTCTGTTTTTAACCTGTGGTTTTCAAACAGAACAATCAATCTGAAGCAGGAGTCTGCACCTTTTGGCCTTAGGCTACAGATGTTTTGGACTACAACTTCCATAAGTCCCACTGAGCATAGTTATACCGAGGATGTATACAAATTGCTCTAATCACAATTGATCACGGGAGAATTGCTTGCGGGGAAACTGATCTCATTTATTAGGTCAATTAGGATATATATGCATGGGGAAACCCTTTCACCCCCCCCCCCCAGCTAAAATGAAAACAATTGAATATCCTCTTTGAATTTATGAAATAAAGTCCACCTCAGGGATCGAACTGCCGTCGGCAGGTTTGCAGGCCGGACACATTGACTATATAACCTGATGAAAAACAACAAACAACTAAAGGTGAAATCTCCAGGATCCCACCCACACTTTCCACAATGAATGCCGGATGCTCTGAACCAGGGAGCAAGCTTGTGCTTGAAGCTTGCCACCTCGCTACTCCAGTCGGATGCCAACCTCACCAGAGGGGGCATAGCATAGCATTGGTAGAAAGTGCACTTCAATGCCATCATCAACTCACCTAAAATGCAGCCCTCACTGGCACTGCACCGCTACCACTTGGATCCTGCCGTTAGTCAATCCACACACATAGCAACATCCCGCAATGCAGGCAGTGGGGCAAGGGCCATCTTAAGGCATTTTGGGGCACAGGGCGCAGACACATTTTTGGGCCCCTCCTGAACAAAATAAATTAAGGGGCCCAGCATCTCTGGTCGGCTTTGTGCCCAGTGTTAGAAGTGTACCAAATAAAATGGAGTGGAACTGTGACCCTAGCGGTGGACAGAGTAGGTAAAAGGGGAAACACATCCAACATATTTTTCAAGGGTTGCAGCCATGCTGATTCATAGCCAGTTGTGTTGTAACAGATTTCAGTTTAGCTGTAACTGCTATCGGGAGGTAAAGTGGAGAGGTGCACTTTAACTTCACAAAAAACAGTTCCAGACTAGTGAACATGGCTGCAAAAAGGAGTGGAACTGCCAACAGTAAAAAATAAAAGTAGTGGAACGCCACTCCCGACTGTTCCCGCTCACTTCGGCCACTGTCCGTACCACTCTTAGTGATGACAGCCCATAGCTTGATATGATGCCCTGGCCAGTCATCAAAATAAGCGTGGGTGTTGACTTCAAGTCTCTTTAGACCCTTAATTCTTGCTGGAATCACAATAGTAAACAAGTGGCATTTCTAGGGTAGCAATAGCAAGTCCACAGCAAGTCTAAAAAAGTGTGTGTAAAAAAAGTGTGCAAGCATGGACACAGGAGACCAATTGGAAGCAATGAGAAAGATACATATACCGTTGCATAGATAGTGCCCATGGATAAGGAGCAACTGGGAAAATGTGCTTTTACAGAAGTGGTGTTGCCATTGGTCAGCAAAGAAACAAATTGCTTAGTGTTTGCAATAGATCAATGGACGCCAGTATTATTATACATGAAGCAATATTATTGCCTGGTAAAACGTGAGGGATGATTATTCGAAGAGAGCATCCTGAGAAGTGAATTGCTCATAAAGGTGGCAATTTTGAAATATTAAGGGACGGGCAGTTTTGACTGGTTAGCCACTATGAGTTGCCCAGGAGCACAGACTTTCATTGGAGGTGAAATGAGTCCAGTCTTTAATTTCTGTACTTGACTACAATGTGTTCCAGTTCTTGTTGTACAGCAAACTGCAATTCATGTCAATATCTGACTTTCATGAACTAAAATAATACCATGGTTTCTGAACCCTGATGGGAACATATGCAAATCACATAATAAACCATGCTAACAATGTTTTAATTTTACAAACAACCTTCAGAAACAAGTTATGCCAAACGATAATGATTCTTGCATTATTTTCACAATCATCAAGGGAAGAATACATGTACTAGAATGCTAATCCACGTGAGCTTAAACAATCTCATCTGGGTTTTTCTGCTTTATTTTAAAACTGTAATGACTCAACACACAGCCATATAGTGTGTTATTCATAACACGTAGGAAAATATTTGCAAATGTTTAAAAAACAAACCACTTTTTTCTGACAAATAAGCAGACCATAAAATAAGCTTGGAAGAGGCCTGTGACTTGTGGTCAGCTCCCTTCAGTAATGGAGCCCAGCAAATCAAATGGTCTCCACGAAAAGAAAAAGCACCTTGAAACACTTGTGTATAGGCGCGTTATAAATGCCTTATCATATCATATCATATCATATCATATAATATCATATCAGTGAATGAGCTAAGCAATGCAATTAGAATGTGAGACGTCCAACCTTTTCTCAGAAGGCAGCACAGTACATGCTGTGAGATACGATGATTTGTCCAGAATCACTAGCATATGATGTCAAAGCCAGGATATGAACCTAAACACACAATCTTGAATTATGCTTTCTAATCAACCCGCAATACTATTCCTTAATGGTTTTAATTGGGGGGGAGAGGACTGCCCAGTTTTGCTCAACCTACCTGTGAAGGGGAACCGAGCTCTTAATCGGCACCACGCTCATGCGATGTTAGCTTTTATATCTAGCGTTTTAAGGTGATTTTTGTGTAGCCCAATATATCTTACTGTCACCAAAGGATACCTTAGTATGGATTACTGTCACCAATGTATATAGACCAATATAGCCTGTAAAATAGCCCAATGAGTTGAGCACTCGTTGCTTACAATCTATTTGTAATCTGCCATGTTGCAGGTTTCAATCCGGGCAAGATGAACTCAGCCTCTCAACCTTCTGAGGTCGATAAGTGAATATGAACTTCGATTGGGTGATAATTCTATGTAAACATGTTCTTTGTACAACGCTTGAGCAAAAGTGCAATAACAATTACACATTACTATCATATATTCTTTTTATTATTTTTTTATTTTTTAATTAGCATTTTTAAAGAGCCGAGCTGCAGCCCTTAGGCATACTCTCAAGCATAGCAATCTCAGAGAGAAGAAAGGACAAGTCGGGCTTGCTGGAATTGAGTACCGCCATCTGGCATACGAACCCAGATCTGTGAGGACTTAAACATCTGAACTGTCTTCTGAACCATCTGTGTAGTCGATTTTTGCGACATGCATTAAAAGCTTGGTTATTACTCGTGTTCAAGATATGTTCCCACAGTAAAATGAAAATGCAACCTGACTATTGCTATAATGATCAGAGAACACATTACAGGTTACACTGATCAGATCAGAATGTACTGGTCAACAGCAGCTAGATGGCATGCTTAGAGCTACAACAGCACACTTTGCAAAAAAACAACATATTGTTTTTTAAAAAAATGAGCACTCACTCTTTGCATCATGCAGCCATATGAGTGGAAGCCCTGGCATTTGCCCATTTTGACCTCTCATAAAGACTTCTCTGTGAAGGACTGTGTTGTCTTAGACAACAAATAGCAAATCTCCAGCACCCAAAACTGAGGGTTAGATGTCCATAGTATATGTGTCAAGGGTTATAGCTACGCACTGCCTGTCCCCTGAAGGAACCAATGCAGGGGCGGCTCATCCATAATGGGTGAGGAGGCGTCGACCCACTAGGTCTTGGCCCCCTCTTGCCCATTATGGAGGAGACAGCCCAGTAAAATACGAGCACTCCCTCAGCGGTTTTTCTCAGCTTGTTTTCCCTTTCACAGTTAAATTTCCCCAGCCGTGCAAGCTCAATGAGGCATGCAAGGCTGGGGGCGTTTGCTTCCCCAGCCTCGCATGGCTCATAGGAAATGCTGGCGGGGGGAACTGTACGTCTGCATGTGTTCCTCGCACTAACCTGTGGAGCCAAAAGGTAAGTGACTGTCCACCTTGCTTTCCTCAGAAACCACCAAACAACAATTGTGTAAGTGTTGGCAATAAAAGGCTGTGGTTTCTATTGCACATTACGTAATAATAATACACACTCATCATAATCATCATAATAATACATAATGTACACTTTTGGGCACGGGGTCCAGGGTTGTGCCCACTGGCCTGTGCTCCCTTGCTCTTCCCGCGACAACGTGTATCTCTTCTCTTCTTTCTCTTCCCTTTTTTCTTCGGTGGGAGGGTCATTGGGGAAGAAAAAAGTTTTCTGGGTACGCAGACTACTTGTTTGTAGTATAGTACCTGTCCCTCTGGCACTTGTTTTAAGAATGCCCATTGAAAAAAGGAGCTGAATTGCTCGAAGCGGGTGCAAGATATTGCACCCCCCATTTGCAGGCATCTGTCCACATAAAACCCAAATGTGAAACCCAGCCAGGGTTGGAATTTGGGGTTTACTGGTAGGAGTCTTAAAGCTGACTCAATATCCAGTTTTGCCATTAGAGCCCCCTCCCCACATTTCTTGATAATTCTGAGTGTCTCCTGAAAATGGGTGTAGGTCACCGCAGTTTCAATCTCTGGGGACCCGTCATTCAATGACTGCCTCTCTGGGTAAGATAAATGATCTATCATCCTCCTTTGCCCTGGTTCTTTATCAGGTACCAGGCCTAGTGGGGAATATATGCATTCTGTAAAAGGCATTTTTTCCCAGGGTCCCCCAATTCTGTGTAGTTCTAGTTCTTTACAGATTTTCGACCTAATTATCTGTGGATTTTCCCTTGCTGATTTTAGATTTTCTGGTATCTTTTGGGGGCCCTTCCCTTCGAATGGGATGCTGAACCCTTCTTGAAACCCTTTCTCTACACTCTGCCTAATGCTTCTGTCTGGGTAAGTTGGTAATATTGATGCAAATTCTCTGAGCTTAATTGAGGTTTTCCCTGGCGTTAATATGATGTTGTCTTTAAGACATTCATTGTTCCTCTTTCTTGGGCCCCCTGTTAGGTAGTCGGGTGCACCCACTGCTGGCATGGTCTCCCCAGCATTTTGTGGATGCGTGCTTGTTCCCGCACTCCTTGCCCCATGTACAGTACCCCTTTAAACATTTCCAGCAGGTAATGTTATACCTGTTGGTGTTCTGTGGCTTGCTGTTGCTTTGACTGCAGATATTAGACCTAGCCACCCCATGGCTGTTTCTTCCGAAAGGGCTGTTTGCCTTTGTTGCGGTTCACCTGCTTGCTGCTTTTATTGCTGCTTATCGGTGCTGTTTTACACTGCGCTGGGCTCTTCTCCCCGCAGTGTTTTCCCTTAGTACCTATAAATCATTTTGGACCTCGTCCCATTCTATTTCTGGACGTTCAGACATGGTTCCCCTAAATCTCTCATCATATGTAAGCCATGCATTCCCCCCCCAAACTCCTCCTTAACTTGTCTGATTTTATCTATATATGCAATACATTTTCCCCCTTCATTTGTTTTTTTCCCCCCAAGATTACTGTAGCCATTATGGCAAATGCTTTTAGCCAGTTATCCCAGTTGTGCTCCACCTGTGCTTTTCTTGCTAGGATTTTCTCATCAATCTTTTTGGGATTCCTAAAGGCATCAAATCCGTTATGCTGTGCCTCAAGCAATGAAAATATTTCTATATATTCCTTTTTCCAAATAGTTTCTTTGACCACTTGTTCAATGTTCCATGCCAAGGACCTCTTGAACCGATTAAAAATATCACTTTGTGGTGTCTTTAGTTTCACTACTAGGTGTGTGTTTGTGACTTTTTCTCTCTGGTCTTGTGGGGTTGCTGCTGCACAACCTGCGCTATTGTTAGTAGGTGCTGTTGCTATCCCTGGCACCATAGTTCCAAGCCCTGTTGGGCTAGACACTGTTATCTCATTCTGGGTCTGGGTAGGTTTGGGGCCTACACATGCCCATATTGGGCCCTCCCTACTGGTCCTTTGCTCCACTGGCACCTCTGCTCATGTGTTTTGGAGCTGTTTCTCCCCCAACTCTCATAATTTCTTCCAATTTATCACATTTGGCATTTACTAGTGATTCTTGTTGCACCAGATACTTATTAGCAAAATCATCCTACATATTACCTGGCATATTTTTCTTTTCCCCAGGCACTGGTGCTTTCAGCTCCTTTGCTGTGTCTTCTGTGGCGCTTCTGCTCTGCTTCCTCCTGTACTATGATGTCTTCATCATCTTCTTCATTGGAACTGCTGTCCAGGCGCTTCCTTACCTATGCCAAGCCATGTATGAGCTCCGCCTCATCAGCCCATTGTGTCAGTTTTGACTTCTTTTGGGCTGCCATTTCTGTTTCTTTTTGTACTAGGCTCTTCTTATAGCTTCAAAATCTGGTTGCTCTGCGTCGTCTTGCTTCGAAGACCAGTGTGTTGCACTTTGTTTATGTGAGAATATGCTAGGCTTTTCTTATAGCTCCAGGATTCCGTTGCTCTGCGTGGTCTTGCTTCCAAGAACAGCGTGTTCCACTTTGTTTATGCGAGAATATCTTTGCAATTAGGTCTAACACCAATTAAATGGGCTTCATACTATTTGTGTTTTCTTCTTCCAGGAAATTGCAACAAAAAAGGCCCCTCTGTGCTCTGCTTGTGCCGTGTCAAAATTATTCAGCTTCCGCTCTTTGTTTATACTTAAAAGCAAGTTACAAACTCTCAGTTCGGAAAGTCTGTCAGTTTCCCCCTGAGGTTGCCCGGCAAACCTCGCCGGGTCCTTCTTTCTTTGCTGCGTCTTCCTCCGGTAGCCGGCGTCTGTTACTTGTGCATCCTGCACGCTCCAGTTGCTGTAGGCTGATCCTGGCTGTCTCCAGCTGCGCTTGACCGTTCAGTGAGCCTTTCAACATGCTGCTGCTCATCCTGAAGGCTGCTGAACTCCCGACTCTCACCTTCGCTTCGATGTAATTCTCTGGTGAGTCGTTTTCGATCACGTAGCTTCGCTGCTTCTTTCTGCTTCTTCCGGCGACTTCTTGCTTCTTTCAAATTCCCTGCCGTTTGCTCTGGAGCAAGGTGAAGCTCGCGGTGCTGTAGCCGTGAAGAATGGTATGCTGAAAATTGCTTCTTCCAGTAGTTGGAGTTGCACCGGTGCAAGGCAAAGCGCACAGTGGTGGAACAGGCCAATGTTTCAAAGAAAAAAGTGTTCTGCACATGCCAATTACTTGTTTGGTGCTCTGTGCAGAGTCCCAAATGGGATTGTACTTTTCTGCTGCTTGTGCAGCTCCTTATATTGTAGCTGACTAGCCTTAGGCTGTGTCTGCTTGTGTGGGGACTCTCACCAGCCACCAGCTGGCTGGCGCTGACAGCACTTTGCTCCTTGGGGTGCTCTTTTGTTCCCTCTTTGGGGGTTTCCTGCCTCCTGCATTGGCCCATTGTTTCCCGTATCCTCCCTGGCACTGTGTGTCTGTCAGAAGGGCTGGGGAGAGGTGTTGCACTTACTCTGAGTCACAGGTTGCTGCCTGACAACCTGTGATCTGCCCCTCCCCCTATTTGTCCTATTTTGCCCCACAGGTTACTGGCCCCCAGTTTCTTAACTGCAGGGTGCCCCCTCCGCAGCACTGTCTAATACAGACATAGCAGGCTGGAGTGGGGCATCTACAGACCCAGGATCAAGCCCCTTGCACGCATGTGCAGGAACCAGGAAACTTCTTGATTCCTGTTCATGCTTGCAGGGGGCTGGAGCATTGGAACCTCCAGACCCACAGCGAGGGTATGTTTGTTTATGTTCATTTTTTTTAAATTAAAATGATGTGTATGGAGGCGCGCATGCTTGTGTTGTTAGGTGAATGTATGATGATGGATGATCGATGCTGGTGTGAATGAGAGAGTGTTTTCTGTGTGTATGTTGTGTAAATGTGTGTGTTTGTATGTTAGTTTATTTAGTATTTAAAAATGTGCATGGATGCGTGTATGCATGTGTTATGATGAGCGAGTGCATGATGAATGCTTGTGTGAATGAAAGAGTGCTTGTAGTCTGTATATTGTCTAAATGTGCATTTGTATGTTAGTTTATTTATTTAAATATGTGTATGGATGTGTGTATGCTTTTGTTTTGAGAGTGAGTGCATGATGGATCTTCGTGTAGATGAAACAGGGTGTTTGGTGTGTATGTTGTGCACATGTGTGTGTTTGTATGTATTATTTAAATATGTGTATGAATGCATGTATGCTTGTGTTATGAGTGAGTGCATGATGGGTGCACATGTGAATGAAAGAGTGCTTGGTGTGTGTATGTTGTGAAAATGTGTGTGTTTGTATGTTATTTAAATATGGGTATGGTTGCACGTATGCTTTTGTTATGAGTGTGTGCATGATGGATGCTCGTGTGAATGAAAGAGTGCTTGTTGTGTAAATGTGTGTGTTTGTATGTTTAGTATTTAAATATGTGTATGGATGCGTGTATGCTTGTGTTTTGAGAGAGTGCATGATGGGTGTTTTTGACTGTGAATGAGACAGCGAGTGTGTATGTTGTGTAAGTGTGCATGTGTGTTTGTGCTGGTCCGAGATGATTTTGTTGAGTAGGGGTAGGAGGTTTGTACAATAAAGGCATTTTAAAAATACCTTTGTTGCACAAACCCCCTCCACACCAGCCAAAATCAGCTCTCTGTCTGAGGTGCTGTGGGGCTCAGGGGACAGGGATGCATTTTTTTTACTGGACACTTATGATAGATGTCTAGTAAAAAATACCATACCTGGCCCCCCACCATCTTGCATACACACATAATCACTTTGTGTGTGTGTGTGTGTGTTTGGCGCTGTGAGGCCCAGTGGACAGGCATGGTATTTTTTTACTGCACACGCGGTCTAGTAAAAAATACTATCCCTGCCTCCTGATCTCCCAGTGCCTGGCGTACAACATAACCACATTCATTGTGTGCATGTATGAGGAGCTCAAGACCCAGGGGAAAGGCGCCTAATTATTTTACTAGGTATCTATGATAGATGGCCAGTTTAAAAAACATGCCTTACCCCAGTGCCCCCCTGCACCTTGCAATCACACATAATCACATTCATCATTATTGTGATTATGTCTGACTGGAAGGTGCTGGCACACCATGGAGCAGACATGGCATGTTTTACTGTGCATGGTTGATAAAGCATGCATGATAAGTGTTATTATGTAGCTAGACTAGCATTTTAATGCAGCCAGTCTAGCCATTTCTTATTGTGCTATGCCATTTTGTATTGGACATGTTTGGTAAAGCAAGCATGATAAGTGTTATTATGAAGCAACACAGCATTTTTTAAGCAACCAGTCTACCCATTTCTTACTGAGGCATGACATTTTGTATTGGGCATTGTTGGTAAAGCAAGCATGATAAGTGTTATTATGACGCAATACTGTCCCTTTTGTGCACTTAATCTAGCCATTTCTTATTGCGGCATGACATTTTGTATTGGGCATCTTTGATAAAGCAAGCATGATTAGTGTTATTATGCAGCTCGACTGGAATTTTAGTAAGCCAGTTTGGACATGTTTTCATACTTTGGCATGCATTTGTAATGGTAAACCCAACTGGAGCATGTTCTTATTTGGGGATACTGCCAGATATTGGCAGAACAAACATGCACATGTTTTCTTATGGTAGCATTACTGGAATTATGCACAAAGCAAACTTGACTATGTTCTTTTATGGGAATAATAGGGTATAATGTTGCAGTCAGCATGGAAATGTATGGGCACAGCCAGTGTTTAAATGTTTTATACTGGCACATATTGTGGGAAAAGGCATCATGAAAATGTGTTGGAGAAATGCTCCTGTGCACTGTTGGTGACTTACATCTATTGCATTTTTTTCATGCGTTATCCTACAAAACCCAATTGCAAACTGTTTGGCTTTTTATCCAATTTTTCTAAAAGGTGTGCTCTAAAATGCACAACTTTCCCCCATTATTTAAAAAACATTCTCGGGGGGAGAATCCCCCAAACCCTCTTGCCTGGTGTGGGCTCCCTCGCTATGCTCGGCCGCTCGGCCATATCAGGCACAAATATTTACGCCCCTCCAGTTAAACAATCCACCAGCCGCCACTGAAACAATGGCTAAATACAGGCATGTAAAACAATGGCTGGATAAAGGAGGCAGTTCAGCCAGGGCGCTGCACTTCAAAGTTGGCTGCCTTCGTGTTGAGTGTGTCCCCTTTGCACCTGCGCTTGACCCTTCACCTGAGAACGCACTGGTACTTCTTAATCACCAAGCATTTAATCTTAGTTTAGGAACATTTGTCTCAATGGTTGGTATTTGCCTGGAGTAAAGAGCACCACATGAATGCACCCTTTGTATAGTTGACTCTGAAATAATAATACTTCAGACACAATATGAAAGTGTGCAGGGCAAGATTTCCCTGCCTGAAAGCAGAAACATATCCTGGCATTTCTAGTCTCTTACAGTCACATTTTCTGTTTGTGTTAGTAATAATACAATTACTTATTTTACCACGTAAAATCTACTCCTTCATGGGGTAAACCAAGGGATGTCATTTAACCAAAATGCCAGGGGTAGCGGAAGTGACATCACACGACCCTTGACATCTGTAGACATCACAGGAAGTAATGTCATTTGACCCCACCCCAAAGTGACATCACGGGAAGCGATGAAACATGACCTTTCACCCCTTGACAAAACAGGAAGTGGCATACCATAGCACTGTGCGTAAGTAAACTATGAAACATGCGGTTATGATATCACTGTAATGTGATATACATTTCATACAAGAATGGATCACCATATGTACAGTTAATATCAGTGTGTATATGTCCATATCACCAAATTACTGTGAATGTAAGCAGACGTCCATGGCCAAATGATAAGCTATTATACAGCACTTACACTTAAGCACTTTATACAGAACAAATATACATACAATTTCACCCAATCTCTGTTGGTACTCATTTATCAAAGGCTGAGATGACCTTGCCGGGATCAGAACCTGCAACCTGCAGATCACAACACATCACAGCAGCGAGTGCTCAACCCACTGAGCTATCTTATTAGCAATTACATGTGTGAATGTTCTCAAAGTCAGAAAGCAAATTACACTTGGTAGTGGATACCATTGAATCGGTAACTCAGATTTAACAGCAGGACAGTTCATCTGTCAGTCTGGTCCGCAGTTGGCCACATGTCAAGTCTGCGTGGATCTACTTTTCAGGCTGCAGAGCTTGGTAAAATCCATACCATTGGGAGGCTTCATAACTGTGTATTAAAGAAATTGAGCAGCACAGGGAAAGCAGTGCACTCACATGGCATCCCGTACTCTGGGCATTCGTTACCTCATACATGCGAACAAACATCCTGAACAGAATGACATGATAGGAAAGACATATTACAACAGAGCATTAATTGTGGCACAGTGAAATCAATGGCCACTTTATGTGCTATGGTCAAACATTTCTACCCTGTACATAATCTTTTAGGCACAAGGAATTTGTCAAGTGACGAGGCCACCGAGATGGAATGTCTTGCAATGATCGTAACAGAGACAACAGCAGAAAAAACATGCAATAACTGCAACTTGCGAAAAGCAAAATACATGGTCCCAAATGGATGCTTATTCTACTCTAAATGATTTTTGGACATTTGTGTCTGCATTCTGAATTTTAGGTGTTTAAGAACAGACTAAATCAGAGACTCACCTCCTGAAGTGTGCCTGTGTAAGTGATTTCAATCCGGCACATACCTAAGTCAACGCCTAGCATGTAGTGCACAACTGAAATCCCTATTTATTTGTGTCTAACAGTTCTTTATTCTGAACGATATACCACTCATATCACGCAATTCTCCTGGAACCCCCCGGTCACGTTGAACCAGGAATCAGGCTGGTTTGCAAAGGTAAATATTTATTTAGTATTTAAAATTTTATCACAGAATTCAAACAGGCTATTAATCCCACTTTCCTCCTTTCAACACAAGAGAAAAAACGGAATTGACTGTCAAGCTGTCAGAACGGCTTTTAAAGTTATCTGTAGAATGGATTGGGCAAAAACACCAAATATGGTCAAAATTACTAAAATTGTGATAAATTCTTATGGGAGCCGCTTTGGATAGTTGCACACAAACACAAGCAATTATTTAATCCCAGGAAAACATTTAAAAACTTACAATTCAAGTCGGAAGCAATTAAAAGCTGTTTTACATGTGTGAAGATTTCCCAACACGAAAATTTGCGGCAAACTTTTCACTGTGCGATATACGCGATAATGGGAGAATCGCGTTGATTTAGGTGCGATGGATAGATATGGATGGTAGCTACAAGCAGACGTTGAAAGTTTGTTTCTATCACAAAAACTGAGGGAGTTACAGATGCTTTAGTAGAGGTCGTTTTTTTGAGATAGGTGCAAGAATGGAAAACCAGAATGCACTTTTAAAAATGACAAATGGGTGGCTTACACTAAAGGATGACTATGAACAAAACAAATACCACACAGGAATACAGTCACTTGATCAGGGTGACTGCCTGCTAAGGAAACTCGCCTTCTTCAGATGAGAAAAGGATCAGCGCAGACATAGCTTTAACAATACTGGTTATGGAGGAAAGATAGGATGGGTTGGAGAGAGGTTTCGGACAATGAAAAGATACTCCTAACAATACAGGTTCTCAATACAAGATAGGATGGGTCCAAGATAGGGCTAAAAAGTACATATGCTAGGGACACAATTCTTCGTATTGATACTCACTGGATACATTTTTAAATGGAACTGTCAGTTCTGGTCAGGGGATGGGATCTGGTTTATGAAAGACAGCTGGGCTCATCAACTGGGCAGGATCAGCAAGGCGCTCGGGTCACAGCACAGCACAGGACTGGACTGGATCTGCCCTTCTTGGTTCTGAGGATATTTATTTTCGGCAGGCAAGCAGTAACAGCACATCCCGGCTGTATTATGAGGCTTTCCGTTTTGGTGTGTGGGGTTCTGTTCTGGAATTAGCGGCCTAGCTGAGAATGGTTCAGCTATGAAATGGGCCTTTTTGCGTTGCCAAGTTTCTGGAGTCTGGAGCAAGGAAGATGTAGAGTTCAGCAGCAGGGTGCTCCGCCAGCATCAGGATAGTGAGTGAATCTGTCTGTCCTTATGAGTGGTGAGCTGTCCCTATATATGCTATGAACTGACATCAAAAAGGGGGAGTGCGGGCCGGTTTGGCCTAAGCTTGCCCCTTTGAAAGGAGATTGGGTGAGAGTCTGCTCTCTGCCTTGATAGGAGGAGAGTAACAGAGAGTCATCTTTATGGTGTGATTTTATGAGGCTGAGAATCCACACCTACCCCCTGGAAAACAAAATCTACTTTTGGCAAAATATGTATTTCCACATGTAAAACCTCTCTAAGAATCACATATACAGATTACATATTTTACCTAGCAGCTGTTCCTCAAAACCCTGTGGCGGTGGGATCTTGTCTCAGCTTTTCACAGAATTTTGCCCATTTCACTAGGAACACAATGTCCCATTTTTAAGCAAATGTCTACAAGTGTGCGTGTTTAACATAGGCATAAGTGTATGAAGTTTCATAATTCTAGCGGAAATACATTTTACATAAAATCACATTTCTTGCCATTTCTGTCCAGAACATGCCACGCAGTTCTGGCGCCTATTCACCCATGCAGCCAGAATTTACATTAACACTTCTGTTATTTTTATATTTTTCACAATTTTAAATAGTGAGTTATCAGTCTTTTTAAAATGTGTTATTTGTCCGTCTTAAGCAGCAAATGGTTGTTTGGCTCCACCCCTTGGTCTCTCCCTGGAAGCCCAGGAGCCATCCCCCATGTTTGTTCCTTGCAGAGGCCATTTACGACTGTCTTCGCACTTCACATTTCCTGCTCTGCAGCTTGTCATTGTTCCCTTGCCCCTGTAGACCAGGTTCTTTCCTGCCATGTAATTAACACTTCTCCGTGATTTCCTGCTGGGGGGAAAGACCTTCCTTTTGTAAGAAACCTGTTATTCAAGCTCTGCAGCTTCAACCAGGTTTAAATTAATTGTTAAATTCTGTGGCCTTTTCCTTAGCACAAAACAACGTGTTATATCAAATAACAGCTAAAATTCTCATTCAAGATTTTAAATCATGGGATAAAAACAATTACAATATGAGTTACTATCAGTAACAAGCCTCTTAGAGATTGCAAAGATTTGATTTTCAGTTTATACATGTTAAAGTTTAATCAGGAGCACCCTGACAGCTGTCATCACAGCAGCCCTCTGCTGCACAGAGATTTTTGACAGATCCACAGACAGGCCGCTTTTTGCTGTGGAAATCTCGTTATGCTTTCAGCCTTTCAGGACCTTGTAAGTTCACAACGGTTTCTTCAAAAGTGAATTGGAGCACCCAGCAAGAATTTAGATGGTGTTCTGTAACGGCATTCTGGAGTTTCAGCAGCACAGAAAAAGTGATTTAAAGCCATATTTAGAGTTTCTTGTAGCGGAGCACTGCTTTTTCCTTCTGTACTCCATTTTCAATTGTTGTGGAGCCCAGTGACACATTTCCATAGTGAGAGCTCTGTTCCACCACTGACAACATGCGTGGCAGATTGGGCAGCCATCTTTTTGTGCATTGAAAAGCACAATTTTCTGGGGTTTTGGCACGCACAAGGGTTTTGCGGCCATTTTGCTGTTTCTGATCCCATCATAACCAAGTGATGCAGCATAGCAGAGCAAACGTGCGTCAATACATCCCACACCTGAAATAAACCTTTAATGAGTTTATGATTTATTGTATAGAATTCCAGAAAGACAAATGATTTATTATTCCTATTCTTTCTTATTTAGGGTCACTGCTCAAGGTGTTACACTTGTGGAACCCTCTGGTTTTTTTTTAAGAGGCCTGAACAAGAAAGCCAGCCTCTCGAGAAACAAAGAGCCGCATAGTGCTGGCAACAGCACAGGAGCTTCAATTAAAAAAAAAAAAAAAAAAAAATCATTTTTTTAGTGGTAGCAAGGGAGACCTCCGGGGTCGCAGGTGCGAACCCTGGCAACCCCCAAATGACGTCCCTCCGTATACCTATACAATGCACATGCATACAGTATATCTGCACAGTGCTCCATTGCTTCATTTGTAAATGCCATACATGCACACATAGATTGCATGAACTGGATATATGCGTACAATGCTTACATGAGCCCATTCTATCCGATGAAGGCTGTGAATATTGACAAACTCATATAATGAATCTGACGTCCACTATTTTTTATTTACTAGGGACCCACGTGCAAGCAGCCCATCTATCTATCTATCTATCTATCTATCTATCTATCTATCTATCTATCTATCTATCGAACATGTGTAGAGTGCAGCTTCCACCAATGGCAGCATCTCTTAAATGCATACCTGCCATCAACAGTGAAAATAAAAGTGAACTTCACAGTTCACCAATGCATAAGCTGTTTTTGCCATCTTTCGAATTCAGTGTAAAGTTTTGTCAAATAACCCTCTTTGTAGTTGTACAATTATTTGTACAAGCAGGTCAGTGATGTGTCAGTGCCCTCTTCTATAGATATTAAGGGTCTGATTCATAGAATATTTTGTACGCTGATAAGTGACTTTGAGCACTTTTCAGCTTGCAAAACGCCATTTCCGGATTCATGGATCGAACTTTGCATGACTTTGCACAGGTGCGTCACGACTTTGTGTGCAGTCAAGCGCATTGCGTGACACACCCCGCAAAGTGTGGGATGGGCCAGCACAAAGAAATAAATAGGGGGTGGAACATGCTTATTCTGCATTCTTCCTGCAAAATGAGGAAGAACGAAGAATAACGTGGGCGTGTTGAGGGACACACCACGCAAATAAATCACACGCCCAGTCAAGCACAAACCTAAACTAATTCATGGATTACAACACACAACTTCACGTCGGTAAAAGTCATATGTAAACCTTGTGATCTTACCGCCACACGATAGGAGATGGAACCTACAACACGCAAAGGAACCAATGCGCAAAGGAAACATATATGAAGCACGACATGCACACCATTCAAATGTCTCAACCAGGATGAATCCAACTATAGTGGGAGCAATCGTACATGTCCAGAGAAGGAGGTGGAGGATGATGGTGAGGGACAGGATTTTTCTACCATGTACTATGCTCTTTGGGACGCTAGACGACCCGGGTGTATGCAAGGTACAGATTCCCTCCCCATGTGAACCTAGACCTGGTCAGGGAGTGGGAGAAAGAACTTGCATCACCCACCATCTGCTCCCATGCCTTCACACCCCCAAAGAAGATGCTGACAGCCCTACAACTCATAGCCACAGGCTTTTTTCAGTGCACCACTGCCATTGTTGGGGGCATATCGCAGAACACAAAATTTCAGTGTCTAGACCAGGTATTGGGCTGCATCACATTACGTGTGTGTGTGTGTGTGTGTACTAACATATACATGCCAGGCACACCGCAGGCAAAGCAGAGTGTGTGCCTGGAGTTTTATGCCATAGCACACTTCCAATGTGTTCTTGGAGCCATTGATTGCAAGCATGTTGTGCTACAGTCCCCCAGATTGACAGAGCACATTTACTGCAAACGGAAGCAATGACATTCTATCAGTGTTCAGGTCATCTGTGATGCAAATGGATTCATCATGCATGACTCAGCCGGACACACTCTGGATGCCTTTATCTCTGGCGGCATCCCTATCACTAACCTGGTCACCACCCCCTCTCCTGGTCTGATCATTCTCTCCTCTCCTCCCACTTGGGGCCCCTCAGCCCTCTATATGAGCCCCACTCCTGCACTGAAAACCTCCTTCTCCATTATTCGACCGATGAAGCGAGTGTCAGTTGCTGCTTTTGCTTCTACCTTCAGCCCCCTCCCACCCCACTCCTAACTCTTCCTCTGACTCTGTCCTTGCTAACCTGCACCTCTCCATCTCTAATGCCCTTGACATCATGAGGATCCACCTAAAGCCTGCCTCCAAGAAAAACAACTGTTATGACTCTGATCTAACATCCCTAAAACACAAGTGCAAAGTTGCTGAACGGAAGTGGCAGACCTTGGGCTTACCCTCTGACAAACTGGCCTGCCCCCTGCTCCAAAGGCAATATCGTTTCTCTATCCGCTCCAAGAACCCGGCCCACATCCAAGCTTGCATCTCTGGAGCCACTAACAATACTGCCGATCTTTTCAAAATCTGCAGGAAACTCGCCAATCCAGCTACCGCCTCCACTTCTCTCCTTCATTCCCAGGCTCTTTGCAAAACTTTAGCCTTCCATTTCACATCAAAAACTCAGGACATTTTGACCTCACTCTCCTCCACTCCCATCTCCACTCCCGGGACTTCCGCCTGCCTCTCCTTCTGCCCCCCTCTCTCTCCTGCCTCTTACCAATAGCACCGGATGAGGTTTCTAAAGTGGTCCGCTCTATGAATTCCTCCTACAAACAGGTGCTCCCCTGCTCCTCCAAAACCATTAAGGACAACATCTCCTCTCTTGCCCGGCAGTTGCCAACTTCTGTAACCACTCCTTCACCACTCTTTCCCTCTAATCCTCAAGCCCTCCCTTGTGCACCCTATCTTGAAAAAGCTGTCTGCTGATCCCTCCTGCCTGGCTAATTATTGCCCTATTTCCACTGCCCTCCTTCCTGGGTAAAGTCTCAGAGAAGCTGGTTCTCCCTCAACTGATCCTCCACACTGATATTGTTGGTTGCCTCAAGGCCATCAATCTGAATTCCAGCATCCAGAGGCACGTAAACTGCTCTCCTGAACACCTGTGAAACCATGCTTTCAAACCTCGACTCCAACTCCCCCACTGTTCTCATCCTCCTTGCTCTCTCCTCCCCTTTTGACATGGTCAACCATTCCATCCTCATAAAATGACTCTGACACCCTCAGCATCACTGACAAGGCACTGGATTGGTTCACCTCTTTTCTCACTAAACGCCCCTCCCAGTTGCATTTGGGTTCTTTGTCCTGAGCACCTCACTCTCTACTTGTGGCGTCCCTGAGGGCTCTATCCTATTGCCTTGGCTCTTCAATATCTATCTTGCCCCTATTGCTCACCTGATTTCCTCCTTCTCTCCTCATTTCCAGTGTTAAGCCGATGACACACAGCTTTCCTTCAAACGTCACTCTCCCACCTCCTCATACTGCTCTCTGATCCCTGACTCTCTGTCCGCCATTCAGGCATGGTGTGCAGCTAATGACCTCTGCCTAAATGTCAGTAAGACAGAAATTCTTCTGATTGGGACACCTGCTCCCTCTTTGGGCCCTCAACTTCCACCATCTTGTGAGGCCAAAAACATCAGGGTCATTTGTCGATTCCACTCTATACTTCATCATTCACATTATGAATGTTACTAAGAAATCCGACTTCCAACTCCACCTCCTCAGAGGCATTCTTCCTTTCCTCACCTTCCCCCAGAAGCTCAATATCTCCAGACCTCTGGTCCTCTCCAGGCTGGATTACTGTAAAAGACTATTTTTTAATCTTCCTCTTTCCTCCCTACGCCCTGTATAGCATGGCCGGGACTCTCTAGCAGTCACACCAATTATTAGCAGAGAACACTCTGGCCCATCAACGACAACCAGCCACAAGAACGGGAGACTCAGCCATGGGGCAAAGTTCACTGTCTTTTATTAGCAAAACAAAAATGACAGGGATAACACCCTATATACGAGTTGCTCCTGGAGCTATCGTCTTCTAAGCATGTGTCACCCAGTTTTATTCCAGTGTGATGTCACAAATTCAGGTTCCAACCCAAAAAACCCATCAGCCAATTACAATGGTCAGTTTGAGCAGGTTACATGTAGAGAACATATAGGTTATTCCTAGAATTGGATAGCCATGTCTAGGAGCCCCTCCTAAAATCACCCCTACTAGTATCAATCAACAATGTTACAGGGTTGCAGAGAGAACATTGTCCCTTGCAATAAATTATCTCCATGTGAATGGTGAATCTGGATTGGTCAGATTGTGTCCTCCCATCCCTGGGACCCTGGACTGTTACCAGGCCGAGTGTAACTTTTCAAGGCAATGGGAATGAACATTGAGGTGCAAAGTGTTCACTAATGTTGCATTCTCTGATCACCTAAGCCTGTGAGAGTGCATTCAGTTGAACATCCTGTTGCAACACTTGCTTCTTCTCCCTTGGTTCGATGGGAACGGCTCTCCTCGTCTTCCTTGTTTTAATGAGCGCCTGTAATTATGAGTATTTTAACCTGACTTTCTGCAGGTGGCATATTGTCTTGGTAACTGGAACTTTTCCGTCCCCACTTGTCCTTGGTTGAGTGCATTGTTTCTGCTCACCTCTGGATGCGGCGACGTGTCAGCCTTTCCATGTGCACGAAGCCTGTCTCTCCTTTGCCATCCATTTCTGAGACCTATAGCTTCTATACCACTCCCTATCGCTTCTCCATTATAATAGCAGTCAAGCATGTGCAAGCTAAATATCCAAACTCTTTGCATCTTGCAGATTCGGCTTTAGCAAAAGATATAAAGACAATGGCCCTCATTACGACCCTGGCGTAAGTATCGGCCATTACTGGCATGGCGCAAATAACTTGTCTGTGCTGCCCAGAGACCGCTAAAAGCGGCACATTACGACTTCTCGGGCATGAGCATTGCGCCATGCCGGTAATGTAATCTCTGCCATGCCGCTAAAGGCCGTAAAATCCCACTTACCGGCATCGTATGCCGTGCAAATAGCACCTCCACCACCCTAGCCATCGACATTAGCGGTCAACGCTAATAGCGGTAACCGAAATTAACGGGAACCGCTATTAGCGGTGACCGTAAATAAGCGGATCCGGAAGTAACCAGTGACACCTGACCCCCACAACCTCCACAAACCTTCTACACCACCCAATCCACATCACGATGCCAAATGTTCTGAAGAAGAGCAGAGATTGGCTGCGGCAGGAGCGCTTTTCAAGCGAGGAGCTAACTATGTTGGCCGAAACCCTCCAAGAGCACGCTGATGTTGTGTTTTCCACGGAGATGACCTGACCGGTGCTGCAGAGTAAAAAGGCCATATGGGCCATGGTAGCCAAGAGGGTCAGTGCCCTCGGCACAACACCCTGCAATGCCAGACAATGCCGAAAAAGGTGGGACGATCTACGTCTCCGCGTCAGGAGTATACTGGCGGCCAATCGGAATCTCGGCATGGCGACTGGCGGAGGAGCTGAGTCGCCCATCAAACTACAGCCGTGGGAGGAGATATGTGCCGCCACCATAGGCACGGAGAGCATTGAGGGAGTTGGAGATATGGAGAGAGGAGCCCCGACATCAGGCGACGCAGGTAGGTGCCTTAAGTTCAACTATGCCAATCTCACCACAATGATGTCCAGATGGTTGGGAAGTGCAATGATGCCTAACAGGGTCCACCGGACACATTAGCACAAGACTGCCTACAGGCAGTGCTCACCTCCACCTTGTACACATGCATAATGCACCCCCTTTCTGTAGCCACCCACATGCCTCCATGCTTCTACCACCTAAGAGTGAGACAACCTGTATGTCACTGCCTCCAATGTGAACCATCTAGCAATCAAAATGAATGCAGCCATCACAGTGCCTGCTCAATGTCCGTAGACCCATCACTAACCCTCTCCCTCCTTTGGTCCACCACAGGCTCTCATTCGGACAGTGCCGATGAAGACACAGGAACAACACCTGCCAAGAAGCCCAGGCCCGAAGAGCCACAACACCCTCCCTCCACCTCGGGTAGAAAAAGCAAACCCCCACAACAGGAAAAATCCCACAGCACAGCACAGGCCACGGCACCGATGTCCAGCAAGTCAACCACTTCGGCGCCACCGACTTCAACCATTCGCCCAGTGGTGTCCACTGAAGGCACTGGATCCACAGAAAGCAGCACCATCGGTGAGACTGCTGCCACCGCAGCTATCTCAGACAACGAGGAAGGGGATGTAGATATTGTCGTGGGTCCCCCCACTGGCCCCTGCATTCCTCCTACCTGTCCCTGTGCAGCCAGCATGACACTAGCATACAGGGGCAATCTCCTGGAAACTCTTGGCCGGCTACTCCCTGCCCAATAGCAGATGTGCAGCAGGGGAGCAGCATAATGGACAGGCCACAACCATCAGCCACAGGCCACAGCACCCACAGAGTCAATGCAGGAAATAATCACGCGGCAACAGCAACTTGCAGACCTGTTGACACAGCATGTCACAGAATGCGTCAGCGCTAGGGGGGAAATGCGCGAATGTGCTGATACTGTTAGGTCTGCCATCGAGTCCACTTCTAAGGACATTTGTGCCGAACTGGCCACGGTGTGGCACGTACTTTCAGAGCTAGTCCAAACAATGCGGGAAATGCGTCCACGTGAGCAACCCAGTTCCTCCTCGGCTGACATTTCAACCCGAACCAGCCCCATCCGCAGATCGGGCAGGAACCTGCGGCATACCGACAGGGGTGCACCGGGTGCCGGGAGAGGGGGGTGCCAATAGGTGCAGCCTCGTGTACTGATGCCACATGATGCACTTGTGCACAGTCATCCACACCATGTTATGGGGAGTAGAGGGGGGAGTGGGTGTGTTGGGGAGTTGAGGGGGGAGGGTGGAGTGGGTGTGTTGGGGAGTTGAGGGGGGAGGAGGGAGTGGGTGTGTTGGGGAGTTGAGAGGGGAGGGGGAGTGGGTGTGTTCACTTAGATTTACCTTTTCAATACACTTTTTGGTTATGCACAAATCACATGTGTGGACATTGCTCATTGCGTACGTGTGCTTTATTGGTGAACAGTCTACAGTGTCCATGTCCCTGACACACCCAATGCCCCAAGTGCCATCTCCATGTGACACCCCCCATCCATGTGTGCTAGAAGAATTGGTTGATCAGAGTCCGACACATGTCACGTCCCTCCTGTGCATCGCTTCCTCCCTGAGGTGCTGCCCCATCCCCACCCTCCTCATCCTCTTCGTCAGGTGGTTGCTGTTCTGCGTCAGGGGGCAGGGGCACATTCCGTCTGATGCACATATTGTGTAGCATCACACATGCCATGACAATCTTTGCCACCTCTCATGGCGGTACAGGAGTGCCCCACCAGACCTGTGAAACCGTGGCTTCAAGAGGCCAAATGTCTGCTCAATCACCACAAAGGTTTGGGTATGGGCACGATTATAGTCCTCCTCGTGCCTGTTCTGTGGGTTCCGGACTGGGGTAAGGAGCCACCGCTTCAAGGGACAACCTGCATCACCTGCATGTGGGCAACAATGTATGTGTAAGTTAACTCATCATGTTTGACCTCATTAAGTGATACCATGGCATGCATTTGTTTCTTCATCTCAACCCCATTTCCATGCATGGATGGAGTCACACAATGAGACTGCTATGTGTGTATTCCTCTTATGGACTGTTTTGCATGTCATTGATTAGTGTGCGCGGGGGGGGTCCAGTTCCTTGTGAGTGCACATCCACTGTGTCAGTCCACGTCCGTTGTTTCTGTGATCTTGTAGATGTCCACTTATTTGTATGCTGTCATCCTGGCAACGTTGATGTCAGCCTCATGATGCTCTCACAACGCACAACAAATGGTGTCATGCAATTTAGTTGGGCTTCTGTGTCAGTGTAGTGGTGTATTGATGTATTTGACCCTCATGTGACTCCTTTGTACGCAATAATGGGGGACTGGCCTTTCAGTTCATGGTGTTTTGTGCTTTGTATTGGCTATAGTCATTACTTGCGGCTGCATTTCGTTGTGGGGGATGCAGTCGGATTTGGTACAGTGCACATGCAAATGTCTGTGGGATGGTTGGGACACCGCTTCATTCGCATGGTAGGGCTGCTTGCATCTTGCATTATGTGGTCAGGTGTCAAGTGTAGTCTGGGCGGATTTTGGGGTGTGAGCTTCCTCCATTCCCTCTGGCACTCGCAGCTAGGTTATGTATGCTTCCCCCCCCCATCTCAGCCAGGTGAAGTATGCATCTATGCCTCAATCACCTACCCAAATCACATTTCCATGAGCCTGACATGCGACTCACCGAGAAGCCAGGATCTGTGCCCTGCATGCCGCTCCATGTAGCGTGGAATCGTGGAGGTCCGCAGGACCATTGAATTATGGGTTGATCCGGGGAATTGAGCACAACAATGTGTGATGATCTTGTTTGAGTCACATACCATTTGCACGTTGATTGAGTGGTATAGCTTACGGTTGCGGTACACTACCTCCATGGCATGTGGGACCACCAATTCCACATGGGTGCAGTCGATGGCGCCAATGCAATCAGGTATGCTTGCCAGTGAATGGAAACCCACTTTGGTGTTTGAGATCTCCTCGGAAGACCGTGGTAAGGAAATGTGTTCATCTGTGTGCTTGAGGAGGGCATCAAGTACTTGGTTCAACGTACATGAGAATAATGGTTGTGAAATGCCATGCAGTTGCCCCACTGTGTGTTGGTAGGTGCCTGTGGCCAGGAAGTGGAGCACAGTCACCACCCTCAGTAGGGGTGGGATGGCGGTGCGTTTTTCAATGAGGCTGACTATGTCGTCATGTGTCATGTCCACAATGGTGGTGATGGTGTCCCGGTCCAGGCGATACAGGGTGTGGATCTGCTCAGCGGTTAGGTTGAATGGACTGGCTCTGATGCGTGGTATTGGGGGCTGCCTGCGTGGTGGCACTGGCTCTGCTGGTGGGGCATGTTGGCCCTGCCTTGCCCTCCTCCTCCTCTGTGCTGCCTGTTTTTGTATTTCTTGTAGTTGTTGTTGTAGCACTTCCACTGCAATCAGGTCATCCAGCCCCAGCATTGCTAGTAGTATTGGATTCATTGTGGAGTGTAACTGTGTGTGGGAAGGGGTGGGGTGTGCTCCTTTTGTGCTTGCCCAGTCTGTATTGCCTCCACCTGTGCTGATTGTGTGCACCTGTGGCAGCTGGGAACACTGCACATGGCCATTTACGGTTGGACCGCAATGGCGGTATTAGCACCATGGCGGTAAGGTACTTTACGACCTTCACAAAGGTGTTATTTCCATGTGTGTATGACTCGTAATGTTCCCAACTTAGCGCCATGGCGGTATTTACGGCATGGGAGTCGCGTGCCCGCACCCTTGGCGCTTTTGACGGCACCGTTGATTACGGTGCCGCTAATAGTGCTATCTCGGGTCATAATCGGCCCTAGCGGTAAGCGATGCCGATAATCCTTTACCGGCATCGTTTTTCACTTACCGCCAGAGTCGTAATGAGGGCCAATGACATGTAACAACTGCAAGCAATGACTCACCAGCCTTCCATCACCTTGTCTCCCCTGCACCCATGCAGCCAGACCTGCTCACCTGAGGCCAGCACAATGAATAACACCCCACACAGTGACAACATCAATGCCACCAATGACACTGCTCCCTGTGCCTCTGAGTGCCTCGAAATTACCTGCCCATGGTAGACACCTGACTCACATCCACAGCATTTCACCAGAAATAACATTCACTGCTTGCAAATACATACAGTGCATGAAAGTAAACAAACAGGACATCCTTGACTTGTCCTGTATGGAACAAGGTAACCCGACAGCCATTGTCCACCAAGTGTCAACAACCAAAAGGCTGCATCAAACAGCATGAGCATCAATGAATCCAACAAAATCTGAACTCAATGAAAGAGTAATCATTGCCAGTAATGCAAACAGTTTTCCACCACAGCACGTTATGCACTCTGGACACAGGGGTTGCCCTGGGATGCAGGCGCAAGTTGGGTCATTGATTGCAGGCATATAAATTGTGCACACCCACCTGTATGTGTCACGTGTGCCTTTGGATTAACCTTGGATTCAGGAGAGGGAAAGGAACCCAAAGTGAGGAGGAGAAGGTCTGGGGAATGGAAGTAAAAGTGAGGGAGCTGATGTGAAGGATGAAAGAGGGCCAGAGGGAGAGAAGAGACAGAGTCAGGAATGGGCAGCTGCAGAGCGCAGAGACAGAGAGACAGACAGAGGGGGAAACAGCGAGAAAGAGAGAGAGGGGGAGAAAAATGGGTATTGGGGAGCAAGGAGGTGTTAGGGTAGTGAGGAGATGAGGAGAGAGATGGGGCTGTTAGCGTGTGTGGGGGTTTAGAGAAGTGGCGAACAAAGGAAGGCAGAAGGACAACAAAAGAAGACAACAGGAGCAGAGAGCCTGAGAGGCACACTGATGGAAAAATACCACAAGTTGGGGATTAGAAGGACAATCGGACATGACGGTGAGGGGCAGACTGGGAAACAATGGCCACCTGCTAAAGGGAACACCTCAGCTTCTCATCACCAAAACAACATGGTTAACATAAAACCCAGAAGGAGACCCATGTCCTCAAAATCCACACAAATAAGGCTGTGCCACCCCTTCTGCAGACTACGCAACACCCACTTACCCCCTGTTGAACATGACAGTCCATGTACCAGTCATCACTATGCAGTTGTTGCTTCCCGCTCAAACACATCACACACCCTGGACAAACTGTTCCCAGGAAGGGTGTAGTGATCATAGGGTGTAGTGCAGTCACTCACAGTGCAGGATTTAAACAAGTGATGGAAACAAAAGCCATGCAATACATTGAAGAGGAGAGAACACAGAAAACCAATAATGAACAACAATGAACAACAATGAAAAACAATGAAAAACAATTGAACTGTATGGAGAACACAAGTAAAGGCTGTCAGGGGTCCACATGTGCACACCAGTAGAAACCAAGAGGGCCCAAGTGTGCTAAACAGTAACAAGTAAGCTGATGTACACACCTTGGTCTGGCACCCTGCTGGCATGAAAAAACTGGACTCCCGAAAAACAACACAGCCATGACATGCAGTGCAACACTCCCATGGGCCCGCTGGGTGCCCCCAGCAGGTCAATCTTGGCTGGGTATTTCATGGGGTCTTGGCTATGTCCTGCCTGGGGGAAGTAAAGAGCCTGGTACCTTCTAACATACAGAATGAAAGGTGGCCCATAACTTTGCCAATGCCAAGTGGGAGGGAGTATCAGAGTGTGGGAAACTTGATGGAGAAAGAGGCATGTCAAATTCAAGTTGAATTGAGGGTAGGGATCACAATGAGTAGTGCAGAGACTGATGTGGGTAATCTGTAGTATCATCAGGATGTGAGCATGTGTTGGATGGAGTCAAGTCACATCTTGTAGAGGTCCCACTTGCTGATGCAAATGACCGTGAAGGTGGTGTGTTGGACTATGGGATGCCAGTGGAGAACACAGAGGGCATGAGTCATATGCACCCTGGGGGCGAGTGCAAGGATGAGGCAGGCTGCATTGTACAGGATCTGTAGTAGCTTACTGAGATGATAGGCAGGGCTGTAGACATAAATTGAATAAGAGCAGTCTAGACAGGAGAGGATAACTGCCAAAATTGACATGATTCTGTGAGGGTAGGATAGCCAGGGAAAGGGACATTCAAGGATGTGGAGGTGTAGATGACAGGATCTACAAGCAGTGTCCATGTGGCGACACAGTGTTCAGTCATAATCCATGGTTCACTGAGCGGGATCTGTGGGAGTGTGGGCTAGGGAGCACAGCCAGGGGGTGGCTTCGTGGAAGAGTGCAGTGTCACTGCAAACATGATTCTGCTCCCAACAATACACATGAGGAGGTGGCTAGCTGCCAGGCAGTGTTTGATATATGTGTTTCCTGAGACAAGGTCACAATGGGGAGTAGCTGAGGTCTTGGAGATTTGTGAATGGATGTGTGTGTAAGATGCGTAGTTGTAGCAGGACGGGTCATGAGAGCGGATAAGGGTGTGGATTGGGCTCAGTCACAGGTTGAAGAGTAGGGTGGATAGGGAGTACACCTGCAGGAACCCGTAGGAGACATGGAAGGGAGAAAGGTGGTAGGAAGAAGTTATAAGAATGGACAGCGAGGAAAGAGGTGAACAATCAGAATGCAGAGTCCATGATACACAGAGATTGGAGTCATGAGGATGCTGCCATTGACTATGGCAGACTGCCAATGGCTCAAGGGGGATGAGTGCCGCACAGTCTCCTGAGTCTGCTGTCCTTGCGTAAGTGCAAAAAGAAACCCAGTGCACATGTATGGATAATCAAGGACACACACACACACACACACACACACACACACAGATATGTGGACAAACTCACATCTGCATTGACAGTCACCATCCTAAAATCCCATGATCCATGCAAAGCCTACGAGTGCCACTGCATGCCAATATTGTGGTGCACACTTAACCAGCCATTGACATGATTGACAGTGCACAACCTTACCTGCCAGCAGAGTTGTCCTGGTGTGATTCCCTCATCACCTCCACCGAACACTGTTGCTCCGCATTTGAGAATGGAGGGCCAGTGTCTGGCAGAGGGCATGGGGAGGTGAAAGGGTGCTGGGTGGGACCTCTCATGGAGTGCAGTCACTTGATGAGTCAGGGTCCCTGCAACAATATGGGACATTTTATGTCACTAGTTATAAAGGAAATCATGCAGACTGCACATGTGAACAACAATGTTTAGTGTGATGTTTACCTGTACGTGTGATCCTGATGCAGTCAAGTGCACCATGGCAGTTGACACCACTGCACATGGCTGCATGTCTAGTCCTTCACTCATAAATTCCTTGAGAGGGCAACAACATTTCTCAAGGTTGTAATGAAAAAAAGCAAAAGCTGTTCATCCCGAATAGGGTTGAAAAAATGTGTCCATCCTGAACAGGGGTGTCAAAATGTAAAAAAGGTGTCCATCCTGGACAGGCTTACAATACAATAAAATTCGATCTTGGACAGGGTAAAAGAATGTCCACCCTAGCAGGGGGATGTCCATGAGTTCATGAAAAATGTCAACACCAAAAAGAAAAAAATCCCCTCATGAGGGCACAGGTGGTTGAGGTGCCATGGGTGGACTCGGACTGCCATCCTTCGGTGTATCCTCAGGTGGTGGCAGGGGTGGTGTTACATCCTGTCCATGCAGTGCCAAAACCCTGTCTTCATTGGCTAGGGCCACCTGTGATACAGATGCATGCACCAGCATCACAGTGGTAGAGAGGTCATGATAAACTTCCTTCCGAGTGGCCACAGATTCTGCATGTGACACATACATTTTCTGAGATAGTGTCTGCATCAAGGCATCCATCTCCTTACGGAGCTGGGACCTTGTAGATGAAAGTTCCTCATGCAGTGAAGCCCTCATGCTCTCCATCTGACGGCGATTGGAGTCTCTAGATGCCAACATCTCCTGTTTCAGGGCTTCTCTATATGGCACTGAATCTCAGATCAGCCAGTCGGACCTTGATGTTGGCCTCCACGACCATGAGGACCGCGTCTCCGCATGCAGTTTCTTTTCCAGGCTGGCCGACAGTCGCTGCTGATATTCCTGAGAGGCCTGATGCTGTGCATTCCGGGCAGCTGGTGTGTAGATGCAATGATTAATTGTATAATCTTTCAGTAATGATAAGGATACTGAAATATGGTTATTATTATTATTTTGTCTTTTAGGACATTGTGAAACTGATTAATAACACAGAATTTAGCCTTTGAAGAAGCATATATTGGTATCCAAAGAGTGTGTTAAATAACATTCATTACACTGGCCAGCTATAGAATGATGGATATACACGAGTGAAAAAATTCAAACATGTGTTAAGATATTTATATGCTAAAGATGTTGTTTAAATTGTTATGACACCAAGTATTATATTCTCCAATTGAGAAATTGATTGTATGTCAGAACTTGAAGTACAATGAAAATTATATATGGAACCTTGTCTGAATTTAAGGTGGATTGTGTGCAGTAAATAACAGAATCAGAACTTTAAAAAAAACCTTCTGAGTACGTGTATTAGTTTGAGGATTTTGGATTAGTTTAATTACGTATACAAAGAGGGCATTCCTCCTCGGATAGAGTGCATCAGGGTTACCCGTTGGCAATAATGGGCTTATTTGGTTAGAGTGTAGATGTTCTCAGCCAGGCGATGCGCGTCCCCAGAAATCTCTCAACATTTCGCCATGTCGGATGGCTGCACACAGCATCTTCTGTTCCCACTTTGTCTCTCCGACATGCACATGTCCACCATATGTGTGGGCCGGCAGTGGTGAGATACTGGGGTCCAGGCCCATTGCAGCGGGACCCCTGTCCTTGGTTGCAGGTCTGCAACCCTTCGTTGGACATCAGTCCCTGAATCTGACTCCAACTCAGGTGAAGGTGATCTTGCAGCTGTAACTGCCGTGGACGCTGTGCTTTCTACTGACCCGACCTGTGACTCATGGCTCTACTCCCTCAGACTCAACAGCCCCATCTGGTCTGCCCATTGGGACATCCTCATGCCCCTCACCAATTCCTCCACACCTGATCCAGCATCCTCGCTTGCAGAGTCAGAAGAGTCAGAAACCCGACAGAGGTTTGTCTGCAGCACCTGTGGATGTTCATGGTGTACAACACCACGGCCTCCACTGGTGGTCTGTCGTACGACTGCCTCCTCTTCCTCCTCCTCCTCCTCTGTATCCGCTACATCATCACCTGCGCATAGACAAACCACAACATTTCGATGCAGGAGAACCTTCCTGTACATGCATATGTGCATTACAATGGATACAGACACTAAATGGCTCGCCACACATACAGCACACATTGTCACTGGGCACACTGTGAGCTGTACGTTACAGATGAATGGCATTCGCTGACATGTGCAGTCATGGCTGTACATATCAGGCAGTGCAACATGGCATAGTCTGCAGGATCAAGGGTACATACATACACCCTGACATGAGTGGCAGTGATACCCGTCAGTGGAAGGATGGACGTCTGTGAATCATCAACGATCCCATACCCAGCCCAGAAATGTTCTTGTGGCAACATATGAAAGTGTGACCTGCACATCTGATGTCCCTTATCGCATGCAGGCATATGTGTTTTCGTGCTATGCCCAACCGCCATTGCAACATTGCCCCCACGCCCCTGCACGGTATATGGCTCAAGGCGCACAGGGGTGGACACGGGAAGGTTAAGACCCAGACATCTGACTCTAGTACACTACCGGTAAAATAAACATGCATACCTTTGTGTCCAATAAAGGAGTGCATTTTGAGAACACAGCCACTGAAATGCTCTTAATGCATTGGGCATGCCCCCCAACTCCGCCACTGTCCAGCGCATGCCCTTAGCGTAGACAGATCTGTTAAATTGTGGACAATTCATGGCTGATGGATCATGCAATAAGCTTTTTCTTCCAAACAAGTACTCCACATGGGGCCTTTTTTATTCTCTAAGCCAGCACAAGGTATCAGTTAGCTGATCAAATCTACACATTCTTTAAAGAAAAATAACATGACACACAGAAAAAGATACCAACAATGTTTTTCATGTCCATGTCTTGTCATTTCACTCATGAAATCTGTTCATGAATATCACTTCATTTCTACATATGGTGTATGCCTAGGAAGGTTAACTGTGCCATCCTTGCCAAAGTGCTCTAGGGGGTGAATTGGGACATGGAGTTCATGCATCCCCTTACCATCACTATACTCTACATTCTCCCAACATGCCAACCACTGACAGATGGTTCCTCAATGTCACTTTGCACCTTTATTAGGACAGCAGTGTCCATTGTGTCACCGTGCAGACCGTAGTCCATGTACATCAATGCTGTGATATGTATGCATCAATGATTAGTTCGCTGCCCAAATCACCAGCCTGTTTGTCAATGCATCCATGTGCTGCCCCAATATGTAACAGCACATATTACTTTTTATGTCTGATGTGTCACATCACTGCTGCCCTCAGGTCTACCAGCGCGCTGTGTGATATGTCTCTTGCTATTCGCCCTGCGCAATTCACGAATAGGCGGTGTCACTTTACAATGTGTGAGCTGGCAGTGCCCTTTCCATGACACTGCCCTTTACATTTATTTTATATAAGATCCAATAAATAGATCAGAAAAAGTCATACACAGAATTTACAACATTACAAATCACACAATACACTGCGATAGATAATTAAAACATTGATAAAAATAGTATAAAATGCAGCACCATTATACCATAGACCGGAAGCCGCAAGTTAAATACAAAAATGTAAAAACACCAGACTCAGCAATAAGAGAAAGACTATAAGGTGATGTATTTAAATCTCTTCCTCCAAGATCAGAGCAAGTAATTCCCCAAACAATTAGTTGCCAACTCACAGTCCCTGCCATGCAAAGGTCAAGCGCAGCATCCATTCTTCTAATACAAAATTGTTTAAAAAGCGGTATCAAAAATTGTTTCCTAGTATGAGAGTACTTGGGACAACACAAAACTAAATGCACTACGCTTTCAATCTCATATGGGCAGAAAGGACAAGCGGCTGAGATACTCATATTCCAATGATGCCTGACCTTAGCTAAAGGAAGAGTGCCGTTGCGCGTTTTCATATACAGTGCTTTCAATGATTTCAGTTTCATTCTGTCCAGACAATCTTCGAAACCAGGATATTCTTTTCTGGACAGATAAAGAACCAGACTTGCCGACCTTGCAAGTTTCGCTTGGTTTGCTTTCATAGGATTATTTTGCTAATATTTTAGAATTCTCAGGAATTGTATCCGGGTGAGACCAATAACTCTCCAGCCCCAGGGCAATCAACTCTTTTTTGATGGCTGAGAACCTGGGTAAATTAACTCCACCTGGCTGAGACAAAACATCTTTAACGGCATCTCTGTACTGGCTCAGGTAGTTGTTGTCCAAGGTCTCGCACAATAAGACAACACCCTCGAGTAACATAAGAAGCTGATGCTTTGCAGGCCTAGCTCTCAGAAAACAGAGGCATTCCAGGTGTTTACAGGCAAGCCCAGAGCTGCTTTAAAAAATGCCTGCTCTACGACCCTGAGCGCGTCTGAATAATAGGCACCCCACAACTTGGCCCCATAAAGGGCAGCCTGTCTGGCCTGGCACTAATAAATCTGTAAAACAACACTTATCAGACCTGTCCCATCGGCCTGCAGAAATCTAGACATAGCTCAGCAGTGCCTGATCAGTTTCAAACCACCTGCCCTATTCATCTGGTCCTTCCAAACACAATTTGCAGTCAATTGAACCCCCAAAAATTCATAGCTCGTAACCTGTTCAATCGCCCCACTGTCCAAGCTGATTGTTAGACTTAGCGTTTTTCTATCCCTTTTCCAACTTAACACCATTATCCTTTTTTTTTTTTTTACATTTATGAAAGTCCATTGCTTTCACAGAAGCTCTTGAATATGTTCTATTGCTTCCGTAGGCCGTCGCACATCCCAGAAAGGAGAACTGCATCATCTGCAGATAAAAGGATTGGGATGCACTCACCAGCCAACAATGGGGCATCGGTCATCCCAGCCAACAATAAATCAATAACCTCATTTATAAAAAGAGAAAACAGACTTGGTGCAAGGTCACAGCCCTTCCTAACTTCAACATCAATTTTTATTCTAGCAGTGGTGTGCCCTCTTGATCCATACCAGATATTCACCCCATTATTAAAATAGAGGCATCGGATTGCTCTTAGAGTTTAGTCAATACATTCCACAAGTTGATTCTCGGCACATTGTCAAACAAAGTTTTTAAATGAACAAAAACCGCATAGATGTTTGTGGCCCGCAGTACAACATATTTGTCCAGTATCACATGGAGCCTTAGCACTTAATCCACCGTACTAATATTACCTGGAATCCAGCCTGGAGGTGAAGCAAAACCCCACTCTGCCGACTCCATGTGTCCAAATGGCCCAATGCTGCCTCAGCAAAATCCTTGCCACCAGCATCCAATAGGGAGACAGTTCATAATTTTCCGGACAGCCCCTTTCTCCCTTCTTGTATATTGGCACAAGTATTGCCTGTGTCCTGGAGTAAGGAACTCTATTCACTTTCAGCAAAGCGTTGAAACGTTTTGCGAAATAAGGGAGCCATATAACCACCTCCTGACGATACCAATCAATGGGGACCAAGTCCGGCCAAGGGGCTTTCCCCCGCTTCTGCGACAACAGAGCCACCTCAATGTCTTGCGAGGTGAACACGAGGGGCGCATTATCACCCACCTTCGGCCTGTCCAGGATGACCTTGGTTTCCGTGCAGGAATCATGATTTTCCACCTTGTAAAGTTTTCCAAAGTGGTCTAGCCAAGCCATCTCAGGGATGCCATTCTGGATCAGGTTTTGTTCCCTCTTCACTCCCACCCCCCCAACATGTTGCTAAAAAAGCCTGAAGTCTCCCGCCTTAGAGGCCTGGAGAATATTGTCCCACAAATGTTCACAATGCTCTGCCTTTTTAGTTTTAAGCAGTTTGCTGTAAAATGACCTGGAATCAGCCAGAGGAAAAGGGGCCCCTCTCCCAGGTCCCCTGGCAAGCTCAATCAGGACCGTTTTTGCAGCTCGATATTCAGCGTTGTACCAGAGAGTCCTACGGACTGGCCTATTTCCCCCAGCTGATCGAGATCTGTGCAGTCCATTTCCTACAATGCTAAGGATTGATTCATGGAATTCTAACAAATGACCCACATTGTCGGCATCACAGAAATAGAACAGCTCCAATGGGATCTAAAAATTTGTATAGATGATGGGCAGCTTAATTTCTAAATCTAGCAACTGCCATTTGATGGAACGTCTATCTCTACCTTTCACCTCAGTTATTTTAGTTTCTTTCTTTTTTACCCCTGTGGCCCCCCCTCAAACCAAACAATGTCCCTGCTGCTATAGCCACAATGGGATTGTGGTCACTTTCCGACCTCTTCATCACCATAAAATCCTGCAGATGGTGCCAAGACTCGACATTTACCACAATACAGTCAATCAGACTAGATTTAGGAAATGAGCCGAAAGTGGTGGCCACCGGGCAATCACTGGGGAATCTACCATTGCATCCACTGAGACCCAAAGCCAAAAACAGTCTGGCAGTTGCCTCAGCGGATCTGTATGTCCTTGCTGATGGTGTCGCCACCAGATCCCCCACACTCCATAACACATCCTCCTCATCAGTCAGCCGCACCACATTTTCAAGTGCCTCCAATTGGAGGTTTAAGTCACCAAAAATAACAATTTTTTTTTCTATTTGTATTTATTGATTTATAAAGCATGAATACAGCAAGGCACTGTACAGTGGAACAACTTAATACATAAAAACATAAACATGACGGTGGAAGCAAAATTACAATATGAATCATTCAACAAAACAGTGAAAAGAGCAATTAACTGAAGGGGAAAGGGGGAATAGCAGAGTGGGACTGGGTAAGGGGGGGAGCCTTTATCAGGCCTGTTTGGCTAGATCTCCACTGGGTGACTCTTTCCTCCACCAATTGAAGCAAAAAGTTGCTAGCAGCTTTATCTGGGCGATTATACAAGTTGATCAACAAGAGGTTGGACCCATCATAACAACACAGTTGGATTTCCATATAATCAACTGATACGGTAGGATACATGTGCTTAGACCAAAATACCTTTGTGTTAATCCACAGAATCAGGCCCTCACTTGGTCGCCCCACCTTCCCTTTTACTGCTGGCACGTGGAAGCTTGTGAAACTCTGGATGACATGGGGCACCAGAGACCAAGTTTCATGCGAAGCAAAAACAACAAACCCGGTCCAGCCAAGATGAGTTGTCCATATGTTTCTGGAGCCCAGCTATGTTCCACGACATCAGACGTAATGATTCAAGTTGTACACTTGAGTGGATTCAGGATGCTGTGACAAAAGTCAAATATTGACTGGCCTCATGAGTAGATGTAAAGGGTCCAAACAAATGTGCACTTGCTGTCAGGTCCCTGGAAATCGCACTACAAGCATCATCCCTGGGCCTTGCTTCCCATCGTGGAATCTCAGGGTAATTAAACTGTTAATACTCATTCGAGCTATACCACTGTCTATTAGTGAGTGACTGACAGTCATTGACTGACTCTTTACATGACATTGTCATGTAAAGTTCGCTGCCAGCACACACAACGTAAAGTGGAACTGTGCATTGTGTGACCACACCACTTGATCGTTCCTTGAGTCGGCTCTGTGTCACTTGTCCATGCAATTGCGCACAGGGGTTGTTGACATATGCATCTAGAAAGAGTGTGCCATACTCTCCCAACACTTAAACACATGAATCAATCACAGAAGTTCCCTCAAATTGAACTTCCACTAGGCTGAACAACCGTGCTACAGCACCACACCATGATATTCATTGGCTGCAGGCCAGCACTAAAAAAAAATGCTAATGCCAGCTCTGTCAGACAAAACATGGTCCTGCTCTTTTGTGCAGGAATTAACCCTGAAGCATGCACAATGGCAGGGGAAATGTTGACCACATACAACATATCAGAAGCCGGCTTTTGATCTTAATGCTTCATCAGCTCAATAATGGCCAGGCTAATGTTCATAAGTGGAACAATCATTGCATACATGTGCACCTCCTGCTTGGGAGTTTCTTGTGGGGCATCGGCTTGTGCCTGTGAACATTATTCACAATAGATGTTTCTGTATTGGTGACTTAACATGCTCTAACTGAGACCCAGACCATCCTCATCTGCAATTCTCCTGAAACAAAGAGCGACAGAGCCCTCAATCCCCATCAGGATGGGCGATGTTGCTGCCATGCTATTACATAACCCATATAGTGTACATGTCTGGACAAGAATGTATGTTTCATAGTTACAGACATTGCAGTGTTAGGGAGAGTGTTGTGAGAAATGAAGTGAGCACCAAGCCATGTGTCTGTCGTGTATTCCCTGCACATACCACCTTTTCATCACACACTGGTGAATGGAATATGGAGCCCTCAGATAATTGTTTTGGTTCCCAAATGCACCTTAATTTGATGCAAAGCAGACTGGCACACTCATTGGTGCTATTCACCCCCTTACCCTTTCTAATAGGGTTATCTTCAGAGAGTACAATAGGAGTTTATCAGACTAACCGGCTTAGAAAGATGTCCCCTATCAGCAAATCATTCACATGGTTGGTCTAGTGTCACCCCTTGCGATATTCAAGTGAGGTTGTTTTAAGAACACGCCTGCAACACAGGGCAGTGGTCCATGGTCACTCAGACGCCGACAGGCTGGTCACACCACATGTGTCAGTAAGCTTTAAAACAAATGCATTCTGGCAAGGCATTCCCTAAGAGCAGGTGATACAACAAACATGCACCTCAGCAACAGTTGTGTTCCACAACAGATATCATTTGAAAGGTACTTGGTGTACAACGCAAAGAGACTGGCTCCATAACTTTAGCAATGATTAATTGATATTGAGGATGCTTTTTTGTGTGACACAGAGGTGTGGCTTGGGGGTGATGTGTGCCAGCCAGGGGGACACATTTTAGGGTTTTGCACTGGGCTTCAAGTTGGCTAGAAATTGCCCTGCATACAAGTACTGGCACAGTGGTGAAGCTCAGCAGACAGTGGTGTAGTCTGTGATGCCAACATGTACCACGCATGGGAACCACACAACCATCTACCAGAACGCAGGCCATGTGACAGAAGTGTACACTGTAGCAAACATGCATTGTCCCTGGATGGTTGCCAACTGCAGCTAACCGTACTACAACACATATTTGGGCATGTCATCCATATTTGTCAACAAATATGATACACACAAAAGCCACTCACCAGATCTGTCCAGATAGGTGTACATGTCTCCCATGCCGTGCACGTGCTCACTGCTGATGAGTGCACTTGCGGCCTCTTCGAATGTAGTGAGTGCCTCCTCTTCTGGTGGATCCCCTCCAGGGGCCTTCGAATAGGCAAGGTTGGCACTCAGCTTCTGCTTGGTCCTTCGAGCAAGGTAGTTCATATGCTTTTGTGCCTCTTTAGCAGTGCGCCTCACCACACCACAGGCATTAATAAGGTCTGTGACCACCTGCCACTTTGCCATTTGCTTAGCAGGAATATGGGTGAGGGGTACAGCTCATCACAGTGTTGTGATGATTCCAAGCTGCTCATCTGTGAAGTGCTTCTTCCTCTGCGGACTCTTCTTCTCCTGTGCCTGATATTAGGCGGGTGCATCTGCCTGCTCTGCATTGTTTGCACTCTTGGCCCTAGTGACCCCTGGTGGCCCTAGTGGCCCTTGGTGGTTTTGGGCCACCTCTAGGCCTCACACCATGTCCACGCCCTGATGCCAGGTCACCTGTGGGCTGAGGCATACCACTTCCTCCTGGGGCTGTGCAACATGTGCCCTAATCACATCCGCTACTTCTCTGCTTCCCTTTGGGGCCGTCCCACTCATGGTGCAGTCAAAATAAAAAGCAGGCAATAGAATATCACAAACAAATAAATGAGACAGTCTACATGATGGACTATGTAGAGGAGTGGTGCTGCAAGGCTCCAATGCACACCAAAAGGCAAAAAAGAAATTCTGCGATACGCAGAGGTACACCAAAAGCAAAATAATGCATACACGATACTCAGAAAGCTTCTAAAAACTGCATAAATGCGGTATGCGATACGCAGTGGAACCGCAAAACCAAATAAATGCATGCACGATACACAGAAAGCCTAACAATGAAAAATAAATACATGCACGCATATGCGGAGCCAACCCACAAAATGAAAAATGCAGCACACATTACAAGAAGGAAACGGTTTGCATAGAACCCCCAAATGTGTGTCAGCGACACTTGGTCCTCCGCCTTCGTACCTTCGTATGCACAACCAGTGATGCATGTCGCACCTCTTAAATATCCTCATCACTACTCGTAGGTGTGCCACCTGCAGAGTTCAGCATGCAAGCTACACACCGACGGCCTTGCCCCTCATCTTCATGTTGACTTGTGATTCGGATGCCACAGATCCAATTCCTCCTGCGTCTGTGCCTTATATTTTGCCTCCTACAGCCCTCTATTGCCTCAAACCCCACCATCTGCTGCTGCCTACGGTTTGTGAGTGTCTGCTGACCACCAGCACTGTCTTTATGTGCCTGCTGTTGCCCCATTGCCTGTGTATCACCTGTGAGGCTCTGTGACCACCTCTACTGCTGACAAGGGACTTCCACCTCTCTGTAACTCCTCCACCACTGCTCCAAGGCGTGTCTAGAACCCAGCTGTACCACACCTGCCTCAGGGATTGCTATGTTGTGCCCATCCTCTCCTTCATTGAGCATCACCCCCAGCACTGGGCAGTGGGCTGCCAACTTCACCTCCAATGAAGTTGCATCCTGGTGGGTAAGGTCCTGACCTATTTCGATGCCCTCTTCAACCCAGCAACTCAGCTCACAAAGGGTGGACATAATAAGATCTGGAATTTCATCACAGCTTCCATCAACACGGAGGGGTTGGCAGTCCATACCACCTACACTGTGAAAAAGCGCATGGAGAACCTGAAGCACCAGAGCCAGGAGAAGGCGAACACCACCCTCGATGCAGGTGCCACCATGAAGATACACCATGCGGGGAGCCATTGGTTGTCACCCCTTCAGCTCTGTGTCCTGGAGCATATTTACCCAGTGATCCACTCCCAGATCCTTTGGTGGCAGTCACATCTGAAATCTGCTGGTGAGTTGCCATGTGGTGCACTGCTCTACAGTGTGTGTGTGTTCTGCATGGATTTGTCCGATTGCAGGTACTCCCTCATGCACACAGCATGTGTGTTCCATTGCTCTACACCAGTATGCAGCCTCGTGCTGATGCTGTGTGTATGTGATGCCAGACATCTGGTAATGTGGCTGAGCATGGTTATGTGCATTGACATTTTTCAATGATTTGGTGCACTAGTGCACATGTAATGGGAGTTGATGACCACATGTACTCATATGGGTATAGAGGACAGATTGTGATGTTGGGTGCATGGGAGGGACATACACGCACAAGAACTATGTGGGTCACATATTAGATATTGAATATTGCATCATCCACACTCAGCAGCTGAGACTGAGACATATGTAGGTCTGTCTGGAATTGACATGACAGGACATCGACCTCTCAGGGACTGCAGTGTGTTCTGTCAGACCCATGAATGAGTAACCAGAGAATATGCGTGATACTGATTTGTTTGTGCTTGGTGTAACACCATAGGTGCTTGTATCTCGGCAATGGGTGCCTGTACGTGTTACATGCTTTTTGCTCAAGCTGACATGTGTGTATGTCGCTACATGTAATTGGATGTAGAAGTACCCAAGAAAGTGTCATGTCACATCTTCTCCCGCTCGCATGGCCATGCTTTGCATGATGAATCCATGGCTGTCTCCAGGGGTGATGCATGGGACTGTGTGGCTTGCCAGCTATGGTGTGGCCATCAGTGCACTCTGCTTGCCCGGGGTGGTCCACCAGACCTGCAATGCTCACATGTATTTTGTTTTTGACCCCCCTAACATGGGACTCACTGCCCACTCCTCTACCCCTGTGTTTGGCCTCCCGGGGCCATGCTGCAGGGTGACAGGGAGTGGTCCTTGCCAAGTGGCCAGGGTAATGGGCCACCTTTGCCCAGCAATGTCTTTTAATTGCCAGCTGTTCACTCCCCATGCCTGGTCGTCTGATGGTGAACATGGGGCGTGCATGGCAGGTCCAGGGGGCTGGCCGGCTCTGGAGTTCTGGATGTTGTGCATATGAGGAGTAATGACACTTTTTGCAAAACTACCTGCTCAGTCACCCAGGGTGCAGTGTTTACACATAGGCATAGTTGGTTTCCTCTGGCTTACTGATGCCTGTTTGCCATCTGCTTGGTACTTGCAGACACACCCGGGCTACACACATCTGCAAGATGGACATGGGCCATGCCACAAACAGAGTGCCAACAGAGCTTTTACTGCTGCGGACGCTCTTTCATGGGTCCATGTTCATTAGCAGCCCTGCAGGGAGCCTAGTTGATGATACACTCTCAGATGAGCTGCACCACAATAGCAGTGAATCCTGTCCACCTGGCTGCCTGAAATCCACAGGTTCATTTTGCACACTTAGTTCAACTTGTGTTGGACTGCTTGTCCAGCCATGGCCATTGAGACAGGCATCTACATGCCACATGTGTTGGGACATGGTTTATCGGGAGCTTGCGCCCATTGGGAGGGCATACTTAAATGCATGGGGGTCTTTATGATCCAAGCAGTGCAGAGGCAGGGCAGTGCAGCAGTAATCCAGTGGTCAAGTGAGGTTACAAGGATAGTGGGCTGACCACAAGGGCTGTCCAACACATAGTGGTTGTGGGCCCACAAGGGCTATGCCCTTGCACCTCTCAAATGGAACCATTTGTCATATGCAATCTAGTGTGATGACAGCTCCACAGGGTGGTAGACCACCCTCCCCACACTGGTGGGGTGGGCATGCATAGCAGCCACCCCCTTCTCGCAAGATTAGTGCTTGGGCCCAGGCTCTCCCTCCCACCCATCCAGCTGGCCCCTTGGCACATGAGTGACCAACAGGACACCCCACTGTGCAGACTTTTGCCATCCACTAACACTTAGGTCACACAAACAGGGCCGAGAGTATGATGCCCATCCCAAGCCCGGCCACCTGGACTACGGTCACATAGATGCATGCTCATGTCAGATGTGGTAGACTGTGACATTCAGCCAAGTTACTTGAGTGGGTCATCGTTGAATGTCCAGGAGTCCAGAAGTCACCCTTAGTGTTGTGGGACATACACAGTGCAGAGTGCTAGTTTCACATCTAACAGCATACACAGGGAATGTGGCGTAATGTGCCACACATCCAAGCACATCCAAGCTACACTCAAGGGGCACTAGCCATTTTGATGGAGCTGACCCCACAGACAGTGTTATGGCACTAGTAGGCACTGTCACAGTGTTGGTGGCTCCAGGCGGGTCCCGGGATGGTGTCCTCATGGGTGGCTCAGCCTCATGGCCCCACATCCATCTGTTACTTCAGCCAGTTCCTTCACCCAGGCACAACTGTACATGTGGCCTGGCCTGGCCTGGCCCAACAGATGCACTGATGCACAGCTGGCTCAGATGTGTGGCACATGTGTTGGCTGCAAAGCTCAGAGGAGAACACTTAGTGCATGTATTGTCATATGTGACAGGTGTCTCCCTGTTTGACAGACATGTGGCATGGGCGATTGAGGGTCTCCTCTGTGATGGTGCCGGGGCACCAGAGCAAGTGTATTACTACAGGGATGTCTGCTGTGGAGTGGCTAGGCAAGGCCAACACTTGCAGGGTCAGGCAGGACACATGCTCTAGTAGGTTGGCCAGGGAGGTGCAAGTGGAGCTCAATAATGCAGTTAGGGTCCCCAGGACTCTCTGGAGGATACTGCCCCGGGGCATCAATGGCATAGAACCAGTTGTGGTACCACTCTTCTGTGCCACTCTGTAGGCCATGGCTGTCAGGTTTCCCTGTCCCATGCATGACTCCTCGTGGCAGTCCAGTTTGTATCCTTTCCTACACTGCATGTCTATGTGAGCAAACAATGTGTTCTTGCGAGACATGCAATGGTGGAACAGACATGTGCCCAGGTGCTTTTCCCATAGACATATCTGTATTTCCAACTTGGGTCACTTTCGCATTGGTGTAGTGACGTGTGAGGATTTGGTTCCATGTGTATGTAGCCACCATGAATGTGCTGGGTGGACATGTGCATGTCTCATGATTGGGAATCATCTTTGTATCTA